>NW_004567102.1:5029163-5034252 GCF_000260355.1 Condylura cristata | reverse complement strand
GAAACCAGAAAACAATAAAGCATCAATTAAATTAAATTCTGACCCTTTGAAAAGAACAATTAAAACTGATAAACCTTCAGATAAATTGATAAAGAAAAAGAGAGGATGACACAAATTGGCAACATTAGCAATGAAGGAGGGACTGTCCCTACCAACCCCCCAGATAGTGGTGTAGATAAGATAGAACAAGTTCTTAAAAGCCATACATCTCCTGAGAGACCACAACATAATCACACTCACAACACTTACAACCTCCATGCAAACACACATATGTATAGAGACACAGACATTTGTCATGCAGCAATACATGTACAACACGTATGCATGTGTGCACATACACATTGCTCACACCCTTTCTTGGTCAAATAAGAGAGGAACATGTTTGCCCCTAATCCTCTCTTGTAGATTCTTGCTGGATCTGATATGGTCTCCAGAGTGGCTGCAGTCCCATCTCAAAAGTTTTTCTAGAACCTTGCCACTCCCCATTTATAACTGGGTCTGAGTTCCCTCCTTTGGAACCTGGGTCAACCTTGTGATTACCTTGACCACGAAATACTCTAAGATTAGTCACAAAGATGCCTTTTGTTCTCTTGACATGCTGGCCCTTGTCATTCAGCTGCCATACTGTGAGGAAGCCCAGGCAGTCATGAAGAGGCTCATGTGAGAGAGCAGAGGTCCACAGCCCCAGCTGAGATCCCAGCCAACACCAACTGGTGAGGAAGTTGCCTTTAAGTGACTCTGGCTGAGTGGAGCTGTCCCATTTGATGCCACACAGAGTGGCTAGCTACTGAGTCCTGCCCCAATTGCAATGGGTGGGAAACATAACAGATGGATGTTGTCTTAAGCCATAAGTTTTGGGGCACTAGATATCAATGAGGCAGGATGGGAACCATCCTAAATAAACATCAATGGTGCGATACATATCTAAAGCATGATACGCCCTTGTGCCATTCTTCTGCTGCTGTGTAATAAACCGCCCCAAGACTTACGGCTTATTACACAGCAGCAGAAGACTGGAACAAGGGCGTATCATAACTTAGATATGTATCGCACCATTGATGCTTATTTAGGATGTTTCCCATCCTGCCTCATTGATATCTAGCTTTCTCCTCCTGTTTCCAGAGGGGCTGAACCCCATCTTCCATGCCTGAAGTGCCCAATACTAAGTTGGAAGTGCACTGTAGGAACTCAACTGTGATTACTACAAAGGCTGATTCCGGGAATGGGGATCTCATGGGGACCTGGGAGGGGTCCTACCCTCCCATCCCTCTGCTCCTGGGATATATCCCATTGTCGGTTCCTTTTAGGGCATTTTTCTCACTGCACATGTCACTAACTCCCATATGTCCCTAGGAAGGACAGACCTACATAACTGGGGGTGGGGGTGGGGTGGGAGGGGTGACAGAGGTGGTGTCAGGGAGTATCAGTCTTCCCACAGAGGAGCAGAAACAAGCCTCTGATCCCACAGACAGTTTCTAGAACCTAGTCTCCTGGAGGGTGAGGTGATACAGAGTCAGCTTGTCAGTTTGGGCAGAGGCTACAGTTGCTAACAGTGATGGCCACAGACCTCCTGGGGGTTAGGCTCAAGGTCTCTGCCCTAGGAGGCCATGATTCTTCAAGTACTTACCTACACACACACTTACCTCCTGTTGCCATGTGGAGGCTGGGTGATCTGAACTGGGCTGTGGAGGAGGGTGGGCATCTGGTTCACTGTCCACATGGACCCTCTTGGGATAGACAAAAGGGCATTTTTCTGCCTGGGCTGCTGAAATGGGAGATGAATCAGAAGTGAGTGTTGGGGGAACTGGCAGTGAGTGACATGGACCCCAGGAGCGCAGGCACTCCCTGGCAGACCCCTCCCCTTTATGGTTCAGGGAGTCTCCCTCCTACTTCAGAATTGGTCTCACCCTGGGTTCACACTGCTGCATCTTCCCAATTTAATACCCACCTTACCCAAAATGATAGTTACTTGAGGCCAGATGCAGAAATCCAAGCCAGGTTCTAGAAGTTTCTATCAGTGGAGTCAAGTGACACCTAGAGACTGTGGCATTATTCCAGGCTTTGCCTATATGACTGTGGCATGAATCAGCTGGGACCTGGTTAAAATGCAGTTTCTGATCCAATGAGTCTGGGTGAAGTCTGAGAAGTCTGAGATTCTGCATTTCCAACCAGAGCAGGTGGTGCAAATGTTCTTGTCAGTGACACAGTCTGAAGAACAAAGCTCTAATCCACAGCTTCAAGTTCAGGGACACAGGAGGCCAATGGGTGGGTCCAAAGACATCCAGGGAATCAGAATACAGACCTGCTTTGCCAATCCCACCACCCCTACATTGCACAGACGGTACCATCTCCTCTCCCACCCCCCACCCCCGCTGCCCACACCAGGGATGAGATGCTGGAGCTTGCGATGGTGGAGCTGATCCCACAGAAAGTCACTTGCTGTTCTTTCCCACCCCCAGAAAAGGAGAAGCAAGTGTCTCCACAGGTAAGACACCACATCTGGGGTACCTGGCCTGGAGGGGAGGGAAGAGCCCAGAGACTTCTTGGTGACTTCAGCTCCTCTGTCCACCTGTTTCTGGCAAGAGGGTGACTTCGAATCTCATCACACACCTCCACAGTTAAACCACTCAGCAGGCCCTTTGTTTTGTGTGTGGGGGGAGGGGAGGGGAGAAGGGACAGTCTCTTCCCAGCTGCCCTGGCATAGTCTACATGCTTAGATAGGAAGAAAACCCAGGAAGACCAGGCCCCAGGTTAAAGAACAGCAGTGCCTGGAGAGTTTTCTGCTGCACATACATTCGGGGCCCCCAGCCTCTGTGGACTAGATAAAGGATAGAATGGGAAGTTCGCAGTCTGGGGGAGGAGGCTCAGTGCCTGCCCTTTGGGAGGCCCCAGTCTGAGGGGATGAACTATCCCAGCTCTTGGAAAGTCACTGGCTTAAGGGGGCCACCAGTCTGAAGGGAGACCCACAGCCCCTGTGGTCGGGCATCCTGAGTCTAAGCCCCTTCACCCTACTGGAGTTTGGCCGACTCCTGCTTCTGCGCAAGGTAGGAGCTGTAAGTGTGAGCCTACCAGGGTAGGAAAGATCTCGGCGCTGGACCTCAGGTCTCTGGAGAGCTAGCTCTGGAGACAACTGTGGCCTGAGGGGACGTGACTGGCGTGCTTCTGCTGGGGAAGGACTCAGCTGGCAGGAGAGGCAGACAGCAGGAAGGACTTCCTACCAGGAGAAATGGAGTTTCTAGGAAGGGTGGGCTTTGGTGCAGGGAGGGATGGCCCACGCAGCAGGGTCTTTCCTCTGCTGGATGCGTATCCCTGGGGCCCAGATGCCATACAGCTTGGAGGCGGGAGCCACTTCTCAAGCTTCTTTACTGAGAGGAAGCTCTGACCTGGAAAATAAACAAGACCCAGCAGGAACCCCTGTCCAGGCATTCAGTCCCCACTCCCCTCAACACTGCTGCCCTGCAGCAGCACCCTGACAGAGAAGGGCCCCCCACCCATTCCCGCCACCCTCAGCAGCACAGAAGCCAGAACTCTGTCTGCCACTGGGGTGTTGGGTTCAAGTCCTAGCTCTGTCTCTTGTTTGCTGTGTGACCCCTGGCCGGCCAGTGAATCTCTGAGTCTCATCCATCTCAGGGGAAGGAGGGTGCCCACCTGGGAAGCTGGTGGGTTAAACGTGATGCTCAGTGAAAGCAGCCGTAAGTCATCACATAAGCAGATGGGCTGTTGCTACAGTTTAGTTGTAATCACGTGCCTTACTGTGGTGTCAGCATCCTGGGCCCCTGTTGGGGGTACGTGATAGATGCCTGAGGTGCGGGGTTGCATCTAAGGCAGGAACACGGGCCTTAGTGCATGAGTTGCTCCTAATAGCCAAGGCCCATCTTCAGGAAGCCAGTTAGGACCCGCTGGGCCCCATACCCACGGAATTCATAAAGCCCTGACAGGTAGATGATAGGGCCTGTGGAAGTCATGCCAATCTGCCTGTTCAACTACCTCCCCCAGGCCCTAGGAACTGACAGCCCAGAACACTGAGCATTAGCTAGTCACCGTTCCTGTTCTAAAAAAACACAACTCTATTAAAATAACAGCGTGATTTAGTTAATTATTCTCTATAGTAAGTGGGTAACTGTAGAATACAATTCATCCAGCTCCCTGCTGCCTGATTGAGTTTCCTGAAATCCTGCTTTGCACTTGTCACTGCATCTCCCTCCCCCCAAGGGCTTTCAGTCACTTCCAAGATTGCATAGGATAAAGCCCCAGATCCTAGGTCTGAGGTTTTGGGCCCTCTGCCACCTGGAAAGTGAAGGTGTTCCCTACAGCCCCAGCCTTGCACTATACTCTGGTCAAAGTAGGTTGTCTGTTTCCTTTTCTTGTCCTTGTCTCTGCTTTTTTTGAGCTGTTCTAAGACTCTGGTCAAAAGTCAGCATCCAGGCCTCCCTGGTGGCACAGCAGGTTAAAGCACAGCACTAGGAAGCAACAGCCACTTCAGCATGAGTTGCCCGTCTGCCCCGGAGGTGACCACATGGCGCGGCAGACCTCTCCTGACCCGCCTGCTGCTCCCCTCAGCAGTGTACTTCATCGATCTGCCTGTTCTGCTCCCCACTCTGACTCTGGTGAAGCCTCTCACTGCCCCTGACCCTCTGGCCTGTACCCAGTTCTGTATGAATAAATAAATAAATAAATCTTTAAAAAAAAAAAAACCACCTAGCTGCATTTTGTGGCTCAAAACTGGGGTGGAACTAGCTCATGGGCAGAACATCAAGCAGAAAAGAGAACACCCAAAAAGGAAACTAAAATCAACAAATAGCTATAAACCAGAGACTTTCTAAGGGGGCGAAGAGGGGAACAGGATCAAAACTGGAGCAGAAGAGGGCGCAGGACTATGGTGATGGCACAGGGGTGAAGTGGTGGTGGGAAGACCACGGGGATTACAACTGAGATGGAAAAATGAATGATGTAAAAAGTATTTTTAATTAAATAAATAAATACATAATATAATATAAAAATTTAAATAAAGTTGTGAGAGTCATAAAAAGAAAAGTCAGAGAGAAAAGACAAATCTCATCTCACACCTCCTTAGAAAGTCAGGTTTTTT
>NW_004567102.1:5020601-5028642 GCF_000260355.1 Condylura cristata | reverse complement strand
AGAGCCCTGATGAGGACTCAGGCTGGCTGACATCAATTGAGATGGGAAAAAAATGCACAAAATGATGTAAAAATAAACTGTTGTAAAATTAAAAAAAAAAAAAAAAAGAAAAGTCAGGTTTTTGCAGATGACAACCTTCTATCTCTCCTTCAGATCAAGCCCTGAGGCCCAAGGCTCCATTCCTGTGAGCTGTCCAGTGGCTGTTAACCATGCAGTCTCAGTCTCGGGATTTTCATTGGTCAAAGGGTCTTTGCAGTGGCAGGAAGCAGTGCAGGCAGAACTGGGACAGACTGTGGCCCCCACCCCAGCCACTCGCTGCCTGTGGTCATTTTTATTTTCCGGGGGCCACCATTTGCATCCAAGCCACTGGCACATTTGTTTGGTGATAAGAGACTGAAGAGAAAGATAGCAAAACACTGCTGATTTTTAAAAGATTTACTTAAATACCCATTTTGTGTTCAAACATGCCTCAGACTTTCTCTCAGGGGCTCTTGTACATCCCTGTAAAGTGGCCATACTTTAAGGGGGCACTTTATAGGTCAAGGCATGAGAAAATCACCCTTCTGCTCATGATGCGCATTTGAGGGTCTGTGCGAACCCCCACTGCCTTTCCCCCATTTCCTTTCCTCTCCTTCTCTCCTTCCCTGCACTCTCATTCAGCCTGACACTAGCAGGTATTCTCACACACTTGATAGGCATCCTTGAATATGTATGTCTAGCCTTATTAAATATGTAGTGTTGGTTCGCCTGAGAACCCGTTTCTACTTTACATAAATGATATTGCGCTATGGACCTGTTTCTTTTTCCCCCAGTCAACACCATATTTCTAAGATCTCCCCCACCCCTGCTCACTGAGCACTTTGTTTTTCATGCAGCTTGGCAATCATTCCTCAGTATCTCTGCTTTACAGGTAAGGTAACTGAGGGACAGAGACCCTTCTTGACCTTGCCTAAGGTCACACAGCCACTTCAGGGCTAGCTTTGGTTAAAACCACTGCAGGCCTCTTCTTTCACAGATTCAGAAAAATATGGCACACAAAAATATGTTTACATGTTATTCCCACACCTCGTTTTAAAACAAATGCTTACTCTATATTCACTTACTTTATCTAGTAGCTTTAAGATATCATTAAGATATTTTCCCCAACTACCATCCATTGTGTCCTTTGTAACTTCTCTTTCCCCTGCCCCTTCCCTCTTAACCTCAGACCTCTCAGATGTGTGTTGATGTTTGCTGGTTTTTAAGAATGACTTATGTTATTGAATTGTCTGCTATGTAAATGTCCAGTATTTGTTTTTATCATTCTGACTCATTTTTCCTGTATACAATTTTCTCAAATTCCCTCCATTTTATTGAAAATGCCTGCATCTCATCATTATCGTGGCTGTATACTATTCCACATGTGTTTATGCCACATATTCTTGATCTAATCATCGGCCACTTTGCTGTATTATTTGTTTCTAATAACTTTTTGATGGCGTGTTTAGGATTTTCATATTGCCTGTGAATAGTGACAATTTCATTTCTTCGTTTCTGACTTGGATTCCCTTTATTTCCTGTGTTTGGTCAAAACCCTAGTACTAAGTCAGACAAAAATGGTAAAAGTGGGCATGCTTGTCTTGTTCCTGAGCTAACTTATCTTTATACTCATCTATATGTTACATTTGTTACTTCACACAGGACTTGGGAATTGTTCCAAATTAATACACAGTATTCCATTGTGTTGATGTACCTACCATCTTTACTCCACTAGACACCTATTGACGAATACTGCCAAATCTTTTGCTAAATAAACTGCTGCAATGAGTACCCCCATGCACACATCACTTCTCATGTAGGCAAGAGTGGGTATTAGGATGTGTTGCTCAGACCTCATGCTGCCTGGAGCCTTGCCTGCTAACAGCTCAGAGCTAGAAACCTCCTTAGGCACTGCCCTCTGCTGACCTGCCCGCAGGGCTATGCCCCTCTTGGGCAGAAACATCCACTAACTAGTCCATAGCCCTTGCCTCAGTTGGGACACTTTGCAGGGTCACCTCAGCCCACAGCATCTGCATGGCGGTCTACCCCCCATCTCTGCCCATGTGGCCTCTCAATTCCCTTACAGGTTTTGTTTCCAAGAGCAGCCCCCAGGAAACTCCTTGTGTGCAAATCTCTGCCTCAGAGACGTTTCCAGGGAAGCTGATCAACAACTCCCTAAGACCTAGTTAGGGAGTAGACAGACCAATATGTTTGGAATTTGGGTCAATGTATTTTCAAAGGACAGAACACAAAATGATGTCCGTAGTTGGCACGCAGTAACTGCCCACCTGGCCCGAGTGAGAGGGTGACTTTATGCAGATGGTCACGTGGGATCTCCCCGAGTCTGACACTGCAGCCAGGGAGGCTGGGCAGGGTATGGGTTGCTTGCCCAAGATGCCAGCCTGTGTTATACCAGACAGTGGGGTGCTGAGAGGCTCACCTCATCTGGGGACTGGAGAAAAGGGAGAGGGTTGCAGGAAAGATATGCCTGCAGCTGGAGTTGAGGGAAGGAAGGGTCCCTTCTAGCGATGGCCTGGCTCTTCTCTGATGCCCTCCAAGCACAATGAGTCCTGGTCCTCCCTTCTCTCCTAACCTCCCCTGCCTCTCAAACCCTCCAGGCCACTGTAGGCCATGAGCAATCTCTCTCAAAACTACTCAAATATATGCCTGATATTTACTGTACAAATATAACTTGATAGACTAAAATTACCTTTCGATCCATTTGTAACAGCCCCAACTTACTGCCGGACTCCGACAGCTGTATTTGGACAGGTGCCTTCACACAGACCACTTTCCCATCTCCCCCACGCATCTGCCTTGCAGACACAGCCTCTTCTTCCTCCCGCCCTCATCCGGGCACCGCCTTCTTTGTGGGAGTCCTCACACCTTCCTAGGAGGGTGCATGCCCCCCACCTCCATAACCACTCAGATCCTCTGTGCTAGGGGTCCAATGGTGCCCTCCCCCCACTTCATATGCTTCAAGTCCTAACGCCCAGTACTTTAGAACGTGACCTTATTCGGGAAGAATGATTGCAAATATCTTTAGTTAAGATGAAATCACGCTGCGTAGAGAGGGACACTGATCCAATATGACCAGTGTGCTTGAAAGATTTTCTGTGAAGAGAAAAAGACATGTGCAGAGGGAAAATTCTATGAAAACACCATCTATAATGAACACCAGAGTTTGCGAGCAGAGCCCCAGGAGCTAGGAGGGAGACCCAGATTCTCCCTCACAGCCCCGCTGAGGGAAACAACCCAGCCGGCACCTTGATGCCGAACTCCCAGAACTGTGGAGGACACTTCTGCTGTTTTAGCCTCCCAGGCCGTCCCACAGTCATATGTGCCTAGTGGCGTTTCTTTTAGTCAGTGTCATCCGCCAGCCCCACAGTGATCCCGCCAGACCCTGCTACACATGTGTTGTGAGCTGTGCCTTGTAGTTTATGTGACCACACTCTAGGATGTTTGAACAACAGCAAAATCGCTCAAAGACACACTTCTTAAAAATGTCCCCCCCCCCTCATTAAAAGACATGTGACTGTGCATGCTTGGGGCACCCCAGGACCTGAATGCACTCTCTGGTCTCTCAGTGTGCAGGTGGACACCAGGCTCCTCCCAGGAGGGAGTTAGATTCCTGGGATGTTACAAGCTGGGTGTTATCTCCCTCATCTACACTTGAGAAACCTAGGCTTAGCGCTGGTTAAATGGTAGAGCCCTGATGAGGACTCAGGCTGGCTGACATCTGCACCTGTGAATTTTTTTTTTTTAAGTTTTACTTATCTCTGCATACAGAACTGGAGTAGAGGCCAGCGGTGCAGGGGGTGAGAGGAGTGGGGAGCAGAACAGGCAGATCTATGAAGTACATTGCTGAGGGGAGCAGTGGGTGGGTCAGGAGAGGTCTGCTGCTCTGCGCCATGTGGGTCACCTCCGGGGCAAGGATCGAACTCATTCTGAAGCGGCTGCTGCAAAGCTTAAAGTGCTGTGTTTTAATCCACTGCTCCACCAGGGAGGGCCCCTTGCGCCTGTGATTTTAACCTCAGGCCTACAGGGCCTGTGGTGGTACTTAGCATTAAATGAAGACACAATTTCACTCGGGCTCCAGAGACAGAACCTGCTCTTGGTGACCCCACAGCACTATGAGGGAGGAAGAAATCTTCCAGCAGCTTCATGTGCCTGGCCAGTCTCCAGCCAGTAAGAGGCAGGGCCAGGATCTGATGCAGGCCCTTCTGTCTCCTGAGGACAGACGACACAGCTCCGTGTCACTGTGCACATGTATGTCCTGGCCCAGCTGCGTGTGTGCTGACGGGGCGTGTGGGTGACCTGCCCTCAGGAGCCTGGGGCCAGCAGGGTTCCAAGCACACTATGGCCACTCCCCAGTGGGAAGAGTGGGAAGTGCAGTGGGAAGAGTGAGCCACCAGGGCCTTGGATGCGGCCGCCTCCTTGGGTCTCATAACAACATTTCATACACAGCTCCAAGTATCGACAGAATCCTCATCTCAGCCTGCTAAATACCTGCCTAATTTTCCACTCTATTGACAGACTCCATTTTACTTAACTGGCCCCTATTGTGCAGCAATTGGATGGTTTCTCATCCTCTCCTAAACTAGGGGGAGGTGCCAGGGCTGCCTGTGCGGTGGTGGTGACTTCTGAAGGAGCCACCAAGGAAGGCATTTCTGTGCCATAAGCAGGAGCTGCTGCCAGCTTCAGGAGGTCCAGGGACAGGCCTGGCCACCTCAGGGCTCAGGAGGTGGCACTCTGTCCCCAGTCCCCTCTAGTGTTGTCCTCGGTTCCTGCTCACCTCTGCCAACATCTTTGAGGGAACAAATGACAGAGTTTGGCACTCACGTGACCTCTTGAAGGCCACGTGCCTGCTCTGGCCCTGCTCTCTTGTCTTCTCTATGTCTCTGACCCTTCTGACCTTCTGCCCCTTTTCTGAAACAGGCTCCTGGCGTTCCTTCAGTAACATTCACTGAGCACCCACCTGGGAGCCCAGCAGCACCCAGGACCTGGGGATTCAGTCATGCCAACAAGACAACATCCTTGCTCACTGAACTGACATTCCAGAGCAGAGAGAAGGACTGAAAACAGAGATGGTAGGTCAGCTGGCGGTAAGCACTGTGATAAGCCGGGGAAGGGGCTTGATCATTTAAACAGGCCAGGAAGGCCTCTCGGAGGCAGAGACCTGAACAAAGAGGCGTGAACCACGCAGATGTGTTGAAGAACTTTCCGGACCAGGAGGACAGCCAGTGCAAATGTTCTGAGGAGAGGCTGGCGTGATCCAGAAACAGCAAGGAAGCAGATGTGCTGGGACGGGTCGGCAGCAGCGTCCACAGGATGCAGGGTTTCGGGATCTTTCTCAAAGCTTTGGCTTTTGTGCTGAGTGAGATTTGCATAGACATGTGGCTTGAGTTGGTTTCTTTGAAAAGATCCCTCCAGCTGCTGTGTAGAGAGCAGACTTCTCTAGACTAGTGGAGAAAGAGATAGAAGAAAATGCAAAAGTCCACACAGATGCCAGTGGTGTCTGCACCAGGGCAGTGGCAATGAAGCCTGGGTATGGACACTCACGTGCTTGTGCACACCACATACATGCACACACACTCCTTATCATTCTGAGTCTATTTTAAAGTTAAGGTTGACAGCATCATCAGACCTGGAGAGAACTTCAGAGCTCAAAGTCCAACCCCATTCTTTCTTTGAGAATGTCAAGCACATGCCCACCTCAGGACATTTGCACATGCTGTTCCTTCTGCATGGAGGGTCCTATCCTCAAAAGAGGAAATCTGCATGGTTCACCCTCACTTTCCTCAGACTATAAAACTGAGGCCCAGAGACAGGAAGCACCCACACCTTTGGGAACTTCTAGCTGGGTCCAGTCAACCTCTCTCTTCAATCCCTGCATGTTTCACTGTGCGTCTCCT
The DNA here is from genome assembly GCF_000260355.1 of Condylura cristata. Taxonomy (NCBI): domain Eukaryota; kingdom Metazoa; phylum Chordata; class Mammalia; order Eulipotyphla; family Talpidae; genus Condylura; species Condylura cristata. Next base: position 5,022,709 of record NW_004567102.1, on the reverse strand, counting down.
CCCCAATGTGTCTCTGTTTCCAGCCTCTGTGTCTCTGTCTCTGTGGAGGCCTCGGCATTTATTTCGCCTCCTGTCAGGCCCAATTTGGAACATTAATTAGTGATGAATTAGCAACGTAAATCTCAGCAGTTGCTGTCGCCTGGTGCCCACAGGCTCTCGGAAGGGACCTTGCAAATCTGAGCTTAATACCTCTCGCCTCCTCTCCCAGGGCAATTACTTCTCACATCATTTGTCTGTGGAGGCTGTGGCCACCTCCCACCCTCCCAGCCCAGCTGAGGACAACAAGTTCATCTTTGTCAATTAATTATTGAACGGTTTATTTCGCACTGGGAGGTGATAAGAAGGGAAAGCTGCATGTTGTGAAATCATCACCGTAATTATACAGACGCTGCAGCAGCGCCCAGCAGCAGTGTTGTAGGTACCAGTGGGGGCTGGGAGAGGCCCCTCAGTGGCAGGAAGCCCACTTGGGAGGCCCAGACAGCCTTTGGGTCTCTCTGGGCTGTGGTCAACAGACCAACCCATGTTGAGTCTTCAGAGTCCAGTTCCATGTGGGTAGGGGGCTCTGGGGAATTAAACAGGGCTGTAACCACAGGTGCACCCCCTGCTTCTTCATCTGGACTGTTCTGAACTTGAGAAGACTGAGACTGTCCTTGAGCCTTCCCACCTGAGCTCAGAAGCACCACCGCAGGTGCAAAATACGTACATGTGGTAGAGTCATAGATACGCTAGCGAGAATCCCTTACAATGGGCCGCAAAGCCCAGAACATCTCTGCCACCCGCTGTACTTGGTTACCTCTCACTCATCACTAACAGCTCTCTGTTTGGCTCACTCCGTGCCGGTCACTCTGGTCTCCTTCCTGTTCTTTGAGAATGTCAAGCACACGCCCACCTCAGGGCCTTTGCACGTGCTGTTCCTTCCGCAATGGAGTGCCCTATCCGTAAAAGGAAATCTGCATGGTTCACCCTCACTTCTGCAGGTTATCAAACATCAACTAAACTCCTTTTATAAAATTGCATTTACCTCCCACTCTGACACAAACGTTTTTTCTCTTCTTGCTTTTTTTCCCCCAGAGCATTTCATCACATTTGACATATGATCTATGATCCGTTTTTATTTATTAGCTTTTCTCTCTCATTCGCTCTCTCTCTTCCAAACTATAAGTTCCACAAGGGCTGGTGGTTTTTTTGTTGTTGTTGTTGTTTGTTTGTTTGTTTATTTCCTCCCCCCCTCCCCAGTCCTGTCTGTGTCTGCATCATCTAGAATACTGCCAGTGACAAAACAAGCTCAGAGTTAATCATTATTGAATGAATGGGTGGATGGATGAATGATGGAATGAATGAATGAATGTTTGTGTGGTTTGGAACCTGGATATAGAAAGGAGGGGGTGAGTTCCTTTCCCCCAGAGGCTGGCAAAGAGCACTGCAGCATCAGGAATTTAGAAAGAGTTTTGGCAGAGACAGGACACCCCGGCCGGGGAAGAAAACTGCAGAAGTCATTTTAAAAGTGAGGGTTCTAGTTGATTTCATGTCTGTGCACGCCTCGGGCCTGGCATCTTTGATGCTGCCCCTCCATGGGTCACACACAGATTGGACCCCCCTCCGCAACCTTCCCCAGGGAGGAGGCAGAACATGAGATTCTGTGGACGCTTTGATTAACTCCCCAGCAAGAGTCCCAGAGTCTGTGTTGCTTCTGTCTCCAAGGCTGTATGGGGGCAGCGTGCTGAAGGCTGGTGGAAGCATTTCCACAATGTGGAGGAGGGGAGCTGGTACCTGTAAGGAAAGTGGGGTGCTGAGCAGAGGGTGGAACAAGATAGGGTTCTGCCCCACTAGGAGGAGATGGCGGGGAATTGGGTGGAGAAGTCACAAGAGGTGGTGCGAGGACTCAGCAGTAGGTAAGGAAGGTCAGCCCCACTCTCTGGGGCAAAAGGAGACAGTGGGTAGAGGCAGGGGAAAAGGGGGTCAAGGTTGGGAGGGAGAACATGCAAGAAAGGAGTCTTTAGGAAACTGATAGGGCCAATGGGCACCCCCTCCCCTTCTTACAAGACCAGGACCCTCTTGTCTTGAAGCTTTTCTCCTCTCTACTGAGCTATCTGCTCTCCCTCCCAGGC
>NW_004567102.1:5003317-5019976 GCF_000260355.1 Condylura cristata | reverse complement strand
CCAAACTGGTTAGGGGCGGGAAAGGCCGGTGAGAGGAGCGGCTGAGACAGCCCAGCCAGGGACAGCAGCATGCAAACAGGAGCATCATGGACGATTGGTAACCTTCCCCCCTTCTCTGAACCACTCTCGGGGTCAAGATCCTAGGCAAATGGAGAGTAGGGGGTCGTTTTGAGGTGATGGAACCATGCAGCATCCGGTCTATGGAGACAGAGCAGGGTTATATGGGTGTTAAAATAAAATTCCAGGCAGAAACATCCTCTGGCAAGATGGCTTAGGTGCCCAGAGCCCAGCTGCCAAGGTCAGGGGGCACTGTCTGCAGCTCTGGGGGCTCCAGATGGATTGGGGCTCAGCCTGCAGCTAGACTCACACACAGGAACAGCCTGAGGCAGCCAGCAATAAACAGGCTCTACTTCCCCAGCGGGGCGTCTGGACACTTGAGATCTTCAGAGGAAATGAGGCCACCATGAAGGCTGCCCCACCCTTCAGTCAGACAGCAACTCCTGAAGGAGGCAGAAGAATAGTTTTCTGACGCCCATGGACACACGGAATCGCTGTCAGCCACTTGCACAAGCACGTCGGCCACAAGCAAAGGCTTCGACAAGCAGCCCCTTGGGCTCCCAAGCAGGCTGATGATGGCTCTAGATCGTTAGTCCGTCAGCAGGTGACTTTGACCCTAACTCTCTGCGTGTCCTTGAGTAAGTCCCTCTTGCCACTAGGCTAAGTCTCCTCCTCTAGAGGGGCGCTCCCCACTGGCATCATCAAATTCTGACACACTGAGCAAGGAGCCCCGGAATGGATGAACTTGTACTTAGGAAGCCCAAATGGCTGTTGTGATGCTGTCCTGACACTACCCGAGAGGGGTAGGGAGAACACAAAGTTATGGAGAATGCCCTAGGCCGGCCCCTGCAAAAGAGCCTTCTTGTATAACATGGAGGGGGGCAGGCATCTGGTCAAAGGGACGAATCCCCCACCCTCGAGCCATAGGAGCTGCACCTCCGAGCCCCAGCCCTAATACTCCTGGACCCTGGGGAGGGCTACAGTGCTGTCCCCAGGCCCCATCCCAAGGGATCAATGTCCCTGAAAGCCCGTCCTCAAAGCTAGCAAGGGCCTTGATAAGGCACTCAGAGCAGCCCAGCACCGGGGCTCACATGCACTGCGGATCACACTAATTCCCCCCGCCCCAACTTGTCCCTGCCTGGGGATGGGGAGCCTCCCCTGGTTTCCTGAAACTTGTGGACAGGTGCAATTCCTGAGTCCTAAGCATGCACGTGAAGCTGGAGCACCCCCCGGCTATGAGGGATGACCCCTTGCTGTCATCATGTGAGAGGGGTGCATCCCTGAGGTCTGGATAGCAGGAGTACTGCAGAAGCTGAAGAGCGCATGGAGGTTCTGGCTTCCTGCAGGTTGAGGTAGGACTAGGGGTACACGGGACAGAGACACAACCCTATCTGGTACCTTGCCTCCACTGGGCTCTGGACCTGCTCTCTCTGCTCCTCTACCCTGCAGGGGCCCCACCACCGGGGTGAGGACCCCTCCCCAAGAGGGAGACAGGGCAGCAGAGGCTCTCTAAGGGGACCTGTCACATACGCCATGGGGTGGCACAGGGCTTCCGCTGAGCACAGGCACTGTGAAACCCCAGAACATTTTCCACAGCTTTAAAGGTCACATGCTGACTTGTGTTGTAAGACTTGCATGAGCCCTGTGAGAAAAGACCCTGAGACACAAATGGACTGTCAAAAGGGCACCTTTCCTGGCTGGCCTGTTCCCCCCACAACCAGGGGGGATTACCAGCGGCTCTACCCACTGGGACATTCCTGATCTACCAGGGTGTGGAAAGGCCCGACTAGAAGGGTGATTCCAGAGGAATGGAGAATGGTTCAGGGTGAAAACTCCCCGGGAGCCCTCGTCTGCCAAAGCTTCTGTAGTGTCTCTGGTGAGAGAGATCAAAAGGACATTCCAGAATCTGGGAGGCACCAGCGAGGTGGGCGTGGCAAGGGCCTCATTGTCAGACCTGCTCTGTAAAGCCACCGACGACGCAGCACACACAAAGCTTTGCCTGCTTTGTGTTCCTTGAGGGTGATGTGAAATTAGGAGCGTGGGAATGTCCCACAGCTGTCCCGCCCAGCCGGGGGTCACAGCCATGTCCAACTCCCGAGCACTGTGAGTGTGGCTGGTGTCACTGCAGCTGAGCACTAAGTTCTATTTAATTCTAGTTAATGAAACTGGAGATTAAAATAACCACCAGAGCCCCCTGGCTACAGGATTGGACAGCGCAGTATTGAGACTGTGCTGACATTATATTCCAGACATTAAACAAACACCTTTGTAGTGTAATGTCAGGTTGTAATAAATGCTATGGGGAGAAATTGAGTTACAGAGTGAGCTAGCAGCCCACTATCGGGGGGGGGGGGAAGGCCCCCTCTTAAGAGGAGATTTCAGAGATCTGAGTAAAAGAGGGAGAGAGCCATGGGGCCTTGAGGGAAGGGCATGCCTGCCAAAGGAAACACAGCTGCAAAGGGCTTGAGATGGGAGGATGGGAGGTGTTCTTGGAGATTTCTTGGAGTCCTGAGTCTGGAGTTCTGGGAGGCAGGACAGGGGTGGGGAATGGGGACGAGATCTGAGCAAACCCAGAGGCCAAAGCAAGTCAGGACTTACAGGCCACAGACAGGAGCATGGGCTGTATGCTGTCACATGGACCTCTGGCTATTGCCATAGTAGATGGACAAGGACTTAGAGGCTGAGCCTGCCCTGGTAAACTAGTTGTCCGTGTGTTCTGCCTGCACATATGGCTGCTATTGCTGTGGATGAGTGAAACAGATGTTCTGGATATGTGGCAGTTCCCTGTCCCTCCATATCTGTATCTCTGCCCTCACCTTCTCCCCTCTCCTTGCTTCCTGCCACCCTCTGGCTGGGGTCTGACAGGTCGCTCCATGGCTGTCCTCCTGGCTGGCACACCCTCCCCTCACCCCAATGGCTCAGTAGGAACAATGGCCCATGAGGGTGGGGCAATGAGCCTAGGAGACATTTGGGGATCCAGCCAATGTAGGAGAAAGGTGATTCCAGCAAGTGGGAAAGGGTGACTGGAAATGCTGGGAGTGGAAGTTCCTGTTCTAAAGACAGAACCAGAATTTTCCCAGGACCCCAGAAACTAAAGAAGCATGCAGGTCTTGCCCCAGTAGGACTGGAATGTGACAACGCCTCCCTTCTTTTTGCCAGCTTTTCCTCAGCCTCCATCCCGAGGACATGTGGAGGGTGCAGGAGTCTCTCTGAGTCTGTTAAGAGGTAAATGGAGGAAGGCGTGGATAGTAGGTCCTCAGATAAGTTTGCTTCATTCAATGACATCTCTTACGACATTGTTGAGAGAAAAGAATTGCTTCTCACTTAGGGTGCCTATCTGTGTAGTTTGTATGTTTCTGCATGGGTTCCCCTCATCCCAAAAATGTGCCCCTGAGGTTTGCTGATGTGCCTCAGTTGTCCTAGTCTGAGTGCGGGTTGGGGGAGTGGGGCACACCCTGAGATGGAGTGCAGCTGTCCCAGCTTGGGCTTCACCTTGTGTCATGAGCTGCCAGGATAGGATCCAGTCACTGGTGATACTGAATGAGAATAAGCAAGTAGAAAGTGAATAAATGAATGACTACACGTGATTGTTGACTACTAGAAGTCTGGGGTCTTTAATTGCAAGTTTAGGAGTGTTTTGTGAACTGAAATATTGCATAGGAACTTAACTCTTGTTTATATTATTTAGCCCATAGCAAAACATGTCATTGCTTACAGTTGCTGTTACAAGAACCTACCCCTGACATTAAGTGAGGAGGTCTTATTGCAGCTATAACAAATTAACTACAACCTAGTAGTTAAAGATATTACACATATATTATCTTACAGTTCTGGAGGTCCAAAGTCCAAAATGAGTCTTATGGGGGTAAAATCAAGTCATCAGCAAGGCTGCTTCCTTCTGGAGTTTCCAGAAGAAAATCCATTCTTTGCCTCCTGCAGTTTCTAGAGGTTGCCCACATCCTTTGGCTTATGGCCACATCACTCCAGCAGCTGCTTCCATCATCACATATCTGATCTTTCTGCCCCTCTGCCACTTATGGGGATCCTTGTGGCTACATTAGACCAAACTGAGAAACCCAGGATAATCTCTCTATGGCAAAAGCCTAGATTTAATCATGTCTGTGAAGTTCCTTATGTTAAATAAAGTAATATTCACAGGGTTTGGAGGTTAGATGGTGGGTATTTGGTAGGGGAGGTCATCATTTGGCCTACCACAAGGGCTCCACAGAGGACCTCCTATGCAGGCCCTAGACCGTGAGCTCCCTGAGGTGGGAAGCTTGTCTTTTCTCATTGCTGGTCCTACTTCCAGAGTTAGTGCAGGTTCACAGGACCACCTGGATTCATTCCTGGTTCTTCCCAGTGACGATCCAGGGCAAGTCACTTAACCTCTGTGTGCCTCACCATCTTTATCTATAAAATGGGGGTAATATATATAGTAACAGCCTCAAAGGTATTTGAGGATTCAATGCATTATTTCATAAAATGTCCAGGGTGCCATGCCTGGACCAAGTGTGTTAATAAGTGTAGATCAGTGCATACAATGCCTCATACAATATGAGCGAGCCATTTGCCATCATTACAATGGTGATCATGTGATGGTACCATGTGATAGGTATTTGGGAGCTACTGAAGAAAGAAGGAACATGGTTTCTCTTCAAGGAATTTGTAGCCTAATTGGGAATATGAAAGCTTGAAGGAATAGAATATAGAGCTTTTTTTTTTTTTCTGAAAGTATCTCACCAATGTTTATGCTATTAAAGTGACCCCATGATGACGAGGATCATCTCAACAGATGGTTTTCTCCAAATGGCACAGGATGGCTGCTGTAACTCAGGTTCTACATCTGCTTCCCAGCCATTGGGAAGGAAGACGTAGGGAGGGGAGGGGTGGCATGCTCCCTCTCTGTAGTGATATGTCATATGAATGTTCTGGTAAATCCCATGAGCCAGAACTTGGTCATCTGGCCATATCTAGTTGCAAAGAAGGCTGGGAAATGAAATATTTATTGTGGGCAGTTATGTACACTATCATTTCTTTCCCCTAAAACTGAATGAGGGGCCCTCCCTGGTGGTACAGGGTTAAAGACGGCACTATGAACCTATTACCAGCACTGCAGCATTAGTTCAATCCCCAGCTGGGGAGCTGACCCACATGGTGTGGCAGACCTCTCCTGTCTCACCCGCTTCTCCCCTCAGCAGTATACTTCATCAATTTGCCTGTTCTGCTCCTCACTCTGTCTCTAGTGAATTCTCTCACCTCCCGCACCTCTGGCCTGTACCCCAGTTCTTGTGTGCATCAATAAATAAATATTTAAAACCAAGAGAGAGAACTGTTCATATTTAAAAAAAATAAAGAAAGAAAGAATCTGAATGAGGGGTCCTCCCTGGAGGCACAGCGGGTTAAAGCATAGCACTGAGAGGCTAAAGCCACTTCAGCATGAGTTCGAACCCCGCCTGCCCCAGAGGTGATGACATGGCGTGGCAGACCTCTCCTGACCCGCCTGCTGCTCCCCTCAGCAGTGTACTTCATCCATCTGCCTGTTCTGCTCCCCGCTCTGTCTCTGGTGAAGCCTCTCACCGCTCCTCGCTTCTTGCCTATATCCCAGTTCTGTGTGCACAAATAAATAGATCTTTAAAAAATAAAAAACTGAATGAGATGGTACAAGGGTGGGAACTGGCAATGACCAGTTTGGCTTTTTCCTAACTTTTTCTCACTTTCCAGATAACCTAAGAACAAATTGCTTTTCTCCATTTGTGTTATTACCTTGAGAGTTACCTGCAATGTGTAACACTATCAGGTTGAAGTGTGTGACTCCTCCAGCAGTGGCCACTTCACATTCTGCTGGGCTGAGCTCCCAAACATCACTCCCCACACACAACCAAGGGGTTTACACACTGAAGCTCCTCTCCCTCCTAGCCTGGCCAACAGTCACTGCACCAATTTAAACTTACTTTTACTAATTTACTTAAAACAGCTGTGTTGTTTAAGGATGTCACCCATTTATAATGAACATGTCCTCAAATGTGTATTTTCCCCTATATGCAAGGAAACTTTTTTTTTTTTAAGATTTATTTATGCATCCAGAACTAGGGGACTGGCCAGAGGTGCAGGAGTGGTGAGAGGATTCACCAGAGACGGAGTGGGGAGCAGAACAGGCCAACTGACAAAGTACACTGCTGAGGGAAGCAGCAGGCAGGCCAGGAGAGGTCTGCCGCCCCATGTGGGTCACCTCTGGGGCCGGGGATGGAACTCACACTGAAGGGGCTGTGGCTTGCTTGCAGTGCTATGCTTTAACCTGTGGCACCACCAGGGAAGGCCCTGCAAGGAAAACTTTAAAGCCCATTTTAGAGCTGAGGAAACTGAGACCCTGAGAGTTGCACTCCAGTCAGGACTAGACACAGTTCTGCCTCCTGACCCAGTGCTCCTTAAGCTGTACCTATCTGGAAAATAAGACAGGGAAGTGGCAGATGCTGAGGTACAGTGGGAAATCCCTTAATAGGGGTTTTGGGGCTCCCTAGGTGAAATTTGCTGTGACTAATTAACCCCCAAGTCTTTGTGCAAGCTCTTTTCTCTCTGTGGGCCTCAACTTCCTCATAAGCAGAGAAGAAGATGGGGAAGAGGGTGTAGACCCCCCCCCTTAGTCCTTCCCAGGTCTGAAAAGAAAGTACAGTAATAAATATGTGGATACTGTAGCAGCTTGAGGGATCAGAGGAGGGAGTAATGATCCTTGGGGACATGGGTAAATGGGGGTACTCCAGAGAGGGCCAGCTGGAGAGAGTCTGGTTTGCCTGTCTGTGTGCACTGGGCTGTCACTGTGTTTGTCTTGATTCTCGAGCTGAAGGTAAACACACACAGTCTATTTTGGACTCGCAGGTGAAGGCTGAATATAGCAACTTGGCACTGCCACACTCTCCCTCCCCCAGGGAGATGGCTCAGGGCTAGTGGTAGAGTCTGAGATCTAGAAGGGAAGCCCAACATGCCACCCCTGGAGAGTCTCAAGGCCTGGGCCTGTCCTGCTGTCCAGCTCCAGCCCTAGGTGATCTCCATGAAGGAGGGAACATTTCCCTTATACTCAGGGTCACAAGGCTGATGGCCTTGGTAAAATGGCACTGGGAAGTCAGTGGGTGCCCATGAGATTTGGGCCTCCCTAGCCAACTTCTGCCCAGCCTGATCCAGTTCATAGGTCTGTCCCACCTAACTGGTCTCATCTGAATCCTCCACCCTACAAGGTGACAGGTGAGTCTTACTCCTAATTGTACAAGGGAGGAAACTGAGGTAAGGGAGTTAAGTGACCTCACTGAGCATGAAGAAATGAACCCTTGGCTCCCACACCTGGCTATTCTGCTGTCAGACCTGAAGGATTCCCCCCAGATCCAGGGCTGAGACTGTGTGAATAGCTAAGCTTGTGCAAATACAATGCAGAAATGGGACATCTACACCCAGTTTCTATGCAAAACTAAATAAAATAAATATCTTACAATAAAGAAATAATTCTTTTAAAAGAAGAAAAAAAAAAGAGCCCTCCTGGTGAAGCCGCATGTTAAAGCACAGCACTATGAAGCTGTCCGCAGCCACTGCAGCACAGGTTCGATTCCCGGCCAGGGAGCTGACCCACATGGCACAGCAGACCTCTTCTGACCCTCCCACTGCTGCCTTTAGCAGTGTACTTCAGCACATATTTCAGTACTTCTGCCTGTCCTGTTCCCCATCTGCCTCTGGTGAATCCTCTCACCACCACCCTCCCGGCCCTCTGGCCTGTACCCCGGGTTTTGTATGCATAAATAAATCAATCTTAAAAAAAAAAAAGGAACTATGGGGGCAATGCCAGCGATGTGCCCATCTGCCTGTGGCAGGGTGAGAAGGGCAGGGAGTGACCTCCCAGAGCTGTCCTCCATCCTGCTCAGTCTTTATCAGCAGCAGGAGGAGACCCTAGCAAGGAGAACAGACCATTATAAACTGCCTGCCATGTGTTGTTCTGCACATGTACCCAGATGTTAAAACTGAGTTTTCAGTCACGTAACCAACACACATTAGAGATGAAATTCCAGTCAGATCTCATGTACAGAATTTGCTAAGGAGATGCTCAAGAACTGGCTTCCCAATAGGTAGCAACCTTCAACCAGGTCAAAGACATATAAAGAGGGTAGATGTTAGAAAGGAGGATTTGGTGAAGCGATTCCTTTGGAGAGAGCTTATGCTATGCTCTCCAACTCCCACCCACTAGGATGGCTATAATAGAAAGACAAATAAAAACAAGTGTTGGTGAGGAGGTGATGAAACTGGAACCCTCACACACTGCTGGTGCAAACTTAAAATGTTACAACTACTGGCCCTCCCTGGTGGCGCAGAGGGTTAAAGCCCAGCACTGAGAAGCTAAAGCTACTTCCTCATGAGTTCGATTCCCGCCTGCCCCGGAGGTGACCACATGGCGTGGCAGATCTCTCCTGACCCGCCCGCTGCTCCCCTCAGCAGTATACTTCGTCGATCTGCCTGTTCTGCTCCCTACTCTGTCTCTGGTGAATCCTCTCACCGCCCCTGAGCCTCTGGCCTGTACCCCAGTTCTGTATGTACAAATAAATCTTTTAAAAAAAAATGTTACAACTACTGTGGAGAACAATCTAGAAGTGCCTCAAAAAGTAAGACTTCCCATTTGACCCAGAAGTCTGTTCCCAAGAGAAATGAAAACACACGCTCCCAAAAATTTACATATGAATAGTCCGAGCATCATAAAGTTCATAATTGAAAGAACTCAAATGTCTACCACTGATAAAAAGATTAAAAATATGGTATATCACACAATGGAATATTATTCAGACATAAAAAGAATGAACTACTGATTCATGTTACAATATGGATGGACTGTGAAAACATTACATTAAGTGAAAAAAACAACCACAGTAATCAACATAGTATATCCTTCCACTTATACGAAATGTCCAGAGAAGGCAAATCCACAAAGATCCACAAAGACAGAAAGATGAATAGTTGCCTAAGCATGGGAATGGGGGTGGGAAGTCCGGGGGGCGGGGGAAGGAATGGCAAATGACTACTAATAGGTACAGGGTTTCTTTTGGGGTGATCAAAATATTCTAGTTGATTGTGGCGGTGGTTGTACAACTCTTTGAAGATACTAAATACCATTGAATTGTATACTTTAAAAAGGTGAATTTTATGATGTGTAAATTATATCTCAATAAAGCTGTCATTTTTGAAAAAAGTAACACAAAACCATCACATACCTAAGAGAGAGCAGAAAATTCATGGGCCTTCCCGTGTTTTCATTTATGTCAGGGGACGACAATCCCCACTGAATAAATTTGAAAAGCCTGTGAGTTACAATAAAAAATAATTGCTGTGTTTGTTCATCACACCACTTAGCTGCTTGCTATCTTGTTTAAGGTACATGTCCAAACTGCTAGTGACTGAGGGCTGCCAGAATTCAGTTTTGAAAAGCCCTTGACAGGTTGAAATCTAAAAGATGAAAAAGATTGTGGAGAACTAACCTTGTGTATAAAATCTGCATAATTCAGAAGAGAGTGGGAGTGTTAAGTTCAACATAAGTTTGTGGGGGGAGAAAGACCCAGTTTTAGTTGAACTTAAGTTCAGCTCTTGCCAACCAGTTGATGTGATATCCATACAGGTTTGCTCCATCTGACGTTACATTGAAGGAAGTGGAGCCACTGAATCAAAGGTGATATTCACCATGTTCTAAGAGCCCAATTCACCTGTTCTGCTCCACTACCAAACATTAACTAAAGAAAGTGGTCAGAAGTGTAAGAGCCAGGCCCTTCCTGATGGCGCAACAGATCGAAGCACAGCACTATGAAGCTATGGCCGGTCAGGGAAGTGACCCACATGATGCAGCAGACCTTTCCTGTCCTGCCCGCTGCCCCCTTCAGCAATGTATTTCAGCGGATTTTCCTGTTCTACTCCCCACTCTGTGTCTGGTGAATCCTCTTACCTCCCACACCTCTGGCCTGTACCCCAGTACTATATGCATGGATAAATAAACATTAAAAAAAAAAAGAAAAGAAAGAGAAATGTTAAGATCCTGGAAACCATGTGAGATGAGATCAACAAAAAAATATGTGAGCATTTAGCCAGAGCGTGTAAGATACAAGTGGGAGACTTTTACCTGACATATGTAAGCATGTGCAGGCTGCCCCTATGCCGCTGTTAGGCATGAGCAAAGATGGTGCATGAAAACTGCAGAAAGGTAGATTTGGGTTTAACTAGTTCTCAAAATAGACTATTTTAAAAAGAACTTATACCAACTTTAGCTTACTGGAAAAATAAGCAATAGTCATTTTTATTTGCTTGTTTTGAATAGGTGATACGCCACATGACTCAAAGCAAAACAATACAAAAGGGTTTACAGAAAACTCTCCAGAATTATCCCTCTACCTCCTACTCTCAGTATGCAGGAGCCTCTTTGTAAAAAGCTTCCATATGCAAATAGAAGTATATTCTTAATTATTCTTTAACACGAAATGTAGCCAATGAGACACACAGCTCTGGCTTTGCTTCAATCTGGAGGTCTTCATTTGACATGTTACAAACTCTTTTCTGTTGCGTCCAACCAATGCTAACCCATATGTTGACTTCTTAATTTTTGGTCATTTTACTTTTCAGTTCTATCATTTCTATCTTATTTTTATACATTCCATTACCTAATGAAATCAACTTTTTTAAATGCCTTTTCATCTTCTGGCACCTTAAACATATTAAGCATATCCATTTAAATGACCTTGTTATCTGAGTCACTTGTGAGTCTATTTCTATTATCTGATTTTTACCCCTGTCACACATGATCTGGTCCTGTCTCTTGCCTCATAATTTTTTTTACCGAGTCCCAGACATTATGATTTAAAAACTTCCCAGTACCTCGTAAAGATCTTTCCACTGATAGATTGAAATACAAAGACATTTTATAAGCAGTATCTCCAAGCCATTCAGAATTCCACGGTATGTATATCTTGCCCAGAATGAGTTCCACAACTAAAATGCAATAAGATTGGGATTCACTGTCCAAGTCTAACTCCAAAGTAAATGCCCCCTGCTCTTGTCCCCACCCCCTACACACACCCCTCACACACAGCTGTGAGGAGTCATCCAGGAGCCACTCAAGTGGAGCCTGAAGGGCCAGCCATAGAGACAACTCCAGCCTGGTTCTGCTGGTGATGAAGCCCTCTCAAGTTAGCTCAAGAGCAAAGGGTCATATAATTAAGAATTCTGTGGTTACAGGAACTGTGTGTTACTTAGTACTTATAGCATAAAGTAGTGTTTCTTTAGGAAAATCTGAGGAAGGCTTATTTACAAAGATATTCATTACAAAAGTATGAGTAGACTACAGGGATACCACAGGTAAAGTGAAGGATTGAAAGAAATGTTGCTAACCCACCCCAAAACTCAAAGGGATGAAAGGAAGGAGAGTTCACCTTTGTTATTGGACCCAGAAAAGAGGGCTAAAGAGAATAGGTTACCTTGAGAAGAGCAGCCAGCCCAAGATAGAGTCAGAGGATTAATAACCCAATGTCACTGTCCTGGCTTTCTGGCCTTTTGCCAGAGTTTTCTATTGATCAAGCACAATCAGGAAGCTCCTGAGGCAAAGAGGAGTTTGGAGAAGATCCATCTTCATCTAGATCCATCTAGAGTGGATCTAAACAGACAGGAAAAATCTAGCCCAAACACACACACACACAGCTCAGAGGCCTAAGTGATAAAGACATTTAATTGTGTGGCATATAACTCTGGGGTTGGTAGTCCTGATGATTCAGTGGGTCAGTGACGTGGCTCAGCAAAGTCACTGAGCACTCTCAGGCTTTCTCCCTCTTTTCATCTCTCTAGCCTCTGGATGGCTGACTTCTTATCCTTAGGTTGGTTTCCACCACTCCAGGTATTACACCCTTACTCCACTGCATTCAAGACAGGAAGGAGGTGCATCCTTCACTCCCTATCTGCCTGGATCAGGGATTAAAATAATTCAAAAATTCCCTAGCTCTCTAGCCTTCCCTCTGCATCTCATTGGCCAGAACAGGGTCAAATGCCATCCTTGAGCCAATCACTAGTAAAGGCGGGCAGGATCACTTTCCTTGGCCTAAACCAATCATGTTTTACTTGGGGGTCAACTCCTGAACCTGCTTCTTGGAGAATGTTGCTACCTCTCTCCCCCCCAACCCCACCCTACACACAAAATCAGGATTCTATAGTCCACAGAAAGAGAAAAGGTGTCAGATAATCTGTCATGCTGGCCACATGTTGATATTTTCCTTTCTACCAAGAAGATCTGGGCAACTCACAGAAGCCAAGGAATGAACCAGTTGTTCTCAGAAAACAAAAACTGAGTTTCTAGATGGGTCAATACTGCTCCCAGCCAATCTCTGCACTCTGCACCCAGCCCAGGCACTGCTTCTCTCCACTCTGCTCTCCTTGTTACCAGAGATTGCTCTGCAGCTTTCCCTCAGCTTCTCTAGCCCTTCTCAGCTGCTTGAAGACCAAGCAGAGCCTAGGGGATGGGATTGAGGTTGCAGACAGTGTTACAGACAATGTGAACCCAGTTCACACTGGATTGCCTGTCTGGGTCCTCACCCACACACTTAAGACTCAATTGTACTGCACACATACACAAAAGGTCAATAATGGGTTCATTTATAAAGGAACAACTCAGGGAAAGAAAGAGAAAGAGAGATACAAGCTAGCTAGTGCATCCTATCAGTTCCGCTGACTTAGAACCCCAATAGCATACAGAAAGCTGATCAAAAGCCAAGAGACCAGCCATCAGCCATGAGGCCAAGAAAGAGAGAGCATCAGCTCACCATGGCTCCTATATATCCCAAAAGTCCCACAATGGCTGCTTAGCTCCACCCTTTGGTCCTCTCAGTCCTCCCTTTGGGGTTGCTGGGAGTTGTAGTTTCAGTGACTCAAGTAGGGGGTGGAGTCCCCAAAACCTGTATCTGTAGAGTTCATTCAGGACATCCCCTCCCCCTAACAAACAGCACCAGGGTAAGGCTAAAGGATCTATGCAGGGGCGAGACAAGCACAAATGAAGTTAGGGCAAAGTAACGGACCAGAACTTAGCCGGGTGTGAATAAATGCGTAATGAAGCCAGGTATGCTTATGATGTGAAAGAGGGTAATTCAGTGCAAAATTGAAAGGAAAACTCCCGACTGCCACCTTTGTAATGAGCCCCTTCTGCCCTCCCTTGTCCATACCCCTAGGGCAGACTCAGAAACCATACCTAGCTTCAGGGGCAATTTAGCAGATGGGGGAAATTTAGTAGATGTTATTGGTGTTTCTTCCCCTCAGACTCCCTTTATCAAGTTCAACTGCTGAGGGCTCAAAGAGCCCCCTTTCTGGGAGAATGGGTCTTAGCCAACAGAGCCACCTTGCTTAGATATCTGGGAGGTTCCCTCCTCCCCTCCCTGGGCTATCTGATGGAGGAGGAAGGTAATAAAAAACCAGCCACGGGCCCTCCCTGGTGGCCCAGCGGGTTAAAGCGCAGCACTAAGAAGCTAAAGCCCCTTCAGCATGAGTTCGATCCCCGCCTGCCCCGGAGGTGACCACATGGCGAGGCAGACCTCTCCTGACCTGCCCGCTGCTCCCCTCAGCAGTGTACTTCGTAGATCTGCCTGTTCTGCTCCCCACTCTGTCTCTGGTGAAGCCTCTCACTGCCCTGCTCCTCTGGCCTGTACCCCAGTTCTGTATGTATAAATAAATAAATCTTTTAATAAAAAATAAAAAAAAAAACCAGCCACCTTGCTCCCAGAGGCCAGTTCTGCTCCTGAGACTCCTATGGGGTCCAGCCATACCCTTGGCTGGCTTCTCCTCCTGGACTAGCCTTCTCTCTTACACCCTCAGGAAGTCACCTATAAGAGTGCCCACCTCAGTCATCACCAGCAGGGAGAAATTAGACAAGATGGTACCTAAGATCTGTCTGGTCTAAAATTCTGTGGCCCGTGTGGTCCCTCTCACGGAACTTCCCAGGAACAAGAACAAGATTAGAGTGGCTGTCTCCTCCACCCTCCTCTTTCAGTCGCTGCACAGGAATTCTTAACTCACAGTGTGCTGCCCATGCTGTTGGGCTGTAAGAAGTTAGGAGGCACAAGACACAGTCTGATGTCAGAGAGGTTCAGTTTTAATTAGTGAAGGGGCGACTGTGAAAAGGGCAGTCACAGCAAGCAGCATATGCCAAGGCCTGGTGGTGGCTCTGGAAGAAGGCAGAAGGTGCTGCAATCAGGAAGGGAACCCTGGAGGTGGTAACAGTCAGACTGGAACTTCAGTAACCAGGAAGGAGGCCAGAGACTTGTGCCTGCTGGGGGTCAGGCGGCTATAGGTCATCTGGCCAAGTGGAGCTCTCCACAGGGGAACAAGGGAGGAAGGATGGGAGAGGCGGGTGCTGCCTTGGGGTGGGGGAGGGGTAGTGGATGAGAGCAAAGTTAGGAGCTGGAGTGGCTGGAGAAGGGAAGAGGGAAAAGGGAAGCCCAATTTCTCATTGTCATCCTTTCCCAGCTAAGCCTAGCACAGTGCTGGGCACAGAACAGGTGGACTGTATTTGCTGAATTGTCCTACAAATAATGCCTGCCCCTTTCCTGGGCTCTGGGCTTCTGTGAATAGTGGCAAGGACTATGTGATGGCAGTGCGGGTAGCGGGTGGAGTCTTCCAGATCATTGTGAACTGGTCCCCAGAGACTACAGGAAAGAAAAGGACCTCCCCTTCCATCCCAGCAGGAATTTAATTAGGAGAGCTAATTAGTGGACCAGGAGTGAGAGATTGAGTCACGGACGCCTGTGTGCATGCATGAACGTGCGAGCAGAAGGTAATTTCAGGCTCGTTTTCTCCAGGGAATGAAGCAACATGGAATAGGACTGCTAAGGCTGGGTAACAGCCAGCGGCCCTCCACTTCGCCGGCTCCTTCCCTGTGCCCCCTCAATTGGCCCCAGGGGTGTGTGTGCGCTCACAAATACATGCACACATGTGCTCAGATATGCACACATTCTCCCACATACGTGCACACTCAGCATGCCATGCATTCTCACACCAGCGAACACATGCACACTGACGTGCACCCACACACCTCCGCTCACACAATTCCTACACTGTCACACGTATACATTCATGTTGCACAGCCATTCACTCTGGACCACACTGCACACTCACACCCTCACATGACCACAGTCACATTCATTTACCCAGTCCACTCATATGCACACTCACACATGTATACACACTTCCCAGACCTGAGTGTGCACACCCAGGCTTTCAAAAGGGTCCTCTGCCGTCCCTTAGCCTTTTCAAAAGGAAAAGGAAATTCTCAAAGCAGGTGCTCTAGTATCCTTGGCCCCCTCACCAGCATTTTCCAGTGAGGAGTTTCTCCTCCCTGCTATCGTCTGTCCTTGCAAAAAGCCGTTGGTCCAGTCTCACGACAGAGAATGTTCTCACCTGACTGCCCAAGTACAGGCCCCGGGGGAGCCTGAGCCACACTCTGGGGCCTATCACACCTGGACCTGAGCCCCGAGTGGTGTTGGGCAAGTTACTAAACCTCTCTGAGCCTCAGTGTCTTGTCAGTAAGTGAGGGCAGCCACAGAGGCAGGTTGTGGGGAATAAGTGAGATCACACATGTACGTGCTTAGCACAGAGCAGGTGGTATGTGCTCCACACATTTAATTCTTCCCTTTACAGGCCCCAGACCACCACTCCTGGCTTCCCAACCCTGACCGGGGTTCACACTTGCCCTCCAGGCCTGGCCTCTTCTTACTCTGTCTCAGAGTAAGAAGACAGGTTATTAGTACAAATTTGATCAAAATGACACATGGATTAGCATGTACGTTGCAAAGTCTAATTCTGTTTACTGTTCTAGGGAGCATGCAATTATTACAGGAGCTGGGACAGAGTGTTTTTAATAACATTTCTTGTTAAGATTTAATTACAGGAAATTGTATTTTCTTAATCACTGAAAACTCAACTGGCTAGGAAAAGAATCGTGATAATTTTGTTTGCAGTTTATTAAATCCTTAGGATATTCTTTCTCTTACATTTGCTTTTATTATGTGCTGCTGCTAAGTGCTTTTTAACCCTTGGAGCTGTGAGGAGGGAGGCCTATGGGAGGTTCGTCCCTGCCTCTCCCACCTCCAGGCCCTGCAGTCCTGGCAAAGTCTGATGCCAAACCAAAGCAACTGAAGAAAACTGAGTTTAGTTCTCTGCCCAGTCAAGCAACAGGTGTGTTCTCCTCCTTGACTGAAGTTTGTGGGCTGAGCAACTGACCTCTGTGGAGGGTTGCAGCCTCGACTGGAAGCCCACTGGGACATCTCCCTGCCAAGAACCCATGAAGAAGATTGTAAAATGACACCGGTAGCCTGGCTGGGCCACAGAGCCACAGGGCCACAGGACTTCCACAGCCAGAGCAGGTCAGCAGCTCAGAGCCTAGGGAACACCCTGAGGGCGAGAAGCTGCTGGAGGGCAGAGGGTGAAATTTCTTTTCTGTGACTGCCCTTGGCCTCTTTCCTAGCAGATGTTGAGCACGGAGGAACAGCAGTGGATATGAGAAAGTCCTGCCCGGAAGTCCACAGGCCACTCCTGCTTCCGTTTCTGCAGCTTCCATGTGTG
>NW_004567102.1:4977646-5003217 GCF_000260355.1 Condylura cristata | reverse complement strand
GGGGGAGCAGGGAGGCAAATGGGAGGTGGAGAGTTGTTTACACTGAAGAAAAAGAATGTGTGAAAACCAGAGGCTCAAAGGAACCAGTCTACCAGTTCCTCCAGGAAGCCATGCTCAAGGGAAAAGAGGCAATATTCTCAACAACACGAGGAGTAATGCTTACAAAACCAGCGTGCGACACTGGCCCCACAGGGATTTGTGCTGCTGTGGTTAAGTAAGAATTTCTCAGCGAAAGCCCCGTGAGCCCTGAAGAGTGTGTGTGTGTGTGTGTGTGTGTGTGTGTGTGTATCCTGCTGGCCTCAGTCACAGTGCCACGGCCCTCTCTCTCCAACCCTGTGCCCCGCCAAGCCTGCACAATCTCCAGGCAGGTGTCCCACTCACAGGTAGCCTTTCCTCCACACAGCTCCCCCTTCCAGTCTACAAGTCCCACCTGTGTCTAGCCCCAGCACTCCTGCTGAAATGAAACGCAGGTCCTCTTGGTTGGTTGGGAGCTGGGAGAACAAGGAAGAACAAGGAGATGATGAGTGGAAGTCGTGTCTTCACTCCCCTCCAAACTCTGAGCCCCCAGCTCTCTTAACCACCCCTCAAGTGGCCTCTGTGTTCTGCTCTCTGTCCCTTTGGTCTTTTTGTTCTCTGGGGCTGGAAAAAGCAGGCCTGACAGCGTTAACCCCGGCTGGTGGAGTGCAAGGCATCAAAGAGGCGGCAAGAGAGGTGATGGATAATAGATGGCTGGAAGCATGAATGATACATATGCAGATAAATGATGGATAATGGGGCCCACAAGGTGCATAGGCGGCCGCAGCAGTAACAGATGTGTAGATACATGTACATTGATGGAGTGAGACCGTTCCGGAGACAGGGATACAGGGCCAGGAGAAGGATGGGCCCAGGTAATGGATGCACTGGCTTTAGATAGGGAGATAAGAGGCAGGCCGGGACCCAGCAGACAAGACAGAGGGGCTTTCTGGGAAGAGAGAGAAGACAGTGGGCGGCGGGGGGACGCCCAGAACTTTCCACTGACGGCTGCTGCCATGGCCCTGGCATCCCTGGTGGGTCGCTGCAAGGAGGAGCTGGAGGAGCCAGGACGCAGGACCGCGAAGTCTGCGCTCCGCACGGGCGGGGTCTGGGATCCGAACACTCTCGCTCCTCCTCTTGGGCTCCCATTGCGCGGGGCGGGGCGGGGCGGGGCGCTTAGTTCTCCGGGTGCTGCCCGGGCGGGGGCGGCGTGCAGCGCCGCTGGTGGTCGCGTGGGGGCGCTCATCGCCGGGGTATCCACGGACAGGGGTGAAGAGGGCCCGCCCCCTACAACTAGTAGGAGCCCCCGAGTTTGTTTCCATGACGGCCGGGCTCACGTGACCCCCTCCTCGCTGCCCGCCTCTCCTTCACTTCATAAATAATGTCCCTGGTAGAAAACTGCTCCCCAAGGAAGGGCAGGAGAAAGGCTTCTTGCTGGGCTGTTTTTCCTCGAATCGGAGCAAGCCTTTGAAGCTCGCCTGCCTTCCGGGGCTGCCGAGTTCAGTTTGCTGCTTTCCCTCATCATTTCATTCCCTCTACTTGTCCCTTTTGCCCTGTTTCAAATCGTTTCCTTCTCATTACCCCTGCCTCCCTCCCCCACCCCCACACCCCCACCCCCGGTCCTCAGGGTCTTCCTGACCCCAGCTCCTCTCAGGTGCCAGCTGGTAGAGTAGAGAGACAGCGAGGGAAGCTTTTGTTCTGGAAAGGGCAGGAAAACTCTTGGGAGAATGGGTGGGGGGAAAGGGATGGCAGCGCATCTGTGGAAGCTAGGGTGAAGCCTAGCCGGGAGAGGGGCCTGTCGAAGCACCTGCTCTCAGTCTCCCCAGACACATGGAGGAGAAGGGTGGATGGTTCCACCCTTCTCGGCTGAAGCTTGTATGGGGCAAAGCTGCCTCGGAGATAGGAGGAGCATAACCCCCTGAGTGGCTTCAGGGAGGCCAGGTCCTGGGACAAGAACTCTCACTGTTAAGTGAAACTCCCAGCCTCGATCCAGATCCATGGTGGCATTGTGTCCCTTGGAAGACAGAAGCCCAGCCCAGGCCTCCAAGGCAGGCCTTCACAGTTCTTTTCAGCAACCACTTATTTACCCTCCCCAGGGCTCCTAGAAACAGAACCCTGGATTACTTTCTGCAGAGAAGCCACGCAGAGCCACAAGGAGAGGTTGGATGACTATCTCTGGTATCCCACAGCCTGGAACACCCCAGGGAATCATCCGTCCTGAAGAGGTAGGGAAGGCAGCTTGCAGGCTAGGGCTTATGCAGAGAAGTCCACGTATGGGGGCACTTCTCCCTAGGGCTCTCTGCTCCAGGGTCCTGCCCCTGCTTCACTTGTCCCCTTCCAGGTCAATTCCTTGGAATTAAAGTGGGTGGGGCAGTGGCTATTTTGCCTTGGACTGGAGGAATCACACTCAAATAGTCTTAAGAAGTGGTTGTGGTTATGCAGAAATGGTGAGAGGCTAGAGGCTCAGACAGAGAATTCCTGGTCCAGGGTGAGCATAGCGCTGGCAGACAGGCATGGGGGGTGCGGGTGGGGAGGGGAATAGGAAATCTATTCCTGGGGTGAGGATCTAGCAGGGAAAGAAAGAGATCTTGGGAGCAAGAGGCAGGCTCAGATCACAGCAGTCTTGCTCTCTAAAGAAGAAGTTCTCAGCAGGGAGCCACTGAAAGGTTTGAGCAACAGGTTCAGATTTGTGCTCTAGGGGGTGGATAGGAGGACAGTTAGGAGGCTACTGCAACAGGCCAGGGGAGGAGAACTGGTGGGGAGACACGCGAGGGTAGGAAAGGCTGGGAAAGCCCAGAAGTATATTAGCCGTGGAAGCACTGGGACCCAGGAGGATGGAGACTGAGTGAGTATGGCCCAAGTCAAGGCTGACTCCAGAGCACCTGCAGAGAGGTGCCTCCTTCTGCAGGGTCTTGGGAGAATGAGCAGGCTTCCTGGAGACACTGATGCGGAGCATGTTCAGGTCGAGTTACCTGAGGGTGAGCAGACCCGCTGTCCAGGCCTGGCAGTTGGGTATTCTGTCCTGAGCCCCCTGGTGAAGGCTGGAGACTCTTCTGAGAGAGCTGGGAACAGGGCTGTGTTGGGAGGGGCAGGATGGAGGGAGTAATGCCAGGTCAGATGCTGGAGAAAGTGCTGGTGAGAAAAACACTGAAGGTGCCCCCTGGACTTGGCCCTGGACATCTTATTAATAATCAGACTAGCAGGAAACGCAGTGCACATTCAAACGGAGCAATTCAAAGGAGTTTAATGAAGGTGAGGGCAAGGTGCAGAGGTGTAGGGAGGGGGCAGGGAAACTCCTGGAGGGGTAACTGGAGGCAGGCCTGAGGAGACTTGGAGGGAGAATCCCACAGCCAGCCCCCTGCAGCTCACAGGGAATTAGTCCAATTAAACCTCTCTTGTTTTCCTTCCATTTCCTCAAGGGCTCTCGGTTGGCAGGGACACTCCAAAGCCAAAGGGCAAGAAACCAGGACCATGCTGCCTCCAGGGGTGAGGCCTGGGCCCACACAGCTCTCCCCCCACCCCCACAAGCACTATATCCAGGTCCCCCTTGGTCCTTTCCTTAGCTCTGCGTCTTCCTATCTGACCACCCGTTCCTCCTTGGCAGGCAGGAACCACAGCTAGCCCCTTCCCATGTCCATTTCCCCAGAGGGAAATATCCATCTTCCCTGGCCAGTTCCCGCAGCACAACCCCAGAGAAGGCGTCTGAATGGCCTGGCCCAGGCTCTCAGTACCAACACTATGCCTGGGCTGGGGAGAAGAAATCATGCTGGGCACCCACCCTGGGAACACTCAGACAGGCAACAGGGTGGCAGCTGCTGGGAAGAGAAGACGTGTGGATTAAAGCTGAGAATGTGATGAGGAGGCAGGCTGGGACCAGCTATGGCCCTTTGTGTTTCTAAATGCAACCGCGGGTGAGAAGGCAGCAGAGGGAAATGTTCTTTCTTTGCCTGCTGCTGGGTGCATACCAAAATACACAGAGATTTGTACTCACATACACCCATAAACACACATGCTTGTGATTATATAACTACAGATCTATATGTAGACACATATACATGCTCAAACAAACATGCTTGCTCACTTCCGCTCACGGATTCAGACACCAGCATGCATCCTCTCAGTCAGGCTGGGCGAGGTTGTGCTGCACTAACAAGCAACTCCAAAATCCCACACCCACAAAGGCTTCGTTCTGACTCTTACCGCATGTCCACTGCAGGCTAGAGAGGTCATCAGTGCAGATCTTGCTGGCCACTGTGCCAGAGGGAAGAAAGCCCTCTGGCAGGTCTTACACTAGCTGTTAAATCTTCCTGCCCGGACCCTCCCTGGTGGCGCAGTGGGTTAAAGCACAACACTACAAAGCCACATCAGTGTGAGTTCGATCCCCGCCTGCCCCGGAGGTGACCACATGGCGCACCAGACCTCTCCTGACCCACTCGCTGCTCCCCTCAGCAGTGTGCTTCGTTGATCTGCCTGTTCTGCTCCCCGCTCTGTCTCTGGAGAAGCCTCTCACCACCCCTGTACCTCTGGCCTGTACCCCAGCATAAATAAATCTTTAAAAAAAAATCCTTCTGCCCGGGTCCTTCTCTTCATTAGTCAGAAAGGTCACATGGGTCCACCCATGTGGAGGGCCAGGAAACCAGGAAGTACAGCCTGTGGCCCGGAACATTTTAGCAAATCACACTAATGACTACAACATAAAAAAGGTGTGTGTGCACATTCACATGTTCACAAACACACACTGCTGTTCCCATCGTTCTTGTTTTATCTTTTCATATCTGGGACTCTTACGACTTCTTTATTCCAGCAATCACGGTCGGTCTGATTCTGGCTGGAAGCTAGAGGTCATGGAAACTTCCATCCTCTTTTATTTCAGGCCCTTTCAGCTGCCCCAAATTCTTTTTCTCACCTGAGCCCCCATCAGCCATTTCCCCCCCTCCCCCATAGTCTTTCTTCCTGGACGCCCCACCCCCTTGTCTTCCCTCTTGCCAAGGAGAGATAAAAGGGACAGCTGTGTGCTTATTCAGCTACTTTCACTGACACCCCACCACTCCTCTTCCAGGTTCCCTCCCTGTTTCTTTCTGTGATTGCTTCAGGAGCTAGTAAGTGTGATCTAGTGTCAGTTGGGCCCAGAGGGACCTGGGGGTGAAGGGAGAGTAGGTAGACACAGAGGCCTGGAGAGGGCCAGAGATACAGACAGGTATGTGCACACAGATACAAAAGAGACTTAAGTAGGACAGAGAGAAGCAGAGACACAGTGAGAGGCAGGAGCAGATGGAAACAGACATGAATGATAGAGACAAAAACAGAGACAGAGAGATGACAGAAATTTGACCAAATAGAAACACAGAGACCATCAAGGGAGACAAACCCTGGAATGACAATCCCGTTGAGCTCCAGGGTGGGAAAGAGATGTGTCCAAGGTGTGTGTGTGTGTGTGTGTGTGTGTGTGTGTGTGTGTGTGTGCACGCATGCCCATAGCTTTGGGTTTTATTTATTGATTTGCTTGTTTGTTTGTTTGGTTGGTTGGTTGGCTGAGATTTATTTGTTTGTGCATACAAGAGCTGGGCTACAGGCCAGAGGTATGGGGGCATGAGAAGATTCACCAGAGACAGAGTGGGGAGCAGAACAGGCAGATCAATGAAATACACTGCTGAGGGGAGCAGGGGGTGGGTCAGGAGAGGCCTGCCACTCCATGTGGGTCAGCTACCTGGCCCGGGATCGAACTCAAGCTGCAGTGGCTACAGACAGCTTCATAGTGCTGTGCTTTAACTGGCTGTGTTTAACCCACAGTGCTGCGCTTTAACTCATTGTGCCCAGCTTTGGTTTTTAAGCCACGTTATTGTTCATTGAAATGTCTTTCGACAGCAGGCCTGAGATATCTTTAGAAAATGGGAGAAAGTGTGTCCCTTTTCCAACAAGTGTGCGGTTTGAGGCCAGTCGGGAAACCCAGGAAGCAGCAGGGGTTTCCTTGGAGATTTCCAGTATCTCTTGACTCCTCCACAGCACTGATTCTGTCAGTTGAGGAGCCTGTGGGTATGAGCTGTGCATGTATTCCCAGCTGCCTGGCCTCCCTCTTCCCTGGCAATGCCACCCCAGAGGGCACAGAGGGGACTATAGTCCTGCCCAGATCAGGGAGTGAGGGGCCCCGGACTGCAGAAACACAGATGCCTGCTTTTGGACAGCTCTGAGTAGAGATTGAAATCTTTCTTGTCCTTTTCACCAGATGATTCTGGAACCTTATCCTGTTCTAGGCTTCAGAGATGCTGTGGAAGACAAAGGTCAAACATTCACTGTAAAGGGTTTAGTCTAGTAGAAAGATAAGCCCCAAGCAAAGCAGGTTAAACCCTGGGAAGAAAGAGCATTATTTTCAAGAGAATGGCAATGGGGGGGGCCTTTCTACACTGGGTACTCAAGAAAGTCCCTCCAAGTGGGTGCCAGCGCTTCCTGATGAGAAGGAGCCAGCCAGGAAGAAAGTCAGGTGTGGCATGGAGGCAGGAGGGGAAGTAGAATATGGAGAGACAGCCCCCACCAAGGACACACGCCACCCAAGCCCTTCTCAAGACCTCAAGAGGGCTGTGCTGGAGTGTGAGTGGGGAGAGCATCGTGCATAAGACTGGCCAACGGGGCAGGAGCCCACGCCAAGCCCCCCCCCAAAGCATGCTGTGCCCTAAAGACTGCAGGGGAGATGACAGTAGTGGCCTCCCCACCCATGTCCTGTTCCCATACAGGACAGGCACTGAGCTAGCCTTGCCTGCACCCCAGCTGAGGTACTGGGGTAGAAGGAGGAGGTTACGATTGGCTCCCCCAGGCTTTTTCCAAGATGGGTCACCTTGATTTGGAACTAAGGTCGATTGAGGCCCTGTGGACCATGGAGAAATTCTTACTATAAACTTAAAGGGTGCAGATGGCCTAGATTTAGGGAGATCTCCAAAAATAACCATTTTATGGCAAAACTTATCTCAAGGCAAAGTGAAGAGGGTAGAGGTTAGGTTTTGTTACACGTTGTCATCTCCTCCTGTCCTGTGAGCTCCCTCCTCTCCTTGACGCCCTTGATCCCTGTCCCATCCTTAGCACAGGATAAATAAACCTTCAGTTGGTCCCATTTACTTTAGAATTCACAGCCATGTAAATTCCCCATATTATGTAATTAAATTCCAACAATCTATGTGATGTTAATTTGTTTGCTCATCCAACCCTAGAAGAATGCAGAGGGATGGGGGAATTTTCCTCCCAGCTCCCACAGAGGGGTGCGGAGCAGGGGAAAGCAACCCATCTCATCACGTCACTCTGCTTACCTCTGTCTAAGTCCAGACCCTTAGCAGGGCTGGCGAGGCCCTCCCCACCCTGATTCTGCCCCTCCTGCCTTTCCTCTGCCTCAGATCCAATGTCAGGTCACCGTGCTTGCTGTGCCCTCTGCTGGGCGGACCCTCCAGCTGCTCCTCCTTCACCTGCTCTAGTCACCCTGCAAGGCTCAGCTACACGCTTCCTCCAGCTTTTACTGAGCTGTGCCCTCTCCCCAGTGAAGCTGATCACTCCTCCCAGGGCCTCACTGCCCCCAGTACTCTGGGAAACTCCTGTGCATGTGTCTGCTGGACACGGGATTGGAGAGCAGGACTGCGCCAACCTGAGTCTGCAGCTGAGTTGCTCACCTGAGATCAGGTAGCTGATTAGAGAATTAGCTCTTGGCTAGTTGCTCTGTTTCCCATCCCTCCAACAGTGCCTCGGAGTAATGGCAACTGAGCCCTTATTTGTAGGGAGAGAAGACTAAGAACCAGAGTCAGCTCGAGTAAGAAAAATTTCAAATGTTTTGCATCTGTGAAAGCAAGCTGTGTCCCCAGCAGCTCGACTGAGCCATCTGAGAAAATTCTGCTAGGCTCTTGCTCAGTCTGCTCAGGCCAGAATTCCGATCCAGAACACAGGCTCAATATGTTCTGCCAGTGTTTGCTTCCACATGCAAAGCACATGGGTCTGGGCAATTTAGACTAAGTGGCCATCCTTGAATGTGTCATGCAAGACATTTACCTCGTGGCAGAAACCACGCTAGTTCTTTGTATATTAAATGTTTGGAACTTTAAAAATAAGGGCCCTCCCTTGTGGCGCAGCAGGTTAAAGCACAGCATTAAAAAGCTAAAGCCCCTTCAGCATGAGTTTGATCCCTTCCTGCCCTGGAGGTGACCCACATGGTATGGCAGACCTCTCCTGATCCACCCACTGCCCCCCTCAGCAGTGGGCTTCGTTGATCTGCCTGTTCTGCTCCCCACTCTGTCTCTGGTGAATCTTCTCACCACCCCTGCACCTCTGGCCTGTACCCCCAGTTCTGTATGCATAAATAAATAAATCTTTTTGAAAGTAAAAGGAAAATGTTGAGGTAATGAAGGTAGGCACAAGTTCAAAAGTAAGGAGAGGGTAATGGTTTGGCAATAGGGGTGAGAACACCCAGCTCCTTCCTGGGGAGGAGATGGGCCAAAGGGCAGGGTGTGTTCAATTACTCTGAGTCCTCGAGTCAGGGACCAGGTAGGAAGAAAGGGCAGGTGCCATCCACCCTGTCAGGGGCATGGTGAGGGCTAAAGGAAAACACAAGCGAGAGAACACAGGAAGGAGAGAGGTCATTTGGGTTTTCCACAGAGGAGGGGCTAGTGTGGAGTTGAGAAAGTGCTAGGAGAACCAGGAAGCCCCTTGTCCAGACTGTAAGGTTCCTTCTTAGCCCTCCCACCTTCTACAAAAGCGAACTGTGCTCACAGAGCAAAGGCAGTCAGGCTTCTCCTTTCCATACTCTGCAGGCTCCTGGGCCAGCCCAGGCCCCCTGCATCTCGCCCCCAGCCATCTGGTCTCTATGTGGTCTCACCCCCTTGAGGGAAGGCTCTGGGTTTAGCTATCTCCCATAGAGCTGCGTTCATACCCAGCCTCTGCATATAGTAGCACCAGATCTTGAATGGCTGAGGACTCAGTAAAGCTGCGACAGGCAGACACTTCTGAAGCACCAGCAAGAGACATTTCAGGATGCTTATTTTGAGGGGTCCTTGCAAGAAAGTGGTGAGATGGGGTACAGTGGGAATGGGGAAGACTGGGCTTCCAGCCCCAGTATGAGGAAGAAGAGGAGGATTCAAAAGGTGTTTGAAGGCCTCTGCTTTCTCCAGCTATCCTGAGTCAGGAGCAATTTTCCTCTCCTGACAGGGAGGGTGACTTGGGAAGTGAAAAGTGAATGGGTTGCTAAAATGTTTTCCTTCTCTGGCAGCATCATCATCTTCAGGTGTGGAGGCTTTAATGAAGGCCCATGCATCGCTTGACCCCCTTACCTCTGCAGATGATAAAGGGTGCTCCCTCCTCTCAGGCTCCAGAACAACCCACAGTTGCATGGCCTGTAAATTATTATGGCCCGATGAAGAGCTCGCCCTTAAATGTCACTCACCTGGGAATTAAGGTGAAGACAATGGCACAGCCCGAGATGTCGCTGATGGGGGTAGGGGTCAACCTCTCCGGGGAGGGCAATTGGACACTAGGTCTGGGGTTAATGAAAAATGCCCCCTGTCCTCCCAAGTGATCATTATCTCCAATAATTATCCCTGCTTCTGGGGACAGGGGAAGTGGGGACAGATTTGAAAAGCTGTCACTAGATAGGGCAGGCTAAGAATGTACACCTGACACAGTGAGCCTGGAGTCCACATCTCCCCTGTCTCTCTCCGTGTGTCTCCTCCTCTTTCGCTTCCTCCTCCTTTTCTCTCTCCCCTATTCACCACCCTCTTCTTGTTCTTTCTCTCTCCCTCACACCCTTCCCCCTTCTTTCCAATCACTCTGTTTTGCCCCAGGTGACTGCATGCTTCATGGGTTTCTCTTTGTCCTGGTGGACCATAAGGGCGGAATTGAGGAGGAATCTTAACGAGTCTGACTCAGACCAGAGGGCCCTGGTCAGGGCTCCCTGCCAAAGAATTAGGCTAGCTTTGCTTTCTAGCTTCACTTTCGAACTTTGGGAGGCGAAGAGAGGTCAGCTTCCAACTCATCCCTGGAGGCCCTGGTAGATTGTGAGTTTCAGGTCTCTCCCATCAGTGACCCTTCCTGCTTCCTCCCTCTCCAGTAACCTTTTTTTTTTTTCATTGTGAAATAAATCTCATGTCCAGAAAAGGGCACGAAACAAATGTCCCTTTTAACAAGTTAGGCACCAAGGTAACCACTACCTCCCGGCAACTTTGGACACTTCCTAATTCACATCCCTCCCCCATGCCATCCCCAGACCCCAGGCAACACTTCTGCTTCTCCTTATACATTTGTGTGCTGCCTCAACAATATGGTATAGTTTTGACTATTTCTGAACTTTACATAACTAGAGTCATATGTTATGTATTCTTGTATGTCTGGCTTCTTTCAACCAACCTGGTGGTGTTTTCATGACTTCTCCATGTGGTAGGCGTGGTCATGGCTCATTCATTCTTACTGTTGTAGAATGATCAGCTGTATGTACAGTCCTGCTCATGTCTCTCCAGTACGAGTCTCCCCAGCACGGTGGGGACAGGGCTAATCCTCCAGATGGGCAGAAACCTGGCAGGGCAGGATCCTCTGCACAGGAGTGCTTAGACCAAGCTGAACCCATCTAGGCCATGCTCTCAACGCACCCCATCCAGGGGATGCCCAGTGCTAACAGGCAGCCTGGGAGATTTCAGCACCATGGAGAGAGAAATGTAATGGTGAAGGCCCTTGGGAGCTGGGGGAGAGAACTTGAAATAGCATTTGTTGTCTAATTGTGATTTTGTAGATGTTTGCTGAGTGAATCAACCCTAAGACCAGGTTTCTAGGAGGCTAGACCTTCTTCCCTCCCATGCAGCACACACCGGCTTCTTTCACTATGGTCTCTTTCTGAGACTTTGCAGGATAGTAAACCCCTTCCAGACTCAATCTTTTTCTTTCTTCTGGGTGCAATGAACAACTATAGGCTTAAGAAGAAACTATGGACAACTGTCCCCCAGGCCCTTTTGTGGGAAGTTCCCCTGAGGCCAGCCTCTATAACCTCACCTTGACTTTTCTGGTTCTGATGAAGTTGGGGGAGAGGGAGGCACAGCAAAAAATATCACCTCAACAGCATTTGCAAGACTTTTTTCAATGTATGAAGCACTTGGTAATACATTAATTGAGGTGGATGGTTATTATCATCTTGTTCTAAGCATTTTACATTGTTAACTCATTTAACCCTCAGAGCCACCTCTACAATGGGTACTATTATTATCCCCACTTTACAGAGGGGGGAGCTGAGAAGTGAAGGCACTTACCCAAGGTAGAGTTGCCAGATAACACACAGAATGAACAGTTAAATTTGAATTGCAGGGGGGGAAAATCAAGCAATCTTTAAAAGTAAAAATATGTCCCAGATGCTGCATATTAAACTTAAAAGGGCAGCCTGTGTTTTGGATTTGCTAAATCTGGCCATCCTAGTTCAAGGTCACCCAGCAAGTGATGGCGGAGCCCGGACTCCAAGCCCAGCTGACCACTGCCCTCTGCTCCAGCAGTATCTGTGTGAGGGTCCTGAAGGCCAGGAGTAAAGCAGATGGATTTGAGACTGTTTAGTAAATCCAACCATCAGGCCTTGGAAACAGATTGGATATGGAGGCTGGAGGAGAGGAGAACATTTTAAAAAGAAGCCCAGTTTCTGGCTCTGGTAGATAAGATTCTGAGAAGAAGCTTCTCACTAGGGATCATTCAGCTCAGAGGAAGCCAAGGCCAGTCCCCCAAGAGGTTTCAGGTCATTTTGGGGTTCTGTGATACACTCTCTAATCCTTGTTCTCCAACTAATCTCAAAGGATGGTGAC
The DNA here is from genome assembly GCF_000260355.1 of Condylura cristata. NCBI lineage: Eukaryota > Metazoa > Chordata > Mammalia > Eulipotyphla > Talpidae > Condylura > Condylura cristata. The sequence continues at coordinate 4,991,407 of NW_004567102.1, read as the reverse complement.
CCAGCCCTGCCTGGCACAAATCTAGGTGCCTCAGTCCTGCTGAGTCACCAGGGACCCCCCCCAATCCCACCCTTAAATCACAGAAACAAACCTCTGTATCTGACTCACTGGGACCTTCTGCTCTCCCTCCACCCCCCAGCCCCCAGGGCTCTTGGCCTTATCTAGGTGTGATGTAGGAACAAGGCTGCCCAACTCTAAAAACTGGAAAAAAAAAAAACTGAATGTGTTTTTGGAGACTGCAAATGCCAAGTATATGCTTTTATTGTGCACCAAATAACACATTTAATTACTTCTTTGAGGGGAAGCCTGTTTGGCAGAGCAAAGGCAATACCAATAATAGCACCTTGCACCGAGGGCCTCAAGCACAGAGGGAGAGCCCCCAAAGGGAGCTGTTTCTGTTTCAACAACTTGAAAGATCCATGGATGTGGGCATGTGTCTCCTTCCTCAAGAGCAGAGGGAATTGTGAAGAAAATGCTGTGGGTTTTCACTTTTAACTGGCTGTTTTGATCCTTTCCAGTCATCAGAATGTAGACCCCTGACGAGGCAGAGGTTTGGAGTTGTGATCTCCTGGAAAGCGAATGTGAAGCCAGAGGTCTGTCCTCTTCTCTCTCCTCTATCCACCTTTCAAAAGGCAGGACCAGAGTGAGCCCCCACGATAATGCCTGGTCTGCTGTCGTGAGGTTTTGTGCAGAGTGTAGAACAGCGAATCAGAGAATTTGCTTTGTCTGTTTGGGCAAATTGTGCTCCATGTCCAGGCCTTAGCCCTGTTGCCTCATTGGCCCCATCAGTAAATAGGGCTCATAGTGCTACTTCCATTCATGGGTGTTGTGAGCATTCGCCAATTCAGTTAGTATAAATGGGCTCAAACAGCATTGGATACACAGAAGAGCACAGAAAGGTAACCATAATAATAGCAATAATAACAGGTACTATTTTCTGGACAATGGGACAGGGAGGGATAGATCAGCTCAGACACCACACAGATAAACTTATTAGGAGGTCAAGTGTGGGTCTGAAGGGAGTGGAAGTACCTATAGCAGCAGCCCAGGTAAGTTCATTCAAATGTAAATGTAAAAAAACCAGATTCTGCAAATAAAATCAACCCGTCACCATGCACATAGGAGGGTGGGGATCCACCATGACTGAGCTTCCACCTTAAAAGATATCTAGGTCGATCTGCCTGTTCTGCTCCCCACTCTGTCTTTGGTGAATCCTCTCACCCTCCGCATCTCTGGCCTGTACCCCAGTTCTATATGAATAAATAAATAAAATCTTTAAAAAAAAAAAAAGATATCTAGGTGGGCCCTCTCTGGCAGCCACAGGTTAAAACACAGCACTATAAAGCTATCCCACAGCACGAGTTCGACCGCCAGTCAGGGAGGTGACCCACAAGGTGACCCACTACTCCCCTCAGCAGTGTATTTCAGTTAGCCTGCCTGCTCTGCTCCCCACCCTGTCTCTGGGAAATCCTCTCATCCCCTGTACCTCTGGCCTGTACCCCAGTTCTTATATGCATACATAAGTAAATCTTTAAAAAAAGATACACCAGAGACAGAGTGGAGAGTTGAACAGGCAGATGAACCAAGTACACTACTGAGGGAAGCAGTAGGCGAGAGACAGAAGAGGTCTGCTGCACCACGTGGTTACCTCCGGGGCTGGGTATCGAACTCACACTGCAGCTAGCTTGCAGGTCTGCATCCTAACCCATTGCAGCACCAGGGAGGGCCTAAATACATCTTTTTTAAAAAATCTCAGATTTAGATCTAACATCTGCTACTCAGAAGTAGGACTAGGAAGTGTCTGAGAGCTCCACATGTCAACTACCCTCTCATCCACTGGACAGACCGGGAGCAGAGGTCTGAGTGGGGAGTTGTACCTGCACTGGGATTCCCACCTGGCCGCTGCCTCTGGGGCTTGAACACACCTCTCCTGGCTTGCTGCTCTGCACTTTTAGGGAAGTCGCTGTCCCTCTCTGGACTCAGCTTTTCCTGCCCCATCAAATGAAGGGCTCAGGTGAACAAGTATGGGTTTCAGAGTCAGAGGTGTGGATCTCAACCCCAGATATGATGGGTGAGTAATGACAGCCTCCTGAGCTCACCCGTCACCCCTGACTCCACTGCGTCACTGCTAACCCTCCTGAGGGCTTGCTGTGGTGAGTCCCTGTTTATTCTAAGTCACTTTACTTGGATGAACGCAGCTGTTTCTGATGGCAACACCAGGAGGAGAGTCTTATTATTACCCCCACTTTGTAGATGAGGCAACTGAAGTCCAGAGAGGTCAAGTAACTTGCCCAAAGTCACACATCTTTCAGGGTTGTGCCTAGAAAGGGTCCCCTGTCAGGCATGTAGGACAGCACCCCACACTTAGTGGGGCAACATTCAGCAAGCATCAGTGCCTGTCCCCATCTGCCCAGGGCCTCCTATGAATCTGTCATCATAGCCAAGTGTTCCAGGAATCAAGAGACCTTTACTATACCATATGGCTATAGAATTAATAAAATGTTGTAACCAAAGATTGGAAAAGAGATTAGGGGACTCATCTGCTGGAGTGGAACTATTAAAAAGGAAGCCACTCAGCTCTGCAATGGAGGAGTGGGAATGGGACCCAGGCCTCCTCTTAGAGGCTGGGCAACACCAGGAGAGGGGACATCCCTAACCAGCACAATGTGTCTGCTGGCGGCCGTAAAAGTGCAGCTTATTGGTGCTATGGTGATAGGAGAACTGAGGAGTCACAAAACGGCCTCTTTGGAGGGGAATAAGGAGGCAGGTTTATTACCCTCAGCAAAGAGGGATGCTTGGAGCTGGAACACCTATCCTGACGGCAGGAGACAGAGCTCACTGCCAAGGCCTCAGGGCTGCGACCCTCTACCAACATCTGGTCACGGGTGGAGGCCATGGACCAGACCAGCTGGGCCTTTACTCTGTGTCTTTGTCCTGACTCAGGTGCATCTACTCTCCAGCCCCAGAGAGCAGACAAGCTTCCTGCCCTTGACTGTCTGCCCCCATCCATCCTGACCTATTCAGGCACAACTGTTCCCACTTTCCTCTATCTCTCCTGACACTCAAATTGACAACCTAGGTTCGAATCCCTGTTACTGGCTGTGTGACCATGGGAAGTCACTTGACTTCTCTGGGCTTTGGTGTCATCATCTGTGAAATGGGTAGAACAACAGCAGGACCACAAGGGACTGGATTGTTGAGGGCTTTGAACGAGGTTTGTACTTAGTCCAAATGAGACTCTGATAAGCCCTCAGTGATGCTTTTTATTGTGATGGTCATCAGTTTTACTGTCACCACATCATGTTATAATCTGATCAGAGTCTGTCTCCCTGATGAGACCAAGGGCTCTGGACTTCTCACGTCCTCACAGCAGACTCATGACGTAGTTATCATTGTCCATTTCAAAGATGAGGACTTGAGGCTCAGTGTGATGTACCAATCACCAGCCCCACCATCACACAGCTGGAACCACACAAGGGCTAGATCTCAAAAGAGGGCTTCCTGGTCCATAAAATTTGCTCCCAAGGCCTCAGCTTGAGCAAACTCTGAGACTCCCATTTTCTGTTGCTTCAACCTATGACTCTGTGCTGGCCTGTCAGGCAGGAAATAGCTAAAGATGCTACTCCAGAGCTCAGACAGGAAATAGTTAAGGAAAAGCAGTCTCAGCTCCAGAGGATACAGAAGCCAGAAGCCAGGTCTGCAGGCTTCCAGGATGTGGGATGGGTGCCAGCCGGCTGCCAGCGATCTGAGCTACGAGGGAGCGGCTGCCACTCAGACAAGGGACACCAGCCAGAAACACTTCGTCACCACAAAGCTGCTGCTGCTGAATCAGACACACAGAGAGTCATGCAGACACACACATACACACTCACACACAGAGATGTGCCCTTCTATACACAAACACACACAGAGACGTGTGTCGGGGGCCCTTGCTCCTGCTCCCTAGGGAAGGAGTTTCTGAACCGCAGTGGGGATACTTGGGACTTCTTGTCCTGAAAGAGAGACTGGGTTGATCCTGGAATGTGAAAAGTTCCATCATGGATGAGTCCTACAGTGAGGAAAGGGGGGATGCCTTAAGTTTTCCACGGCAGGAGCTCAGTGTGAAAGAGTGAGAGGATGTGGGGGTTAGCAGATCTGTCCCCCCACCTCCCCCCCCGCCAATGACATTCATCCAAAGAAGTCTGTGGCCGGACTCTTCGGGCGGTGTCATCTTGACCCTCCACTACCTTCTCTGCAGAGGCTTCAGAATTAGCAGAGCCAGAAATTGACCCCCAGGCCCAAGCTTTGAATCACAGTGTAGGCTCTGTCTCGGGCACCCTCAGATCCAGGTTCAGGTATCTGGGTTTATAACTGACCCCTTTGGAGAGCACCATGGGGAGCAGAGCAGAACTGAGTAAAAAAGTGTCAGGACCCCAGGCTTAGAGGTCGGCGTTCTATGCAGGGCTCTGTTGCCACTAGGGGTTGGCAGCTCTGAGAAGAACCCAAGGCCAGGCCAACTGCGTGGGCTGGCATGATGAGGTCACACCACGAGTACCCAATGCCAGGGACATGGGCTTTGCATGTAGCAGGCGCTCTCTGGCCCTGGGCAAACGATTCAGACTCTGTAAACCTACAGAATAACACATAGGGCTGTTGTGAGGATTAAGTGAGCTAATGATGAAGGTACCCTGGTGGGTGAAGTTACCACCTGCTAGGTGGGTGATCACTTAACCTCCTACAGACCCACCCATCAGTGACACACACACACACACACACCCGTGGGGGCTGGGTGCACAGCCCAGAAGCTGTCTGAGGAGGGGTGGCCCAGTCCTCCTGGGCCTCCTTGAAGCAGGAAAAGCCTCACCTTCCCCTCCAGGAGGGTGCAGCCAAGCGGGAGCTACTAATGGAGTTTCCTGCCCCAGGGTGCCATCTGCACAGTGCTGGATGGACCTGCCAGTCTGAGAGGGCAGTTAATTTATAGCCCACCCTACTCCCTGTTTACGCTGGAACAAAGGAGCCTCAACCCCAAATCCTCAGCCTCTCATCTGGAGAGAGAAGGGGGAGGAAATTAGGAACAAGGTTGAAACTTGAATTGCTTCCTTCCCAGGGATGGCTAGCCAGAGGGGCTCCACGAGCCTTCTTCCTTCAGCTCCATCCATCTAAGCCCCCATCTTGCGCCTACACCTCATTAACTGTGCACACTTTCAGCAAGAGCAGAGGCTCTGGGCCCTCCCTGCTGCCACAGGTTAAAGCACAGCACTATGAACCTAGCCACAGCCGCTTCCGCATGAGTTCGATCCCCCGCCAAGGAGCTGACCCACATGGCGTGGCAGACCTCTCCTGACCCGCCCGCTGCTCCCCTCAGCAGTGTACTTCGTCGATCTGCCTGTTCTGCTCCCCACTCTGTCCCTGGTGAATCCTCTCACCACCCCTGCACCTCTGGTCTGTACCCCAGTTCTGTATGCAGAAATAAATAAATCTTTAAGGGAACAAAAAAAAGGCAGAGTCTCTGCAGCCAGTTGGCCTGGGCCGAGTCCCCTGTGCCTACCTGGACAAAGGCTTGCCCTCTCTTGTGTTTCTGTTTCCTCATCTCCCTGGGATGTGGTGGTACCTCCCTGGGATAACATGAGGACCAAATAACGACACAAATAAAGATTTCCAGCAATTCCAGGAACATAGTAAATGCTAAATTATCATTATCAGCTGCTAGTTCGTCTGGCAGCATTATGGGAACTGGGAGGGGGAGCCAGGAGAAGTGTAAAAACTAAGGCGGGCCTGCCTACAGAGCTCTGTGGGGCAGGGGAGAGGGTGAGTAACGGGTCAGAATAATGGAAGAAGGGCCCTTGGGTAGCAGGGATGAGGCAGAGGGTGCCCAGAAGGAGCAGCAGGGAAGTCAGGGGTGTGTCCCGGTTGAGCGTGTTGTATTACAAGTCTAGGTGGAGGCTGCTGGCCTGGATCCCTCTTCCCCGCCTCCATTCTCCACATTTTTTCTTTTTTGTTTCACCCCAGAGGGTCTCTAGCCCCTGGACACGCTTGCCCAGGACTCGGGGACAGTGTGGTCACTGTAGCACAAAGGTGTCCTAAGCAGTAACCAAGCAGCCCTGCTTCCGTGACAGCCCAGCTGGGCCCCAAAAGGAGGCATCTTGTTCTAACTATACATGACTCTGACTTCCAGCTCTCTGAGTACCTCATTCTGGGGTTTCTTAGATATCCAGAGTCATGTCTGTATCATTAACTAAAAGCACCCTGACCAGGGCCATGTTCCCCTCAGACTGGGGATCCCTGGGGAAGAAGGGCTGTGTACCCACTCTGACTGGGGCTCCTTGGGGCATGGCTGTGTCCCCCTCAGACTGGAGCTCCCTGAGGCAGGACCGTGTCCCCCTCAGACCAGGGCTCCCTGGGGCAGGGCCATGTCCCCCCTCAGACTGGGGGTCCCTGAGGCAGGGCTGTGTCTCCTCCTCAAACTGGGCATCCCTGAAAGTAGGGTCGGGACTTTTCATGGGTGCCACCTCACTGGTCTTCTAGAAGACTTTGAGAGCTCTAGGGAGAAAATGAGGGATGTGCTGTTTACTCAGAATTTCCTTCCATCCCGCCCAGGGAAGGTATGTGGGCAGCAAGACAGGGCCCTGCAAGTTCTGGCAGGAAGTGAAAGACCTCATGTGGGCTGTGATTCGGTGGTGGAGATCAAGACCACCTCACATCCTCTTCCCTGCCCAGGCCCAGCCAGAAGCTTTCACAGGACAGTCCATGGTTTCAGAGGCTGGGAGGGGTGTAGATTGCCCCTTACCCTCTCCATAGCCTGATGCTGTGGAAGCCAACCACATGGAAAGCTTGTGTCAGTTGCTGAGTAACTCGTGTTTGTTGAATGAATAATAGCACACACACAGGCCAGTGATTCCCCCAGCCTGGCTTACCTCTGCTAGCCTCCATCTTTGCAAATTCTCCAAGGCCAGCCCACATGCTCCAACTGGCCCAAACATAGGTTTCTCTCAACCTTCTCTGACCACCTGTAGCACTGGGCTCCAGTCCTCAGCCTTGTAACTCATCAGCCTCTATGGGAGAGTTTCCTAAGACATCAGTGCAGGGCTCCATCACCAGGATTCTGATTTAGTGGGTCAGGAATGGGGTAGCAAGGCGTTGATTCTGTTTAATTCCCTCAGGTGATGTTATCACGCTACCAGGGCTGGCAAGCAAGGGACCAAGGGAGCAGACTGTGGTCTCCTCCAGAGGGAGAGGAAGTTACCGAATATCTCTAAATCCTAGTGCCAGGCCTACTCATAGGAGCAGACACTCACGAGGTGTTTGTTGACACAGGGTGGCGTGACCAGTGGGCCACCTTTTCCTAGAGGTGCCTGAAGATAAACAGGACTGCCATCAGCAAGGGGGAAGAATTCATCCTGTTGACTGCCAGGAGGGTTCTAACTGTGCCACTTCCTGGGCTTTGGGCAAGGTCGATCTCCAGTTGCCTTTTCTGTAAATGGGGCTAACAACAGCCCTTACCCACAGTTGTTTTGAGGGGGGTGGAGGGCGTATCTGCCAAGGCTTAGCTCAGGCTGTTTGTGTTCATCTGGGTCCTGGCAGGAAACAGATGGCTCCTTCAAACCACTGAGGAGAGTCCACAAAGGGATTATTTGCAAAGATGCAGGCCAGTTGAGAAAAGCAAGGAGGGGTGCTTCAGACCCCCAGGGGAAGGCAACACTGAAAGCATTAGCACCAGAGGGCTGGAAGGGTAAGAGAAGGAAGCAGTTGCCGGCCAGGGGTGGACCCCAGCTAGAGACAGGCATCCAAGCGCTATCAGGGCCCACTGCTGGCCACACACTACCCCAGCTTCCCCCTTCCTCTCCTGGGGTAGTTGCCTCCAGAGCGGCCTAGGAGTCCAGGGGTGTGATCCACAGCACCCATAGAGGTGCCTCTCCCCGGGGCACAGGCAGGCCAGGGTGGATAGCAGATCCAGAGGACTAAACAGAATAGCTCCAGTACCTGCCATATGGTAAAGTGATTAAATATCGCTTCTATTGCTACTGTCGTGGGACTCGGTGGGCTGTCATGTGACATCTGACCTTGACATTTCACAGAACACAGCTTGGTAGGCACTTGTCAGTGTCCTCCACCAGGGAAAAGGCCCAGGGGTCACTACCCACTCCTCGCTAGTCCTGTCTGCACCTGGCAGCTTCCCCACACACACTGGAGGGAGGAAAGGCCGCAGGAAGGAACGATGCGTGTTTCCATGTTCATCCATGGGCTTCAGCGTGTTTGACAAGCTATCAAAATGGCTTTGCAATAGCAAGCTTCATTAAAATGGAAGCACCGTGTTCTAGTATGCAGATGGGGCCACTTTATTACTTTTTAATTTGTTTACAGAAAACCCATGTTTGGTGTACAGTATCTTTGCAAATAGTAACAAATGGGCATGTTTTCTGCCTCCAAAGCTGTGGTGTCCCTGGACAAATAGGCCGAAACCATGTTTGAACACTGCGCTTGGTTACTCTTAATAGAATCTGACACGCTCCTCAAAATGTGATGGAGCCTGGGGGGGCCGGGGGGCCATGTGTGGTGAGTGTGTGGCTTGGACTCCCTTTCCTGATTTGCACATAAGTGACCAGGGCCAGATGGTCTCCCTGCCTTTGCAGCTTTCCTAGCCCATGACTTGGTGATTTCTCTACCACCCTAGAAGCCACAAAACTCCCTGAACCACCAGCTTCCCAGGTCCCAAGGGAAGCCCTCTTCATTAAAATGAAATAAAACCTACAAATTACCAAATGCATTTTGAAAATGGGTCAAACTGAATGAAGAATACTTAATGGAGCATAACTACTCAGTGACAGTTCAAATACTTGTACCATAGCCCCCAAAGCAACAATATTCATAAATCTGTCAGGACCCTCAAAACCAAGCTCCAGCTATGTGAAAGTCACTTAACAGCTCTCTGCCTCAGTTTCCCCATCTGTAAAGTCAGGGGCAATAATATCCTTCTGGTGGAGCTATTGGGGGGATTAGATGAGTGGATACTTGTAACCCATTGTGGCACCAGCAGGTGCACAGTTATTGCCAATACTGTCGCTACTATTCACCGGGAGTCACATTTCTTTTTTTTTATTCTTTCATACAGAACTGGGGTACAAGCCAGAGGTGCAGGGGTGGTGAGAGGCTTCACCAGAGACAGAGCGGGGAGCAGAACAGGCCAACTGTCAAAGTACACTGCTGAGAGGAGCAGCGGGCGGGTCTGCTGCGCCATGTAGGTCACGTCCGGGGTGGGGTATCACACTCACATTGAAGCAGCTGCGGCCAGCTTGCAGTGCAGTGTCCCAGCCCTCTCTGCCACCAGGGAGGGTCCGGGAGTCACATTTGTATTAGAGAAAAACTCTGGGAGAATCCCTGTTACGTCAAGCTGTCCACTCAACAGAGGCTGTCCTGTGGTGACCATGCCCACAGGTGTGCCCTTGCCCCCCAAGTCATTCTGGGTCACATCCTCCCACCTCTGCTTTGTTTTCTTCACTGCCATCTAAACTCCCCTTTTTTATTCATCTTTCTCTTTAGTGCCACCTTCTGTCCACCTCCTTGTGGGTGCCATGAGGGCATGGAACTTGTTGCCTTATTCATGACCTTCTCTCTACACCTACAGCAGCATCTGGCTGGTTCTCCACACAGTCTCATGCAGTGAGGGAACATCTTCAGAGCGCACAATGTTGACCAGATGTGAGGATGAACTCTGGAACCCATCGTTCAAGGTTGGGCCCCAGGTGGACACCGTATACACACAGTACATGAGTCATATACACTTCCACCCTCTGAAACCTCAGTTCATGGGGCTGTCCATTAACTGGGTTTTGTTTTGACTTTAGGATGAAGTAAAATCACAAAGAAACAAAGCAGCATCCTATTCCCTGGGGTGAAGACCTAGGTGTAACACCTTTAAGCTGTCCCCTGGGCCTCCATGAGGATCTGGATGAGGTACCTTCTGGTGCTGGATATGAGCTCCCAGGAAGCAGAGGCTTCCTGTTGGGGATGATGCATTCTTTTGGGTGCACCAGACTTTACAGTTTACAAAGTTCTCTTGAAGCCCATGCATCCTCCGGGTATTATGACCCCCATTTTGTAGCCACAGAAGCCAAAGGTGGAGACAAGACAGACTCGCACCCTCTCACAGCCTAGCCAGAGTTCTTTCCAATAACACCTTGAGGCCAGTACCTAAAGGAATGTTAGCTATCCTGCTGACCAAAGCAAGGAAGGGGATTGTGCATGTTAAACACATTTTCAAGGAATGAAATGAAAAGAAATGGGGTACTCAGTTAACCAGAATATTGTATTAATCAGGAAGGTATTGTGTTAATATAGTGAAAATACTTCAGTACTACCACAGCCTACTTATCAGGTAGACACTATGCTTGTCCCTAACTGTGCAAGAGATCATTTCCCCTCCATCACAGATGAGGAAACTGAGGAACAGAGTGGTTCAAACGCATGCTCAGGGTCACACAGCTGGTAAGCGGCTGGGCCAGAATTCACCTTGGATTAGTCGGCTATGCTCTTCCCCTTGACAACCGGCAGTCTCCCTGGGAGGAAAAAAATCTTGATAAATTCCAAAGAAGTAAAAAGATCAAGACTATTGGTAAGAACTCATTTTCTTCCTAAAGTTTTACATCACACAAAGATAATAATGAAAACTCAGGATTATCCCTTTGGGTGTAAAATTTCTGCTCTAACAGCATTCTCAGTGAGTGAAGCCACAGAAGACCGTCGCCTCTCAGGTCAGCAGCGTTGGAAGTCGGTGCAGGATGAGAGCAAGAATGCTCGGAGTCCCAGTGAGAGAGGCCAGAGGGGCTTACCTAAAAATGTGCAGCCCCGATCCCTGGGCAACCTTGTATTTATTTAGATCTAGGTTCAGAGAAGATGGGCAATTACATGATTGACATACAAGCGTGGAGGTGCGTCATTTGCAATGCATCATCGTGCTGGGCACGCTAGGGCCGAGTGACCCGGCTATTGCTTGGTTGGGGGGCTCCATGGTTCCCCCTCATCAAAGCATGCTGTCTTAGTCCCTATTCTTACCTAACTTTCTGCTAATCTTCACACATAAGGTATTCTAGCTGATCTTGCTAATCTGGCCGTAACGTCGTCGTAACGTCTGCCTGTTGTTTTCCCCAAAGTCTGGTTTCCCAGTATGTTCCTCGTGCCAGGACTTTTGCCCTATGGGAGGCTCCCTGCTTGGCTCTAGGTTTTAACTGACCATCAGGAATTCTGGGCGCCAAGACAACAGCCCTGAGAACAAGGAGGGCTGGGGAGCCCACAGAAGACAACACATAAACTTTGCTAGTGGACGTGACAGGAAGTGCATTTGGGTCATGGTTAGACAAATCCTACATCCCAGGGATGGTTCGTTCATCTCAGCTCTGTTCTCTTTTCACGGACATGTGTGCGTGTACGTGTATGTGTGTCTGTAAAAGCCCAAAAAGGTTATGTTACTTGCCAGAAGCCACAAAGCAAGTTAATGGGAGAACCCACCCTTCTCAAGTCAACAACTGTTTATACATCTGCCACATGACTGAATTATATTCATTGTGCCAGAAACCAGAGACCAGACTGTGATGGGATGACTTACCAGCCAGCCAAGGGCTAGAACAACCCCCCCCCCAAACCCCCCCAGCTCCAGCACAGAGCAGGACTATTTTCTGCCTAAGTGCCCCAGCCTCTGTGGGGTAGTCACTCAGAGTTTTAGCCCTTCGCTCTCCTCAGGAAAGGAAAAAGGAAAGGCCAGACGCCTACTCCTCAATCCCTCGCACCTCTCAGAAACTTCCAAATAACCCTCTCCTTTCCAAGTAATTCTAGGGAAAGGAAAATTGGCTCCCACTGGCTTCTCCTACCACCATTCAAGCTAATGGCTCAGAGAGAGGCCAGGGACAGCTTCTTTGAGTGCCTGTGGCTTCCTCCTCCTCCTCCTCCTCCTCACAACCCTTGGGATCTTGATAATCCCCATCAGTGATGTCACAGGACTGGGTATGGAGGAGGCCGCTACCCTGAAGGCAGGTGACTGGAAACGGGGAGAAGAAAAGATCCTGGAGTCCCTCCGAGGGTCTGCGTTGGAGGCTTTCGGGTGAGGCAACAGCAGCTTATTACAACTAATTTCCTTCTTCTTGCTAGAACTGCAAATCCACAGAGTTTTCACAGCATATTTGTGTATCTGGCGCTCTCAGCTCGCCTCCCCTTGGGGACCATAAGAGATGCTGAGGAAAGAAACAACATGGTCTCCCATAATTTCAAAGCCAGTTCCACAGTTGTTAATAAATTAAGAGCTGGGTGAGTGGAGGAGGAGTGTGGACGTGAGGGGCAGTAACCCACTCTCAAGCCCCTCCAGTCACATCTTCTAGAAATTAAGATGTTACAGGGCAGGGAGAGAGGCACCCCTGAACCCCCAAACATCCACCGCATCAAGACAAAACATATAAGATCTTTCATGGAAAGGAACTTTAATACAAACAATGTGTAATACAGAAAAGATAAAGAATATAGTTTCTAAATCAAATCCCCAAAGTTATCCGTCCCCTCGTAGGTAAAAGTCCACCCAAAAGGGATTGGCCCAAAGCCAGGCCCAAAAGCCCACCACAGCCTAAAGCACCTTCTGGCAGGGACCTCCTGGCCCTTCATCCTGCTTTCTTCTTCAGTCTCCTCTCCAGATTCTCCTCCTCCCTGCTCAGCTCCACCCTCCCTTGGGTGGAACCTGGAATCTTCCCTTTTCCTGGGGACCATCCTGTTACAAAGAGAAAAAACAGGTCCTCCCTGTTGGCACATCCCGTTAAAGCTGCAAGCTAGCTGCAGTTACCTCAGTGTGAGTTCAATCTCCAGCTTGGGAGCTGACCCACATGGCGCAGCAGACCACTCCTGTCTCACCCCCTGCTCCCCTCAGCAGTGTACTTCATCGATCTACCTGTTCTGCTCCCCACTCTGTCTCTGGTGAGCCCTCTCACCACCCCTGAGTCTCTGGCCTGTACCCCAGTTCTGTATGCATAAATAAATAAATCTTAAAAAAAAAAAAGAACAAACAAAATGCTGAGGTGATCCCCAAGATCACATGTCCACTAGACCCAGGTCTTAGGGGCACCAAAGCCAGTGGGTGCCCACCCCCAGAATTACCTGTGGGGCGGGTGTTCCCATTGCTCTTTCTCCCTCTCAGTGGAGTGTAGGGACACCAGAACAAGCCTGGTGACTCCACGCTCACAGGGAAAGGGCAGGACTGCTGTTGGAAAGAACTGGAAAATTCCTCTTCTGAAAGACTTGAGCCACGCTGCTCTGAAGGGGTTTCCAGTCCAGCAGTCACTCCGTTGGAATCCAACACTCCTGAATGCCTGTGTTATTTTGTTATTCACTCTTTGGTCCTTGGAAGACTGTCCCCCAGGCTGGCAGCAACCTGAAGATCAGGGGTTCAGCCGTCAGGCTGTAAGCTTGGTCAGTTCTTGTCAGAGGCCGAAGCATGATGAGGGGCTTGGAATTAGCAGTGTGAGGACCCTGGGCAGATTGAGCCCAAGAAGACGGGGTGGGGTGTGGATAAGATAACTGCCTTGAAATACCAGAAATAAAAGGGCAGGCCTGTGAAGGATGAATTTTCTAGAAGAGTGGACCAGGAAGGTACTGAGGCTCCACTGTGAGGTGGAGCGTCTGAGGAGGGGCCCAAAGCCCCACGTGGAAACTGGACCCCATGTTCTTAGTATCCTTTCCACACCCAAGAGTCAGCCAGGAATGGGGTGTGTTCCAAAATCATCCAGCCCGACCAGGTGTGCTGCGCCTCCT
>NW_004567102.1:4963707-4977166 GCF_000260355.1 Condylura cristata | reverse complement strand
TGTCTTTCGTGTTTGTATTAAAGTTCCTGTTCATTAAAGTCTTATATGTTTTGTCTTGATGCGATGGATGGCAAAACCTAGTTAGAGCAGGCAGGTTTGGGGGTTCAGTGGTGCCCTTCTCTCCCTGCCCTGAAACAAGGGAAGGCCAGAGGAAAATGGGTTGGAGGTCACAATGACCCAGCTACAGCCAGGGAGGCCACTAAATAAATTAGGCAAACAGCTACAGCAGAGAAGGATGAACACTGGGTTGGCTGCGGCAGGCCAGGCCTGCTGTCTGCAGCTGAAATGACAAATAAATAGGAAAATAAATCTTCCTTGCTGACCAGGACAGGGTTCCATCCTCACCACTGCAGAGAAGCAGGCCTTGGCTTACCCAGCCTGCTGCAGGACTCCCTCCCCGCCCCCCCCCCCCAACAGCCTTCTTCACTAGGGAGCCCTGAGGGACTTGCCCAGAGTCACATCAAGTGAGGGGCAGGGGCGGAGTTAGGCCCCAGGCCTCCTCGAGCCAGCCAGCAAACTTGCTGCCGCCCTTGGCTGCCCCCACTGCACCATCTGTTCCTGCCGCAGCTGGGATTCCTTCTTCAGAATGTTCATCTCAGGCAAGTCCCAAAGCACACAGAGAGATGATGTATCTGTTTGTGGCTGACCCCTAAAGAGTCCCTGGCATTCAAGGCAGGGGTAGCAAGGAATGTGTTAGTTCCTGCCTCCCTTCTTCTTGGGACAGTTTCTCTCTTACACTACGGGGAAGCAGGGCCTTTGTCTCCTTCACCTTCCTGTGCTCCACTACTTCCTTCTGAGCCTCACACCTCATTTCTCCAGCTGCACCTGATGCACTGATAAACTCTGGTGCTTGCAAGCATTGCCCTCCCAGGAGAATTTACATTTATGTCAGGTGCTGGCTGACTCTAGAGTTCAGAACTGCAACAGTAAAGACTTTCAGAATGACAGGGAGAGCCGGGAGGAAGTGGGGGCTGGGGTGGGGTGGCAAAGATGCCTTCAAGGGATCCCCAACTACTCCCTGATGGGAAGGGAAGCCAGGCTAAAGGTGAGGATATCTCCAGGATTCCTCCAGGAGGAATGTGTCCAGGAGGAGCCTGGACACTCTGCTCAGGGCCAGGGCAGCCCCTCTACCAGGCACCAGCAGCAGAACCGTCCCAGCCAGGCATGCCCCGCAAGGACCAACAACCTCTCCCTGTTTGTTGGACAACAGGAACTAAGATGTCCAGCGCTGACCCACATCCAGACAGGCCACGCACGAGGACCCACCGCAGACCATCCTCCTTCACCCCCCACAAATAGATACCTCCAGGCACTTACTTGAAACCCCCCTCTCAGGCTCATTACACACTGTATTATCTGAATACAGTCATCCCTGGAGGCTGGGGAGCCCCCTGGAGGTTTCTGGCTCATCAGCCCCTAAGAACTGGAAGAGTAAAGCAGCTTTCCGGTTGGGGACTCCTATGGATACTGACCAAGCTTGTTCATTGGCTCCAGAGCAGGGCCTGAGGCTCTTGTCCACTCCCCCGGCCCTCCTCCCAGACTCAGGGCAATTTCCCCTGAAGTGTGCTCACGCTGTGCCCCTGCACACATCTGAGCCAATTGACTGGATTTCAATCAGAAATCCATCTCACATAAGGACCGCTTTGGATAAAAGCAGAAGTAACCTGCAATCTAGATGCTGATGCCAAGTCATCAAGGGGAGCCAGAGAGAGGCCCCAGCCCAACTGGGCCAGCCTCCAGCCAGGGTGAAACCAGGCCTTAGCTGCTGCAAACTCTGCTACCAGGAACCTAGGGAAGTGAGTAGCCTGACCAGCGTTCATCTCTGCCTCGGCCACGACAGACATATCACGGATCCTGGTTGAGGAGCTAACAGGCTGTTAGCAGTCCATCAGTGGAAGCCAGCTGTGAGTCTTCACACTCCCTCTGGGCAGTTCCTGAGGTCCCTGAGGTTCACCAGACACTTGAGAAGAGGGCTCCAATCGGCCAGTTAAAAGGGGCCGGGATCCCCTTAAAAGAAGGAAGAGTGGCAGGCACAGCATCTCTCCCTCTCTCCTCACCCCCAGCCTCGTCGCCAGCATCCACTCCTGCCCCGGGATGCTCTCCCAGCCCTTACTGTGGCCAGGAGAGGGTAGCTCGGAGAGAGGGGAGCTCTTCCAGTTCCCGACACCTCCCAAGCCCAAGACCTTGCACCCGGCAGGTGGACGTGAAGCTGCGAGGACAGGGGGGATTCGGGAGAGCTGGGGGCTCTGTGCGCAGCACGGCAGCCTCCCTGGTAAATAATGCACGCCTCCCAGTCCCGGCTGCAGCAGGTAGTGTATCAAAGTAATATCGCGCGGCGAATTGCAGTGTAATCGCCGTAATTTAGGGCCCCGTGGGTGAGCGGGTTTCAGAAAGGCGGCGCGCCCGGACGGGCAAGGTGACTGGAGTGTCTGCGCCGGCTCTGACCTCTGGATTTCCTCCAAGCTAAGTGAGCCCATAAAAAATTCAGAAACCCAGGCTGTCTCCTAGCAAATGAGGTGTGGGTAGAGATTGTATTATCTATCTAGACGCAGCGAGACGGATGCATCGGTCGGGAGTAAAGCGTTGGGTGTCCGCGGGCAGTGCTCTTCCTCTTGCAGGCGGCGGGGAGAGGCCGAGGTGGTGCGTCCGGGTGCCCGGCCTGGAGCAAGGACACGTTTTCATTAGGACCGGGGCGGCCCCTGCCGCGAGCCCGCAGATCGGTCCCTCCCACCAGCTGCCAGGCAACCATCTTCCAGACCCTCCCCGGACCGCTCCGGGCCTCGGCGCCTCCCTTCCACCCCGCCCTCCAGCCCGCCTCGCGCCCCCTGCACCGGGAGCCGTCTGGGGCGCTGAGAGCCTTGTCCAGCTCCTCCAGAGGGGCCGCCGCCCGCCTCCCCTCCCCCAGCCCCGCTAGGGAAAGTCGTTCTAGGGTGGAGATGATAACAGGAAATGCATTTGCAGGCTGCCTTCTAACTTCTTGATGGGAGCCAGCTGGAAGCGCAGGAGCTGAGCTGTCCCTCTGCGCTCAGTTCCTGGTGACCTAGAAGGTGATAATCAAGAGCTTCTCTCAGGAAAGACAAAGAAATGGAAAAAACTTATCGGCGTTGTCACATTGCATTAGCACAAAACCTTGTGTCTGTGGCCCCGCCTCCGTGCCAGAGAGGTTGTCTGGAGGTGGGGGGGGGGGGGAAGGGTTGCGGATTTTCAGGCCCCCACCCCATGTCCTAATTATCCAACGTTTCCTCTTCATCCCTCTACCCAAAACATTTTTCGTCTCTCAGAGGAGAAATGTGACATGCACTAAGATTTCCTGGACTAACAAGCTGTTGATGTTCCCCACCCCTTCTCAGCCCTCCTTGTTTCTTCTTCACCAGGGCAGTGAGCCTGGGAGGTAGGTGGTAGAGTCCTTCCAAACCAGCAGTTTAGTTAAACAGGCAATGGTGTATGCTCCCCGCAAAGCAATCTACAACCGCAAGCATGAAAAAGATTTGTGTTTGTGTGGAAAAATGGTCAAGATACATTGTTAAACAAAAAAAAGGGAATTGCAGAATAGCAGGGAGAGAACGGTCTCATTTGTGCTCGGTTTTAAATAAGGGCTGTGTACACACGTGCTTGCATATACAGAGAAAATGCCTGGGAAGATGAAAAAAGCTTCCTAACAGTAGTTGCCCATGGGAAAAGGAGCAAAAAGGGACTTTCACTTCTTGTTCATAAATGTTTGTCCTGTTGAATCTTTTCCAACAAACAATTGCATTGCTTTCATCATTTGAGCATAAATCTTCCCTATCCCCAGAGCAATCTTTCCATCTCACCCATTCATTTGCATCTGGGCCCAGAGAAGGAAAGGAATTTCCCAGGTTGCACAGCCTGGTTTCAGTTCCTCACTTTCTACACCAGGCTCCTTCCCAGCCAGCCACGCCCCCACCCCTCACCCATCAGAGAGGGAATCATGGGCCTCCCCCTCCCCAGAGCAGGCAGGACTCTTCACCAGAGTATGACTGACTTGTGGGAGCAGCAGGTAAAGACAGGGAGACCCACAGACAGAGCTGGAGACCTGGGTGCAGACCAGCATTTGCCATTGCCCTGGCTTCATCCAGCCCCACAGGACCAGTCCTGTGCCACAATTGATCGGTCTAGCCCTGGGAGGAGGGGGACCGAAGGGCCATTCCTATGGTGACCAGCCATCTTTATTTGTTCAGAACTACAGGGGGGTTCAGGATGGGGAATTTCCAATGCTAAATTGGGACAAGGTCACCCTTGTGCCAGCCCTGTCTGCAATGACCCACTGAGAATTTGGCAATGCAAGGGCGAAGATTCTAGAAGGTTGTTGCCAGTCCCCGTTTTTGGCTTTTCTGAGAAGTATGAAGCTCCAAGAGTTAATTTACATCTTGTCAGTTGTGATTTCCCCTCAGTCCAAGCACACACCACGCACACCCTTCCTCACCTCCCTTAGTCTGTCCAGAGGCACGTCTGTCAGTCGGGCCCAGCTTCACCACAAGAGCCTCCTGTGTCTCTTTGAGCAACATAATCCTCAAGAAATTCTAGAGCCTTTAATTACACACGGGGTACATCGCAATTTCTCATCTCTCCCTCCCCACCTCAGGAGACAAAAAGGAAATTTCACACCCTAGTGAGCCCAGCTCGTCTTTTCCTCTTTGATGCCAGCCTGGGGTTAAAAAGCAGGGACAGACGACACACACACACGCCTCCTCTGGGTCCTGATTCCTTTGCTGCTTTTGAGATTCAGAGCATGCATCTTAAAGATCATAATCTGATTTTGCCATGCCCGTCTTCCCAGCCGACTAATGGCCCCCTGGCTTCCGCACTGCAGAACCCAGGGCTCTGCAGAATGCTATTTTCCACGTGCCCCCACCTGCCAGTGACCCCTCCTGAGGCTGGTCATTCAGAGGAGAAGAAACTGAAGTCAAGCTGGGAGGTGGGAGGGTCTGAGAGGGAACGGGAGATATGAGTTCAAGTCCTGGTTCTGTCACTAGCTTGCTGTGTGACTCCAGGCAAATTGCTTCCCTTCTCTGGTTATCATTTTCCTAGTCCATTAAATAAGGAGAACACCATTAAATAGGTGGTCCCCAAGCTCTTCTGGGGAGCTCCCCCCCCCAGCTTACATCCTGGCTGCCCCTTCTAGCTGGGTGAATTTGGGCAAATTATTTAACCTTTTTGTGCTTCATTGTCTTCATCTACCTCATTGGATTGTAGTAAGGATTACATGTGTTAATATTTGCAAAGTGCTTACCACAGTGACAAGACATGCTGAAGTACTGTGTGACAGATACTGGTGGCCCAGCTCTTGGATTTTGTCCAACTGCAAGCACCTGTGATTCTCTGCTTGACAACAAAGAAGCCCAGGCACCCACCCAGGCTGCTCACCCGGAGCTCCAGACAGCTGGAGGCCAAGGGGTTTAAGTGCCCATAACAGCCCTGAAAGATAGGGAGTTGGCACGTAACCCCTGCCTCTCCCACGCCCCGCCTTGTCCATCATTGAGATAACTCTGAGGCCTGTTCTACACAGTTGTGCAAAAGCCCACAGGAATGAGCTCAAGGGTGCAAACTGCTCTTTAGTGCAAGCTTTATTGGCTCACCTCCTTGCCTGTCTCCTTCCACCAATACTTCCCCAGATCACCTGCAAATAAACTATTTGTACTCAAACCCTTGCCTCAGTTAGGAATCCGTGCTAATGCACTTTGCAGATAATCCCTTCATTTGTGGCAACAGATCTGTGGAGGGCCTGGATCCTTCTGGACACTGAGGCCCATCTGGGATTAGAGCCCAAGTGTGCCTGACTGAAGGTTCTACGCCATATCCTTTTCCTCTGAGAGGCAGAATCTGTTTCAGAGACGGACACCTCATCCCTTCAAAGCTATAGCGGCAGCTCCTTTGCTCCAGGCAGGGGAAAAGGGAGCAGGGCCAGGGCCATCTGTGACATTTCCTCCCTGACAGCCGTTGAGAGGCCACCCAAGGACTCCTTTTCCAATCACAGGGATGCCCGTGGAGACTGGGGGCGGTGCTGTCCTGGGCAGAGCAATCAGGCTCTCAGTACCTCAGCCCCAGTTTAAGTGCAAACATGTGGGGACCCTTGTGGGAAAGTGACCTTCCAAGTTACCAAGATGCTGCCTGCCCCAAGGGGGTGCTGTGCTTTCTGGTCCCCAGCCAACCTCCCCCTCGCCCCCACCCGCGCCTCTGGAAATGTGCTCTGCAGCAGCGAGAGCAATGGGCCATATGCCTGGGACTGGGGGAGCCAAGACTCACAGTCATTCCCCAGCGCAGGACCTCACTTCAGGCTTGGCTTAGACAGCTCACAGGTTTTATATGCACATGGCTCCACTCTCACAAAAGCCTTCTTCCCTTCATGGCACTCCACCTGCCCTCCCTGAAGACTAAGTTTGCTACTGCTGATTTAGTGGGATTTCTTGCGGATCGTCTACACGGAGACAAGCACCCAAGTGCAGGCAACTACAACACACAGTTCTTTTTTTCTCCAGAACAGTATGCCTTGAGGTCTTTCTATGTGAGTATATCAATAACACCCTCGCTCCTTTTTACAGCTGTCTAGTATTCCAGTGTAGTTATGTCCACAATTGATTTAGCCAGTCCTCCAGGGATGGGCATTTAGAGTTATTTCCATCTTTTGCTAATATAAATATTATGCATGTGTTATCTTGTGCATGTGGAGGTATACCTGTAAGAAAAAAGAGACAGACTTCTTTTCTCTGGCAAAAAAGCTACATTGATTTGTCATTTTGAAAGATGCTGTTTAGTTGACCGCCAAAAATGGTAAATCATTCATACTTCTACCAGTTATGTGCCCTGCTGAGGGCCACCTTTGCTAGACATGATTATGCATTGCTGACTTTGGCCTCACAACAGCCCTGAAAGGGTGGCACTTATCCTTGTCCGATGAGAAAATGGAAAGAGATTCAATTTTGCCCAAAATGGCCCAATAAACCTTTTATTGAGCATTTAATTACAAGCCAAGCTCTTTGCAGATGCTTTACATTTATTATCTTATATAACCTTCCTAATAACACTGTGAGGCAGGTGCTCTTATCATCACTCATTTTATAGAACCAAATGTTGGAGCTCAGAGAGGGTAAGTAAGTTTCCCACCATCACACAGCTGGTAAGTGACAGAACCAGACTGAAGTTTCTCAGTGTGACTCCAGAGCCTGGGCTGCAGCTTCTCCCAGGAGGCTACCGTGGCTCCCAATAGGGGGTGTATCCCAAATTTCTCTAGGCACTATGGAGGAGACACAGAACCAAGTCCTCTAAAGGTATTAGACACAATTGAAGAGCCAGAGCCTGATAGAAGATCAGAGTTAGTAAGGACCAAGCAAGTACTTCCCATAGGCATCTCTACCCTGGGGCATGGAAGAAAGGGTTGGGAATGTGAGGTGGTGGCTCTGGGGATGTTATTAAGATACTAAACTGGCCCTCCCTGATGGCACAACAGGTTAGGACACAGCACTACAAGCTGGCCGCAGCCACCTCAGCACGAGTTGGATCTCTGGCCAGGGGGGTGATCCACATGGCGTAGCAGACCTCTCCTGTCTTACCTGCTGCTCCCCTCAGCAGTGTACTTCATTGATCTGCCTGTCCTGCTCCCCACTCTGTCTCTGGTGAAGCCTCTCAAGCCCCTGCACCTCTGGCCTGTACCCCAGCTCTGTCTGCATAAATTAAATAAATCTTAAAAAAAAAAAAGATATTAAACTGTCCTGTCTGACCTGAGAGGGTCTCTTACAACCAAGAATTGCTCTCCTCCTACCCTGCCCCAAAGGCCCATAGCACCCCTATTGAGAAATTATGGGATTGGCAAGACCTTTCATTCTGCAAATGAGGAAATAAAGGATTGGTTTGGGGGAGGGTTGAAAGTACTGCTGGCCAGGTCTTCTCAGAGGCCAGGCCAGGAGTAGAAATTCTCTGACCCCCGGCCAGAGCTGGATACCCTGAACAATGGTTGGTACTGCCTCTTGCACCTCCTTATACAAAGAGAGCCAGACCAAGCAGCTTAGCTGGAGTGGAGGGGAGGAGGCTCATTTACTGAGCATCTGTGCACACACAGAATCATTTAAGCTTCACCATAACCCTATCATTTTATTGTCCCCAGCTGATGGGAGTGCTGGGAGGTGGAGAGGATAGGAGTAAGTTAAGAGGAGACAGATTTGGGAGAAAGCCTGAAACCCAAGCAAAGGGCTTAACACCGACAATGACATGAATTATAGTGAGCTAACGGGACTGATTATAGGTTCCTGAACCAGAACATGACTTGATCAAATTTGTGTTTAGGATATTAATTTTGGTAGCAATGTTTTGTACCAGCTCTTCCCCTTACCTGGAATGCCTTTCCCAGGTTTGTATTCCAGGATAACTATAGCTGAAAGCTTTGTGAAACTTTCCCAGACCTCTGGGAGCTTGGCCATATGCTTCCACACCCCTTTATTAGATAGAGAACCCCCAAAGACAGTGGCTGAGATCAGTCACAGGGAAGCTGGCATGAGGGAGGCAGGAGCCAGGAGACCCACGCCAGGAGGCCGGGGCTGGGAGGCAGGAAGCAACTGAGCCTCCCAGGCCCCGTGATCACGCTGCCTCCCAGGCTTCTCTCTGGCCTCCCTTCTCACTCTCAGTCTTGTGGTGATATCTGCCTCAAGCATCAGTAATTACAGGCATGTGGGCCTCATGCTCGCCAGCTTGTGGGCCCAGGTGTCTATAATTGCATCACACGTACTCTTGCTCACGCCTCTCGGCCCCAGGTGCTGTGTATGCTCTGTGCTCACGCTCCTACGTGTGGGCAACAAGCCTGGGAGACCAGCAAGGCCGTAGGTGGTAGCTGCAGAGGCTGACAGCAGGAGGGACACCACACTGGGTCTCACCTTTGCATTGACAGGTTCTGGTCCAGGTCAGGAGCATGGTAGGAATACCACACATGCTTATGGAACAAATGAATGAAGTGGTGAAGCCCGACTGAGAAGTGGCAGCAGGAAGGAAAGGAAATGTGAAGTCAAGTTGAAGAAGAATGGACAGAGCCTGATGGCAGCTGAGCTATAAGAGTTGCTTTTTTTTTTTTTTTTTTTTAATTGCACTTACCCTATTCCAGAGCCCATAAGGGAGGTACTGTTACTGGACCCAGTGACAGAGGGAGAAACTAAGTTTCAGAGCAGTCGCACAGCCTGTTAGTGCCTGAGGTCACACGCTAGTAAAGAGTAGGGCCAAGATTTGGACCCAGACTTCTGGCTTGGCTCCATGCTCTTAACCATCCATCTATTTTATACAACTATGTTATGTTATGAAACAGGTGGGTAAAGTCAAAATCATCTCCTTGTGAAACTGAAATAATGATGCTTGGAAACGTCAGGTCTGCTAACTTCTAATCAGTTGCATTAATTCTGCCTGGTCACCTCCCTCCTTGAAGGCTCGGGTCCGCATTCCCCCAGGGCCCAAGCTTTGGTCCCTACAAAATGTATGACCCAGACAGAGCCGCAAAAGGAGAGTGCTCCTATGTGCAGAAGTGGGGGCCAGGGCACAGGTGGGGGTGTCAGCAAGAATCAGGTCCCCACCCAGCAGCTGTTGGCCTGTCCCAGCAGGCTCTGGGCGCACGGCCAGTCCAGCCCATAGTGCCATCTCTCTGCAGCGCCTCCTCCCTCACTCAAGTCACACTCCACACGCTCAGGTTCCTTTGTGGTGGGTGTTTTGATTAATTTTATTCTAATTAATTCAGTAATCTCAAGCTGTTTGCAAAATCTGCACCGAGTGCTGCTCAGTGATGGATCTGCAGAAGGGGCTACAGACAAACACACGATTCATCTCTCCGTGGCGCTATATATATCTTAGGGCTGGGAGAGGGTGGGGCTGGGGAAGGGAGCAGGAGACTGCCTGTGTACTGTCAATGTCACTTCCCAAATGCCCTTTGTGGCTGGGGCCGGGGCTTGCTGACTGTGGTGGAAGGGACAGGCACCCTGAGGGCTTTATTTTGGCTGGCAGGTGCCCAGACTTGGTGATTGGAATGCAAGCCCCGCCCCCACTTCTGCCTCCTCTTTTTTTTTTTTTTTTTTTGTGGAGTTTCAAGTGGTTTGTTAAACCTCACCAACTTCAGCACCCTCAACGATAAAGTAGAGGTGAAATGCCAGCCTGGATTCTTGTGGCTACTTCGAAACAGCAAGTGGACAGGGACAGGTTTGAGTAACGGTAAAGACCTCCAGAAACTTTAAGTGGCCCTCATATCATTCATAGACAGGCTGTGGAATATGATGGTCAAGGCTCACACTAGATTGTCTGCTTCAACCTTAGACTCTCTGGTTACCTTGGAGAGGGTATTTCACCTCCCTGTACCTGTAAAATGGGGATAAAGATAGCATCTGCTTCATAGGGTTGTGATAAGAATTATTTGCTTGGCAGAAAATCAAGCACCCTATAGAAGAACAAAGAACTCTTATGCCTACCTTAGTCACCTTCATCCCTTTAAAATCTTTCCAGTGCAACATAAATGCCCAGTGAGGCAGGAAGAATTTGTGCTTAGCCACAAGTCACCTTGCTCCCAAAACGCCATTCTTCCCTCATTTCTCTCACTGTCTTCAGGTCTTCATCCACAATCTGTTTTCCCTTGGTGTGGCCCAGATTTCTTCTTGCTCCATGGAACACCCCAGATTATAGGACCTATCTTGCTCTAAGTCTAGATTTAAAGTGGTTCAGTCACGGCTATTCCAGAAGTCTTATCCAAAGAACTTCTAGGCAGCACAATGATTAAGAGGAAACTCATATTGAAAGTGGATCTGGTTAAATATGTACAACCTAAATAAATACAAGAATGCTTTTAAAATTCATGGCAATGTCAATTGTCTACAAGAGCAGTGAATTTTCTTTTGTACGGAGGGAATGTTAGAGGGGAGCCTCCTAACCTACCCTTGGAAACTCTAGCACCACGAAGAGGAAAACCAGTAAAGCAACAAGGTAATGGGATGGGGAAGAGGCTGTAGCTGGGTGGTCAGAGAAGCCTCTCTGAGATGGTATCATGTTCACCAAGCCTGAGAAAGAAAGGGAAGCCCATTGTGTGACCATCTGATGAACAAACATACCAGATGTGGCTGTACAGTTGTGTAAAAGCTCTGAGGTGGTCATGAACTCTAAATGCTTGGGAAACTGAGGGCCTCGTGGGCCAGAAGGAGGAGGTATATTTCATTTTAAATGTGCTGCAAGGCCTTGGAGGCTTTTACGCAAGGAAATGACCTATGGTTTTTCAAGATCACTTTAACTGCCTCTCTAGAGTTTATTTTATACCTACTATGCGCCAGTCTGCGACAGGCAATGGTGATTCAGCATTGAGTGAATAACCCAACGCTGGGTGCATACAGTGGTGAGATCCACCCCTTCATGGAGCTCAGTGCAAATGAGAAAATGAACATGTTGCTGCTTTCAAGGCAGGATGGCAGGGTCCGTGGTACTGTTGTACACAGAGTTTGACTGTGGAGGAAAGGACTGGGGTCTGGTCTGGAGACAGGAAAAGCTATTGATGAGAGCAATGGTTCTCCAAACCGAATAGCAGCAGAATCCCAATAGATTGCTATTGTGTACACTCACACACACACACACACACACACACACACACACACACAGATTCTGATTCAATCAATCTGGGGTGGGGGCTGGGAATTATGCAAGCTTCCGTGTTGTTACTAATGCTGCTGTTCCAGAGTTCATACTTTGAGACTCACTAGGTAGCAGGCTCTCAGCTTCTGTGGACCAGAAAGAAATTTCCAACAATCTGTTTCAGCCGTTGGGGCCTTGAACAGCTCCTGGGGTCTCTCTTTAATATTCATCTTCCACCCAGGCTAGACACTGGGGAGTCCACTGAGGATGACCATTTTCCCACCACCTCCCTCCACCTGCTACTCCCTTCAGACCGCTCTCCTTCCCTTCTCTCTCCCTGGGAAGGCACATTTTTAAAACTGTGTCCTGCCATTGAAGGTGCAATTTCACTCTCAATCGCCTTCATTGATTCCTTTCAAGACGCAGAAGACTTTAGTTATCATTGTACCCCAGCACCCATCTGGCCAGCGGGCAGTCCTCACCTCCCTCCTTCTCAAAACTGTGCCTGGGCTGAGGGATTCCATCTGCAGGCTTTATTCATTTCACACCCTAGTGATCAGGGTCTCCCTACCCCTGTGTCTTCCTACTTCTTGTCTTTCTCTGAACCCTGACAATTCCCTTCTCTCTGCCATATTTCCCTAGCCCCTTCCTTCTTTATTCCTCTTCCCATCCACTTTGTGCTAAATTTGGTAAGCTCTTCTGTAAAAACTTCAATTTTCAGGGTTCTTGGTAACCTTGGGCCTTAGCACCTTAAAGAGATAGGACTGAGGTTTTCAATATCCATCAGAACTTGAATTTCAGAATTTACAAAAATCCCCTAATTTGGGGTTTTCCTAACCATCCTACAAGACTTCAACTCTTCTTAGATTTTTCAGCAGGCAGCTAATCCGGCCCCCCTTCCTCTACCAGAGTGTAGCGTAACAGGGGGGTCCCCAGGAAAAGGGGAGGTTCCAGGTCTCCTGCCCCTCCCAAAGGAGGGTGGAGCTGAGCAGGGAGGAGAAGCTTAAGAGGAGACTGGAGTACAAAGAAAGCAGGATGGAGAGCCAGGAGGAGACCTGGAGGAGGCATGTAGAGGAGAGAAACAAGTGAAGAAACCAAGCTTGCTTCTTGGTCCCGGACTGGTGAAACAAATGGACGTGAGAGACCTGTGGGGAGGTTATCAATGACGGCTTTTATTTTGATTTTGATTTTGCTCTTTTCCTCCCAGACTTGTCTGTTTCTGATCCTGTTCTATAAGTCCTCACCTGAAAGTGCTTTAGACTTTTGGTGACCCTGCTTGCTCTGGGCCAATCCTGTTTACCCACGAAGGGACAGGACGGATAACTTTGAGTGCCTGATGTGGAAACAATATTCTTTTTCTTTTCTGTATTGCATGCTAATTGTATTAAAGTTCATTTCCATTAAAGGTCTTATGTTGTGTCTTGATGTGGTGGATAGCAGAACCTATTTAGAGTGGGCAGATTTGGGGGTACTGGGGTGCCCTCACCCTGCCCTGTAACAGTAACTCCCTGAGAACAAGGAACTCGGCAGCACAGCACCTAGTAGCTGCTCAGCAAATGCCCCTGTATTATTACTGCTCTCATGATTGCACTGCTGTGCTTCTTCCCTCCTCTCCCAGTGCCTTCCCCGGGCCAGCCACATAGGTTCTCAACAAAGTCTTCCAGGTAAACACAACAGAAAGCAGAGTCATCTTTCCCGCCTCATTGGTCTCACCCACCACCTTATTCCCCTGTAACAGCTTGTCCCTCATTTGCCTTTTTTTTTTTTTTTTTAAAGATTTTTTTTTTTGCGTACAGAACACTGGGGCACACCAGAGATGTGGAGGGTGAGAGGAAGTAGTTTTAGCGTCTTAGTGCTGTGCTTTAAC
>NW_004567102.1:4899866-4963607 GCF_000260355.1 Condylura cristata | reverse complement strand
ATTTATTTATGCATACAGAAATGGAGTATAAGCCAGAGGTGCAGGGGCGGTGAGAGGCTTCACCAGAGAAAGAGTGGGGAGCAGAACAGGCAGATGGACGAAGAACACTGCTGAGGGGAGCAGCAGGTGGGTCAGGAGAGGTCTGCTGCGCCATGTGGTCACCTCCGGGGCGGGTGGGGATCGAACTCATGCTGAAGGGGCTTTAGCTTCTTAATGCTGTGCTTTAACCGGCTGTGCCACCAGGGAGGGTCATGCCTTTTTTTCTTTTCCCTGTAACTGCCGCTGTGTTCCTACCATTTGAATGGTTTTTGTGCAATAACTTCCCACCCCCGATGCCCAGATTTTGGAGGCCGGGGAGATTATTGTCAGGAGATTTGGTAGGTAATGGGTTCTGGGTAGTAGAAAACAACCCCCTTTACAGAGATACAATTACACAAGTTACACTTCCCTGGCTTCAGATACAGCTACAGACCTTGGGGAAACTGGCATCAGCATGGATGGTGCACGGGGCCACATTATATAGAATATTCTCCACTTGCTGTAAAGCTGTTGACAAATATATAAGAAACAAGATGGTTTTCTGTTTCTTTCATTATTTTTCTTTAGCCAAACACTGCAAGCCCTCATGAGTCACAAAAGTTGGAGATATTACTCAGGAATATAGGAGGAAAACTCCATATTTCCCCCTGTCAAAGGTTTGGTTTTCTTATTTATTTACTGGCGTGCCACTGGGCAAATTGAACCCTGAACAACATTAAAAGGAAATAAACATATCTCTCAGCAGCTCACGGACCTGGTGCTCACCAGGGAGCTGAGTTATCAACAAGCCTCCCTGGCTGGGCATACAGTGTGACCTGGAGATGGAGTGGGGGTTCAGGGGCTTGCAATGTGGGGACCTTTAGCAACTCACTCCTGGCTCCCTCCTCACCCACCAGCCTCCAAGACCTATGACAAGCACCTGCACTCAGTGTCCACAGACTGTCAGGGTGGGTGGAGTGATTCCGTGTTTATCCCCACCTTTCATTTCTAGTGCCTGTGTTTCTCACCAGCCACCACACACCTACACACACACACACACACACACACACACACACACACACACACCAGCAATGACAAACAAACCAGAACCACAGGAGGAATGTCATCTCAGAGTCATATCTGCATGGTTGAAATCAGAGGGTGGGACGCCTGAGAGAATTCTTATGACCTGTTTACAGTCACTGAGAATCAATACTTACTTTGGGAAAAGAAGAAATATATATTTATATATATATACACATACGCACATATATATATCTGTGGTGGATGGATGGATCCCTCTCACCCTGAAAACCATGACAGATGAGTTCTGCTCGGACCTCTATGCATTTTAAAGGTGCATTTAAACCCACTAAATTAGACTCTGCATTGGCCATGGCACCCACCAGCCCTGGCAGGGTCTTGCTCTCTCTGAACAGGGGGGCAGCCAAGCAGGGCTTCACTCAGAATTCAATCTCTCCTGAGTGGTATGACTGCTTCTTTCTCTCTGCTCAGTTTCCGTGATGAAAAAAGCTTGGCCCCCTCCCTAGGAGGGCAGGCCAGGTCCAACTGGGTCTACAGGGGTGCCCTACTGCCCTGGCCACAGTGTGACTCAGGATTGTTAGAATCATAGCAAAGGGTCCACATAGACTCCAGAAATGCAGAACACTCTCTGATACTCACTCTGCTCAAGAACCTGCAGTAGCTCCCAATTACCCACAGTAATTAAGTTTCCTCTCAGTCACAAACCCTAGGCCAGGGCTGTCTGGAGCTTTGGATTGAAAAGGACAATAAAGCTCCAAGTGGCTCAGCAGGAGGAGGGTAGTGATTGATTAGTGATGTCTGCCATGGATGAAGGAGGGAGAGAAGAGGCATCCACTGAAGAGCTGACTTCCTTGGGTTGGTCCTTCAGCCCCCACTGCTGTCTGGCCCCTCTCTTCCTTTCCATTGTCACTCTCTGCACCAGGCTCTACACTGACCCAGGCACATGCTACCTCAATCTAGCCTCAGTGCCTTTACTCAACCTCACACATCTGCCTTCCTGCCACCTCTCCAACCCCGGTGCATGAGGTTGATTCCTACTACTTCTTAAAACCCAGCCCATGGGCCCTCCCTGGTGGCGCAGCGGGTCAAAGCACTGCACTAAGAAGCTTAAGCCAATTCTGTATGAGTTCCATCCCGCCTGCCCTGGAGAAGATCCACATGGCTCGGCAGACCTCTCCTGACCCGCCCACCTTTCCCCTCAGCAGTGTGCTTCGTGAATCTGCCTGTTCTGCTCCCCACTTTGTTTCTGGTGAATCCTCTCACCCTCCGTATCTCTGGCCTGTAGCACAGTTCTGTATGAATAAATAAATCTTTAAAAAAAAAAACAAACCCAGCCCAACTCTTCCTCTCCCATTAAGATTTCTCATCTGTGCCCCACTCCCCCTCACCCCCAGCCACCGTGGTGGCACACAGGTTAAAGCACAGCACTATGAATCTGTCCACAGCCACTGCAGCACAGGTTCGATCCCTGGACAGGGAGATGACCCACACGGTGCGGCAGACATCTCCTGACAAGCCTGCTGCTCCCCTCAGCAGTGTACTTCACCAGTCAGCCTGTTCTGCTCCCCACTCTATCTGTGGTGAATCCTCTCACAACCCCCCCACCTCTGGCCTATACCCCAGTTTTGAATGCATAAATAAATAAATATTTTTTTAAAAAGGATTTCTCATCTGCCTTGGTCCACACTGTCCCCCAAGGCACTCAAGGGCATTACCACACAATGAAATATTTGAGTGTCAGACGTGTTTCTTAGTTCCAAATGCTTATTTCCCTAATCCTGTTGGAAGTCCCGCCCCTCACCATCAATACCCTCCACAGACCTTCACGGAGTACCCGCCAGGACTCAGTCTGGCCACAGGCATTTGGTGATTACAAGGTCATTCACCGGCTTAGCCAGGAGTTTTGAGATCTCTAAGGCCTCAGAAAGCAAACCTGTGGGGTCAAAGTTGGAGGCAGGTAGGTCTACACTAGACCAGGAATCTCCAAGACCCAAGTCCTATTCCTGACTCACTGTGCAACCCGAACACAGGTTTAGCTGAACTAATTTCTGGGCCTTGATGTACCCATCTGCAATATGGACAGTTACTCTGCCCTACTCCCTGCCCACCAGGGAAAGGGCAGAGTTTTCATCTCTACCCTGCCATTGATTAGCTAGGGACACAGGGTCAGGGGTTAGGCCTCCTGGGGCCCAGGATCGTCCCGTGTGAGACGTAACGTTCTCCCTGGGGACGAGGTGTCCAGGAAGAGTGCGTTCCCATCTATGTGGCCCTACTCTCTGAAGCACAATGAAGGGAGCTTGGGGGAGAGGTGGGAAAGAGATGTGAGAGAGAAGTGAGACTCCCTCCAGAACTCTTAGTTCCTCCCCCTGTCCCTGGGTTAAGAAAGGGTTTGGGAAGACAATGAGCTCTGAAAAGTCCAAGGGTGAGGGTAGGGGACTCTAGAGCTGAGAGGTAAGATAACTCTGAGGCCTGGAAGTCAAAGATAAACTAAGGCAGGTCAGGGAGGACCTAGAACACGCAACCTCCCTGAGGAGCAGGGTCAAGTGGAGCAGGGCTGGGAAAAAATGACTCCATCTGGAAAGTCAAAGAGGCCCAGTGGAAGAGCGCAAAGGAATCCAAGCCAGCAGGGCTCTAGGCCTATTCGTCACAGACCCCTCCTATCGGGTGCACACAGACCCCTATGGGAGCCACAGCCTCCTCTTATCCCAACACATACGCAGAGACCAGAGCAGCTTTATCCCTCCCTCCCCCATGTGGGCACCGCAGTGCTGAGGACAAACAATATGGGAAAATCTCTGTGGCAGAGAAAGCAGGACACAGCCCAATAGGCATGGAAACCATTGGCAGAAACTCATGGGAGGCGCTCTCCAGAAGAGGCCAGACTCTGGAGCTAGACCTCCCGGGCTTCAATCCCAGCTCCTCCGCTTAACCTGTGTGACATGGCCAGTCCCTTGAACTTACTGTGCCTCAGTTTCCTCCTCTGTAAAACTGACAGGACCTCCCTGGTGGCTCAGTGGGTTAAAGCACAGCATTAAGAAGCTAAAACCACTTCAGCGTGAGTTCCATTCCTGCCATGGAGATGACCACATGGCGCGGCAGACCTCTCCTGACCCTGCTCCCCACTCTGTCTCTGGTGAATCCTCTCGCCACCCCTGCACCTCTGGCCTATACCCCAGTTCTGTATGCACAAATAAATAAGTCCTTTTTAAAAATTGGGATGGCTAACACAGTTTCCCCTACCTGGCAAGCGAATCTTCAGAAAGCACTTTGCACCATGTTTCTGATAACTGCAGAAGCCACTGGTCTGTAAGCTCAGAAGGGTGGAGACTTCCATTTCTTTTATGCATTATGCTGGCCTTGCAGCTAGAGTAGCACCCAGCACAGAGGAGGTAATAACAAATATGTGTGAGTGAGTGCAGGGGGCAGGGGACACATAGATCATTCAGACATATGCTGTTCTGCTGAAGGGGTGAACACTCGTGCTGAGACCATCTGTCCAAGCCTGTCAGCCCAAAACTCGGAGCCCTTGCTATGGGCCAGGCAATGTGCTATGGAGTAGTGAGCTCACAACATAGGGATGAAGGAGGCCAGGCAGACTCTAGAGACTTGCAGCTTGCATTCCATTCTTCCCTTCTTCCCTTGTCATGGAACGTTTGGCCTGGAACTTGGCAAGCAGAACAATGACTGCACTTCCCAGCTGCCATTGCAGGCAGACATAGTCATACGACTAAATGCTGAGCCAAAAAGGCAGGACAGGAAGTCTCAAATGATGGCTCTTGAACTTTCTTTTAGAGATATCTGTGACTCACTCATCCCCCAGTGGATTGGAAGGTGGATGTAATGGCTGGAATTAGAGCAGCCACGTTGAACCATGAGTATAGGAGTCACAGAGCAACAAGATAGTAGGAGCCTGGGTTCCAGAGGACAACATGAAGGAGAAACTGAGACATCAGCTGAGAATTTGGGAAGTTCCTGAGAAAGGTTTTCCAGAGTGAATGGAGGCTCTGATGAGGACTGACAGGATAAGACTGGGAGGAAGAACATTTCTGGCTAAGAAACAGCATGTGCAAAGGCAAATAGACCATGACTGAACTGCAGGGGTAGTCTGAGCAGTGTGCACAGGAAGAGAGTAGAAAAAAATGGAAGATAAGGCTATGAGAGTTTTCAACCCTAGGAGGAGTAAGACTGGGAAGCCACACAGATGTCTTGTGTTTTAAATGTGTAACAGGTATGAGCTTGCTGAACCTCATCACTTCCCTACAAGGTGCGTATCTCATAGTCTCCTTTTGCGGATGCATAAGCCAGGCATGGGGAGCGCCAACCCCTATTCCAGGCTGCACAGCAGTGGATGGTGAGGCTGGGAGAGAGCTGGGGGCTCCTCCTGTCTGCTCCCCGAGACTCTGTGTCCTTTCACATGGTGTGGGCTTCGTGGGAGACACTCCACGTCCTTCTCCTCCACCCTTCCTGACCACGACCCTCCCTCTGCCACCCTGTCCCCACCTGACAGCACCCTCTGTGGGCATATATTCTTGCCAGGCTGTTTTTCAGCAACACCAGGGGACAATGATCTTGGCCCTAAAGGGAAAGGGGAGAGGAGGGGCCTAGGAGCAACCAGAGATAAAGGTATACTGGAAAAGGGGCCCAGGAGTTATTCAGACCGGGTCCTCCGTTCATTCTAGGGGTGAGACTTCCATCAGGGATCATCACACCGCTAATCTTGTGCAAAAGCTAGGGAGATAACCATCGATATATCAACGTTTCTCCTTAAGTTCTCCTGATGTCATTTGCAACCCTCAGCACAACTCTGTGGGATTCACACTCTCCTTTTACAGGTAAGATCAGACACAGAGCGTGGGTAACTTGCCTGAGGTGGCCCAACTCATAGACAATGGAGGGAGCTCTGCCCCACATCTGAGTGACCCCAAGCCCGCACTCACTGTTGCCTGGCTAAGAGCCCTCTGTCAGGGATCTTTATACCGATGCCAGGATTCTGCTCAGTGCTGCTGTCTCTCCCCTCAACCTCTCTCCCCTCCCCCTCCCCTCCTGTTACCACAATCTGTAGTCAACATATGCTTGGAAAAAGGCGACAAAACCAGACGTCCTCCTTGGGGGGTTTCTCTTTGCCTTTCCTTTTTTTTTCTAATGTAGTAGTAGTATTCAGAGCTGATTGAATTGTTGCTAGAAACTCCCCTTATCTTAGTCCCAGCACAGAAAGCTCATTCAAAAACATGAATCTGAGCATCTCTGGGTACCAAGGACCTACAGCCAGTTCTCCATCTCCTGCCTCTGGGACTGAGGCCTCTTAACATGGACTGAGCCAGAGGAGGGCCTCTCTCCCGGTGATGTGACCTCACTGTGGTCTCCGGTCTGTAATAATAATCTCTCACAGCAAGAGACCCTATGCTACATTATAACTGCACAACTCCAGAGGGCGCTGTTCCCCCGGAACACAGCTTGCCTGATGTCCCCAGGCCTGGCCTCCCAGGACAGATCCAGGCTGCAGGGGCAGCCCTGAGCCCTGGGCTGGTGTCTCACAAAGCCACAACAGGAACTTCGCAGATGCTCAGGCAAACAAGCCAGGAGGCAAACTGCCTTAGAGAAAGAAAACGCTTGTTGAGGAGAAAAGGAACAGAAATAACGCGGGACTCCCGCCTCAGAAGGCCTGTAGAAGGCCCATTTTCTCACCCACTGCCTCAGTCCTTCAGTGCCCAGCGGCCCAGCCCATTGGCTGTTTCAGGGCTGGCTCCAGGCCTGCCAGCCCTAGGCCTTGTGGCATCCTAAGCCCAAACTTGAGTCTGACTGATGGCTGGATGCAGGGCAGCCCACATGTCTGGAGTTCTTCCCGGGAGAAGCCCCAAGTACAGCCCAGTAAATCAATAAACAAATTAATAAGCAAATACTGCTGTCTGCTGAACCGAACTGGGACTCCCAGGCGAACAGATTTCAAATCAACGACAGACGGCTGCAGGGTGTACCGGGAACCGGGGCACGGTTTCTGGGAGGAATTTTCAAAGCCCCCATTGCTCCAAAGACTAGAAACAAGCTTGGAGGTTGTGGGGGGTGGACAGTGGGGAGCAGCCAGGGATACAGGCCATTGTCAAGGAAAACGCCTTTCCATTCTGAACTTCATCTTTCATCCTTACTCCGCTGCTTCCTGCTGAGAGCAGGGCTTGGTGCACAACTGGCAGGAGCTTTAATCTGGGTTCCACGGATGATGATGTGGGTGACAAAGGAACTGGAATCACAAGGAGGAGCCACCAATTAAGGGAGTTGGTCCTTTCACGCTGACTACAGGCGACGAGATAGCAGCATCGTTGCTCGTCTTCACTCTCAGTTGGGCACAGCTGTGGAGGACCCAGCAGGTAGAGGAAGAAGAGGTAGATGCAGGTGCCTGTGGTTGGGGACTGACCCCTCTGGGCGCCACCTTTTCACCCCAGGTGTAAGCTGCACTCACTCCCCCCAGGCCGGCAGAAGCCCACCCCTGACAGAGCCCAGGTGTCGGGTTCAGGATGCAAACAGAAATGGCCTGATGCTGAAAATAGACTCCACGGGACCCCAGGAGAATGTCCAGCTGAGAAGCCTGCAGCGCCCTTTTCTGAAAGGTCCTCATGAATGCCCACATCTTCCCTTTTGTGCTCACAAATGCCACCCAATCGCTGCGAGGCTCTAAAGCTGAATAATAAGGCAAAGAGAGTATCTGCCTGGGGCGCTGGCCTCTGGGCTGTCTGCCAGGGCTGTCAGGCCGCCCAGACTTCAATACCAACAGAGTTAAGGGACAAGAGAACAGCTCCTGTAAGGGCTTGGAAGCTGAGGCGGGAAATGACCTGCCTTGTGAGGCCACAGAGATCAGTCAGCACCCCCACTTCTGATGCGAGGCCCCTGCCGGAGGGCTCTCCCCCACCGGGTGGACCCTAGTGGGGCCTGCAGTCTGAGGAGCCAGGCTTGTGAGCCCTGCCCTGCTGGTCGCCCACAGCAACTCTTGCTGCTAATGAGCCCACTGCTTCTTTGTAGCCGCTGGGGAGGGGTCTTGTCAGGCGGCCACAGCTCTAAACAAATACTTCAGAAAGGAAGGAAGAAGCCAGCCTCAAATGCCTCAGGACACTAGGAAAATTCTGATCCTGACATGCATGGGCTAAAAAAAACTCTGAGGTAGGCCCACAGAACAGAGTCCAAACTCTTAGGAAGATACCAACATTCCTCCACTGATTCTAACAGCCGCCAGATGCTGTTTCTCCTGAGTACCTGAAGATGTCAGGGAGGTGACTGAACAAGACAGATGTGGTTCTACCCAACTTGAGCTT
The DNA here is from genome assembly GCF_000260355.1 of Condylura cristata. Classification (NCBI taxonomy): domain Eukaryota; kingdom Metazoa; phylum Chordata; class Mammalia; order Eulipotyphla; family Talpidae; genus Condylura; species Condylura cristata. Next base: position 4,955,244 of record NW_004567102.1, on the reverse strand, counting down.
GCAGGGAGCAGGGAAGTCTGGCTTTCAGATTCAGAAGGTGGACTGAGATGAGAAGGACACTCTCCAGAGGGTGGGAGGATTTCAAAGGGGCCTAGAAGGCCGGGAAATCTCAAGCAGCCAGCCACCCAGAGAAGGAAAGGAGAAAGCCAGCTTCAGAGTGGGGAATAAAGATAAATGTCTCCCTCTTACAGGCTGAGTGGAAAGACAGAAGGCCCAGCCTCAGGCCCTGACTCTGCCTCCTAGGCCACTTGCCACAGCACTGCAAAACTGAGGGGTTCTAGGCTGGGGCTCCCTGTCATTTACCACATGAGTAGAAAGAAGGGGTAGAGAAAATGAGATAGAAAAGAGATCAGTTCCAGGGGGCAGGACTGAACCTGCATCCTTCCAGGCCCCTGGGAAGCCTAGAGTACCTCTTGGTACTTGGTGGTCTTGGGTGAGCTACTTCTCCACCATGTGCCTCAGTTTCCTCATTTATAAAGGGAGGTAAAATAGTACTACTATTCGTAGGGTTGTTATGGAGATGAAATGAGTCAATATACATGAAGTGTCTAAAACAGCTCCCAGCAGGTACTCAGAGCCATATATGTGTGGGTCATCATAACTGTGAGAGAACAAGGTGTCTGGGCCTCCTCCAGGAGGGAGGTGCCCAGGGTCCTGTCTCTTCCACAGTGGTGTAGAGACAGGAGAAAGATGAGAAGGAGCCCAGGAAAACAGGGAAGCCCACTGGGCCCAAACGTGTGAGTGTGTGTGTGTGTGTGTGTGTGTGTGTGTGTGTGTGTGTGTGTGTGTGTGTGTGTGACTTACTTAAAACAGTCCAATGCACTAATCTTCAGTATACATCTTGATTAGTTTTTATTATGTCCACACATATCACCACACAGGTCAAGATAATATTTCTACTGCTCCAGAATGTTCCTTCAGGGACACTGGCCTTTAACAGTCTTCATTCAGGCATGCACCCCAAGGGGCCATGAAATAATCTAAGGACAACGTACCAGAAGAAACTAATAGAACTTCCACTTGATTTTATCTCATCCTTTTCAATTTCCCTTTTAGTGTGTACTTTGTAATGTACATAATATATTAGCACAGTTGTGCATGCTTAGAATCTATTAATAAATCAACCTACATTTGCTGGGGATACCAGCTGAATACTTCTGATTTTCCCGAGGCTTCCTGTTTAGATGTGGCCCAGACTCCCTGCCCTGGTTGGTTCCTAGCTGGAGGGCTGGGAGAGGGAACGAGCAGTCAGGGACTTTATTCCAAGGCTCTGTCCCTGCAGTTACCTCGGTGGCTGTGTCCCCTGACTGGAGACCTCCTCAGAGGTGGGCTCTTTCCTCCAAGATTTTTATAACCACTCCTTCCCCGGCCAAGTGGTGAGAGTGGTCACAGCTCTGTTACTGTGCCCACACCTTCATGAAGTCCTTTGTAAATAAACCTCCTCAGAGTCCCCTAATTTAAAGATAGCATCTGTTTCCCTCTGGGATCCTGTCTGATATCCTCAACACTATGTTACTCATAGGGGTGTGTGATCAAAATATTTGGCGATCACTCTTTAAGGCGCCGTGTGGTGCCCTGAGTCTGGGCTTCCTCTTTCTGGGGGGTTGGGGTGAGCAGCAGTATTCTGTGAGGGTTCTCCCTGCCAAGTCCACAGGAAGTGGGCATTTCCATGATCTGCTTTACAGATGGAGTTGTCTGAACTTGTGGTTCCAAGTGGGGGCTGGTATCTATTTGTGCAAGATCCTGAGAAAGGAGGTAACAGGAGACGCATTGAATAAAGGGCTTATTTTATAAATTGTAGACAGTGTTTAGGTTTGGGATACACTACAGCACCCCAGGGCTGCCAAAAGTGGAGAGCCCCAGGAGAGAGCAGTGTGAGGACAGGGCCAGTGTGACCCATGAGTGGAGACCCACAGACAGCCAGGGGAGCTGGAGTGATGGTTTCCAGTCCTCACTCTCCTCCCTCCCGCCAAACCCAATGGAAGCCAGAGAGCAGGGATGCAGCCAGAGATGTCAGCTCTGCAGGCCCTGAGCAGGGTGTGGACACATCACAACTCTGGGTGCAGGGAGCAGAGGGTCACAGGCGGACTATAGGCCTGGAAGGACAAAGTGTGTTTCCTGGGCCCCCTGGAAATGACCTTTGTTCCAGAAAGGACTTGCCTCTACCTGACAGGCTTCTTGCTCCCAGGGCCTGGAGGGAAGCACAGCCCAGCTCCACTCAGCCTCCTTCAGTAAGGAGCAGGAGGGACTCGCAGCAGGGCTGATGGAGAGAGCTAGGGGTGTCCAGCTGCATGCACTTGGGATGTCAGGAAGTCTCCGCTCTCCCCACAGGCCCACTGGTGCCAGCAGCTAAGGGCACTGTCATTCTCACCAGGCCTGAGCTGATGCCAGGGCAATCCTGGCAGAAGGAGGGCACTCCCTGAATCTCAGGAACTGTAGAGCCTAGAGGCTAGGGAAACTGGATACCATATATAAAAACACTGGTGCCTCCAGCAAGGCATCTAGAAAGAGTTCCCCAGCCATTGTTCAAGGCACACCAGCGGTGCAGGGGAGTTGGTGTCTAAGTCTCTGGGCTGGAGAGGCTGCTGGCAGGGAAGTGAGGGGCAGGGGAGAGAAGCGGGGTGTCTGCTCACTCTCATCCCTGGGAAGACTCAGAACTGCTCAGACCCAGCTCTGCCTCTTCTGTCACCATAGGTGGTTCCAGCATTTCTCTAGGGCACAGCATCCTCATCCGGAAAGTGGCAATCATGGCACCCACCTCCCCGGGTTCTTGGAGAGGGAAAAGTAACAGCCGGTGTGAACGCCTATGCTCTTCAACAGAAGAAACAGGGTGGTGGGCAAATTCCACTTTATGGGAAACCCCAATGGAATACTAGTCTCTAAACGTGTCTTCTTGAAATAACAGGGCCTTTCCCTCTCTCCCTAAGGGTTCACTGCGTCATCTTCAAAGGCCCTCCCCACTGTGGGATGCACAGGGTGGGCTGGAGGCTGCAAGTTAAGTGGGAGATCAAAAGCAGACCCCAAGCAAGGGGAGAACTCTGGGAAAGACAGAATGGGCGCCAGTGTACAGGGAATCAGAGAAAGGTAAGACTGAGTGGGGAGAGGTCAGATTCTAGGTGACAGGAGTCTCCCAGGTGGAACAGAACAGCATCCGGGGTGGGGGGAGTGGTAGAAAGGGCAAGATCCAGGTCCCGGGCCCAGGTGCTCAAATGCCACCTGCAGAGACCCTACCCCAGGGGAGCACCCATGACCTTGCCCCTCCTGTTCTCTCTCTGGTCCCCACTCTGGCGAACCCCACCAATCCGGCCCTCTGCTCCCATCTCCATGCTGCTGAGGTCAGCAAGAGAAAATGATGCCTTCCTGTCGGTCCTGGCGTTCCTACAAATAAATCCATTCATTCATTCAACGAATATTTATTGAACATTTCCTTCTACCCACTATTGTGGCCCTGGAGGATATATCAGTGAATGAAATGAAACTTTATTCTAGTGCAGAGAGACAATAAACAAAATAAATAACCAAAATATATAGTAAGTGCTGTGGAGGAAAAGGCAGGAGAATAAGAGAAGCTGGGATAGGATTCAATTTAAAGAGAGGATCTCCAGATCTGGAGAGGATCTCCTCTGGAAGGTGACTTTTGAGTACAAGAGCTGAAAAGAGGTGAGCGAGGGAGCCATGTAAGGATCTGGAGGGAGAGCATCCGGGCAGTGGTACAAGACCCGGAATGTTTGAGCAACAGCACAAGGTCAGAAAGAGCAAATAAGAGCACTTGGAAGTGTTGTTAGAGAGACAGACCCATGGTGAGGGAATCTAGTTGTGCAGGGCCCTGTGAGCTGTTGAAATAAATCTTAAAAAAAAGTTGAAATTAATACATAAAAAGTTTAAATTAATTCTCGAAAACCTTAAGAAAAAAACATTGGAGCCTCCCTGATGGTGCAGGGGTTAAAATCTCAGCACTGTCAAGGTGTCCGCAGCCACTGCAGCTCGAGTTTGAACCCCCACCAGGGAGCTGACCCACATGGTGGGGCAGACCTCTCCTGTCTCACCTGCTGCTCCCGTCGGAAGTGTATTTCAATGGATCTACCTGTTTTGCTCTCCTCTCTGTCTCTGGTGAATCCTCTCCCACCTCAGTTCTTGTATGCATAAATAAATAAAATAATATGTTTTTTAAAAGAGAAAGAAAAAAACATTACCAATACAGTAAACACCCCTTGGGCATCTGCTCCTAGTCACATCCATCTCCCTAAAAATTAAGACAGTCATTCCTCTGCTTCTGATGTTTACCATTCGTACAGCATATGTTTGAATAGTTAAGCAAAATATAGCATCATTTTGAATGTTTTGAAACTTTAGAGAAACAGCATCATATGGTTTACATTCCTCTACTATTTTTCTTTTCACACATTATGTTTGTGGGATTTATCCATGTTGATGTGTGGAGCTCTAGAGTAGAGGTCGGTAAACTTTTTTTGAAAGAGACAGTGAAGCAGCTGTGGACAAAAGAGAAATGAGTGAGCATAAACTGTGTGATGAACTCTGTTGTGACCATAATTGCTGTATAGTATTTTGCTGTATGGCTGGACCACAGTCTATTGATCCATTCTTCTATTGAAGAATATAGCTGATTGGATTTTTGTTCCCCACTCTTTACTCCAGTTCTATGTAGAACTCTGTAGTCACACCCTTTGGAGAACACATGGAGAATGTGATGGAATTTAACCAAAAAAATGCTAGAGATTGCGACACAAAACAGGTTTTAGGCCCTCCCTGGTGGCGCAGCGGGTTAAAGCACAGCACTGAGAATCTAAAGCCGCTTCCGCATGAGTTCGATCCCCGCCTGTCCCAGAGGTGATCACATGGCGTGGCAGACCTCTCCTGACCCGCCCGCTGCTCCCCTCAGCAGTGTACTTCGTCGATCTGCCTGTTCTGCTCCCCACTCTGTCCCCGGTGAATCCTCTCACCCTCCGCATCTCTGGCCTGTAGCCCCAGCTCTGTATGAATAAATAAATAAATCTTAAAAAAAAAACAGGTTTTAAATGTACTTGTATGATTTAGCTTGGTCTCTTCCAGTCCTGCTGTTTACCACAAGAGCATACGCCCAGCTAGTTGCTGTTTTCTCCAGCCTGAGTCCCACATGAGAGCCACAGGGAACCCATGTGACCCCAAACAGAATCACCCCAGCTAACCTGAAATCCTGTGAGCAACGAAGTAAATGCTCACTGTTTTCAATCTGAGCTTTTTTTTTTTTTTTAAAGATTTATTTACTTATGCATACAGAACTGGGGTACAGGACAGAGGTGCAGGGGCAGCGAGAGGCTTCACCAGAGACAGAGTAGGGAGCAGAACAGGCAGATTAATGAAGTACACTGCTGAGGGGAGCAACGGGCGGGTCAGGAGAGGTCTGCCACGCCATGTGGGTCACGCCCTGGGCAGAGATCAAACTCATATTGAAGTGGCTTTAGCTTCTTAGTGCTGTGCTTTAACCTGCTGTACCACCAGGGAGGACCCAAGTCTGAGCTTTTTTTAAGGATTGTTTGTTACAGTACAGGATTACTGCAGCAATAACTGACTGATTTAAGATCTTTGCTGTTGCAAGTAAGGACATGCTTATATATGCCAACTGATATAAGATGCCAGTGCATCTTCAGCTTTCTTAGTTAAAGCTGATTTGTTTTCCAACGTTTTGTACCAATTTCCATGCCTGGAGAGTATCAGTTTCTCTGGCCCCACACTCTGTCAACACTTGGCTTTATCAGTTGTCCACTTACCTGACGGATATAAAACTGCTCCTGGGAAAGGAGGTCCTGAACTAACTCCACAAATAGATTTTGTGGAACCCACACCCACCTCAGACCAAAGAGACCCAAGACACCAAGGACTACAAATCCCATATCGTCATCACCTACGGGAGGACGCTGGGACCTGACGGCGGAGTTAAGCAGCCAGGCTTGGTATACCACCAGACAGGGGGCCTTTAGGGGGCCTCTTGGTTTCACACCTGCTTTCAGCATGTTACTGGGGTTCCAGATCAGTGGCACTGATAGGACACATTTGCCAATTTACCTCCCTTTCCTTCTCCCTGAGTTATTTTCTTCCTTTCCCCTTTTTGTAAGCAAACCCTTTATTGCAGTGGAGTCTCATTATAAATCCCTTTTAAGCACACAGGTCAGGACCCATAGTCAGGAAACTCATTTCACCTCTGAATTTCCCTGTAAAAAAAAAAAAGCATCACTTGCCTGACTCTTGTTTATCTTTCCTTCCTCTGAGCCTTTTTCTGTAACTCCAAAGTCTAAGCCAGCTCTACACTCCTTCTGCTGGTCTCTCATAGGGCTGTAATACAGCATTGCATTTCTTTTAATCTGTCATCAGAGCCCAGCACATAGTAGGCATTTAGTAAATAATTGTTGAATGCAGGTTTGATGAGAAACTTTAATCACGCAGTCAGCTCTAGGGAATTGTTTAAGCTGAAACAAGGAATTCATCACAGGTAGAATATACATCAAGGTGTGTAAAAGGTCAGAGACTGATTGCTTTTCATGTGGATATCTGACTCGGGCTTTGAATACTTCTTGTTTTTATGCTAAAAAATGTGATCAGACCAAGGTGGATCTCAGGGGAGTAGCACTAGCTAGAGAAGTGAGTGAAAGCTAAACCCTAAGGGTCTGGGAATGTTTTATGGGCAAATACAATCTTAAAAAAAGGCAGGTTACTTGCTTAGTAAATGATTAGCATTTGTTGCTCACTGTTGTAAGCACTTTATACATATGTGGAGCCTTACAACAACCCTCTAGGGGTAAATATCAGAAGAGGAAACTGAGAAAAGAAACTTGCTCAAGGTATACAGCTGGTGAAGAAGGGCCTAGATTGATTTGAAGTCAGCAGTCTGGCTTCTGGGTCTGAACTTTTCATCACTATCCACCAGTGATGTTCTGGAAATCATCCACATACCCCCAAGGCAATTGCCTTAGAGATCATGAACCTGACCCCTCCCAGAAACACTTTCCTGGAAGCCTGAGAATCCTTTTTGATGGCATGGTTTTGTCTGATAGATCCAAGATCACATCCAAGCCTCAGAGTTCTGAGAGATGCTTGTGAAGGGCTTCTGTGCCACCAGTCAGCATGGTGAAAAGAACACAGGCCCAGGAGCCAGGAGGCTTGGGTTATAATCCCAGTTCAGCTACAATCTTAGTTTAGGTTATTTTTCTTATAAAAGAAGAAAAATATTTGAATAACTTCAAAACCCCCAAAACAGAGATAAAAGGTACATTATGGCAGTTGGGTGGTGCTGGTGGGATAGCCAGTGGCCCGTGGAGTCCTTCTGTCCCTTTCTCCCTGGGCTATGACCAGCACCTCTTCCTGGGCCACATTCCCGGGAGATGAAAGCTGCTTCAGTCAGGGGTCTCCTCTGGCCCAATCAGTTGTGACAAAGAAGGTGGGATTACACAAGCCCCTGAGTGAGCTGGGAAGCTACTTCTGGAAGATGTCTAATGCAGACACTAGTTCACTGGGAGCTCAGGAAGCCACCTGCCATCTTAGGACTCGGTTTTATTCCTTGAAAATGGGAAGTTTGCTCTAAATCTAATCCCCCATTACATTTATTATGCCTGGACATAGCAGGTGCTTGCTGAATAAATGTGGTTTTGAGTGATCTCTATTCCCTTCTAACCTTGATAGTGTCTTCTAGAATTCTTATATGGAAATGTGGATGTTGGTCACTGGCAGTGAAGAAGAGGGAGAGAGGGTAGACAGACTGGTTAGAGGTGTACAGGGTAGTCAACTAAAGTCTTTTCTCTGGGCGTATTTCCCATGCCAATCCTCTGACCTCACCAAATAGCCTCTGGATGGAATTTGGCTTCTCTTATGTCCCTGAAGGGACAATATCCTTTATAAGCTATTGAATTCTCTTTTCAACAACAGCCAACTTGGTGCCGTTTGAGAAGCAGTCCAAAAGAGAGGACCCTGAATCGAACTCCAACATCCAGAATGCAGACCAGGATGAGTCCTTTAACCTCCCTGAACATCAGTGTCTTCATCAACCAGACAGAAATAAGAGTATATATTCTGCTTCCTTCATAGGCATGCTTGAGGGGCATTGCATGTAAAACAACCCAAAGTAATTAAAGTACATTTCGGGTGTGCTAAAGAGGTGCCAGACAAAGTATTCTGTGCTGAAATGGATTATTTTGTATAATCATCACAAGAATCTTGTGAAGTGACTGCCATGACTATCCCCATTGTAAATAAGGAAACTGAGGCTCCAGGCTAAGGAATTTGCCCAAGGTCATGCCGTTGATGGGCCACAGAGCCTCATGCCATGCTCTGAACCAGAAGCTCTACTGCTTTTGTTTATAGCCCAGCTATAGACAGACACATGACAATTGGTGATAACCATCATTATTACTTCTAAGGCCTAATGGCCCTGGATAAGCTAGCCACTGAGGTTCTAGGCCCATATACTCAGGAGATCAACTCTAGACTCCAGAAAAACAGACCTTCAGGGTTTATTCCTGCAGGGTGGGGGTGCAAATCTCAATCTTAAAACCAGATTCTGGAGCTATCCCTGGCGGTGCAACAGGTTAAAGTACAGCACTATGAAGCTACTGTAGCCACTGTGGCATGAGTTTGATTCCCGGCCAAGCAGCAAACACACATGGTGTGGTAGCCCTCTCCTGACCTGCCTGCTGCTCCCCTCAGCAGTGTAACCTGACTATGTGCCTGTTCTGCTCCCCACTCTGTCTCTGGTGAATCCTTTCACACATCACACCTCTGGCCTGTACCCCAGTTCTGCACGCATAAATAAATAAATTAAAAAAAAAATTGGGGTTGTAAGTGAAAGAACCTAGCTCAAACTAGCTTCCTTAAAAGGGGAGTTTACCAGCTCCATTCTGGGAGGGGCAAGGGTGAGCGATCTGGAGTTCCAAACATTTGCAGGATACTCTCTCTTACAGTCTGGCCTGGCTTCTGCCCTAGTCATGCTAGCGGCCTTTTTTCACAAACCACACAAGTTCTTTTCATGGAAGTCACCTTAGATACCAGTAGTTTGCAGATACTCTGCACACAAAGCTATCTCAGGTAGAGACCAAAAATCCCAGTGAAGATTTCTTATTGGTCTAGCTCAGGTCATGTGCCCTCTCCTGAGCCAATCACTGTGGCCAAGAACATGTGTTTCTATGACTGGTTGCCCAGTCAGTTGGATTAAATGACCTTGTGACAAATAGAATCACAAGCTCTGTAATCAGAAAGGGATGGGTAGAGTTGGCATCACAGATATGGACTGGGGGGATCTCTGAAGCTAGTGATCACCCCTATTTGTGTTTTCTCCAACTGGTAAACCCAACCTTGGTTTCTTCCTTTCTACATCTATAACTCTAATAAAAAGTCACCTAAGTGGACTGTTAAGTTTTGTCACCAGGCAGGGAGAGGTGTACCCCAGAACCCCAAACCTGTCTGCCATCCACTTTATCAAGACAAAATATACTCTCGTGCACAAGACGTTGAATAGAAAGGATCTTTAATAAAATTAGTGCACAATACAGAAAAGGGGGAGAAAAAAGTTTCCAAATCAAGCACCCTAAGTGACCTATCCCTTTGAGAGTAAATGCCCAGACAAACAGGGTTGGCCCAAAGCAGAGCTGCTGAGGTCGGAAAGCCTGCCACAGTCTAAATCACTTCCTGTTGAGGACCTTTTGAGAAGGGACAGAAGAGGGCCCAGCAAGTGTGGGACTGAAGGAGTAAAACCAAAATCAAGGTAAAAACTGCCATAGTTAACCACCCCACGGGTTTCTCAGCCACATCTGTTTCACCCAGTCCAGGACCAAGAAACAAGAGCCGCTTCCTCACATGTCTCTCTGCTCCACATGCCTCCTCCAGGTCTCCTGGCTTTCCCTCTTTTCCCTTCTTCTCTAGCCTCCTCTTTGTTCAGCTCCACCCTACTTTGGGTCCCTCCTGGGAACCACCCTCTTACAGTTTCACATTCCCTTCTCCTTCAGAGGGGCTAAAGTAGCCTGTAAATGGGTGGATCTGCCTTCTTCTGCAAGCCACTTCATTCATGGATGTACCTCAACTTCTTGGTCTGTAAAATGGGAGGGATGATTGACCTGTCCGAATTTCCCCAAAGAGTTGCATGAGGACCCACAGAGCTAATGGATGGGAAAATTGCTTTAGAAAGAACAAAATGCCATATTTATAAACACAGGATGTATTTATTGACTTATTTGTGCTCCTTTGTGTTCCAGAAAGGGATTTGAGCTAGTTTACCAAAACACAATACAGTGAGATAAAAATAGATAAAGGGAAAATAGGAGTAGAAAAATAAAACACAGCCAGGAAAACAGCATTACACGGAAACCTATGCTCAAAACCCCTGAACAGATCTGAGCTTCCTTGGGAACAAAATAAGTGGGAAGCATGATCATTTACCAGAGGTGCAGTAACCACAGGTAAAAACATTAGTGTGCCAGAAAAAGGTCACACAACTTATCTTGGCATCAAGGCCTGATAGAAATTTCTCCTTATCAAGAAGATATGGGCTGAGACCTCCCTGGTGGCACAAGGGGTTAAAGTGCAGCACTATGAAGCTGTCCACAGCCAGTGCAGCACAATTTTGATCCCCGGCCAGGGAGCTGACCCACATGGTGCAGCAGACTTCTCCTGACCCGCCCGCTGCTCCCCTCATTAGTGTTACTTCAGTACATGTGCCTGTTCTGCTCCCCACTCTGTCTCTGGTGAATCCTCTCACCCCTGCACCACTGCCCTGTACCCCAGTTCCTATATGCATAAATAAATATTTAAAGAAAAAAGAAGAAGAAGAAGAAGATATGGGCTGGAGGGATCAGCATATTCAACAATATTTAGATTCTGTCCTATTATTTTCATAATGTCACTTAGCATCTATGTCAAGGACTCCCTGGATTCGTCATTTAGTTATGACTTGATTTAATTTCCTGAAATGACCACATGCCAAGTAATAGCAAACAAAGACATTCTTTTCATCTATCTTGCTTTCTCTTCTTTTTCTGGTAAGATGAGGTTGGGTGCAAGGAATGGTACAGGAGTCCCCCACTGAAGCATGGGACAAAAATGCGAACATTTTGGCTTAGCTGAAACATATAAAAAAATCACTAAGATATAAAACTGATCTGAGCAGGCCATAAAGACACCACTGCCTTTGCCTCAGAACTTGGGTTATAATCTGCTGTCCTGGAACAAAATTCAAACATAAATCAGCCTCCCCTGTATTTTTAACAACCAAAAGAATTTTTCGTTTTCTGCCTGAAGTGTTTCTGACACAGGAGTCCATTCTCCCCCACTCTGGCTCTGAGAAGGGGCCCCCAGGGAGCAGTGGGGGTCCATCTATGCCCCAATGGTCAGGCAAGCCCAAAGTGGGGCAGGATAGAATGAACTCTAAGGCCTCTATGCCAGGTTAGTTAGGGCTAAGGCTAGCCTCTAAGTGTGCAAAGTTGAAAAGGACCCCCTCTGGGGTCCCTACCAGGGGTGTCTTCTCCCCCCTCTTCACCTAACCCATTGTATTTATTCTCCAGAACCCAACGTCCCTGCGAAGTTGCCCCAATACCCGCAATATTCTCTTTTTTCCTGGGCTTCTAATGCATCAACAGGTAAGTACCAGTCACCTGTCATTTGATAATATGATGTCTGGTATTCACTATTTTGGGCTTTTGTTCTGTGTTTCTAACTAAAATGTAGTTTTCTTGAGGGTAATATTGGTCCTTATTTTATATTTCAACCTTATAGTCATGAGGGTATCTTACAAGTCTGAGTACTTTATAAATAACAAAGTCATTAAAAACAGAATCCTGGGGCCCTCCCTGGTGGCACAGCACTATGAAGCTATCTGCCACCACTGCAGCGCAAGTTGGATCCCCAGCCGGGGAGCTGACCCACACGGCACAGCAGACCACTCCTGTCTCGCCCACTGTGCCCTCAGCAGCATGTTTCAGTTGATCCGACTGATCAGTGTGTTTAGTTGATCTGCTTCCCTCTCTGTCTCTGTTGAATCCTCTCACCCCCACAGCTCTGGCCTATACCCCAGTTCTTCTATGCATTAAAAATCATACATCTTTAATAATAATAATAAAATAAAACTCCCAAGTAGATGCTCATTGAATAAGACAGAGACAGAGAGACAGACAGACATTCCACAACATTCCAACTGCATGTGGGCAGAATTTTCAGCAAGAAAACAGAACAAGTTCCACTTATCTTGGCAAACAACCCCCGAGGAATCCAAGCCCGCTGCGTGTGGGGGGTGGGGGGTGGGGAGAGTAAGGGGGAGCCAGAGAAGAAAGAAATGAAAGGACCTTGGTGGATTACCCCTTGGTGTTAGTCCCTCGGTCTCCCAGTCTCCCACACACACACAGAAGTGATCAGTATCTGGCCGCAAATCACACCCCTCTTAAGTACAGAGCTAGAATAGGAATCTAGGGTGGTGTCACTCTGAAAGCCCCTGTTCACTCCATGCCACACCGGCTCTCAAACCAACCCCTCCCTTTTTTTTTTTTAAAGATTTATTTATGCACACAGAACTGGGGTATAGGCCAAAGGTGCAGGGGTGGTGAAAGACTTCACCAGAGACAGAGTAGAGAGCAGAGCAGGCAGATCAATGAAGTGCACTGCTGAGGGGAGCAGCAGGCGGGTCAGGAGAGGTCTGCCACGCCATGTGGGTCACCTCCGGGGCAGGGTTCGAACTCATGCTGAAGTGGCTTTAGCTTCTTAGTGCTGTGCTTTAACTCGCTGCGCCACCAGGGTCCCCAACTCCCTTTTAAGTATATGTCCTGCTATCAGCACTGTGGAATAAGGTTTGGTTTGGAAAATCCAAAGCTCTTCAGGAAGAGAGATGACAGCTTACCCATCATTTCCTGGGGAAATAAGGGAGAAAGGCAAGGGAGTAGCATGAGGCACACCAAGATCTCCATCACTTTTTCTTGGTGCCAAACAAATGCAGAATGAACCACTTATAAAAGAACACAGTGTTTTTCCTCCTCTTCTCACCTCCCCTGGGTTGGTGCCTGTGATAATTGGGAAGCACAGAATCTGGTTTTTCTGGGATTGGAACCAATGCTATGAAGTGTTCTGACAATAAGTGCTGTTGATTGACAGTTGATGGACAATGTTCTTGAGTAAATTTTCCTGTGCTGGATGTTAAGCTGAGAATTTCACTAAATAAATGCTCAACAGCCTGCTTCCTGTTCAGACAGAATTTACTGCACTTTCCTCCTGTGGGTCTCAATCAGGTGACCAGGAGAGATGTTATTTCAGGTCCCCTCCAGCTCCATCATTCAGTGACTCTATTAAGAAGAGAACACAGATCTGAAAACATTTTCCCCCCTAACACTGAGTGGGGGACATTACTCACACAGAAACAGACTCCAACAGAGAGATAACTGGTCATCAGGAGCTTTGATTTTGATTTTGGTCTTGTATTCTTTGACCCAGTAATTCCACTTGTGTGACTTTATCTTAAAGACAAAATTCGGAAGGACAGAGCCACGCGCAGAGATATTTGATTTAGTGTTATTGGGAGGTAATGTCCAATACAAAAATGAAATGTATTCGCTTGGTGACATATCATCCATCACAAATGATAACTTTAGAGACATGGGAAAACATCTAACACTGTTTTTGTTTTTTTTTTTTTAAATTTGCAGTTCAACATCCAGTATGGGTCATGAAATAAATATAATAGATCTCTGCTACCAACTATTTATTTAATGTAATGGATCAGAATAGAAAAGATAAAAGAGTGCATCCCTAGGTGGTAAAGTGTATGTTAGGAAACTTGGTTTACCTGGACCATAACACAAGCATTGGTGGTGTTTTGGTAAGGTCACCATAAAAATAACACGACCCAGCTGGGAGGACAGAGTCTGCAGCATTCTTTACAATGGAATTACCATAGTATAAAATACTGTACCTGAAACCAAGCCTGGAAGGGAATGCATAGAAACAAGGACTGGTGACTCAACAGGTTAGGATGCAGCACTGCCAGCTAGCTGTAGCTGCTTTACTGCGAGTTCTATCTCCAGCCCCAGAGGTGACCCACCTGGCTCAGCAGACCTCTCCTGACCTGCCGGCTGTTCCCCTCAGCAGTGTGTCTCATCAATCTGCCTGTTCTGCTCCCCACTCTGTCTTTGGTGAATCCTCTCACCTCCCTCGCACCTCTGGCCTGTACCCCAGTTCTGTATGTGTAAATAAATAAATCTTAAAAAAAAAAAAAAGATCGGAATTGTATTAGGAGTTGTAGAATAAAGGATGCAACTTTCAACTGGTAGGTTTTCTGTGATTGTTACCCAGCAGGAACACCTGAGAACCTCCAACACTACCTGCTCTAAATAGGTTCTACCATAAGCTGTGTTAAGACAAAATATACTTCGGTGCATAAGACCTTCTGGGATCCATAGGAAAGGGGCAGAAACGCCAGGCAAGTCTGGAAGGAAAGGAGCCAAATCAAAATCAAAATAAACATTGCCATTGTCAAGCTCCCCACTGATCTCTGTTTCAAGTGTCACCTTCCAAGTCCCTTAGGTCCCTGGGTTTAAGTCCAAGGCTGAGGAGCAACAGCAGCTTCATCTCATCTCTCGGTTCCATATGCCTCCTCCAGGGCTCCCTCTCCCTCTACTCCCTGCTCAGCTCCACCCTCCCTTGAGTGAGGCCAGGAACCTGGAACCTCCCCTTTCCCCGGGACCACCCTGTTACATGATGTTTGTAAACTGTTCTTAAAATGAAAAACAAGCAAGAGCACAAAACAAAAAGGAGAATAACAACAGAAACTGATTATAGATCCCAAAGGGCCAAAGGTCTCAAATGGGGCTTCCTGGAAGCCTTGCAGCTCAGAAAGAATGCGACTGAGGGAAGAGGCTGGCTAAAACTGAGCAGAATGTCACTAAGAAGGAAGATGGAGTTGTAGGGGGGAAAGCTGGCAGGGATACGAAGTGCTTCGGATCACAGTAGGAAAGGGTCGCGCCACCCCTGAGCGGGAAGCTGTTCTCAGGCCCCACTTCATCATCCTCACCTCAGGCCTCCCAAGATAAACCGCCCCTCACAAACATGGCAGCGCCAAAGCGGCCGAGCCCCTCAACAACATGGCGGCCACCGGTAGCTCCACCTCCCGCCAAAGAGATGGCCAATGAGGGGGAAGCACGAGTATTGCGCATGCGTGGTGCCATCTGGTGGGCACGTCCAGTAATGACTGGGGGATCCCAGCAAGTAATATGACTAAAAAGAAGCGGGAGAATCGGGGCGTCGCCCTAGAGGTGAGGGGAGAGGTGGGCGGGTGGGCCCCTTCGGCCGCGGGATAGAGAGTCTGCCCGGCTGCAGGTTGGAGGAGGGACCGAGGGGAGGAAGTCAGGGCGGTGCGGCTTGGAAGGGGGATGAGAGGGTCAGGAGAGGCCCCGATGGGGTACCTGCAGGTGAGAGGCAAGGCGGGAGAATGGAAGGGTGCAGAGCCTGACGTAACAGCTAGAGGTGAGGAGGCTTCCAGATGGGACGAGACATGGCGTGAAGGAGCGCCCCAAAGAGGGCGTGACACAAAAGAGAAGGACTTAAAGACTGGGATAGGAACTAAGGTGATCCTGAGGGGAGACTTGTAAATGATGAGTGCCCAAAACAGGGGATGATCGAAGGTGAGGGGAACTCCCCCAAACGGTAGGGACATGTAGATGAGGGCACCCCTCCTGAGGGCACCCCTCCCAAAGGTGAGGGAGCTCATACTATTTAGTATATTACTAGTGGCTCATCAAATATCCCCTGAGATGGGACATTTTTCCTCCAGAGTACAAGCTTGTAGCCTGAAAATTACTTTGAGAATGTGTAGGAATGGCTAAAGAAGATTCTAGTATGGTGATGTTAACCCTAGCTACAAGCCTGTGAGAATTTTACAGGTGAGGAACCAGCTTTCAGAGTAAAGCAGGGAGGAGGCGCTGAGAATCAAGCACAGGTGATTTGCTTCTAGTATCTCTTGCTTCCTCTGTTACAGTTTCCTTAGAACTGTTGCAAGAGAAATACTTTGATAGTCTTGAAGCTTACTACCTAGTTCTGTGGTTCTCAAACTTAAAACACGAAGAGTCATTTGTAGCACTAGTTTAAAAAGGACACTTGAATTCTCCCCCTCTCTGAGTAATTTATTATGATTTGGGTGAACATTTAAACAAAGAATTTGCATTTTTTTAAAAGATTTATTTATTTATGCATACAAGAACTGGGGCCAGCACTGCAGGGAGTGAGAGGATTCACCAGAGACAAAGTAGGGAGCAGAACAGGCAGATTGACTGAAATACACTGCTGAGCAGTGGGTGAGACAGGAGAGGTCTGCTGCACCATGTGGGTCAGCTCCCTGGCCGGGGATCAAACTCATGCTGTAGTGGCTGTGGATAGCTTCATAGTACTGCACTTTAACCCCTTGTTAAACCAAGGAAGGCACCGAATTTGCATTTGTAGCCAGGTATACACACCCATGCTGATATAGGTTTTAGTACCATCCTGTGAGAAATATGGGCCTACTTGGTAGTGAAAAAAAAGGCTGATGGAAATGTTCTTAAAATAAAAATGAGTAAGAACACAGGAAAATAAGAACAGAAAGTTATTAGCTGATCCCAGAAGGACCGTGGACTAACAATGGGACTTTTAAAAGAATAGTTCATAAATGGTAAAATTATATTCCATTATATAGTAAGAAGATCATAGATTTTGTAGCCTGTATTAGGACATGATAAACTGCTATAACAGAAATTCCAAATTCAGTAGCTTCAAGAACAAGAAAGGGCTAGAGGATGCATCAGCAGATGTTGTCTGTAAAGGGTCAGGTAGTAACTATTTTAAGCTTTGTTGGTCATATGATCTCTGTTGTAATCCCCATTATTCAGATTCTGTGTTTATGATTTGCCAACTTGTTTAAACGTATTTGTAACCCCCAGGTCGGTACTCACGATGTGTTCACAGTCATTCACAGACAGACAGAAAGCAATGACAAATATGAGTCACCAGAGGTGCCGTGTAACCAACTGAGGTCCAACGAGGCAGTGCTCTGCTTTCTTGTTTCAGCTGTCGTAAATGTCCTTTTGGTGGTCCGTTTAGTGCCACATTTTTTGCATTTTGATGCTTTTTATTGGTGATTTTGCTGTTTAAAATGGCCCCCAGGTGTAGCACTGAAATGCTGTCTAGTGTTCTTAAGTGCAAGAAGACTGTGCATTATCAAGAAAATATGTGTTAGATAAGCTGTGCTCAGGCATGAATTATACTGCTGTTGTCATTAAGTTCAGTATTAATAACTCAACAATAGATATTAAATAAGCTCTATTTAAACAAAAGCACTGACAAACAGGAGTTTGTATTGAACAGTTGATGAAAATGTTGTGACCAGAGGCTTGCAGGAACCTATCTTGTTTCAGTATTCACTCATTCGTTGTTGCAACTTTATAGGACATAACTACCACGAATAACAAGAATCAGCTGTATGCAGGCTGTGTTAGCCCAAAAGCAGCCACAGCCAATAAACAAATTAATGGACATGGCTGTGTTCAATAAAATTTTATCTACAGAACAGGTGGTCGGCTGTATTTGCGAACCCTGGTCTAGAAGACAGGGCAGTGGTGTTTCTACCATATTCCTACCATCTTATGGATTCATCCCGACTTCTGTGCTCACCTCCTGAATGAAACCAGGTCCACCCCATTGATGTGTCTAGTGGGAAAGAGAGGGAGTGGAGGAAGCACACCGTTCAGTTTGGAGGATCCAGGGCCCAGAATGCACTTTCCACTAATCTGAGTCAACGCTAGGAGGCGCTGAGAAATGGAGTCACCAGCTAGAAGGCTGCAGGTGCCGCAACCCCCCCCCCTCCCCCCATACCCTCACAGCTCCGGGAACGGGTAGTCCGCCGTAGTCCACAGCCTGCAGTCTCTATCTCAGATCACAACTTACCTCAGTGTGGTTTTGAGGATTAACTGAGATGATCTGTGTTTCGTGCCTAGCCCAGAGCGGGCAATGGTGCTATTATTACTAGCCTTTGTCATTCTTTTGCGTTCTTCCATCTTGGCGAACTCAGTCCTCTTGTTGGGACTTCCGTTTCCAGGCTATCCCTTGAAGGGGTTCTGGACATGCTGACAGTGGTTCAGATGCAGATCCTATGTCTTGTCTGGCTGACATGGGTTTTACAAGTTGTAGAATTTGGTACACATATACTCTCCCAGTGTCTTATACTGGCACCCATTTTTCTCATCCGCCGTTATTGCTATAAATATTTACACCAGCTGCCTTTACGGCTACTTTTTTGCTTGGGTATCTGAGACTTGAGATCTGTAACTGTGTGATTTAGAAAAAGCTTGGCATCTGGCTGCCCCCATCTTGGTCCTCCATTGCCCCCCAGCGGGTCTGAGTATTGAATGTGCTCCGATGCTCAGTAGCTGTAGATATTGTCCTCTTATTAAAAGTCGTGTGCCACAGAGCCAATGAAGTGGTGATTTAATCAAAAATGTTTGTTAATCTAACGAGTGCAATAAAACCCCCACAAGTGAGTGATCTCAGCACCTGCAAACAGTCTCCACTTGTAATGAAGCAATTACAAGCAGGCAGCACTCATCCCCAGGGCTGGCTCAAGCCAGCTGTAGCGGACAGGTACCTCCCAGGTCGACCAAGGCATCTCTTAGCCGCCCCAACTCCTGGCTCCTCTTGTGACCTTTTCATCCAACTGCTTTGCCACCTTGTGAGCTCTCAGAGTTGCAAAAAAAAAAAAAAAAGAATGGCTGTGAGATTTAGTTTCTGAGAGTTAATTTGAGTGACTAAAGAGAATTATAATTGAGATATCACCAGCTCTGATACTGATTTTAACCTTGTGTGGGAGGAGGGAAAGGTGATATTTCCGTCTTAACTGATGGGAGGGTTTTGGCTGAGGAAAAGCTTGCATTTCAGTGTAAATGGATGGGGTTTTGGCTGATGTATAAAGCCCCACAGAAATGAGCTGTTACTTGGTGTTTTTATTTTCCTTTGACAGCAAGACCTTTCAACTTGGTGTCTTTAGATGTTGGCAACCAATTAGTCTTAACGATGTGTAGTGTGTGAGTTGACATCTTAAAGGGGGCGGCTTGGTTATATCTGGTCCCTAATATGAAACTCCTACCAGTTTGGAAAGATTTTGGTTACAGGTCACTCAGAAAGTTGAGTCTCTGTGACATAACTAAATAAGAGTATACACTTTTTAAAAAAAAAAAAGATTTATTTATTTATTTATACAGAACTGGGGTACAGGCCAGAGATGTGGAGGGTGAGAGGATTCACCAGCAACAGATTGGGGAGCAGAACAGGCAGATAGATGAAGTACACTGCTGAGGGGAGCAGCGGGCGGGTCAGGAGAGGTCTGCCACACCATGTGGATCTCCTCCAGGGCAGGCGGGGATCGAACTCATGTGGAGGTGGCTTTAGCTTCTTAGTACTGTGCTTTAACCCACTGCACCACCAGGGAGGGGCAAGAGTATACACTTTTTCCCTAACAAGAAATTTGGAGGTATGTGCTTACCTGGAATTAGTTCAAATCCTCAGCTCTGCAGGACCAGTGTTGCTGCATTTTTATAGCTGTTTTCTCTTAGTCACAAGATGGCTGCCACTGCTCCAATCATCATACACAACTTGAATTCAGAAAAGAGAAAGGAAGTACAACACTCTTGGTCCCTTTTATCAGCAAAGCATCAGCTGTCAGCAAAGCATCAGCCCTCCCAGTTGACCTCTGCAACATTTCCCTGGCAGTGATAGCACTGAGGTGTAACCCCTAGGCCACCAGGGAGGCCCAGCAACATTTCATTGGCCAGAACTGGGTCCTGGGTCATGACCAGCCATGCTGCAGTGAGGCTGGGTGGGATAACATCTGTTGAGCTTTTGTAACTTGTACAGTGGAGGAGGAAAGAGCAGGAGGGGCTGGCAGTCAGGGTTGTTTTGACCAACCAACGGTACTCTAAGAAATAAAAGCGAGTGGGAGTGGTTTAAAATTCACCAGCATCCATCAGAAAAAAGAGGTCAGGATCCTTGAAAAAGCACAAAGAAGTAGGAGATTGAGAGCAGAAAATAACCAAGGCAGAATGAGCAACAGGAGGAAAAGACCCTTGATGCTTATAGTTCTTTGTTCATTGTCAGCAGCACTGTAAACTCCATGAGGGCAGGGAGGGACAGATACACTAAACGTGGATGAAGAGATCCTGTTCTAGAACAAGTTGTGCCCAGGCTGAGGGGAGCCTGCCAATTTTCTGAGACAGGGAGAGCAGCAACTTAGTGGAACATCAATAAAATATTGACTGAGCTGGCTTGAGTGGCTGGAGGAGGTACTTGAACCTTCACCCTTGATGTCTGGGCCCAGCTGAGTGGTTTGCCGGTCAGAGGTGAGGAGGCCAGGCTGGAGCAGACGGCTGCATGTGCCTGGCTGGGGAGCTGGAGGCCGGGGCTGGCAGGGAGGCTTCCTGCGCAGACTGTTCAAGGGCCGCTGACCATTAAATGAGCCTCACCTGCTGCCAGGCGCAAGCGACAGGTCGCCACTGGGCAGGTGATTTCTCTCTGCAGCCTGTGTCTGGCTCTGCTCCACTTGATGGGGGTCAGGAGACTAAAACCTCATTACCTAACGCGGCTGGATGTCAGCATGTGTGGAGTGGCTGTTTGCCAGCATCTTAATTAATGAATTCATAAGGCGCGGGGTGGATGCCAGTTCTTGAAAAGTGCTTTGAGCCTTTCAGTGATGAAGAAGCTTTTGCTAATTTATCAAAAAAATACATATTGGGAGAAGAGGAACAAAACCAACCCCAAACAACGTTCTGGCCCAGGGACAGACAGCTGAAGGCTTCAGGCAAGGACTAGCATTATGCTTGGCCTCCAGGGCTGCTTGTACCGAGGCTTGGCCTCCAGTTCAGCACGTGGAGGCCTTGGTCTGTGCGGGCTTCTGCAGGGTCCCTCGTGTGCCTGCTCTGCTCCACCAGTGAGAGAGACTTCTCACAGGGCCAGGATTTGGGGTGCCGTGGATGGATGTTTGTTTTCTGCTCCCACAGAGCCTAGCGAGACAGAGTAATCAGCCCTTTGGGGTTTGAGGCAGGTCACCTGGAAAGGCGAGGCCGTGACCCCCCACTGACTTGGCTATAGGGCCCAGAGGCCCCAGATGGAAAGCCCCATCCTCCTGCCAGAGACCATCTGGGCAGGCGGTCTGCCTTCTTCCCCTTCATAATAAATGTCCTGGGGCCTCCTGACGTGTGAAAATGAGTGGATTTGCAAGAAATTCAGTTCCCAGGCTGCTGGGGCCAGAGATGGAACAGCTGACACCCCTTTCTGGCTGTGAATTAGCAAATGAAAAGAAAGACTTTGATACCCTTTGGGGAGAAAGGGCAAGTCAGGCCCAGCTAGCCCAGGCTTCTTCTCAAAACTGAGTCTGTTTTGTGTGAATCTTGCAGATGCTTTGGATGTTTGTGGAGCCAGAAGATGGAGGGTAATTGCCTCAATCTGAGGATAGAGCCTCGCTCATCGCCTGTCTTGCTGTCTCCAAGCAAACAGATTTCAATCAGGTTTTCCCCGCACAGAGAGTATCTGTTATGTGGACAGAGAGCAAGCAAAGCCCTCGTACAAGATTAGTCAGAGCAGAGAATCTGTGGCAGCCAGATCCACAAGCTTAGAAGGGCTTCAACTGGGATGTGGAATGACTTTGTTCCACAAAACCCTTCCTAGTCATGAATGTTTTTGTGAAGGATTTTGGAGAAAGACCATGAAGTGGTGGGAAGATATTAGCTCCGTAGCAGAAAAACCCAAATCCAGACCCTAGTTTGGCCACTTGCTAATTATGCAACCGTGGGCAGATTGCTTAAAATCCCAGCGCGAGTTGGCTCCTCTGTAGAGCAGGCAGTCCCTCCCTGCAGAGTTGATGCAGACACTGGGTGGCGTGCATGCAGCGCCGGAGTGCAGCTGGCTCAGAGCTGGTGGTTCTCTGCCTTCTCCACAGGCCCTGGGGGTTAACGACTCGGCTCCCAATGCCAGCACCCCCCATACCAGCTGTGTGACCCTGGACGAAGTACTTCATCTCCATGGCCTGAGTTTGCTCATCCACAAAATGTGGATACTGATGGTCACATCAGGGTGTTGTGAACATGCTGTGTGTGGTGTCTGTGTGAAGTGCTCAGGGGGTCCTGGCATATTGTGCGTGGCGCAGGGATGCTTAGCTGCTACTGGGCTATGGTGGTTTTGTTTGCTCGAGCTTTTGGCTTCTGAAGGCTGCTTTGACACATACTGTAGTATCCAGACATGGAAACCTGAAGCTTGAGCTGGGCTTAGCTACCCTGGTATATTGCTATTTATCAGATCTTGTTCCCGGGCCAGGCAAATCCGTGCGCCCCCCCCCCGCACCCCCCTCCCCCCACACAGCACGCCTAAACTTGACCTGTACTCAGCCACCCTATCACTCACCAGCCACAGGTCCCAAGGGCAAGGCTAGCAAGACAGGAAACTGCTCCTAAACCAGAAAGCAGAGGCTGTGTGGCCCAGAGCCAAGCCCCAAGGGTGCTTCCTGCTCTTTTCTAGACAAAAATCTGACTCTATAGTGGTTCCTTAGGGAGCAGGTGGGGAGCCACCTCGCAGGCTGTCCAGGGGCTTTTGCTCATCACAGGCCCCCGGCAGAGCCAGACTGGGGCCGGCGCCCCCAAAGGGCCTGACCTAACCAGTGTATCCATGCGTGAGCTGGCACTCAGGTTCCTGCCCCCGAAGAAGTCTCATCTGGGGCTTCCATTCAGGAGGCTCCACACTCCTGGAAAGATGCCTCAGGGATTTTAGATGAATTTTACAGTTTCTCTTAACATGGTGGTTTTATGGCATATAGGGCCCCAGGGAGACTTCCCTAAGCTCCCAGAATAAGGTGTTATTCCCCAAGTCGGGTGGCAGAGGGACTTTGCTTAGCTTGCTCAGGGCGACTAAACTGCCAGCTCACAGTGAGCCGAGCCTTGGAGCTGCAGGCAGGGGAGGGCCCTCGAGAAGGCCTTGGCAGGCGTCCACCCCAATGACTGAAATGCAGAAGCCTTGTCTGCCCGTGGCGCCCACCAGCAGGAGCAGTGCCCTCACTTGCTGGGGTTGGGGCCTCTGTTGACCTTGACTGCAGGGCTGACTTCAGATCTTTGCTTTCTTCAGAAAACATGCCCACTGCTGTGGCGAATCCCTCGTCTTACACTTTTCTCCCTGGGGCCCTCTCAAAGCCACCTGCTGGCCTCCCATGGCCAGCCTGCTTGGATCAGAAAGCAGCAGCTCTCCTGGTGTGGGTGGAGTCGCTTGCGGGCCTTTCCGGTTCCAGCACCGACTTCCTGCCTCTGGGCACCCCTGGGCCTCTCCCTCTCCTTCACCTCATATACCTCTTTCCCCTCCTGCTTCCGCCCTCATGCTCCGAGGCTCCCCTGTCCAGGCACAAGCTCCTCAGCAGTCCCTGTGACAGGTTTTAGTCATGCTGGTCTCATTCGGGGTGAAGAACAGACTTTCCCACCAGGACACCCCGCTTGCTCACCACCTGCTTCTGTCTCTGGACCTGTTTGCACAAAGGTTAATAAAACACCTCTCAGGTCCTCTGCTCAGTGTGAGGTGCCAGAGGCAGTTGACCAAGTCGTAGGGAGGGAGCTCGCCGCACAGCTTTCTGGCTTCCTGGGGCCCCTTGGCACAAGACTGTCATCTCAGTGGCTGAGACAGCGCTTTCTCCCTGTGTGCAGAGGAGTATAAATACAATGCACCGGCACTTCTTACTGGCACTGTTCATGGGGGCATATTCTGCCCTGTGCCGGCCTGTCTCAGGGCATGTCTCAGTGTCGCATTGGTGGCTTCTATGTCGCCTGTGACAGTCAGCCAGCAACGCTACCTCCTCCAGGAGAGTCCCAGCCTCTGAGCCAGTCTCTGGCCAGCCACGCTTTTCCTGCCAATTGACCCAGCCTGTCTCTCAAGAGCCCATGGCGCCTCCATGGCCACTAGAGTAAACCTCTTTGAGCTTTCTGCTCTAGTCAAATTCTTGCTTCCACCTTAGCTGGATGCCCACCTGAGGCTGTTCCGTCTCCAGACAGCGTTCTCACCCCCAGTTCAGCCTCTACAACTTGACACTGGCCCCAGAGTCCCCCATGCAGGGTGACAGTCTCTGCCCTGCTGTTTCCTGAGCCAGCTGAACTGAACAGGCTGGCTTGTAAGGTGAGGCTGTTCTGATGGCCTGAACCCCCCCCCCCAGACTCAGGATCAAATCCAAATCAGAGGGGCTCCCTTATGCACTACTGCCAGCCAGCGGCCAGTGGAAATTTCTGTCCATCTCACCTCTACTTCTGTCTCCTCTTAATCTTGCCACAAGTGAATTGGTCCAGTGAAAACCTTTGTTGAATTCCGTGTGTGTCAGAAATAGTCCCCATAAGCACCTTACATGCCCTGTTCTGTGTCTTCACAATTCCCTGAAATCTGAAAGGTATTCTTGGTTGTACTCATAAGTACACTGAGGCACAATATAAAGGAACTTGCCCAGTGGTGGGGCAGCGAGCAGCGAGGAAGGCCCCTCCCGGCTTACAGCACTGCCAATCCAGCTGGGGGCCCACTCTCTAGCCCACGGTGCTGGGCCGGCTCCACTCAGTAGCCTCCACTTCTGACACCCCACCACTAAGATGCATTCCAACCTTCCCTGCCTGGCTTCTGTGTAGTCAGGAGGGCACCCAGAATATTTGCACCCACTACTGGGGCTGCTGCAGCCGGGCTTCTGCTCTGGCAAGTGTGCAAGGTGTTTGACCGCCAGCAGGGTCACCTTCTGAGGGTAGCTTTGTGGCCTACTGAAGAGCCTCCTGACAGTCTCCGCCTCCCCTCACTCTGCCCACATCAAGCAGCTGGCTATAAAGAAGGGGAACTTGCTATTTAGAAGAGAATCAGAGAGAGCTGTCAGCAGGACATAAATATTCATAGAGGGAGGTTAGAACTCGAGTCCCTAAAACCTTGATTTGTGTTCGTCCGTTTAAGCCTCATTAAAAAGTGGTAAATGAAAGTGGGGATATTCAGTGGAACTGCAGATAAATTGGCCTTGTTCAGATAAAGGCCTCCCACTGCCAGCTCCACAAGTCCTGCCCAGAGCACGACGCAGACCAGCTCGGCCACTTGTGGTTTGCCAACCTCAATTTAAAGATTTTGCTTAGCATGAGTTCCTGGCCTTGCTCTGGGCCAATTACCACTTGTTTGGGCCCTGGTAGCTGTCCAGAAGTCTTTAGGGAGGAAAATTCCCAGCCTGCTCCCTCCCCAGAATGGACGTGAAAACCTGAACTAGCCTAAGGGGTAGCAGGGAGAGATCTTAGCTGGGACCCAGACTTGTGCTGGGCCCTCCAGTGTTTATGATCTCTGTGTTGCTTCTCCTAGCTCTCTGCAGCCTCTGGGGGAAAAAGGGCCCAGAGTCAGATGTAGGCAAGGGTCTCTAGCCCTGTCCATCTGTGCCCATCCCTGTTCAGGGCCAGGCTCTGTGGTCACAGAGGAGGCAGATGGCCACCGTGCCTACTAGGACAGGAGTTGCAAGTAGGCCGCCGTCCGGTCCGGGCAGTCACGTACATAGTGGATAGATAGGCCCATTGTTGGCTAGGCCTGGTGCCTGGGCTGCAGGTTTCCATTGTCTGCCCTGTGGGCTCCCAGAGTTTGGGAAGATGCGGTCTGGATACTCGTAGCTGCGGTGACAAAGTATGTGTTTGGCTCACAAGGAAGACTGGTTCACTTGCCAGGGGAAGGAGACAGTGCCCCTCCAGCCAAAGGCAACAGAGAACCTCACATTAAGAACCTCAGGAATATTTCTGCTTTGGAACCCAGTGTGGAATCTCGTGCCCTGGTTACAGTTTCTATCTCATGGAAAGCAAATAGCAAGTCTTGGGGGGTACGGAGGGCCGTGTATATAGGGGGTGCTGTTGTGAAGGCAGGTGCCTTCTCAGGGCTGCAAGTGGCCTGAAGCACCTGTTGCAGCTCCACTGCCCTTTACATCAGGCCGTTGCTGCTGGGAAGCCTCGGGTCTCTGGTGCCCGTTCCCTCCAGTGCAGGCCTAGCCAGGATGCTGCCAGTGGCTCTTTCCCAGGACAGCCCTCCCTTCGGTGCCCATTAGCAGAGAAGTGACACAATTAAGCAGGCAATTAACTCCAGGCTCTGCAGTTGCTCCCTCCCACGGGCCCTGCTTCCAGAACTGGAGTGAGCCGCAGACCCCCGGGAGAGAGGGTGGCTGGTGTGCCACTGGACTGGGTGCTGGGACAAGGGAAGGTAGCTGGCCTGCAAGCTGCTGGCAAAGAAGGCCCAGAGGTTCCAAGTGCAGCTCTCCTGACACCAGCCCCGGAACACTGTCTGGCTCCATGATTCTGCCTGGAGCTGCCAATTTCTCTCTGCAGGAGTCATTTCAGAATGGATTGGAGCAAAGAACTGGCTATGACCCTTAAGGAGAGACATGCTCCTTCTGACGCCTCAGAAAAGTCATCCCAAAGTGTCGGGGGAGGGTACGGGGGGGCGGTCTCCCATTTGTGAAGTAGAGGTCGATTTGCTGGCCCCAGTGCTGTGGTGAGAATGAGTAAAGTCAAGGATGGAAAATCAACATTACAGAGCTCCAAGGCACTCTTCAGTCAGCTGCTGTCAGGGACGGGCCCTCTGAGCCTCTCCTCCCCCCATGAAGCATAGTCTCCCACGCTGGGCAGAGGTGCCCAGAGCAAGCAGGACCAGAAAGGTGGTCAGTTAAAGAGGCTGACGGGGAGAGGGACACAGACGAACTTTCAAAGGCAAATGCATGTCACCCAGACCCAGGCCTGGACAGTCCAATTCCATTACTTGACATTTCCCCACAATACAAATTATTTCCCTAAGATCACATCTTTGATTTTTGTCATAATCAAAACAAATGGAAGAATTGACACCCTGCTTGCTAACCTTTGCTCTTTTAACCACAAGTATGACTATCTTTATGAGCACTTTTCGCATGAGAATTAAGGTACAAACAACATTTTTGAGCTGTGTTTTACTCTCTAGTTTTTACTGATTCTTATGAGGAAATATATATACTGTTACAGCTTAGACTACTTTAAGATGAATATGTCAATGAGGAAAATACCCCTCTGCTTCTCGGCCCTGGATGTCTAACTGCCCATCCCTCCAGGGTGTGCGGGGCTCTGGAAAGTCAGAGCTTCCCTGCAGCATCTCCTTTCATTCTACTTTTTTTTAAAAAAAGATTTTATTAGCCCTCCCTGGTGGCACAATGGGTTAATGCCTAGCAGTGCAAGCTGGCCATAGCTGTTTCAGTGCGAGTTCGAACCCCAGCCCTGGAGGTGACCCACATGGCCCAGCAGACCTCTCCTGATCAACCCGCTGCTCCCTTGAGCAGTGTACTTCATTGATCTGCCTGTTCTGCTCCCCACTCTGTCTCTGGTGGATCCTCGCACCTCTGGTCTGTACCCCAGTTCTGTATGTATAAATCTTTTTTAAATGTTAAATAAATATTTGTGCATACAAGAGCTGGGGTGTAGGCTAGAGGGATGGGAGGGCAGGGGAGGAGAGAAGATTCACCAGAGACATAGTAAGGAGCAGAACAGGCAGATCCACTGAAATACACTGCTGAGGGGAGCAGCGGGCGGGTCAGGAGAGGTCTGCCGTGCCATGTGGGTCAGCTCCAGGGCCAAGGATCCAACCCCTGCTGCAGTGGCTGCAGATAACTTCATAGTGCAGAGACTTAGCCCCTTGTGCCACCAGGGAGGCCCTAGCCAAAACTAATTTTAACCTAGTGATTCCACTTTAGGTAGCTTGATAGTGCCAAGACTTCAATACCTGCACCAAGACTTCAATACATGCACCCGATTTTATTGTAGGACCTGCTGCCTGTGCTGTGACCAGAGCTCTGGTGCTCCATTGTGGGCCAGTGGGTCTTGCGCTGGGGAGACAAAGCTGAGGTGCAGCTGTAACACCCACAGCGATTTTCAGTGGGGCACGGAGATCTCGGGGTGGGGACTGTCCAAGACTCCTAGCAGCTGCCTCCATCCCACCCCAGGGTCCCAACTGTTGGAGAGTTAAAAGGCCCCACTGCCCACCTCTGTCTGAGGGGTATGTTATGTTTCAGATCGATGGGTTGGAGAAGAAGCTGTCACAGTGTCGCAGAGACCTGGAGATTGTGAACTGCAGGCTCTTTGAAGAATTGCTGAGCCCAGAAGCCAGGTGATGCCCCCACCCCCAGTATCCTAGGGTGCTGAGCTTCCATGTCCTTTGCCCCTGTCCTGGGGTGCCAGCTGCCTCTCAGATGCAAATAAAAAGGGCTCAGCCATAAAACATTCTCCCTTCACAGGAGGTCTCTGGAGAGGGAGAAAAACAGCCTGATGAGCAAAGTCTCCAACTATGGTAAGAAAGCCCCCTTCTGTTACTGTTGCCACACACTGGTGCCCAAGATCAGGAGGGGGTGGACCTCCCAGGGACCCAAGGTAATAGGGAGCAAGGGAGCATCTTCAGCAGCCAGACCCCAGGAGGCTGCACAACCCACTGTAGGCTCACCATCCAGGAGAGCAGGTTTGTTCCAAGTGTAAAAAGAAAGGCCTGTGGGTCTGTTTTTCCCTTGATATGGATGTCACCAGGTCCAGATAAGACTCATATTCACTCAGACTCGGGAGGGCTCTTTGCCCCCATCCCCAGAAAACCCAGCCATGGTTGTAAAAGGCCATCAGGGCTGAGTGAAAGGCTTGAAGGGCTAGTACGTACGGGTGGAGCAATGCTGCCACCTTCTGGGCTCTGGGGGCAGAGCCAGGTGGAGCCCAGGCAGAGCAGAGCTAGAGGACAGAGGCCAGAGGCCTGCCAACCCAGCACCTTCCCTGGGCCCAGGTACCGATAGGCCTGGGAAGAAAAACAGTCTATAAGAAAAACAGGCACCTACCTCCCTCCCACGAGTCCAGCATCAGCACTCACTTTAGCCCCCAGAGTACATGTCATGCAGACAGATACTGTGTGGCTGTAGAACAGCAGGACTGACTTCAAGCACACTGCCGCTCAGCGCCCTCGTTCCTGCTTACACCCAGCTCCCAGCAGAAGGCTGGGCTGGAGGCCTGTGTGGCGTGGCCCACCCCATCTACTCCCGTGTCAAACCCACGGAGGTCTCAGCGCTGGCCACCAGCGGGATGTGCACCACGGATCCTTTGTAGGAACAGGCCAGGGGGTGTTAAGATCTGCCCCCGTTGAAGTATGGTTGAGCAGCACTGTGTTGAGGTTTTGGGGGAGGGGGGACTGGGACCTGTAGCCAAAAGGTTGTGAGGATCTGCACAGACCAAGGAGAGTCCTTTTTAGGGATAAGGAATTGGCTGGGACACCTCTGCCCTCTGCAGTGCCCACTGTGAGAGAGGCAGATGAGAGAAGCAGGTGGGCTTGGGTGGGGACTAAGGAGGCGAAACTACTTGTTCCACCCCTGCTACCGTTTCCTTTCAGAGAAGGAGCTAAAGTTGCTTCGGCGGGAGAACAGGAAGAACATGCTGCTCTCTGTGGCCATCTTCATCCTCCTGACCCTCATCTACGCCTACTGGGTGGTGTGAGCCACCATCTCTTCACAGCCAGCACAGGCTCCCCCCTCCGCTCCCTAGTCAGGGTCAAGCAGGTCTGTGAAGATTCAGGGCCAGTGCAAGCGCTGTTCCTCCATCCAGACTCCGAGCACAGCTTCCTGTCAGCACAGCCCGCTTGCCCCCGTCCTGCTCTGGGGCCTGGTCTCCAGGACGCTGTGCTGGCTCCTCCCTCAGCCTAAGAGAACGGCAATAAAGAACACCAGGCTGCTCCTGTCTGCTGTGTAAATGTCACGGTCTGACTGTAGCTGAGGGCTGCACTCATCTTTCTTGAAAGATGAGATGTTCAAGGGAAATCTCATGGCTTAGAACGCAGAGGGGAGAAAGGAGGGGCTGTGAGGGGAAGTCCCCACCTTGGGTGGAGACTAAGGAGGCCACAGGATGTACTTTCCAAGCCAGTCAGGCCCCGGTGGCAGCTTCACCAGGGCACCATCTGTCCCCACCCTCTTACCTTCCAGCCAGTGCCACCGCCTGGAATTACAGCAGGAAAAATGCTGCCTGCGCTGCCCAGGGTGACTCGGGACTTGAGGTGGGCCTGGGGAGGTGCACAGCCGTGCACAGTTAATCCATCTCTGAGGCAGGCAGGCAGGGCTAGTAAGACCTCGCGGAGTGAGTGGGCTGCAAGAACCATGGTAATGACCACACAGACTTAATGGTGACAGTGGCCAGTAAATCAGGCGGGGTTTTGCAGTGAGTAGGGTGGGGCCGACCAGGGGGAGCAGGAGCAGCTACAGACATCACTGCTGCCCTCAGCACACCCTTAACTCTCCAGCCCCAGCAGGGCGGGGCGGGGGGGGGGGGCAGTGCGGACAACCAAAACAATGACGCTGCTTCGACTTGGGCACTAGGATGACACCAATCACAAAGGAAGCGTCGCCCTGGGAGCTGTGCTCTGCGGCATCAAGGGCGGTCTCTGGGGGCCAAGCAAAGTGGGTGGGGGGCATGCGTGAGTGAAGGAAGCGGTGGGGAAATTCTGGAGCAGGGAGGGAGGCCGTTATTACTGCACAGCCCCCCAGGCGCAGAGCAGAGGCCGGCTGGGTCAGCAGAACCCGCGCTCCCTCCCTCCCTCCCGTACAGCCTAGTGACACTAATTGGTCTGACGCCTCTGTTATTTCAGTCCCACAGACTGATCCTGGATTGTCACAGTGCCACGATGGAGTGAGTTGTGTGATTTATATAAGGGGGAAGGTGCCTCCTTGCCCTGCTGGGCTGTAGGTTCATTCATTCTCTAGTCTCTGCTTCTAACAGGAGCCACATGATTTCCTGAGTCTTCTTTTCTTGGTCTCCAGCAGCAAGAAACAGTCATTGGGGCCTGCCAAGCCCAGAAGCTTAGACAGGCTCTGATCAAACAAACCTTTCCTCCCCTCTTCTCAGAGTAGAACTTGCTCTACACCTCTCCAGCACAGGGCAGCCTGTTTCATCCAGGCTAGTGCCAGACCACGGAGCACTGAGGACACACAGTAGCAGCCCCAACACAGCCACACAGGCATTAAAAATATGTTTATCTTTAATGATCCAAGATTCTGCAAGACACGGATATACCCAGAATTGGGTGGAAATACAGCATCTCAGCGGTGCTGCTGCCAGCCTGGCTGGGGGGGAGGGTGGATGCTGGCTGGAGACCTCACAGCGAAGTCAATTCCAACCTCACTGGGAGCCTCAGTGCCCTATCTCCATGGAAACCAGTCTAGCACTGGGATGGGGCCCTAGGGAGCCCGTATGAACATCTCTGAGAGCTATTTCCTATTAAAACAACCACAGGTGCCCTCCCCCACCCAAAGCTACTGCCCAGTTTCCCATCTTCCCCTCCACCTCCGCCAAGATCGAAGAAATGGGAGTGACCATACAAGGACAAACAAAAGTGACTGTACCTCCAATTGGGGAATAAAGAGGTTGGGGGGTAAAGGGTTGCAAGGTGGTGTGGCAAACAGGGGTGCTATGATTGCCAGGAGGTGGGTGAGACCCAACCCCAGAGGTACCCTCTGTTCTATTCAGACTCCAGCTGCTGGCACCCAGAAAAAGGCAGCTCCTCGAGGCTGCTCCTTCCCCTTCCAGGGCTGCCCAAGGTTTGGATCTAAAGGGGCCAGGTATGGGAAGGGTCTACAACCCCCAGAACGGCAGTCACATTCGCTGGCGAAGACAGCGCAACCCGCATCCTCACGGTTATCAGGATGTGTGGCCTTCACACCTCCCCTCCCGGCCGGCGGGACTGTCAGAGGTCCGGGCTGGGAAGAACTGCAGGGCAGACCAGGACAGGTTGAGGAGACAAAATCTTCAAGTTGGCATCAAAACAGCAAGTTCAAAGAAATAAAACCTTGATTTGTACAGCAGCTGCTCCTGAGCAGCTCACAACGTGGGCCGCTACCCACTCAGGGTTGGCCCAATAAAAAGTTGGGCAAAGCGGAGGCATGGCCACCCTCAGGACAGAGCACAGAACTCAGACAAGGGAGCCTACAGGTATGGGAGAGAACGGCGGGACGCTGAAGCCCTGTTGCTCTGACTCTCCTCCACTGGCCCCTAGACCCTGGACTCAAGACTGCCTCGGGAACAGCATCCTTCAGGCCAAATCCTGGCAGAGCAGATGGTTCCCAGGCAGGTCTCCAGGAGAAAGTCCAAAAGGTGTCCCAGAAGGAACGCGTGAGCATCACTGAGGGCCCCCAACTGAGGTTTTCAGGGAGAGGAGACGCCCACCCATCACGGGCAGGCCGCAGTGACCATGCTCCCAAGTCCCTTTCCAGAAGGGAAGGAACCAGTACTGGAGGCCCAAGCGTGATGCCCTGACTCCAAAAGACAGGGCATTCAGCAGGGGTGGGCGTCCCCTCAGGCGCTGTGTGTCTGGATGAAAGAGAGGACAACTTCCTTGGACAGCTTGTCTGGATCCTGGGGTTTCTGAGAGTCGTGCACACGGATGCCATCCCCCCACTCCCAGAAGAGCCGGCCATAGTAGCAGATGCTGGAAGGAGAAAGGTAGTCAGAGCACTGCACCCGAGGGGAGCAGGACAAGAAACCACCCTCCGCCCTGGCTGCAGTGACTTAGGGTGTGTTCTTATCAATGACTTGTTATGGGTCTTCCCTCTGGCAACAAAAGGGTACCAATAGGCCCCAGCTCTCTGCCTCCCCCAACAGCTGCTGCTGCTAATTGCATCCAACTGGATTTCTGCAATCACTGACACTCCTGGTTTTTCTGTGTGAACTGCTCTAACAGAACAGTATTGGTGTGGTGACAGAAACCAATGTCAATGACTAATTATAGGCACGTTCGGGCTGCTGGCTGCTGTCAAAACCTATGACCACCATCTGGCAAGTGGACACTGGGTCCTGATGAGGGACAGTTGGGACTCTAAATCCAGCGGACCAGGACTGTCCACATGTTCCCACCACCAGGCAGCATCAGAATGTCGCGTAAGCAGCGGCTGCTCCATGGGGCAGATAGCCAGCTTGGATGGGGCCTCTGCACCCAGCAGACCCAATCACTGCAGTCCTGGCACCACTTTCCTCTCACCTGCTTACCTCCCAGGCCCAGTCATACCTTGAGGGGGGTGCGGAGGGTATTCCCAGTAGGAATAGAGCCCAGCCCATGCTTAGGACATCCCTGGTGTGGGCAGAGGTCTCGAGACCAGGGTATGCCTACGAGGGCTGGCTGGCATCATGGAGTAGCTGGGACTGCTGGGAGGCAGGCCTGGCGGGTGATGGCTACTTACTGAAATGGGGCAATGGAGTCTGCAGGGAGATCAAAGGTAGAGATCTTGGTTTTCTTATTGTAGAAGAACTTCCTCTTGGAGCGTTTGCTGAATACCATAGTCCATGGCTCTGATAGGAGAGGGGAAGAAGTCCAGAAAGGACACAAAATACCAGGTCAGGGCAGTGTAGGGGCGTGCCTTTCTCCACTGGCGTTCTTTCACTCTCCGCTCTCCCACAAAAAGCGGACACAGAACAGCCTGTAGTAAACAGCCTTTATCCCCAGCCCAAAAGGGCGCCAGAAGGACAAATGAGATCATTATTTCTAAACAACCCACTCCAGTTCAGAACACTTCTGGGACCCTGGCAGAGGGCGCAGGACTCTGTTAGCTAACAGACATTAAAGAAAAGGGATTCTTTGGGGGACGCAAATGGACAGAAGCCAAGTCGACTTTCTAGTTCTGCTGCTGTTCCCCGAAGCCTTCTCCCTGCCATGGGGACAGACACCTGCATATATAGGGTACACCTCAGAGAAATGTCAGCCTGCTGCTGCCCACCTACTTTAGCAGGGAGGCCCTAGCGCTGACTCTGGTCAGCTGCCCTGGCTGTGGGCAAGGGAGAAGCAACACTCACACAACCACTCACCATTCACAGTCCTGACGATGTAGAGGCCAGTGGGCACAAAGTGCCGGTCGTCCCGCCCTGTGTAGCTGAGCTTCGGCGTGCCGCTGGAGCCCTTGATGAGCTTCATTTCCAACCTGGTTTCCCCGGAGATGTACAAACAGGAACACGTAAGTATGTGATGAGAAAGAAAGTTACTCTGGCTAAAATCAAAATCACACCAACCACAGTATCTTATCTTGATTCAACATAAGAAAACCAAGGCAGAGACCTAGGCGAGTGTTCCAGGCCGCACTGCAGGAGCTTAGTGCAGTGCTAGGCTCAGAACTCAGGCACTGAACTCCCAACCAAGCAGCAGAAGCAGGGAGTGAGAGCTGCCTGGCCTATGTTGCTGGTGTTGGGGAGCTGGGGATAGGGAGTGGGTTCAGGGTAGTAATGGTAAAGTCTGGTACCTCAATGCCACTGGGCCTTCAGTCTACCACCCATGGCATTATTGTGGCCACTGAAGAGTTAACAAGTTAACAGAGACCCAGCCCGGTTCCGTGGCCACAGTGGGTGCACACTCCAGGTGAGACCCACATGCAGTCAAGAACACAATGAAGTGGCTACACCCCCTCCACCCTCCAGGCTCAATCTCTCTGTCAGCACCAGGAGCTGGGATTTATGGTGTTTCAAGCAGCTTGCTGCTCTGCCCCTCGCAGGGACAATCGTTAACTATTACAGCATCAATGAGCCCGTATTTCTGCCTGACACTACCGCCCTGCTCCCCTCCTGACAGGGTGCTGAATCAGCTCTCAGCCAGGGGCTCCTGGCGGCAGCAGAGGCAAGGTGGGATAAAAGCAGCCAACTTGAGCTGATCTACCACCCCACCACCTCAAAATAATAATTTTAAAAAAGGAACAAACCCTGGACACTGCACACCCACTACCCACCTCTTCTTAAATCCTGAGCTACCCTGGTTGAGTCACACTCACCTGACAAAAATCTTCTCCATCTCCTCCAGCCTGTATACCTCCTTCACCCTATGGAGCAGAGAAGTAGGTAGAGGACAGGGCTTCCTGGGGGGCATTCTTGCCAGGGCAGCAACTGGGCAGGAGGAGGCTGTGCCCATCCTCACCCCCTCTACCTCAGGCCTCTGCACCACCCAGCCCACCGAGAAGACCCCCAATCTGTCCTACAGAGAAATGCTGGGTTTCACATCTGCCAAGGGCCCCCTGGCCCTGCCCCAGGGCAACTGCAGAGTACTACTGTGGTTATGGAAGATGGGAAGGGGAGAGACTAGGAAGATGTGGCAGATAGGATGTCTCTGCCAGCACTCCCTAGGTCTTCTCATCAAGGCCAGAACACCAAGGGCCCAACTCTTGCCCATGTCTAGTCCTGATAACTATTACCATGGGAACAGCGGGACTCCTGTCCAGGATGCAGGGCTTATGTCTGATGGCCAGTCTTCCACTTAAGACTTTGAGGAGACCTTGAGCATGCCCTTGGAACTGCTTTGGAACAGGTAAGGTCCCTGCAGATCCTGCAACCTGATCCTAGGCAACAGAGGCAGCATCCCTGGAAGTTGCCCCTCAAGACCTGACAGGATATTTTAAGTCCAGCTCTCAGAAAACATCTGTAATGTGTATTCTCACTACTGGACTTAATTTTGAGTAGATTTACATTAAAAATAATAAAAATCATTTTGATAAAGTACAGACACCTCAGTATCTAGTCAAACAAAACCTAAAAGGCAATAATGTCAGATCACAGGGCACCCCGTAAATCTGTTCTCCATCTGTCTGCCCTGACTCTGCTCTCACCCAGTTCTCTTCCCTCGAGGACCTAGAATCTTCACAGTAACTAACAGGGCAACAAACCCTGGCCTTCTTCCTACTCCCTCAAAACATCCTTCTCTTTTTCATGTTCAAAACTCCCATTCCCGGATCAAAAACGGGGTGGGGGAGGGAAATGCACGGGATTATGGTGATGGCACATGGGTGACTTGGTGATGGGAAACCCGCGGGGATTACAATTGAGATGGAAAAAAAAATGTACAAAATGATGTAAAAATAAAGTTTTGTAATTAAAAAAAAACAAACAAAAACCTCCCATTCTCTGGGGAAGGGAAACAGATAGGATATGGGCA
Organism: Condylura cristata; assembly: GCF_000260355.1. Taxonomy (NCBI): domain Eukaryota; kingdom Metazoa; phylum Chordata; class Mammalia; order Eulipotyphla; family Talpidae; genus Condylura; species Condylura cristata. The sequence goes on along the minus strand of NW_004567102.1, from coordinate 4,919,262 downwards.
CAGGTGGGTTTGGTGGAGGGAAAAAAAAAAAACACAAAAAACTCCCATTTCTGCAGTACTTTTTTCTTACCTGAAGAAACCCCCCCACACACACACCCCCACAAAGACCAGGTGATATGCTAATGATACTTGAGTGTGAATTCATGATTCACAAGGTGTGTTAGCACTCTCAGAAGCAAGTACATCTTAAACGAGGACGCCTTAACCCCTAAGAATGAATCTCCCGTGGAAGTTCACCCCAGTGACAAGTGGGTTGGAGAGCAACCCAGCAACCTAGCAACCTAGCACCCCCAAACAAATTACTCATCAAGGGCAGTCTTATCTCTAATACCAAACTTGCCTGGATGTTCCTCCATCCCTTCCATCCCCACAGGACAGGGAAGCAGGCATTGGCCAGAGACCTAATGGGAAAGGGGGATTCAAGAGAAAGAGACCACGTGCTCACCTGATGGGGTTCATGTCAGGACGACTGGGTTTCGAGAGCGCTTTCACAAATTTCTCAGCAAGCTGAATCCTGTAATGCAGAGAGTCTCTCAGTCTCTCAGAAGCTAGCAAGGGTGACTCCACCAGCACCCCATCGCCAAGACATTTGCATTGTAAGAGAACACACCTGAGCCTGCAACAAGACTGCCCCAAGAACAGCACTCCTGTTCTCCAGAAAGCCCACCCTGCCCTTCTCCACAGACATCTTCATGATGCCTCCCCCTCGCTCTGGACCCTGACCTCCAGTTTCACTACAGGTGGTTATTTTCCTGAAGTGTGCCATGAGCTGTGCTCAGTCACCTCTGCTAGAATTTCAAGTATCACCTTATTGTATCTGCCCCAACTGTGGTAACCAGTTAGCACAGTGCACCTCTTCAGATGAGATCACTTAGGACTGCTGGCAGAACCAGAGTAGCATGAGGTATGTACCCTCCCCCCGCCCCCTCAGCAACTGATTAGGCCCCCATTCACAAAGGTGTCTCTGTGGAAGCTGTGAGTTCCAAAGAGCTAAAATGGGACTGCACATGACATGTTCTTCAGAGGAGAAGGCATCTCCATTTCCCCAGAAAGTCATCTCTTGCTCCACCTTAAGCAACGCACATCTGATCTGAACAACTGTGGCAAAATGGAACATGCATGTACCTGTGACAATCAAAGCCCAAGCCCTAGCAAACTCTGAAATGCCAACACCAATTTCTAACCCTGCCCTTAGGACCAGCCAGTGGATGGGAAAAGGAAACTAAGGGTGTCCTTATGCAGAAAAGTACTAGGTTAAGGGGTTAAGGGGCGAAGCCTTGGAGGATGATGCCATAGAGCTACCCTGCTTGCATCCCCCAACCCCCACAAGGGCCCAGGTCAGACCGCTGGTTAAAGTGCTGCTCCCGCACGTCGCTGCCATTCAGCACAAGGACATCCAGGATGTGGATTGCACTAATCTTCCGCTGGGCCTTCCCCTAGAAGGACAAGCACACTGCTCACCATGCCAGGCATCTGCCTCAGGCCTTCTCTGCCCACTGTGGCATGCCAGCCTCCAGCCTCCCTACAGCCAGGGGAAGGGAAGGGCTCTAAATACAGGGCATTTCTCTTGCCTCCTTCCCAGCTGATTCTCAGCACCAGACAGGTTGGGCCCAAGCTTCTGTGAAGGTAGAGATCTGAGCTTTGGGGTAATTATCCCTCTTGAACCCCAAGCCCAACGAGGCTGCTGCCTTGGTGCTCCAGCCAGGGTCTGGCTTCACACTCTTTGCTAACTGTTCCACTGGCTGTCTAAATATCATCTGTATGGCTGTGATACCCAAAGCTCATGGGAAATAACAAGATGCTTCTTTCCTAGGGGATCCCTGGTCTAAAGCTAAATCAGCAACTAAAAAATACCCAGCAGGGTGCTCAATGCACACAGATGACGAGATCTCTTCCTCCACTCCTGGAGTCTGTGATCCTCCCACCTCAATAAACGTGACTTGGAACAATTCCTCAGGGAAAAGGAATAATGCAATGCCTTTCCTGATCTTGGACTCTACCAAGCAATGCATGCACTGTAACCCAGCTAACTTGGGGGAAAGACCAGGTCCAGCAGTATCCCGGCCCCCTAGCTAGGAGGGCCACAATGTATAAGCGGAACCACCTCTGACCTCTCCTTTCAGCTCATGCACGATCTCCACTGAGAGCAGGGTGTCCCGGGGTAACTCTGTCTTCAGATCCAGCTTGACCCAGCGGTCTGACTGGCGGCCATCCCATGTGTAGATCTGGGACTTCTGTGGGCAGAGAGAAAGGGTCAAGTCAGGCAAACATGTATGGGGGGAGGAGAGGCTCACTTCTCAAAAATGCTTTTAGTTGCTGGCTACCAGCTGATGGAGCTGAGAAATATCAGAAGAAAGTGTGTAGGAGAGATCAGTCTGCTGTACTTTCAATGAATGACACAGTTGTCTTCAGTGCCTATCTGAAGAGCAGCAGAGAAGTGGCTTGGGTCCATGATCAGTAACCCTCAAGAAAGACCCAGCTTGATATATGGCTAAAGGTGGGTTGGTGAAGGGTCTAGAAAGCAAGGAAGGAGAAAGTAAAAAGAGAAAAAAATAAAAAAAAAAAAAGTGTGACAGGGCACAAAGAGAGAAAAAAGGAATACAATTAAATGAAAGACAAATCAGGGTAAAAAAAAAAAAAAAAAAGCAATGACTTCCCAATTAAGTACTAATGACAAACATCCCTCACCTCATCTTTTAGATTTCAGGGTAAGCACAGGTGATGTCTTTGCAAGACAGGGGATGACAAGAGGTGGTGGGGGTGCTGCAAAGAAACCTGAGTGTGGGTTCAAGCCAGATGAGCCTGCTGCCCATGCCCTAGCCCTGAGAGCTTCATATTGTAAGAGGCAGGATTCCACTGAGCAATGTACAGAGATGAGTAAGCAAATATATGAATAAAAGTGAAAAGAAGGTGGAGGTGGGACGAACAGAAAGAGACTTAGCTAATTCAGAGAAAAAAGGAAATGAAGTTTCAAAAAATACCTTTCCTGGGGTCAAAGTCCTAGCTCCTAGTGATGCAGGCAGTGTCCAGATCCCCACAGAGAACAAGGTCCCTCCATCCCAGCTGTGGAGGAAGTGAGTTGCAGACTTACCCCCAGGCCAATGAGGAATTTCTGCTCGCTGCCAGACACCATGCAACGATAGTCGAGCACTGGGCGGATCTTCTCCAGGGTTTTGGAAGTGAGCAGTGTGGGCTTATAGCTGAAGATGTCGATCTCAGTGCCCTGCAGCCCCAGGTCAGAGAAAACAAGGCTGGGTTGGGGGAAGGGACAGGCACTCAGTAGGGGTGCCTGTATGGGGGCGAGGGCAAGGGACAGCAAGCAAGGGACTTGCTCTCTCAAACACCTTCCCCCCAATTCCCTCCACCCTCCTATCGAAGCATGCACTAAATGAGAGCTATTTCCATCTGCTTGCAGTGTTCCTTTAGGACCTATAAGGAGAGGCTGGCAGACACAAGAACACCAAGTACCCGAGTACAGATTGATTTACCAGTTATAAGGAAATGCCACCAGAATATAAAAGCCACTCCCTTCAATAAAACTGAAGGCAAGGACTCACTAGTAGTTGGTTTGAAAACAGTCAACTGATCTCTCCCCTACTCAGAAAAATGTACATATGCTATTCTTTGGAGGTCACTGTCAAACCCTGCCCCCAAAAACCATGATCTGTACCAGTTTAAACAAAGCCTATTGAAAAGTTACACATCAGATGGCAGAAAATAAAAAGGGAAAGAATCCAAGGGAACTGAGTGCCAGGCCAGTCCACAAGAGGGCTCCCCTGGCAGCCCCTTGGCCCTCTGCTAGATCACCCCACACTTCATGTCTCCCCTGTGGCAGAAGTCTTGGGCACTGCCCTGGCCAGCATGTGATAGCCAGCACACCCTTTGCATGGCAGAAATGATGCACACAGCATATCTCAAGCTCAGAATCTCCGCACAGCCCGATGGGCTCTCGGGGAACTCACCACCCTATGCCAAAGTTTCCTGCCTGAGGCAGCCTGAGTGTAGGTGGTGCTTCAACAAGCCCTCTGGAAGCCAGGCATCTGGTGGGCTTAGTGACACCTTCCACATCTAGTTAGACCTCTCTAGCTTTTTAAGTCCACCAATCTCAGACTTACCTGGATTAGCTCAAAGAACTTAGATTTCGGGTCTGAGGAAGAAGGAGCAACTCGAGCCTGGTCTGGGATCTGAAATGACAACAAAGAACTTTGAATTTTCAAATGTCCTTTTGATCAAGGCTTTTGTTGTTTTTGTTAAAGGTTTCTTTATTTATGAATACAAGAATGGGGTATAGGCTATTTATGATTACAAGAATGGGGTGTAGGCTATTTATGATTACAAGAATGGGGTGTAGGCCAGAGGTGCGGTGGGTGAGAGGATTCACCAGAGACAGAGTGGGGAACAGAACAGGCTGAGCCCCTGAAATACATTGCTAAGGGGAGCAGTAGGTTAAGTAGGAGACGTCTGCTGCGCCATATGGGTCAGCTCCCTCACTGGGGATCAAACTCATGCCACAGTGGCTAGGGATAGCTTGACAGTGCTGAGACTTAACCCTGTGCAGGTTAGGGGATAGGCTAAGATTGAAAAGGAAGAAATAGTATATAACGGAAGTTGGAAGAAAAGAGATGAAGGTAAATAGTCACTGCCCTGAATGATGAGTTTACACATCTCAAAAGGCCCCCTTTTTTGGGGGCCTCTATGGTCAGTGTTGATACACATGGGTACCACCTACAATATAAGGCCTATTTACCTATACCCGTCCTTTCTGACCCAGCTGTAGGTTCAGACTAACAAAGAAAGGGCCAAGGCAATCACCCTTGAGGCTGAGATACCCAGCTCTACAATGCTGTGAGAATAGGCAGACTTTTTTTTTTTTTTTTAAATCAGATAGGGGGAGACCTTAACATGACAGGGTTAGGAGTCCATCCCATTCTTCACTATAGCCTTGCCATCCTAGAACAACAATTAGCTGGGGAGATGCTCACCCCCCAGAGTCGAAGGCACTCTTTCCGGATCTCTGCCTGCCGAGGTTCACTCAGGGTCCTGAGGAAATAAAACCATCACTTAAAACTTCCCAGAGGCACAGAGTCTATTTTCTATGTGTCCCTCAGAACCCCACAAAGAGGAAGCCTGAATCACTGAACATGAGTGCATTCAGAGTCACACTACCATTAGCCCAAGGTACCCGCAACATGACATGGTTCTGTCTCTTGAAGGTGGGGGCTCTGACGGACACAAAATAGGATGACTTCCCCTTCATATAACAAAAGGAAGGAAGAGATTACCCTCCTGAACTCTTCCAATTACCCACTGACACATTCTGACTTTTCCTCTGCTAACAAAGGCCATACTACATCCCTCCTGTTAGATGTCACTATACCCAGAAAACTGAATTAGCTTACACTCACCCGTCCCCACCACCAGAGACTTTCTTTAAACAGTCCACTTTTCCTCTCTTAATCACTACCCTGTGTCCCTGGGTCATTATGGACCCTATTCAAACTATGCTACTCTAAACCCCAATGTGCTGTGAGTAACTTTTTCTGTATCCTTGTCCTAGTTACTCTTACCTGCCTAAAGACAGCATAAAGTCTTTGAGCGTCAGGTTTAGGCCATATGCTTCAGCAGAGCATGAGATAAAAGAGTAGGTACTTTTAAATGTTTGTTGAAATGAAATGAACAAAGAGCTTAGGGGAAGGAGCAAAACAAAAAGTCTTCCCTTGAAATAGTGAATTCTGGAAAGTGAGCAACACTCACGTGTCTTGAACAAAGGCATGAATTTTGGCCAAAGCTTTGATCTGCAGACTACAGTGGCTAGAAGGGGGGGAAAAAAGATTTAATCTCAAAATTTTTATCAAAATGACATTCAAAAGACATCAAAACAAAGTTTAGCTGGAAAAGTAGCAATCTATGTTTGGGGAAAGAGTTGAACAGTTGAGGAGAAACTCCAACCACACTTAAGTACAATTTACATGAAGTATATTGAAGGCTGAGGGTAAACAGAAGAACTAAGTCAAACTCTCTAGCCAGATCCCAAGCCATACAATGAAAGGGTACAATCCCATCCTTAAAATTTTGAAAGCAGTGCTGAACTTATTCTAACAACAAGCCCAGGCTGTTCAACTAAACCAAACTGATTCAATCTAACTACATTAGCAGTCATAATTACTATCTAGTTCTTTTATACATAATGCCTGTCATTTAATTAGAAAAGTATGATACATGATAAAATAAGAATACTGGCAAGAGGAAAAACAGTCCAATAAAGTAAAACTTAACTTTGTACCAAAGATAACAATGCTGGAGTTATCAGACAGGACATTTAAAATAATTAAAAGACCTAATACAAAAGGTATACAACACACATAATCAAATAGAGAATATCATCAGAGAAAGAGTAACTATATTTCAAAAAGGCAAATAAAATTGTAGAAATGAAAAATTACTGATGGATGGAATCATCAGCAGACTGAGTCCAGTAAAGAATCAGTGAACTCTAAGACAGACAGATCAACAGAACCGGTACTGAAACATAAAAACGAATAAACAAATGACAGGGCATGTGACTTCTGTGACACAATCACAAACAGCTTAAAACAAAAATATAGTTGGAGTCCCAGAAGGAAAGGAAACAGTAAGGCAAAAATACTGACAAAATAATAGCCAGGAATCTTCCCAAAATGTTGAATAATAATAATCACACTTCCAAGGTCAGAGAAACCTAAATAGAATCAACACCAAAAAAACAAATATAAACACATCATGGTCAATATCCTGGAAACAAAAGTTAAAGAGAAAATCTTAAAAGCAGAAAAGAAAGATACTGACAACAAGAAAACAATGTTAAAAAGTAACTGCTGGTCCTCCCTGGTGGTGCAGCAGGTTAAAGCACAGCACAAAGAAGCTTAAACCACTTCCGCATGAGTTCTATTCCCGCCTGCCCCAAATGGTGAGGCAGACCTCTCCTGACCAGCCCGCTGCTCCCCTCAGCAGTGTACTTCGTCGATCTGCCTGTTCTGTACCCCACTCTGTCTCTGGTGAATCCTCTCACCCTCCGCATCTCTGGCCTGTACCCCAGTTCTGTTCAAATAAATAAATAAATCTAATTAAAAAAAAAAAGTAACTGCTGACTTATCAGCAACAATAGAACAATAAAACTTTAAAGTGCTGAAAGAAAAACAATGTCACCCTCATAGTCTATACCTAATATAAACATACTTCAAAAATGAAATGAAAAAAAAATGCATTTTCAAATAAAAACAACACAAACCTTGGTTGCTTGATTATCCAAGATAAAGAATAGTCTTTTCAACAAAGGTTGTTGTAAAAACTATATATCCATATAGAAAAGAATGAAGTTGGGCCATTACTTATATACTACTTATAAAAATTATCCCCAAACAGATCTAGGAACTAAAACTTTAAAACTTTTAAAGCTATAGAATTCTTAAAAGCAAGCACAGGAAAAAGCTTCATGACATTCAATTTAGCAATGATACCAAAGCATAGCAATACAAGAAAACATGAACCAGACCATCAAAGTTAAAAACTTTTGTGCATCAAATATGATCAGTCAAGTTAGAAAACAACTATAGAATGGAAGAAAATATTTTTAATTCATGTATCTAATAAGGGATTATTTATTCTGTATTAAAAAACCTCTAAAACTCAACAACAAACCCAAAAATAGGCAAAAGACTTACACTGACATTTCTCCAAAAAAGATCTGCAAATGACGAATAAAGCACATAAAAATATGCTCAACATCACTCATCAGTAGGAGCATGCAAACCAAAACTGTAAGTGGCTATTACAAAAAAATAATAATAATGGACAGTAACAGATGTGGATGAAGATGTGGGAAAAATGAAATCCTGGTGCACTGTTAACAGGAATGTAAAATGGTGCCTCTGCTATGCAAAACAGTATAGTAGTTCCTCAAAAAGTTAAGCAGAATTACTATAAAGTTCATCAATTCTACCTCTGATATATATCCAAAAGCCCTGAAGTCAGGGACTAAAACAGATACTTCCACACCAATGTTCACAGCTAAAATGTGGTACCCAAATGGCAACCAATAGACAAATGGATAACAAAATATAGTAGGTACATATAACAGAACATGTAATCTTAAAAAACAATGAAATTCTAATACATGCTACAACCATAATTTGTCCCTTCTACAATTTGAAAACATTATGCTAAGTGAAATAAATCAGACACACCAAAAAATATCTATTTTTATTATTCCACTTACATGAGTTAGCTAGAATAGGCAAATTTTACTCCACTCATCGAAAAAGAAAGTATAGTAATAGTCTACCAGGAGTTAGAGATGAGGGAATGAGGAATTATTATTTAATGGTTTTTAACAGTATTTTTCTTTTAGATGATTAAGAAAGTCTGGAAATGTACAGCAGCAGTGGTGGCACAATGTTAATCTACTCATTACCACTGAACTATATATTTTTTTGCATAATTTTTAAAATTTATTTTAATATAACAGTTTATTTTTACATCATTGTGTGCATTTTCCCATCTCATTGCAATCCCCTTGGGCTTCCCATCACCAAATCACCCATGTGCCATCACCATAGTCCAGTGCACTTTCCCCCCAACCCCCACTTTTGATCCCATTCCCTACTCCATCCCCATAAAATGTGGAGTGGGGAAGGGTATATAGTTCATTATTATTACTATTTTTTTCCCCTGGCCCTTTATGCTCCTGCTATGAATGAAACCATCGGTATTTTCTTTTTTCTTTCTGACTTATTTCACTAAGCATGATCCCTTCCTTCCAGCTGCATGTTGCTGCAAAAGGCATGTTTATCTTTTTTAATTGCTGAGTAATATTCCATTGTTTATATGTACATCTTTTTAATCCAGTCATCTACTTTTGGGCATACGGATTGCTTCCATGTCTTTCTTTTTTTTTTTTTAAAGATTTATTTATTTATTTTTACATACAGAACTGGGGTACAGGCCAGAGGCTCAGGGGTGCTGAGAGGCGTCACCAGAGACAGAGTGGGGAGCAGAACAGGCAGATGGACGAAGTACACTGCTGAGGGGAGCAGCGGGCGGGTCAGGAGAGGTCTGCCGCGTCATGTGGTCACCTCCGGGGCAGGCGGGAATCGAACTCATACTGAAGTGGCTTTAGTTTCTCAGTGCAGTGCTTTAACCCGCTGCGCCACCAGGGAGGGCCCACTTCCATGTCTTTCTTATTGTAAATAAAACAGCAATAAACATGGGGTGCAGGTGCCTTTTTGAATCAGTTGAACTATATATTTTAAAAGGGGTTAAAATGGTAAATTTTACATTATGTGTATTTACCACAATAATAAAAAAAAAGGACTCAACCTTTTTTTAACTTATGCATATCAAAAACATGGTATTAAAAAAATGAACAGGCAAATCACAGACTAAGAAAAATATTCATAAAATACATACTTGACACAAGACTTGTATTCAGCATTTATAAAATCCTACAACTTAATCAAGAAAAATTCATTTTTTTAAATGACTGAAAGACCTGAAGAAATACTTAACAAAAGTATACAATAGCCAATAAGCAAATGAAAAGGCTTCCAGCATCACTAATCATCACAAAAATGCACACTGAAGCCACAATAAAACACTATACCCAACTAGAATAGATAAAATGAAAGAGAAAAAAAAAAAAAAAACAGACAAAGCCAAATGCTGACAAAGATGTTGCTAGATGGAATAAATACTGGTACAACCACTTTAGAAAACTATGTGGCATGACAGAAAAGCTACACATACATCTACCTCTGGTAGAATTTTCACCATAGGGTATATATCCAAGCTAATGAAAACACTGTCCACCAAAGCCCTATACAAGAATGTTTGCAGCAGTTTTCTTCATACTAGCCCCAAACTGTACATCAACAGAAGAACAGATAAATTACCGTATAGCCACATAATGGGTATTTTAATTAAACAACAACAACAAAAAGGAACTAGCACAATAAAAATGAATCTCAAAACCATTATGGTGAAAGGCAATAAAGCTCAATACAAAAGTGTATTCTCATGACTCCACTGATAAAAAATGAGCAAAACTAACAGGTAATGATAACCATGAGAAGAGTAGTCACTTCAGGGTTGAATGGGTTGGGACACAAAGAAATTTCTGAGATGACAGAAATGTCTTTTTTAACCTTAACAGAGATGTAGGCTACTGGAACATATGCATTTGTCAATACTAACTGAAGTGTATACATACAAGCTGCATTTCACCAACAGAATTATACCTCAATTTTTAAGAACAAGAAAAAGTAATTGGCGTTGCTTAAACACTGTAATAGATGGCAGTAAAGTTTAATGAAAAGAAGTCCTGTGTTACAAAGCTCTGGCTTTACTGATTCTTAGAACCCAGGCCTGTTTCCTCACATATAATGTGCTGAAGCTTAGTATCTGCTCCACATTGGTGCCTAGCATTTCTATCAAGATTACAGAACTTATGTGGTAGTACTAAAGGGAATTAAAATACTTTGAGATGACTGGTAAGTGGGAAAGAGCAGGATAAAGACTTTCTTTCCATGACTCTCACAGAGCCACCTTCTCTGGAAGACCAGGTTGCCCCCTTACAAATGACCTTTCCAGACTGTTGGGGCCCCTCAAGAAGCACTTTTGTTAATTCACTGTCACTACATAACTTCCCAGTCTACCTCAAAACTCTTTTCTCTAAATAAAGCCTGCCCACATAGGAAAACAAGTTAACAGTAACCAACTTAACATTGGTACCACTAATGGGGAGAGGAAAAAGCAAAGAAGTTGGAGACTAAAGAAAGCCAGCATTCAAACCATTCACCTGGGATACTAATAAACTGACAAAAGTCTTAGTACCAGAAACTTCTAAAGCATGTTACATACTTGCTTTCCAACCATCTCCTGCCTTCAAAGGCAACATCCATAATGGCTTTTTATAAACAAAATCCAACAAAAGGGAAATTATTCCTGATTTCACAGACACAAGATGAGGCTGTCCTCTGGCAGGTTTCACTAACATACTCAGGTTCACATGGGCAATGCTATGCCAATCAGGCTTCCACCTAACACCCCTAGGATGGGAATAGGATAAGAGTCTTGAAGGTACCCAAAATCGCAAAGCTCTGGAACTAGCAAACCAATCCCAGCTGTCAATTTGTTAGGACTGACAAAGTGATAACAAGAGCCAGACATTCAGTCCTTCCTTCATTACTCTTCTTCTATACAGTGTCAATAAAAAAATTTGCTTACCTCTCATTGGATCGTATCATGTAGTCAGTAAATTCATGGTCTCTCTTGATCACCTCCAAGGGGACCACAAAGTTGACATCAGAATCAGTGTTCCGTAGCTGATTAAGCTTAATGTTCACTGAGAAGAGGTAATCCCGCACATCGTCTATGCCCACCTTCAGGCCCTTGCACACCACATACCTGGCAGAAGACAGCCTGTCATTCCACCAGGCAAAAGCTTCCTCCCTCACATACCTTCACCCTTAAACTCTTGTTAAGAGCCATGAACTGAAACAGTTTTTCCATTCAGCCTTGTCTTTGCACAAGGAACAGCAAAGACTTTGTGCAGCAAAATTCACCTCAAATCCTTCCTTTTTATGTTAGGCTGTATTTCTATTCTCTATGGCAGTGGTTCCCAACTGCCTTGTTCCAGGCTGGCTATATCATCATCACCTTAGGTGTTAAATTACAGAACTAATGAATCACTCTTCAGGACAGGGCCCAGAACTTTTTAACAAGTCACCTAGCAATTCTAATTGATTGCATCATATATGGCCCTGGGGTGCCAGAGTGCCTCTGCTGACTTCTCCTTGCAGTTTCACAGTCCATGTGCCTTCAGGTACATGAGCCTGTGTACCTGAGCCTGCTCAAGTATACCCCACATCAGCATGAATAAGGCTTATGAAAGAGGTAGAGGCTAACAAGCACATCAGAGAACCAATGATATTCAAATCATGACTCCTACTGGCTCCAATCACTTATTTAAAGTCAAGTTTTTATAAAGTAGCTTCAGAGGTAATGCCAGAGAAATGCACTAAGATCTGCTGTTCTGACATTCAGCCAACTAGTCGAATTAAAACAGCAGAAGGCCTCACCTCTCAGAGTTGGCAGGACGGCTGGTAATTGGTTTAAAAAGACATACACGTTCAAAACAGCAGTACAGCAGATAGATGAGCCCCACACTGAATGGTGTGAAAAGGTCAAAGGTTTTACAGATGAAGTGGCCTCCTGTACAGAGAAACATCAACAGTAGTCAGTGGTTTACTATTCCAAGAGGAGATTCCAGTAGTCTTAGGGAATAAACACACCACCAGTCAGAAACCCCAAAACTCGGGTCCGTTAAAAGGCAGAGGTACCATAATTTGAAAGGAATTTGGGAGTTTTATAGCATTTCTGCCCTAAATTCTTCATTTAGCCACCTTTTATGTGATGTAGACAGATTTTTTTTTTTCTTCCGAATCAAGCCTGTACATACTCTTGCTCAGTAAGACCTCTATGGGTTCGGGGTGGGGAAACAGCTGAGGGAGTGTCACCTGTCCGGACAACAGACAGCGCCATGAGGAACTGACAAAGGAGTAGCTGCTTGCTGAGGATTTCTTGCAGGTTCTCCTGCCCTTCCACTGAGAAACCCTGAAATGAGAGCAGAAGGACTGGGGTGAGAAAGCAAAATGAGAACTGAAAAGAGCATCTCTAGTTCATCACTTTGGGATTTCCTAAACTGTTTTTATTGATTTCTACCACCTCAAATATAAAGATACAAACTTGTAACTTTTAAATTATTGTTTATTACTTTAGCATGGTCCTACAGCTCATCCTGGGTGAAGCCAATACTGGAAAGTAGGCCTGACTACTAGATCAATGTCATTTTCTTGTTCTATGTGCCACATGGTATAAAACCAAGTCTGTTTTTCCAAGATGATCCATAAAATTTTAAAACTTATATGGAAATCCACGGAAAAAGTAAGGCAGAAAAGAAGAAAAACAGTGACTAGTCATAGGCCAACTACAAAATAGGAAATGGAAACACCTGGTGCGTCCCAAGACCCAGGGAGCATATAAGCATGAAAACTGTGCCTGGGTTCACTTGGCCACTGTGTTGACCACTGAACAGGCTCCCATCTGATGAGAGCAGCAGTTAGTACAACTCCGAGAGTCACAGTAATCTCCTCTTCTCTGCTGACAAAGGATTTACTCACAAAATCCACCTTTCTGTCCCAACCTCATGAAGCCTCTTTCTCTAGCTCATGGAGAATTTGGCCAAGGTTTCTGCTCAAAGAATGTGCACTGCTATTTCTGGAGTAGTCCCTCCCTGAGATCCCAGCAAATAGCAAAGAGCCAAGCTCATATAAAAGAAAAAGGTTAGGGATTGAACAAAAGAGAAAAGGGAATTGTTTAATGGGTACAGATCTCAATTTTGCAAAATGAAAAAGCACTGGAGATCTTTTGTGAATATATTTAACACTACTGTACTGTGCACTTAAAAATAGTTGACAAGTTAAATTTTATGTGTTTTTTAATCACAATAATTGAAATAAAAAGTCAAGGAGATTGGCCTTCATTAAGCTGGCCGAGTCAGAATGGTTTTCCCAAACATAGTCCTGTTAAGGTAAAAGTGAATGATTAAAAACCAAAAATGTTTAACAATGTCTTCAAGATTTACAGATGATTCCCAATGCTTATCGAATGCATGTCAGTTTATGGGGTCAATCAAAAAAAAGAGAAAGCAAAATAATAATAAATCAAACCACACCATCAGTCTGCATTGCCTAGGCAGAAAGACAGTCTTTGAGTTCACAACTCCAGCCACCATATAGCAATGCTGCCCCCACAACCTCTCTCCTTTCCTCTTCAAGTCTATCCATCCCTGTTTTGCTCAATACTTGATGAGACTGGGTATCTTCACATCCCTGACGACATCCTACACACTGCTTCATCTCTCCACATGACTACTGCTTGAGGGGCCACTTAAGAAACCTCCCCCCCCCAGAGGCTTTTCTCAACTCTAGTCATAGGACCCTGGAACAATTGCCACATTCTCTGCTGTTCCCCCCGCCACTCCCAAATGGCTTACTCCAGAAAGATTATTTGGCATCAGATTACTGGGGGTGAAAGTTACAATGGGGTCCTATATTGCCCATAGACAGGGGTGCTTAAATATTCACTTCCACCTTGTCACTGACAGAGGTTCCTGTGGATTCCCTGGGCCACTGCCTTTGGTGATGTGGTCATCTGCTAGCCTATGGAGAGGTTGAGGAGTAGGGACATATAGACAGTTTCTGCCAGGAGCAGGCCCCAGGGGACAAATGATGGAAATGTTTTTGCTGGTATCAAATTTATTTTAGTCATGAAGCTCCCCTCACTGTGTCTCAAAGCCAACAAAGACATCTTTGAAAAAATGAGAAGCAAAGTGCACTTGCTCCAAGCAAAGTTATTCCCAGCACAGTCTATACCAAGTTATCACTGGAATATGTATATGAAGAATAAAAACATGTATCTGTTACACTATCTGAATAGTGGGGGCAACTAAAGAACCAAACTAAAGCAATTTAAAAGCCTCTGACATAATAAATCCTTCATGCATTACCCTGTGGAAAGAGCAAATCACCTACCCCATCGGCCATAAGAAAGTGAACACCCTTGCGGTCTGTGTTATCCAGGACAAAATTCCGAAAAGCAGTGATGTTCTCTGGGCGAGTGATATCTCCATCTCCATCAATCCCACCCTCACCTGGCAAGACATATGACTGACAGTAAGCACATCTGCTGCGTGCATCCCAGGAGCTGGGACACAAGCTCCCTGGGACAGTACACACAGGTAGCATTCACTTGTGGGCCTTGAATTCAGGACGAAGTCCCTGTGAGAAGTAACTCATACAGGACTGGCTCAGCAAGGATGTCTATCAGTGATGGACCAATAGGCAATAAAAACACAGCCCCGCTATTAGAAACCAGAATCCAAAAGGAGTTGACCAGCGAAGAGTCATCACTGAAACAGGCCGTTCCGCAAAACTGAAGTTGTGTTGAAGCATCTCTATTTAGGAACCAATGTGAATTTTTTATAAGGACCATTAAGAAAGAACTTGAGACTTGCTGCCAGTCCTAACAGTTGAGACAGTGAACTGCTGGGTTCAGGGCTGGAGATGGGCATGGGGTTTGTGCTTGTTAATGTCCTCAGCTGGAGACTAGACAGCGTCATTTTCTCCTGTTACAAGAGAAGGAAGAACTACTATAGCTTCAATAAGAGTTTGCTTATACACTTGTAGGCTGGGGGTAAAAGGACAACCCAGAGGGAAGCAAGGCCTTTAGGGCATGGTCTGAGAATCCCAGACTGAGAGACCTAAGAAAGAAAACATGCAAGTGGATAACTGCTTCTGACCTAAAATCCCCAGAGGATGATCCCTGAGTCCCTGGTGCCCTCCTCAGTGTCCCTACCATAGTAGGGCTCAAAGAGCTCACTGGAGGCCGAGTAGAAGTCCTCCAATTTAAAGTCGTTAGGGCCCTTCAGAGTCATTCCAAAGCCCTTAGCATGCCACTTCTTCCTCCACAGCACATACTCCGAGAAGCCACCTGGGCCTGCGCAGACATCAGCAAAGTACAGCAGCTCAGCATCCCGGTCCTTCATCAGTGGTTTCTGCAAAGGCAAATGGAGAACAGGGGAGGAAGGGGAAAAAGGATGGCTCAGTGGGACATACGAAGCAGAATGCAGGAAGAGTAGAACAAACCTTTCAACAAGCACAATGCAGCACTCCCCCCAGGGCCCGAACATCCAGGAAGTAAATGCATCCTGAGATCAGCACGCTCAGAAACTGCCCATCCCCACCTCAAAATTCCTGACGCTTTTCAAAGCACCAAGCCTAGCTCTGACTCCTAATAAAAACATCTTAAATGAGCATCAATGTGCATTTCTGATTTCTCAGTCTTTTCCTCACTGTAGTCTACCTTACAAAAGACCTACTGAATAGAATAGATCCGGTATCTCTGACATTACAGGTAGGGAGAAAGACACTAAGATACAAAGTGACCTGTTAATAGCCAGTCTGTCACAAAACTAATCAAATTCCAATCAGTCTGTCCTCCAGACTCAAATCTTCCTGTCCAACCAAACATGGGGGTTCAAACTATCACCCTCTCCCGGTGAGGTCCTACCTTTCCAGATATAACTTCTGCTTCCTTCTCTGCCTCTCTGGCTCTCTTTTTATTTTCTAATTAATGTTTAATTTTGGAATAATTTTAGATTTAGAGAAAAGTCGCCAAGACAGTCAGAGTTCTTGCATACCCTTGACCAAGCCTTCAGTTTTGTTACCATCTTACAAAAATACCTTGCCATGGTGCACATGTCAAAACTAAGAAACCAAATTTGTGCACCACTATTAACTAAACCCCAGGATGATTCAAATTTCCCTACAGTCCTTGTTCTATTTGATTCCAGGATCCAGAGACAGCACATTTAATCTCTTCCCTTTTTGCGGTCCATTCCTTTTCTCCTTGCATTTGCCAGCAGGTGCCTAGGGTAGCACACAGTTGTAGCTAGAGCTGGCAACGCAGAGAAGGAAGGAGACACTGGTGTGTAGCTTCCAGGCAGCCCTCAGAGGACCCGCCCTCCTCAGTAATAACTATACTGCAGTCATCATTTGGGTTTTCATTGGGTTACATTTTTGACCACTCGAGCAGCTATAACTCTCAGTCTAAAATCCACGGTGAAATCAGCTCTCGTCAATATTCTGTCCTTACATCTCACTTTTACACAGCTTAACCTAGGTAGTGAATTCTCCTTGTCCTGACTCTCAGTTACAGGCTGACTGGCAGCAGAAGTTGAGTAGATGACTGCAAAAGACCCCAGCAAACCTCCAGTAGGAAGTGGCTTAGGTAACTCAGTCTTCCCTCTACAAGTTCAGCATGGCTGAATGCTAGTCCAGACTTCCTTAACTTCTAGAAAAAGATCAGAAAAGTTTAGGAGAAACGAAAGGAAGGCAATGGAAATATCAGTGTTCACTTTTCAGGTGACAAGAGCCTTGCCTCTGATGACGGCTTTATCAAAACAGTCTCCAGAGAAAGTGATTCCACTAAAAATAAACTCCATCCTCCTATGACAAGCCCACCCAGGCATGCAGGGATATATCATTCTTTCCCCCCTTCCCCAACACTCCACCCTAGCACTCTCTGTTCCTGAGCCATCAATTATTCAAATTTTTGGATTATATTCATTTGCACACACACAAAAAGGAAAGTTCTAATAGCATTTGCCAAGAACATTATGTAGCGCGCTTTTGAGGCAGCACACTGGTAATGAGGCAGGGGTCACAAGTTTAAGACCTGCACACACTGGAAAAAGAAGAAACAGTGTTCTTCACTGCCAGCAGGGCAGGCCCAGGCTACCTCTCTGGGTGAAACACTGACTCCAAGGAAAACTGGGGGGAATATAGGGAAGTGAATCAATGAAAGCATCTCACCTCTAAAAAAGGGCATAAAAATGATCTCATACTGCGACTTTAAGACATGTGGCCCACACAAGCCATGGCCAGGAGGTCTTTACAGACAGGACAGCTGGAGTTCTCACCTCTGCCATTTCCTGGCCATGCAGTCAAGGGCAAGCACACAATTTACATCTTTGAGCTTGAGCCTCCTCGACTGTAAATTGGAACTAATGTAGGTTATCTCTTAAGGCTGTTGTAAGATTAAATAAAGAACCATATGTCAAAAGCTTTTTAAACTCTAAAATACTGAACAAATGTAAGATGATACTGTACTCAACTAGATCATCTTCTTGGGGTCAAAACTCGTTCTTTTCTATTTCCAATGCCTTAGAATAGTATTCCACCCTCACTGGGTTGTTTAATTTTCTCTGAACTAGGACTGAAACTTAAGACCTACATTCAGTTTTGTCTCCTGCTAACTTCAGAGATGATGTTTTCTTCAGCAATATCCCCAGGTTTACAAATCCTTCACGTAATGGAAACACCCACAGAATCTAAATTCCTTTCCTTGCTTTATTTCTTCCAGTTCTTGCTTGTAATTTCTTTTTCTCCCTATCCTAGACCCTTTTCTCCTTTTTCTACAATCTACAGAACCAGAATTTTTTTTTTAATATAAGAAACCTCAGTCTCCACACCCTTAGTTGTCACTTCCCAACCTCACCACAATGCCCAAGCACAAATTCTCCATGCTCTTATTCTATAATCTGTCTGATCCAAGACCCACTGAGACCCTAGCAAAGTGTTTTCAAGCCTTCAACCACTCCCATCGCTGCTGAGGACTGCTCAAGAGTGTATCTGCTAGGCTTGTCACTCTTGGTCCTCAGGGAAAAACAGAGATGAAAAGAGAGAGGAAAACACTAGGGGCTGGAGAGAAATCACTTTTTATAGTAGAATATAGAGAAATATCTCTGAAAGGGCAATTCTCCATGGCCACTAACAATCAATTCAGGTCAAGAAGCTGCCTGAAGCACTACAGACACAACTGCCTTTTCCTATGTAACTAGCATCTCTACCCTCAACCTGAATGGTACAACCCTGGTGCCTACTTCATTTTCATGACAGCAAAAGACAATAACCAGATACCAGCTGCTAGAGGCATTTACATTCAAAAGCCCAAAATGATGCCGTGACTTCCAATCAGCTCAACAGAGCTCCTCTGCCAGGCAGGGGTTTAAAGGAAATCATTTGGAACTCAGAAAATTAAATCAACATTATATCAACCTAATTTTCTCAAGATGCTAATTCCAAGAGCCCTTTTGTGCTGCCTGCTGGTAGTGGAAAATGGGGAGGGAGACCTAGGAGAGAGAAATGACTAAAGGCTGGAGGGATCTACATGCCAGTATTGCCAGCGTGGAAGAAGTAGGTAGGTGGAGCTGAAACATTAAAGAACCTGGAAAATAAGTTTCTTTAGCTATCAGATAATCAGGGGGCCCAGTGGAAAGAGGGTGAGTGAAACAGAAAGAGGTTTGGAACAGCTGGATCCTGGCCTCTTCACTGTCAAAAAGAGAACTAACTTTCTGGGACTAGGTAAAAATGCTTTGAAACCCTTAAGAGAATACTAGAATGAAAACCTTTTTTCTTTCTCTATCATTATCGAGGGTTGGTGTTCAGAGAAATAAGATGTAGCAGAGTAGAAAATCATTTTACTCTACCACTTCCTGAGAAGGTCCAAAATCTGATAATTATAATCCCACCCAAAGCTTGTTCAGAGAGGCAGAAAGGGTAAGCGGCCACATCCAAAATCATAGATCTTAAGAGCTAGAATGGATCTTAAAGCCTTTTGGGCCTACCTCTACCGTCCTGTCCGTCAGTAGGGCTAATTTCAGAGATGAGACAGCTGAGGCCCAAACGTTAAGGAACACCACCTGTGGTGTAAGCGCCGCATTCCCTGCTCCCCACCCCCT
>NW_004567102.1:4881191-4899586 GCF_000260355.1 Condylura cristata | reverse complement strand
ATATCTAATTCAAAATTATAGGCCTGATACAAAGGAGGGCTAAATATACATGCAGTGACTGCAGGGGTGGAGTCCACGCTCTAGTTCAAGGCCTCACTTTCCTGTTCAGCCATGGCTGCATATTTTTTCCATCAACGTCCTTTTGATACTGCTGTGGCCCTGGCCCATCTCTACATGGAGTGAGCAGTAGGAATTTCAGTACTGGGGACTGAGACTCTGGGCCTGGAGCTCTAGAGACAAATGCTTACTGGGACACTCCTGGGACCACAGGAAGCATTGTGGGACCCTATGTGAGGTACAAAAAGCAAAATATCCTTATCATATAATAGAATACTCTTAACTTTGCAAAAATGGTGATTTCTGAGCCACTGATGCTTTAGTACCATTTAGAACATGAATTCAGAAGCAGAATCTTGCCCTCACCCCAAAAGAGTCCTTTGGATTTGTAAACATGCGGTCAAACACAAAATCCATATTAGCCATCTTCATTGCTGCCCTGCAAAAAATCAAGACAAAAAGTCATGACTCAGTTCCAGACATGTGGAAAGCTGAAATTCAAATGAAAAGGTGTAAGCCTGCATGCTGGGAAGGGAAAGAATTGTCAGCAAACCTGTTTAAGAAGAAGACTCCTCGGATCATCTCATAGGGATTGGCCCGCGTCCGAGCTCGCCGCATCTCCTCCCCATCTAGGACATCAAACACGCTCTGCCCAGAGAGAACAAGAACCTCGAAGTGATTATCACCCCAGCTCTTCCTGGACAGACAGGGGTTTTAAAAGCTTGTGGGGCCTGACTCTCAGTCTTTGAAGGAGCTAGGCTCCAACTGTCTCCTAGCTCTGAAATAACTAGTTGTTTGGCTATAGACAATTTGCTCACTGTCCCTCACGTGTAAAATGGTAGGAAAGCTAATGTAATATGCCCCTGGCACACAGCCAACAGCGAGTACTGTTAAACACAGAGCGACTGGTATGCAGTGCTCGTGCTCACAGTGGATGTTTCTCCATACCACACCAGCCGCGTCCTTCCAAGGGACCAGAAGTCTGGCATTAAGACTCGCCTGGAAGGGGCTTTCTCAGAGGGTAAACAACCCAAGACCAGGATTTTCTGATGGCAACTAACATTGTAGGGATTCCTTCTCCCTTCCTCTATGAAAAAAGCCAAGCCTCACTTCACCTGAGTTGACCTTAGAATATTTCCAACTTTCTGCAGCCAAAAAATAAAATCTTGAGAGGCTGTTCTGAACCTTTACTACTTCTTCAATCCATCTCCTCCCAGCATTTCCCTGGCTCACTGTGCCCCTGGCAATATACTTTCTGACACAAATTAAACCAGAAGAAATTAAGGAAAACCTAACATTCACCCAGTGTATTAAGCACTCCACACCCACTATTTCATTTAATTTTCACAACAATGTTAGGAAGTATCTTCTCCCCACTTCATAGATTAAACAACTCAAACTCAGTAAAGTTTACATAACTGAACCAAAGTCACAGAGCAAAAATGTTGCATTAAGTAGAATTCAGGAGGGCCTGATGTTAAAGAAGTATTCCAAATCTTTCTACACCAGGCTCCTAGGATTACAATGAGTTGACCACTGAGGGTAAGTGGGTCCTCTCCTGGCTCTCAAAGACAGCACTATGTTACAGGGCAGGATAGGCACCAGGAAAAAGGACCGCCTAGAGAGATGTACACATCTGAGCTCCAGGAAAAATCTTAGTGACGCCTCCACCATCCACAGCCAACTCAAAAGAACTGAAGAAACCCAGCATAATTCCTCACAGATTTTAAACTACAGCTTTAGCTTCAAGGAGACCTTACCTTACACTGCAACATACTGTGAAGAAGCTCTTCCCCACAAAACTCCGTTTCATCTTCAATAATCATCTTTCTCTATAAGAAAAAGAAAACGAATCAATAATGACTACGTGTGACTGCATTTGGGAAGATGAACAGGGAAACTACGGTTCCAAGTGAGTAAAGCAAGAAGGGACTTGAGTCCCTGCCAAGGAACATCAATACCTGAGGGGCAAGAAAGAAAATCCTAAATCCCCCTGGCTCTCCTCCAGATGGCTGAGAGATGAATCAGCCCCCTGGGTGCTCTGACTAGCACGCCATATGGATATAAGACTCATGAATGCTGAGGCTGAGAAAAGCAAATAGTAAGGAGACACTCAAGCTGTCTGGCTCTAAAGTGCAGAGGGAAGGTGGCTACTGCCCTTCAACCAAGAGGTGTCTCACTCTGTGACAGTATGAATGCATGACGCCAAGCACTGGTGTCACAGAAAACAAGGGCTCAAGGCGTCCTCATGGGAATGCCAAGTCCACCCTGTATCTAAGTCAGCAATTCTCAATTTGGTATTCTTGGATTTTTTGTTTGTTTTATTTTAAAGATTTATTTATCTAAACATACAACAGCAGGCCAGAGGTGTGGAGGGTAAGAGGAGTCACCAGAGAAAGAGTGGGGAACAGAACAGGCAGATTAACTGAAATACACTGCTGAGGGGGCAGTTGACAGGACAGAAGTCTGCTGTGCTGTGGGTCAGCCCCTTGGCCAGGGATCCAACTCATGATGCAGTGGCTGCCAACAGCTTCATAGTGCTGAGACTTGACCACTTGAAACACCAGGGAGGCACCCAAGGTATTCTCAGATTTTATACTCTTCAAAATCATAAGGACCTCCAAGAGCTCTTTGTTTACATAGAGTGTGTGTCTACTACTAAAAAGTAAAACTGAGAAAAATTTAAATATTAACAAAAAAAGTTAAATGACCTTATGAAAATAACTACACTTCAAAAATACTTAGTGAACAGAGGCATGTTTTCCATTCTTGTGAATCTTTTAATTCTTGGGAATCTTTTAATGTCTCATATACTAGAAAACAGCTAGATTCTCTTTTCTCTACATATACAAGCAATAGATTGTATTACCACATGTCACGGCCTCTGGAAAACTCCTCAGGACACTTATGAAAAAGTAACAGTGAAAATGGTAAATAACTTTTCAATATCATTATGAAAATAGCTCTGACCTTGCAGACACCTTTAAAAGGTCTCAGAGATTCCCAAGGGCCTCTATACTTTGAGAACTGCTTTCTAGACCATATTGATTTAGTAGCCATCCACTTTATTCTTAACAATTTTCCAGAAGGAGATTAAACAAATTCCCCCTATAACAACTCCCTCATTACTTTCTGAAGAAAGGGGACAGTGTCTTTTCATCTACCTGGAACAGTGCCCAGCAATGACAAGAATATATACAGATACCTAATAAGCTCTCTAAAAGCATCTAATAAGCATGGGGAAAAGTGCATCCATGAAACGACAGACGTTATACATTTTGTGCTGCCTTGCAAGTTAAATGGCTAGGAGAGGGAAAAAGAAAACATTTTTGACATACCTCCCAAAAGGATAACTGTAAAGCCATTAGTATACCCTCTTGGCACAGATTTACTCCTGCCAAAATGGTCAGATTCACATTTTTCTTAAACTGAGTATACTTATACATACTAGATTTGAGGAGGAGAAAAGTCAAAAGATAAATATGAAGAATTCAGGTTATATTATCCTGAAATCCTACCTTTCCCACAACCATCCAATTGCTCATTTCCTGAGTATCAAGAATTTCTGTAGTACATTCTGGAAACCATGACACCTGCTCACAGGCACTGGGCTATAAGTAAAAAGGAGGCAGATAAGTCAGACCCACAGGGCTGTGTCCCAACACACCAAAACATCCCCCCGAAGCAAGGATTCAGAGAGAATAAGGACCCAGGAAGGGATCAGACATGAGAACAGAAAGTTAAAATTCTAAAGTTTAAGCTCTGAAAACTGCTCCAATTTTGGCTTGAATCCTTAGAAACTCCCAAAACCTTAAGGTTTCTTTTATTGGTTCCAATACCTGATGAATGCCTACCACAGAGTAAATGTCCAGTGTGCAGAGTGAAAAAGAAATGATTCGTCTTGACCCAATGGTCTATAATGAGCACATACATACAGACATAGGACACAGACATATAATTACATCAGAAAGGCTAGCAATGAATCGCATTTCCTAATGTCTTCCAAAATACTAGTTACAATATAAATAGGATTCCTCACTTGTTCATTCCAAGGCAGAGTACAAATGGACATCTCTAAAGTTGGTTCCTCTTAATTTTCAATCACCTTCCTTATCAGGAAACTGAAACAGTGATTTTCATCTCAGCTATTTATGATGATATCTAATCCTTTCAAAAAGCATCGGTGCTTGGCTTGCCCTCAGTGAACAGGAAGAGACTGTGTTAGTCTGAGGTGGGGACTTGATACAATCATGTTTTTAGAAGTCCCTAAATGTGCATCCAGGGCTAGGTTCTCTGAGTTAGAGAGATAAAGATTATAAAACCTAACCAGGTGGCAACCTGCATGGCCATTTTCCACACTGCCAGTGTGGAGATCCACCATTGCAAACTGAAGTAATGTGATTAAAGGTAGTATTACATGCTCTGAAAGGCATAAAATGGCATCACAATGTAAGATCTTGAGGGCAAGCCAACCACCATAACACAGAAAAAGTTTAAAAGAAAAATTACTGTCTTATATCAAGGAATCTAGCAGTGAATCATGCTTTCTCCCCGGTCAAATCCGTCACCTTTAAGCATAAATGGTTATAAATGACAAGCTGTAGGGAGGAAAAGCTTATATACACTTTGGATATTCATTGAGAGAAAAAACAAGCTCAATCTCCCACAGAAGCAAAAGGGTAAACCTTGTACTTCCTGAGCTATAGTAGATCAAGCACTTCCCCTGCAGTGACTCCAGGAAGTAAACAATCACCTCAAGCTACCAGATTCATCTACCTAGAAGAGTGGTCACTAATGCTTAACCAAAAGATGAGGCTTTTTTTGGATGAGAAAGTGAATGATGGTAAATAAAAATTGAGGATAGTTTTACCCCCCAAAAAAGGAACAGTCTGTCTCATTTAAAAAGCAGATTTTATAAGCAAATTTCTGATTCTAGTTTAGCAAAAGTAGTTCTAATTCTGTATCACTATGCAGACTGGGACTCACTCCTATTTTCACACCAAGGAGGACATGAAAAAGCACCAACTATTTCTGAGGTGAAAATCAAGCACCTAATCACCCAATTACAAATACTTACCCTATCTACACTATCCTATCTACTATTCTGCTGGCCTCATGTCACAATTACAAGACAGCACAGCAGGACCACCTAGACCTATAAGATTCTGCCATGTCAGGGTCTTACTCTAAAGGCTTATTAGGTTTTATCATGTGCAGGTTAATAGGAGTTCTTTCCTAAAGTGGAATATCAGAAAGATAAATAAAGTATCAACTTCCAGAGTTCAGTGCCACATCTAGAGTTCAACCACAGCAACTGTGTAGAAGGTCAGATATTTGTGTTCTATTTTTTCTCACTTCAATCTGTAATAATAATATTTCATCATTATTTTTGGTAGTTTTACTAAAACTACCTCAACGTTATTTGTGGAGTAAGGTAGGTCATACAGACAGACAGACAGACATACAAAATCTCAACATATGCCATGAAATAGATGAGTCTCTTTTGGTATTCAAGGCTAAAACAAACTGGTACCCAAGCGAGTAAGTGGACTAAATCCACAAAAGAAAAGTTTTATGACATAAACACATATTTGGAGTGACATCATAAACCTATGGAAGTGCAAAGACCTAACCCAATCACTCATAGCAAAGGAGAGTGAGTTCTCTGTTGGACCATGTGAATCCCTTCAGCAGACAGAGCTCACTACCTCATGAGGTATCTTTAGTCACTAGCAGAAAGCTCTATCTATTAAAGTTCTTTGTAAAACTAAACTGCCTTTCAGCATCTTCTACCCACTGGATGTACTCATATATGAAGCAATGGAGAACAAATCATAGCTCCTCTAGTCTTCTTTTTTCCATTCTGGACATGCTCAGCACATTCCATGTGAGGCACTAATCCCAATCCCCACTAAAAGGCATTTGTTAATATTGCTACTTATAGTCATGCATCCAAACAGCACCTTCCCCATCTCCTGCTCCCCACACGAGTTACCTCAGGTTCATCTCGCCAGTCCACATTCAGTTCTTGGTCAAAACCTTGCAGTGTCAGGCCCAGGCCTCTTCGACCTTTCTGATTAGAGGCCTCAACGATGTCTTTCCGGCCCTGGCTGTATTTACCCAACCCTTCACCTTCCCTAAAGCCCATCTTGGCCTGAAAAAGAGAAATAAGGGAGTGTTAAATAAATAAACACATTTATTAGCACTATCATGTACCAGATATGCTAAACCCTCAGAAACATAGATAAGGTTTAAAGCTTTCATTCTATTTTAATGAAGAAAAGCAGCATAAATAACTGTAATTTAACTGTGGGCCCATGGCAATCTACTCTGGAGATGAAAGACTACAGCAACCAGAAGTTGGATAAAAGATAAGGAACCTCATAACTCTAATTAAAACCACCAAGAATAGTTAATGGATCTTAGTGGACATCTATCTGTACAACTACCCTTCCAGATAATTTATCTAATCAAGTGAGAAGTAGATCTGAGAACAGAATTAATAGAGAGAACTTAACTTAAAATGGAACCACTTCAAATGGCAACTTGTACCTTGCCCACAGTCAGTCATCGTCTTACTAAATAAATAAGGACGAGTGCTTACAGGAGCCCACTCAATCAGGAGATTAACTGAAAAATCACTTCATGTAAAACTGAAGTATGGAAAGTACTATAAGACCCTAAACAGAAACATTGTTTTAAGATGCCACAACTATCTATAAGTTGCATACCCCAAAAAATCAAACCCCACAGAACCTTGCCAAGTAAAAGAGCTCCAACCCACTGGAAGGGATCATGCTTAGTGAAATAAGCCAGAAAGAAAAATACCAGATGGTTTCACTTATAGCAAGAGCATAAAGGACCAGGGGGAAATAGTAATAATAATAATAATGATGAACAACCATATACCAGACATTTTACGGGGGTGGAGTGGGGAGGTGATTTGGTGATGGGAAGCCCCTGGGGATTACAGCTGAGATGGAAAAAGGGCATACATTATGTAAAAATAAAGTTATATTAAATATACAAAGAAAAAAGAACTCCAACCCTAAAATAATTCCACCTACAGGATTTAGACCCCCTTTATAAGGGGGAGTACCACTTCAAAAGCTGGGTGAAATTCCTACAGTGGCCACAAATTCTCCCACAAGATCAACGAGGCTGAATGAGTGACAAACTCTTCCACTTTCCTAAAGTTTGTGTCCTCCAAACCAAAATTCTGACTGTGACTTCAAAAGTGGTAGATCATTCTTCACTGAGCCCGACAGAAAATAGAGAAGACTCCTGAAGCTAGAGAGAAGGCACATTAGAAGGCAAACTTGGGTTTCCTTAATCTTTGCACACATACTAAGTTTGATGAGGAAAGTGAACAAGTCTTCCTATTCACCTCCTTTGTTGAGGTATATGAACAGAATATGGAGGTTAGGAAGGAAAGCTGGGTCTTTCTGAAATAATACAAAGGCTGTACTACTCCCATTTATTTTGGGCACCTGGGAATGCACAGAACATTAGCCAATTCTTTTGATCCCACTTACTAGAGCAGAAGAAATTCACAGCATGAAGTCTTTACAAACCAACACACATCCGTGAAGTATATTAACCTGTGTTCACAGTTAAGAATTTATACTAAGGTAAATAAAGAGTAATCCAGCTCTTGACAGAGCAGGAGGAGACCTGACAACCACTTCTCTGGATGACTCAAAACGTGACAGGTCCTTCTACTGAGAAAGTAGCCACACTCTACTAAATTTCAGTAGTTGGAAAGCAGAGGAAAAACTCACACCCTTGATTTTCTTCTCTTCATGACAATACAATTTCCCTTCTCTCGCTTTGCTGGTAGAACTTTTGACACCCAACCCTAGTGCTGACATACCATAAGCTTCTGGGAGACGCTATTATACATGGAATAGCGAGATGATGTTCCTTCCACAAGGGAGTCTGCTTTGAAGGCATCGTCAAAAGAGTTAGAGCTGCGTTGCTTCCCCTCAGTCTCGCTGTCAGACCCACTCAGGCTTGTGGTAGCTGCTGTGGGGGCAGGGGAAGGAAAAGTTTAGGAGAATTTATGGCACAAAATAGCTTCTAGAAGTCCAAGTCTCATTTTTCAACTAATTTTAGTATATCATAGCATAAAGTCCATCAAATGACCCAGTGTCAAAAATATTCCCTACTGCTTACTAACTAAATCATGGGTTAAATCATCAAAAGTTCCCAATGGTACCAAGCACACAACAGGAGATCAAAATATCGGTTTTCCTTTTCTACCCTTTCAATTACTTCTCCTATAAAACTGGGATGGTAATACCTACCTCATTGGGTTGTCTGAAAATTAAATGAAAGAATATACTTGAAAATACACTGTCAAATATAAAATGCACTATGAAGAAATCATTGTACTGATGCTATAGCTGTTTAGTGAACACTGATGCCGGATTCATTTTCAGTAATTCTACATCATACTGACAGTTTCTGATTGTTGAATTTCCACGTTTCCTCTGTTTTTTTGTCTTTTGATCTCGTAAGCAGAGGGCAAGTCTATAATCTGCTTCTCACAGGAAGAAAAGTAGGTAAGGTACATGGAAGAAGGGGGGAGGAAGTAAAGAAGAAAAGGAAAGATGAGGAAAGAGAGGAAGGACAGGGAAGAGGGAAGACACTCAGACAGCAGCACCAACTGAAGTGGAGCGTAAAAGGAACTGTATCTAACACTCCAGGAGGGAGCTGATGACCAGACTGAGCTAAGTTATTTCTTATAACTACAAAAAAGACCTTCTAGAAAGAAAAGATACACAAGATCAATAAAAGTGATTATCCACACAAACAGGTGTTGGAACTTAGAGAGTGAATACTAAAATGACTTCCTGGAACAAATGAAAGGTGATTCACATTTCTGTATCACTAGAGTTGATACTAGTTATCTCTTTATATATTTTGATTTCTGGATCATGTAAATATATTATCTATTAAATTTAAAATAAACAAGAAAATAACTGACTTAGCAATGTGGGTCGGTTCCTTTAAGGAAAAAAGAAGTGGTAGCTCTGGCCCCACCGTGTCTAAGCAGGCATCTCCCTTAACGAACTTCCCCCTTTCAAAAGCAGCAGCAGCTGCAGCTCTTCACAACCTATGTGTATGAAGGTGTCGTTGTGTCCCAATAAATCTGTCCTTTTAAAATGCAAAAAAAAAAAAAGAAAAAAGAAGCCCCTGAGTCCAAGCTTAGCCACGTGTAGACAGTGCTGAGTAAAGGCACAGAGGGCAGTCATGCACAATGCTTTCTATGCCTGCCAGTCCCTATTCAGGTATGAGCAACGTCACAATTACATCTAAGGCTAACGGGTTACATGTCACAACTCTAAATCTGCACTATCCCTAGAGGAATCCAAAATAAGGGTTGACATGCAGAAAAACAGAGTCTTCCCAGCACCCCAAGCTGAGTTCACCCCTCCATCCACTGAGCACCAGCACTCACACCACGGGCGCAGCGCTCATCACATACCTGAGAGCCACGTGTGGGCACATGTAACCCACCAGGCGCTCAGGAGAGTTCTCCTACAGAACTGTGTCACAGTCAACTTCCTCTCTGTCCAGTACCCAGACTGGGCTTTCCACTGAACAGAGATTAATTTAAAGTTTAATAAACTACTACCCAGTTTTCATCTTTGCTAAGCACCTACTGAGTGTATAACTCCTTAAGATACTTCCTCTGATAACACCTCATACAAGAAGTGCAAGATATTCAGCCCTCATAAGTATAAGGACACACACATCTTTCTACAATTAGACAAAGCCATAGGGTGCAACACTAAGAGTGAGCCATAACTTAAGCTACGGATTTTGGGTGATAATGATGGGTCAATAGAGGTTCAATGGTTGTAAAAAATATCACTCTGGTGAAGGATACTGATGGAGGGGAGATAATGTATGTGTGGGAAGGAGAGTGTATATGAGATACTTTCGTACTTTCAATTTTACTATGAACATTAAACTGCTCTTAAAAAAAAACAGGTGCTTAAAAAATATATTTTTAAAAGACCCAACAACAAAAAAATATTAGCATGAGGACAGAATATCTACATTCTAACACAGAACTGGGCCCTCTATGGATTATTATTCATCACTTCCTGCCCAAGTAGGCTGAAAAGGACATTTTTCAGAGTTCAAAACATTCATATGATTTAATAGATCTGACAATAACTTTGATTCAGGCGTGTTCTATGCAGTCTATGCTAAAAATCATCAGATAAAATCCTATCTTCAGAGAGCTTAAAAAAATCTAACAGCAGGCCCTCCCTGGTGGTACAGCGGGTTAAAGCACAGCACTAAGAAGCTGGGCCATTTCCGCTCAAGTTCGATCCCAAGCCCCGGACGTGATCCACATGGTGTGGCAGACCTCTCCTGACCCGCCCGCTGCTCCCCTCAGCAGTGTACTTCATCAATCTGCCTGTTCTGCTCCCCACTCTGTCCCTGGTGAATCCTCACCACCCCTGCACCTCTGTCCTGTACCCCAGTTCTGTATGCATAAATAAATATTTAAAAAAGAAAAAACTAATGGCTAAGATAAATGTGTATTTTTTTAAGTTAAAGGTAGATGAACACATGAAAAAAATTAAACTTAAAACCAAAATTCTCACTTCCAAGCAGTTAACAAGGAGGAATTTGGATTGAGAGTGTTCCCCATATGGGAGGCACCAAACCTTCCTTTCTCTTAAGATGTCTAGCAAACTCCCTTTCCTAAAGAGGTAACTTGCCTACACAGATCAATGTAGCACACACCATAAAATGCCATTCAGAAGACCCAGAACATGAAAAATGAGTAACCATGGAAACTAACAGGTGAAGTGATATTTATTTTGCTTTGCACTTTTCTACATTTTCTGTGTGAGACACAAGAATGTATTAGTATGAAATTAGGGTAAAAAAATATATAGTCATAAAGTATCACTCCGAACCTTGGGGAGCACTTGGTTCCTTTCCAGAGCAATCTTCTGAGAAGAGCTAATCTGAATGATGTGAGACAAAGCCTGAGCCTCTTGTCTATTATCTCCCACAAATTAGACAGGTATGTGCTCTGCATCAGCTCCACATGCTAAAGAACTGTGCTTCCATAGGTGCAGATTCTCTTTACTGCTTCCATGCCTTCAACTAGTATTGCTTCACACAGAAAAGAGGTGGTACCAGGAATATGGGCAGCTCCTGAGCCCTACACTGAAAGTTCCCTTCTGGCAGCTCAGAGAGCCACTGTCCTGACTAACCAGAAGCTACAGCATTAAGCTAGTTACTATTCCTTTCACCAGCTATGTGGGAGATTCATAATTTTTCTATGGAAAGGTTAGGGAAACCAAGTATCTTTCTCCAAGAAGAATGTGCCCCAGGTCCAGTTCTAGGGTGCTGCCAGGCTATATTAGATTTACCCAAGGACCCATCAGTGGGCCCTAGAAAGGTATAATTCTCATTCCTGGGCATGCAGGGTTCCTGCCAACCTCAGATCCCTGAGAGAGCTTTTGTTTTCTTCATCTTCCTAACATTTTTGAACCACAATAACAGGGAGAATTAAATTTGGTTGGAAGGCTCATTAGTGAAATCAATGTTAAGTCTTTTGCAAAACTCCATCACTCTGGCACAAAACCTGTCCACGCTATTCCTCTTCCTGAAGTGTCACTTTGAACATAGCTATGTTGTCCAGGCTCTGAGAGTGAGGATGGAAGGAGTTAAAATAACATTCTACTAGATAAGTCAGAAAGAAAAGGAAAAATACCAGATGATTTATCTCATAACAGGAATATAACAGAACAGGCAAGAAAATAATGATAGTGATGAACATCTATATACCAGAAACATTTTGTGGGGGTGGAGTGGGGAATGGGATCAAGAACAGTGGGGGGAGGGGAAATGCACTGGACTATGGTGATGGCACATGGGTGATTTGGTGATGGGAAACCCAAGGGGATTGCAACTGAGATGGAAAAATGCACAAAAATATGTAAAAATAAACTATTATAAAATTTAAAAAAAAATAACATTCTACTAGGCACTTCTTTTAGAGATCAAAAAGTGTGCCTATTGCTTTCCTCTATTTCATTGGAACTTTTTATTATTGCTTTTTTTTTAATTATTATTTATTTTTTAAAGATTTATTTACATACAGAGCTGGGGAACAGGCAGGATATGCAGGGGTGGTGAGAGGATTCACCAGAGACAGAACTGGTAGCAGAACAGGCAGATGAACGAAGTACACTGCTGAGGGGAGCAGCGGGCAAGAAAGAACTCTGCTGCGCCACACGGATCACCTCTAGGGGCAGAGATCGAACTCACACTGAAGGAGCAGAGCTTGCCGTGCTGCACCCTAAGCCACTGCACCACCAGGGAGGGCCCTCATTGGTATTTAAAACCAATTCTTAGCCTTACTAGACTTAAGGCAAAGTTTCCTCTATTAGTCCTGACATCCACAGACTGCTGCAGCCACTACTCAGCCCAACTCTTGTGTATTTAGAACTACTAGTTTAAATAAATGGGAGACAGCTGCCATGGCTGCAGTAGTAACTAAAAAGAAGGGTTAGCCTCCCAAGACTGATAAGAATTTAGCAAACAGTGAGCAGACAATCTTGTAATGAGGATATAAATTAACAGGAGTAATAAGGTCAGTCTATTAAAATCATTAGTTTCAGTAAGAATGCGCCAAAGCTGGGTGGCATTCACATTTACCTCCCTGGCCCCTTCTAAGGCCTACCAAAGAGTCTAAAACATTATTTAGAACTTTCATTTAAGATTTCTTCTCTCCTGATGGAAATCATTACTCTTAAGTCACTTTAAAGCAGAACATTCATTTTATAGACAAATCAGAGGTTTTGCAACTAGTGGCCACAGAGCAGGACAAACATGACAAGAAGAGACTGTGAGGACATAAGAAGGGAAAGCCCCAACAAAAGGTGAACAGCACACAGATACAGAAGAATAAATTATGGGTTTTAATAAACATCACATCCTGCCTAACTATTGCTGTGGAATATACTCATTCCTGTGTAAAGACTCAATTTCTCCTTCACGCCAGACAAATGGTAACTCGTTAGAGCAATTTAAACAGATACCGATAAAGGAAGTTTTTGATTAAGGTCATGAATCTGGGCTGACAGTTAAGCAATGGTGTTTCAGGGAAAATAGCCTATTTAGGGGAGAATTAAACCTGGGAGAGGGAAAGGTGTTTTTAGTGTGGTACTGGGAAAGAGACTGGCAACTTCCAAGCAGAACACTGTGAGAGGACAGGAGCCACACTGGGTACACAATGAAGGAGAAAAGGAAAGTTTCTTGGGACCTACCTCACTTTCCCTGCTTGATGCAGCACAACCAAAAAGAACAAAATGACTTTCACCTGCCTCTCCTAATAGTAAATTTCCAAGAGTATATTTAGTTTTGAAAATGCATTCAAACTCCTCTTAAAATAGAAGAACTCACGATGCCACAGTAGCCATGACAACCCCATCTTCTTTACTCTAGTCAGGCTCTGACCTGGCAATGTAGCCACTTTGTCCATAACCAAACTGGCTACACTAAATCTACTAATGAGTCATCACACTGATCTAGCAGAAGAGCACAAGCTAGACAGATAAAAATAGTAACTTTTTTTGTTGTTTTTTTGATTGTACTCCCTGAAAAGCATTTTTCAATCATCTATTCCAACAGTGTATCCAGGTAGAAGTGGTTAGAGCCAAAGGAAACACACCTTGTTTAATACAGTGACTTAAACACATATCTCAGGCAATATGTATTTTCTGGTGAGACAGTAAACTACCAGGGCACACTGTCCCTGGGACACTTAAGAGTAACCAACACAGAACACAGATGAGGGATAGTCAAAAACTTAATGAAATGCTCTTCCATAAGCTGCAGAAAGGACAAACAAAATGTAAGAAGTAAAACAGTTTAAGTTTCTTGAAAACTTCTATCAATTCTCTTGAAGAACTAGAAAAACAACAAAAAAATACCAAAAACCAGTAGAAGAAAGGAAATAATAAAAATATAT
Source organism: Condylura cristata (assembly GCF_000260355.1). Classification (NCBI taxonomy): domain Eukaryota; kingdom Metazoa; phylum Chordata; class Mammalia; order Eulipotyphla; family Talpidae; genus Condylura; species Condylura cristata. Next base: position 4,885,518 of record NW_004567102.1, on the reverse strand, counting down.
TCAGGGCCCTCCCTGGTGGCACAGCAAGTTAAAAGCACAGCACAGCACTGCAAGCCAGCTGCAGCCGCTTCAGCTCAAGTTCGATCCCCACCCCAGATGTGATCCACATGGCGTGCAGACCTCTCCTGACCCACCCGCTGCTCCACTCAGCAGTGTACTTCGTCAATCTGCCTGATCTGCTCCCCACTCTATCTCTGGTGAAGCCTCTCACAGCCCCTGCACCTCTGGCCTGTACCCCAGTTGTGTATGCATAAATATTTTTTAAAAAGCAGAAATAGGCCCTCCCTGGTGGCACAGCGGGTTAAAGCACAGCACTGAAAAGCTAAAGCCACTTCCGCATGAGTTCGATTCCCGCCTGCCCCAGAGGAGACCACATGGGGCGGCAGACCTCTCCTGGCCCGCCTGATGCTCCCCTCAGTAGTGTACTTCGTCCATCTGCCTGTTCTGCTCCCCACTCTGTCTCTGGTGAAGCCTCTTGCCACCCCTGTACCTCTGGCCTGTACCCCAGTTCTGTATGCATAAATAAATAAATCTTTAAAAAAAAAAAAGCAGATATAAAATAAAAATAAAGACAATCTAAAAGATCAATGAAGCATCTATTAGTTCTATTCAGTAAGTATTTACTTAGAAGGGGGTGGGCTGGGAGAGGGGCAAGGTATAGGGTAAGGGGCACAGAGAGTAATCTTATGTTGAAGACACCAAATTCAAACCCTCAAAGTTTTTCTGGCAATATGGAGCTGCCCTTTCCTAAAACAAGCTGACCCAGCAAAATCAGGAATTTTTGTCTTGTCTCCTGCCTCATTTTCTGCAAATAAAAAGGACTAAATGGCCTCCTGGCCAGATATATACAAGGTACACTAGCCACCTCTAGATTTCCATTCTATACACACAACAGCAATAGTCAATCTTGTCGGAGTCATAATGGTACTACTTCCAAAAAAGGTGAAAGCTATTTAGTACAACTGAAAGGAGTTTGTGGACAGGAAAAGAAGATAATCTCAATTCAATCACATTTTTTAAAGCTTCAAATTTAATTCAGATTGGTTTCTTGAAAAAGTCTTTAACAATATACACTTACCTGCCTATACCTGGGAGTTGTCCTCACCCTAGTTCAGATAATACTAGAGAGCAAATGATCCCCAGCATGCTGAGAGATCGCCATTATCTGAGTATCATTTATTCCCTACAGACATGCTTTCCTACTACCCTTTATAGGCCATCTCTCCCAAAACCCCAGTCCTGCCCAAAGAAACTCTTCTACCTTCATCTAGCCACTCATGCCAGGTGGAATGCAAAACTTCCTTTCTTCTACAGTCCCCAGAACAAGGCCTAGTATGTCTTTGCCTTCCTGCTTAGTAATCTCAAATGCATACAGCTTTACTCATCTACCCTGAAATACATCATGACAATTTTAAAGGCATCCATAGTTCCACAAACTGCCTGTATACTGGGTTAAATAGTATCCCCCAAAGATCATGTCCGGGCCCTCCCTGGTGGCGTAGCGGGTACAAGCACAGCACTAAGAAGCTATAGCCATTTCAGCAAGAGTTCGATCCCCACCCCGGAGGTGATCCACATGGCGCGGCAGACCTCCTCTGACCCGCCTGCTGCTCCCCTCAGCAATGTACTTTGTGGATCTGCCTGTTCTGCTCCCCACTCTTGTCTCTGGTGAATCTTCTCACCCACCACACCTCTGGCCTGTACCTCAGTTCTGTATGCATAAATAAAATCTTTTTTAAAAAAAAAAAAAAAGATCATGTCCACCCACTGCCTGCAATGTGACATTTGGAAACAGAGTTTTGCAGATGTGATCAAATTAAAATGAGGTTATACTAGATTAGAGTAGGTCCTAATCCAGTGGCTGGCAGCCTTATAAGAAGGTGGAAATTACAAATATACACACAGAAGGAAGTCAGAGGCAGAGACTGAAGTTACAATGCCACAAATCAAAGAACATCAAGGATTTCCAGCAACCACCAGAAACTAAAAGAAGCAAGGAAGGATTCGTTCCAAAAGCCATCGAAGGAAGCTCGGCCTTGCTACAACCTTGATTTCAGACTTCTAGCCTCCAGAACTGAGAAAGAATAAATTTCTTATGTTTCAGTTTACAGTAATTAGTAGTCCTAAGAAACTAACACAGCAAGTCTAGGTAAACTGCAAATAGAGCTACTTCTAACTGCTTGGTATTTGAGGCAAGTCCTAGCTACCAGACACTTTTAATTTCTCACAAAAAGCATCTGTGGAATGTCTATAACTCTAAAATGCAGGCAAAGTAAAGTGCTTATTTCAACCAAATAAGTGAAATGCTTTGAGCTTAATATGAACAGTGAACACAGGGAAGCTCCAATTCACTTGGGTGTTTCTGGTCACAACTGCTGAGGGAACTGAGAAATCAGAATGCTAAAACCTAAAGGGAATTAGGCCAGATCACTGCAGCAAAAAGGATCATTAACTGCTATTAAGAGCACAGGGCACTCAATGCTTATCACTAGACCCAACTGCTTTAAGACAGCAAAAGAGTGCCATCTACTGAAGGACCAGTAGCAAACTAAGGCACTTGTGTAAAAATTCCATGTTTTTAATTTAAAACAAGTGTCCCAATCCTACTAGAATGGCAGGAAGGAAGAGATTCTACAGAAAACATTTCTCTTGGAATTTGCCTAATTTTCCTCCAGGAGACTGTATTCTGCCCAATTCAGGCACCAGATTCAAATAACCAGATGGCCAGTGACCTCAGACCAAATGGGCAAGCATACCTTTTGCTGCATGATTGATAGAGGTGGGAGGTTCATCATCAGACGTAGAACTGAGGTTCAGGCCAAGCTCTGCAACTCTTTTCTTCTGTTTCTTGATGGGGGCAGTACACTCTGGATCATTTCTCCTCTTCATTGTTACTGCAACCATAAATCCAGACAGTCAGCTGCCCTTGTCAGAACCAGAATCAGAGCAGGGATTCCAAAGCATAAACCTTCAGTGGAATGGGATTTGGCGACTCTAAACAGCTCCCAGTGCCAGCACCTGAATAACCTCTTGCTCTGAATGTGGTCCAAAAAAGGATGCTAGCCAAGCTCTGGTTTTCAATAACTGCTAGCTTTACTGAAGAATGTGGTGTTCACATCTGCCATGCTCACAATGGTCTTGGGGTCACCAGTGTCAGGTACCAAAGAGTCAGGATAAACTCCACAAACCACAGTGGGAAAATGTGTTATTCCATACTTTCAATACAATACTGATATCTGTGACAACCATGGACACTGGAAATTAATTAAGAAATTGAATGAGTATCAACCAGTATCTCCAAGGTAAAGAGACCATCCCAAAGTCATTGCTCCACTATCATTACTATTTTACCAGGATTAAGAGGCTACATAATATAAATCAAATTATGGTTTTTGGTTTACATCAGGGTGCTTGAAAACATGAAAGATTTGGGAAGTTTTTTAGCAAGAAGGAATGGAAACAATGGTTGACTTAGGATTAAAGAAACCAAAGGGTGGGAAAGTTGGTGGGATCAAACGTAGCCATATCATGAGATGCAGGAACAAACCCAGTCAGAGCAAGAACAGAAATCCATTTCCACAAAAAATAAAGGAAACAGGCAGGTACCATGTCACCATCATCCATGTCCATGGGTAGGATCATGAGAGTTAAGCAGGAGAAACAGTGAGAATGAAGTGATATGAGACCTTGAAGTCTTAAGGAATGGGCAAGTTAAAGAGCAAGCAAGTAGTGAACACACTGTGGTTTATATACAACTGACTAGCTGTCAGAGGACTCAGAAAAGAGAACCAAGTACTGGACCAAACAGTTGGCCCACCTGCTGGGCTCCACCCTTTGGGAAAGGGGAGATGCATGGGCTCAGGACAGGCTTATAAAATGCTCACTGCTGCTACTGCCAAGAGTACAATGAAATTCAGGGGCAGCACTGATCCCCTAAATCTCACAAAACCCTAAATCACACATTTCACTTCTCTCCAGCTCAAGGATGAGCCAGTCAACCATCTCATCCTTCCTAAGGCAGCAGCCTCTTGGGACTAGGCACAGGCAGAAGCTATCTTCTGGAAAATACAGGAAATACAGAATAGAAACCAAAACCAGGCTAAGCCACAGCTCACTTTAAACCAGTCTTTTATGGGCTCACGAGCCCCCAAAGGCCCCTCAGATTTTTATCGACTTTGGAGATTGGAAGCTCACTGCAGACTGGTTTGGGGTGGAGCCAAGAAAAGGAGAGGAAGTAGTTGTCTGAGAGGCAGGAGACGCTGATCCTTTTCCCCAAATCTCAATGCCTTCGACGTGGGTCTTCCAAATTATCTAATCCAACCTTCTC
>NW_004567102.1:4866231-4880795 GCF_000260355.1 Condylura cristata | reverse complement strand
CCCAGAGTTGGAGTGAGATATGGAGGGCAAGGCAGGAAAGAGTGAAGGAGCGAGGAAGCGGCGAGGGTCACGACCGCGGGTAGGGAGCCGAGTAGCGGTGAGGGAAGGATGCTGAGCCCGCTCGCCCTCCCGCTCTGTCCCCCGGGGCCGCGCGTCGGCACTCACGCTAAGGGGAGGGCGAGCTGCCAGGGAGCGCAGAGGGAGGGTTCAGGCCGCCGCTGCCGCCGCCGCCACCGGGCCTAACCCTGCCACTGCTAGAGCCGCCGCCTCCTCCCTCAGTTTCGTTTCCCCACAGGCCAGCCCAAGTCCGCCGGCCGCGCTGTCGCGCTCGGGTCCAGCCCCGCGGGCCGCGCGGCTTGATGACGTCACGGGCAACCTGCTCCCTCCACCCCGCCCGGGTCCTGGCCCGGGGGAAGACCGCGCGGGTTCCGGCCCGCCCCGCCCCCTTTACCCGCGGCGGTCCAGGACGCCTGCGCGCCAGCGCCTCCAGGGGAAGACTCAAAAGCAAAAGTAACAGAGACTACTCTTAAAAATGAAGAGTTAGGTGCCGTACTGTGACCTCATATCCCTTAATTTCATAATTTTCCTGGGCCTCGGTCTCTTCATTTTACAGACTAAGAACAAGTTTAGAGCGGTAGAAGGCAAAGTGAGGGCAGAAAGCCAGTCTTCCAGTTCAGGGCTGTGTGTATCCCCACAAATCCAGCATACATCAATAGTCGCTCAACAGATGTTGAGTAAAGGTTGGGAGAAAAGAAGCTAAGTCGCCTGTGACATTTTGTCATAGAGACACAGATGATTTCCATCCCAAATTACTCTTCCAATTTTCATTTTTGGCCAATATGGCCAAGAGTGGAACATCCTCACTCAGTCACCTCACACCTGCAAATTTAAAGTTGACCTTAACGTTCTCACATAAACCTGCTCTTTGTTCCAGTGGATGGCACCACCAATCAACTAGAAAACTGGAGAGGCTCTTTCCCCCATTCTCCAGAGCTACCAAAATACACTTAATTGAGTTTATCTCCTAATTTTCTCTCACTATCCTCTTTCCCATTACCACTGCCCACACACTCAACCTCTCCCACAAGGACTTATCCAGTAATTTTCAAATCATTGTGCCTGTCTGCAGCTGTCATGATTTTGATGCATTCTCCACAAAATCAAAGTATTTTTAAAAATTAGATCTGAACTTGTCACAATCCATCAGTGATTAAAATCCATCCATGCCATGTGGAGAAAAAGGAAACTCTCCTGCACTGCTGGTGGGAATGCAAACTAGTACAACCACTATGGAAAACTGTTTGGAGGTTCCTCAAACTGCTAAACCTGGAGCTTCCCTACAACCCAGCAATCCCACTCCTAGGTATCTACCCACAAGTCACAAAAACACTGATTGAAAAAGATACCAGCACCCCCATGTTTATTGCTGCTTTAATTACAATTGGAAAAACATGGAAGCAGCCCAAATGCCCAAAAGCAGATGACTGGATTAAGAAGATGTGGTACATATATACAATGGAATATTACTCAGCAACCAAAAAAGAGAAGCACATGTCTTTTGCAGCAACTTGGATGGAGCTGGAAAAGATCATGCTTAGTGACATAAGCCAGAAGAGAAAGAAAAATACCTATGGTTTCACTCATAGCAGGAGTATAATGGACCAGAGGAGAAAATAACAAAAATAATGAACAACCAAATACCAGAGACATTTTGCGGGGGTGGAGTGGGGAATGGGATCAAAAACGGGGAGGGCGGTGGGGAGGGGAGTGCACGGGATTATGGTGATGGACCCCGGGTGACTTGGTGATGGGATTACAATTGAGATGGGGGAAAAAATGTACAAAATGATGTAAAATGTTATAAAATAAAAAAAAAAATCCATCTATGCCTTCCTACTTCTGGGAGGATAAAATTAATGTCCTAACACGGCCAAAAGGCCATTTTAGGCCTGACTCCTTCTGCTGTGGTGCCGTTACTTCTCACTTTTCAGGTTCTCTCTCCATTCCTCAAATATCCATGTCTCTTAAGGGTTCATCCCCCTGCCTAAGTCACTGTTGTCCCCTCTTTGCTTAACGGATGTCCCTTATCACTGAGCTTCAATTTAGTGGCCTAACCTCTGAAACTCTGTTCTGTTTTGTATGGGTTGGTCTTCAGTTTACTCCATAGTCTTCTCTCCTTCCCTTGCACTATGTACTTCCCTAGCATAACAATGATGTTGTGTAATTGACCTGTTGTCGACCATCTGCCTCTCCCACTCAGTTGTAAACTCTGTGCAGCAAAGGTTATGTCAGTTTCTTTGCATTAAATCTTCTAAGTGGCTGGTAGTAGGTGCTCTATAGACATTTATTGAATCTATGGAAATATGGAAGATGAATAAAAGTTCAGCAGGATACCAAAGGTCACACAGCCAGGAAACAGCAAATGAGCATTTAAACCCAGTTCTCTTTGGTTCTAAAGTTGAGTGTCTTTCCACTTTACCAGGGGTTCTTTAATATGTGCTGTGTTTTGGACACCTTTGATAAACATTGTGGATACATTTTCAAAGTAACAATTTAAAGGGCATATTACTTATATATGTAAAAAACCTATAAAAAGAACAAAAACAGGTTTCAATTCTTGTCAAAGTAGAAAAAACACAATCCACTCCATTTCTCCTGCTGAGTATAATTTAACTACTAGGTAGAATGCATGAAACGCCTGAATATTCTGAAAAACCGAATGGTAGCAAGTTTATTGGAGAAGGAAACCACAAGTAAAAAGACCATCATATCAGGGATGAATATCCCAATTTCCCCCACCCCCCAGTAGCTGCTGACCAGCACCAAAAAGCAACCTGAGACCTAGAACTTAAAATACTTAAATAACTCTAAGAAAAGTCATCATTTCTCTTTTTAAGAAAGAAAGAGGTCTGTAAGGATTAGAAGAGAGTGGAGGAAATCCAAAAGATTTTGCTTTGCTTTGTTTCTTTGATTCACTTTCACCCTGTCTTCAGTTAGTTCAAGATGACAGTGACAGTAGAGCCCATTAGAACTACAAAGCTGGGCCCTCTCTAGTGGTGCAAAGAGCTGAAATGCAGCACTACAAAGCTAGCCACAGCCACTGCAGCACAAGTTCGATTCCTGGCCAGGGAGGTGGCCCACATGGCACAGCAGGCCACTCCTGTCTCACCTGCTGCTTCCCTCAGCAGTGTACTTCATCAGTCTGCCTGTTCTGCTCCCCACTCTGTCTCTGGTGAATCCTGTCACTGCCCCTGCACCTTTGGCCTGTACCCCAGTTCTGGATGCATAAACAAATACATTTTAAAAAAGAAGAACCACAGAGCAAAGCATGTAGGTAGGAAATTGTGGCTTAGACCTTACTAGGTTGGTTGCTTATTCAAACAAACTCCCAACAAAGTGAAACATGTCAATATTTTCCACAGGATTTAAATTAGACTCAAAGTCACAATATACAATCTTCAAAATGTCCAAGACACGAAGTCCAGCAAGATGGCAGAGGAATAAAGATAAAGGGCTTACCCCCTCCACATATTTACAACCAAATTCTATATGAAAGACAATGGTCCCAGGAGGACAACTAGATAACCACTGTATACATAAAGAGAGAGAACATGGCAAAAAAGGAAGAAAAAAACAAAAATTTATGTTTAAAGTGTTTCTGGGACAGCACAATGCAAGAAAAAGGTTAGTTACATTACTGAGCCTCGCTGTTGTTTATTGAAGGATTTATGCAGACATTGGGACCTGCAGAACCAGGAATTGCACTGGAGAGGGTTCTACCTCCTGAGAACTCTAGTGGCAAGGCAGCAGAGCCTCAAGGTAGAATGCTGGGGTAGCAGAGGTATGCTTGCAAAGGGAGACACTTCACTGTTGCTACCCAGAGTTGGAGTGAGATATCCACATCCCAGTATAGCAGCGCTCGAGACAGGGGACAGCCTTGGTGACTGTCAGTGTAGAACCTGTGTAAAGATAGTGATTGCTAGCTTGTATTTGTGGGTTCCAGACATGAGTCCCTAGAGCCTGAACTGATGGGGAAGGCTAGATTAGCTCACCGGTGCCTTCATACAGAAGAGGTTCTTCTCCAGAGCAGGCTATGTATACTCCAATAAATATGATAATCTTGAAGAAACAGCCAAATTTCTTTTAAAAAAATTTTTTATTTATTTATGCGTACAGAGCTGGGGTACAAGCATGAGATGCTGCAGGGGCAGTGAGAGGATTCATTAGAGGACAGAATGGGGAGCAGAACAGGCAGATCTACGAAGTCCACTGCTGAGGGGAGCAGTGGGTGAGACAGGAGAGGTCTGCCATGTCTTGTGGGTCAGCTTCCTGGCCAGGAATCAAACTTGTACTGAAGCGGCTTTAGCTTGGTAGTGCTGTGCTTTAACCCTCCGCGCCACCAGGGAGGGCCCAAAATGGCCAAATTTCTAGAACAATAGGTTTACTAAGACTAAACAGGAAGAAACAGAAAAACAGAATAAACTGAGCACAAGCATGAAAATTAAAACAGCAATAAAAAAATCTTACCCCCCACAAAAGTCCAGGGCAAACAAGCCACATAAATGAATTTTATCAAAACATCAAAGAAGAACTGATGGCCATTTTGCTCAAATTATTTTTTAAAATACAAGAAGAGGGAACTCTCCCTAATACATTTGTGACGCCAACATTACCTTAATACCGAAATCAGATAAAAATAGCACAGGAAGGAGCCTCCTTAGTGGCGCAACTAGCTGGGGCTCAATGCTGTGAAACTATCTGCAGCTACTGCAGCAAGGGTTCATCCCCTGGCCAGGAACGGGACTCACATGGTGCAGCAGACCTCTCCTGTCTCACCTGCTGCTCCCCTCAGCAGTGTATTGCAGTACATCTGCCTGACCTGCTCCCCACTCTGTCTTGGGTGACTCCTCTCATCCCCATCCCTGCACACCTCTGGCCAGTACCCCAGTTCTTGTATGCATAAATAAATATTTTTTTAAAACAACCAAACACCCAATTTGAAAAAGTGCAAAAGGCATATGTTGCCATATCTCCAAGGAAGACATAAAAATGGCTTACAAGTATGAAAATATATTCAACATCACATCTTTAAGGAAATAAAAATCTCAACTGCAATGACACACCTCAAACCCACAAAGATGGCCACTATAAAAGAAAAATAACACAGAAAATAAGAGGTGATGAAGAAATTAGGCACTGTTGTTGGGATAATAACATTGTGCAGACACTATAAAAACCAATGGAGTTTCCTCAAAAAATGAAAAATAGAATTACCATATGATTCAGCCATACCACTCCAGGTATATAGTCAAAAGAATTGTAAGCAGGATCTCAAAGAGCTATTTGCTTATCCACATTCATTGCACGTTATTTACGGTAGCTAAAAGATAGAATCAAATGCCTATCAATGGATGATGGATAAAGAAAATTTGAAACAACGCACACAATGGAATATCATTCCGGGTGGATAAAGAAGAAACTCCTATTATCTGCTACAACACAAGTGAAACTTGCAATAGCCTAAGTAAAATAAACCAATCATAATTAATCAGTCTAATTTCACCTCGATGAGGTATTTAAAGTAGTCTAACTCATAGAAACAGGAAATAGAATTGTATTTGGTAAGGGCTGGGGAGAGGGAAAAATGGGGATGTGTTGTTCAGTGGATATAGACTTTTAGATTTGCAAGATGAAAAAGTTCTAAATATCTGTTCACAGATACTGACCTGTCCATTTTAAAATGGTTGAGAGGATAAATTTTATGCTATGTGGTGTATTTTTTTACTACAGTTGAAAAAAATTGCTTTTATAACCATGATCCAAGGAGTGAATGCTCTTATAATGAATAGAAAAATAGTCTCTGCAGAGAAAGGGATGACATCTTTATAAAGAACAAAATTTTAGAATTAAAAAATAGTAACAGTAATAAAATTTTTACTAGATGAGCTCAATAGGAGATTGGTTGTGGTTTCCTATGAACTGGCCACTCATGGGCAGCTGTGACCTATTTGCTATCTGCAAATCACAGCAGGTCATCCCCTGACTACATAAGGAGAAAAGCTCATACTGCCAGGCAGGCGTACTTAAGGAGAATAGCATACAGGCTCCGGGACGCCTAGGCTGCTGTTGACCCGGTTACGTGACTATCTCCATGGCGGTGTCAGGATAACTCTGCTTGTGATAACATCATACTTTGCTGATGGAAATGTCTCTTGGCACATGGTCACATGTCCCCTTCCCTGTCCCTCACAAAACTGTCTCCCATTCCTTTCCCACCCTCCAGATCTTATTCCCATACCATCAGCTTTTACTAGCCTTCATGCTTTCAGTAGATGGCACAAGAACTGCTTAAGTACCAGAGTCTGGCCCTGCAAACCTGTTCCATGTCCACTGTGCTCCTCACTGCATTCCTGCCGCAAAGCCCCAACAAAGTTCCTGTCGCAACAAAGTGTGATGGCAGAAGAGCAGTCACCTGCTTACCTCTGAGATAGTCACTTTCACCATCACTGTGGCTGGGATAGACACTGTCTACTTTTACAAACCAAGTGAGTCCCTGTTGACTACCGCAGAGAAGTTGCTGGTCCCAATTTACCCTAAATAAGCAGAGGCGAGTAATGAAGCAGTCTCAGGGCACAGCACCAAAGATTCCCACTGTTATTACCTGAAATTCAGCAGTTTTCCGAGTGTAAATGTTTCTCACATGTTATATGGCTTTGGTTGGCTTCTGGAACACAGAAATGGTTGTTTATGACAATTCTTCTTTCTGTCAACTATTGCTTTGTCAGTAATTTATTTTGGGGGAAAGGACACTCTGATCTCTTCAGTTGATCATACTTGGAAATTCTGCTCCAATTTTCTTATTTTAAATTCTTTAGTATTTTTGCAAAGAAAAATATACAAATACCACTTCTGCATTCACCTGTGCAAACATACTGTGCATCCATGCCTTTACTTCAAAACACAAACTATATGCAAAAAGGGAGTTTAAAGAATAAAAGAAAAGAAAAAAAATCTCTGCTAATCACAGAATTTAACTGTGTACATGACCTATTATTAAGCAATAATAATAACTTAAATAATATCCCATAATAAATAAAGCAAACATTAGACACATCTGAAACACTTCTAGACTGCATACTTGTTCACATTACAAAGTTGAGAATTCTCTTTTAAACTGTCTGGTTTGTGGGGCCTCCCTGTTAGCCTATGGGTTAAGTCTCAGAACTATTACTGCTGAGGCCTGAGTTCGATCCCAGGCTAGGGAGCTGACCCATATATGGAACAGTGCATTTCAGTAGACCCACGTGTTTTGTGCACCACTCTTGTCTCTGATGAATCCTCTCACCTCCTGCACCTCTGGCCTACACCCCAGTTCTTCTAGGCAAAAAAAAAAAAGCTACCAAAAACACTCCCTTCTCAGGGACATCCATCATCAGGCACATGTCTTGTTAGGAGCACCCAAATAGTTATGCCTGAAAATACATGCAAACATATAATAAACAAGAAATTTAAAAAAAATGTCTAGTTGCAAAAACTTGAACCAACAGTAGAAAGCACTCACCTTTTTTGTTTGATCAACGAGTTATTTTGAAAGAAATACTACAAAACCAATTGAGTTATGAGTTGTCAGTGTGAGACACAATGATTACTAAGTGCACAGTTGCCCACAGGCTGATAAGAGACATCATTCAAGACTAAGTAGAGAGAAGACAGGGCAATCATGTGTTACCCAGGAGTAGCTGTAATAATATGGTAACCCTGAAATAATAGAAATAAAACTTTGAACTATCTACAGCAACTCTGATGTGCTATAAAAATAGCTGTGCCCTTTATTTGGTGACAAAACCGCAGATACTATTAATTATTCCTGGAGTTTGTTGCCTACTGTATTAGTTCCCTACTGTTGCATAAAAAATGTATCATCGTTAAACAATATTTATTAGCTCACACAGCAATTTAACAGAAGTACTGGGGCAGAGTCTCTCATGAGGTTGAAGGCAAGCTGTTGACCTTGTTTGCAGCTAGGTACAAACATAGTTAGTGGTCTGGCCAATAAGGTATAAGCAGGAGTTGTTAGATGAAACTTCTGATAAGTCTTCAAATTTCCTACACAGTGCTTGCTTCAGCAGCATATATACTAAAACTGGAATGATACAGAGAAGATTAGCATGGCCAAGGATGACAGGCAAATTCATAAAGATTTCCATATTTTTAAATAGCTGATGTATTTTAAATACATCAAATTAAGAGCTTCTGTACAGCAAGCGAGACAATACCCAAAACAAAGAGATACTCCACTGATTGAGAGAAAATTTTTGCACACAATATTAATGACAAAGGACTGATCATAAAGATCTACAAAGAGCTGACAAAACTCAACAAAAATAAAGTGAACAACCCCACAAAAAATGGGCAGAAAATCTAAAAAGACACTTCTCCAAGGAGGAAATGCAGACGGCCAGCACATGAAAAAAATTTTGACATTACTTGAAATAAAGGAAATGCAAATCAAAACTACAATGAGATACCATTTCACACCAGTGAGAATGGCACTTATAGAAACAACAAATGTTGGTGAGTATGTGGAGAAAAATGAACTCTCCTACACTGTTGGTGGGTGTGCAAACTGGTCCAACCATTTTGGAAAGCTGTTTGGAGGTGTCTCAAACTGTTAAAAATGGAGATGGCATATGATCCAGCAATTCCACTCCTAGGGATCTACCCAAAGGACACAAAAACATTAATTCAAAAGGACATCTGCACCCCTGTTTATTGCTACATTATTTACAATAAAAAGTTGTGGGATCAACCCAAATGCCAAAAAATAGATGACTGGATCAAGAAGATGTGATACATATACACGGTGGAATATTACTCAGCAATCAAAAAGATAAACTCATGCCATTTGCAGCAACATGGATGAAGCGGGAAGGGATCATGCTTAGTGAGATAAGCCAGAAAGAAAGAAAAAAAATACCAGTGGTTTCACTCATAGCAGGAGTGAAAGGGGTCAGGGGGAAAAAAGTAATTGTAATACAGTAAGAACTAAAATCAACAAACAACTAAAAATCAGATACATTCCAAGGGCAGGGTGGACATAGGATCAAAACAAGGATAATAAAATCTCACAGGACTATGGTGATGGCACATGAGTGAAATGGTGATGTAAAGTCTATGGGGTTTACAACCGAGATGAAAAAGCATACATTGTACAAAAATGAAGAATGCGTAAAAAAATATATTTAAAAATTAAAAAAATAATAAATTCCTAGACAACCACTACAGATGGGTAAGGAGAAATACCCTGAGTCTTTAGTAGCCTATAGTCTCTCTTTAGTTTTTTGTTTAGTGCCCTGTATTAGCCTAACTTAATTTTGATATGCACATATTATCTCACTTGATTCTCCCAAAAGCCATGGGAGAAAATATTTTATTATCTGCATTTTTTGTAAAGGATGTCAGAAGATAGGACTTACCAAGTTCATATAGGTAGTAAATGAAGAGCTGGACCCAACTCAGAGTGTCTGACGCCCCTGTTGGTGCTCATGACCCTTCGGCTATATGATTGCTTTACAGGAAAGGAATCTGAGTTCCCTGTAATAGCAATAATAATGATTTGGCTCACTCAGTTTCTCTAGGTAGATGGGGGGGCAGATTTATTAAATTTATTAATAGTTAACACTTGGTGAGAACTTACCATGTACCAGACATGTTACATATTACATGCTTAGGACCCTCCCTGGTGGTGGAAGGGGTTAAAGTGCACCAATATGAAGCTACTATGAAGTTACCCACAGCCCTTGCAGTATGAGTTCCATTCCCGGCCAGGGAAGTGACCCACATGGCCCAGCAGCCCTCTCCTGTCCTGCCTGCTGCTCCCCTCAGCAGTGATTTCAGTCAATCCATCTGTTTTGTTCCCTTCTCTGTCTCTGGTGAATTCTCTCACTCCATGCACCTCTGGTCTGTACCCCAGTTCTTGTATGTGTAAGTAAATAAATATTAAAAAGTTACATACTTATAACTTCACTTAATTTTTACAACCCCTATGAAGTAGATACCATTATTCCCATGTTTCAGGTGAGGAAACAGATTTGGAATTTTAAGTGATCTGCCCATAACTCAAGCAGACACATACGTGGCCAAGATATTGTCTTAAGTATACTTTAGAAAGCCACTTCTAGGGCCCTCCTTGATGGCACAATAGGTTAAAGTGCAGTACTATGAGCTGCCTGCAGCCACTGCATCACAGAGTTTGATCCCTACCCAGGGAGCTGACCCTCCTGGCGTGGCAGACCTCTCCTCTCCTGCCTGCTGCTCCCCTCAACAGTGTATTTGGCCGCCCCTGCACCACTGGCCTGTACCCCAGTTCTTGTATGAATAAATAAATAAATCTTTAAAAAAAAAAAAAAAGAAAGAAAGAAAGCTACCTCTGGGTACAATGTGATAAATTACTGCAGAGAATGTGAAAAATGATTGGATAGGGAAGAGCAAAGGTCAGGAGGCAATTTAGAGAGCTACCGAAAGAAGGAAGGAAGGGAGATCACTCTGTCCCAACTCCTGATTTCCAAGAAATATGATATAAATGCTCTGAGAAGACAGGTCTTCTGTAAGATGGTGAGGTTGAGGACATGTTGTCTCCTCCCTGAGATTTTATTTAATTCCATCTCTCACTTCCTTGAGTTTCTGGAATATCCACAGTCCCAGCTTTACCGAATACTTGTAAAGGAAAGAGATGGATAGAAGAAGTGATAAACCCATTTGCTTTAGAATTCTCAGTGGGTGAGGGGTAAGGTATGGTACTATGAATCAGCAGCTCAACAGATCCACTGCTTAAAGATCTTTGAGGGTCCCCCAAATTCTAACCAGAGGTAATAAAAATGGGAAGTGCCCTCTTAGGTGACCGAAGACTGAAGCACAGAAAGGCTGAGAAACTGACCAAAGGGACAAAGTAAAATGTAGACTCACAGCTCATACTCCTCACCATCACATTTTTTAAAAGATTTATTTATTTATTTCTACAGAACTAGGGTACAAGTCAGAGGTACAGGGGTGGTGAGAGGTTTCACCAGAGACAGAGTGGGGAGCAGAACAGGCTGATCAACGAAGTACACTGCTGAGGGGAGCAGCGGGCAGGTCAGGAGAGGTCTGCTGCGCCATGTCGGTTGCCTCCTGGGTGGGGATAGCACTCAGACTGAAGCGGCTGTGGCCAGATCGCAATGCTGCATCCTAACTCATTGTGCCACCAAGCAGGGTCCCACTATCACATTTGTTATGACCCAAGATAGAACCTGATGTTGTTTACTCAAACGTGAAGAAAATATTTTGGAAAGATGTAGGTTAGCTCACAGGATTGAGCAATACCAAAAGAGAATGGATCAGTTTCACCTTTAGGTGAAAGAAACAGTAGAGGATTCTGGGTACATTAACTGGTAAAGACTACATTGACAGAATTAAAAGGATATATAAAAAGAGGCATGGCACATAGGTGGCCAGGAATAGTCCCCCAAATTGAACCATTTGATGAAGTTACCACTCCCTCCAGCACCTGGGCACACCTCCAAAGCTTATGTGGCAAATCCCCTTGGTCATGAACTAGGCTGCCATTACCATGGCCACAAATGCCCCTGGAATCTGGACTCTTCAGGATGTATTCTCACACAACCATCATTTGGCTCTCTCAGATTCTTTAGATCTATTAAAGAATCAACTCATGAGATTATGGAGGCTGACAATCCCAAGACCAACCCGTAGCTGGTAAACTGTAGATCCAGGAGAGAGATGGTGATGTAGCTTAGATTAAAGCCATATAAACCTATACACGAGAGATAAGGAAGAGCTAACATGAAGGATTGTATCCAAAGGCAGGAATCAAGCAAACAAACCAATAATAGTCCCAGCCCAAGGTAACTACCTTGACAGGAAGAGATTCCCTTTTTACCAGAAGGCCAGCCTTTTCATTCTGTTCAGGTCTCCAACTGACTGGATGAAGTTGGCCCACATTGGGAACGGCAATTTGCTTCACCAAGCTCACCAGCCCAAATGTTAGCCACCCAGAATCACGTTTGACCAAATATCTGGGCAGGAAATAATCTAGTCAAGTTGAAACATAAAGTTAAGCATCACATTTGTTCCCTAGAAAGCTCTATTGCCTTTAAAAATTTTTATTTATTTATGCATACAAAATTGGGGTACAGGCCAGAGATTCAGGGGTGGTGACAGGATTCACCAGAGACAGTGGGGAGCAGAACAGGCAGATCGACAAAGTACACTGCTGAGGAGAGCAGCGGGCAAGACAGGAGAGGTCTGCTGCGCCATATGGGTCAGCTCCCAGGTGGAGGATGGAAGATGGAACTCATGCCAAGTGGCTGTGGCTAGCTTCTTAGTGCTGTGCTTCAACCCATTGCACCACCAGGGAGGCTCCTCTATCGCCTTTTATTTCCCCTACGTGTTTCCTCCTTGTGTCTGCAGGCTATTCCCTTTGAATGTCAGTGATCCTCGGGGTTTTGTCTTGGGAAATCTTTCCTTCAGCACATTCTCCTTGGGGGTATTTTACTCTCCTTTATGACTTCCACATTTGTATTGTCATCCCAGATCTCACCTCTGCACACTTGTTTCAATGTTGAGAAACCATAGGACCCCTAACTGACACCATATCCTCCATCCCAGACCGGTAGCTTCTCCTGTGGACAGCAATTTTATAAGATCACCCAGTGGGAGCTTTCTTTTTGTCACATGTCAAAACACAATGTATGTGTGTATACCTCACACAGGGATTTTTCAGCAACTGCATCTGAGAGGTTTTGAAGCAACAGCTAGCTTTCCTGGCTAGCAAATATTTCTCTCCAACAACTGATTCAGTGAGTTTTGGGATGGACTGTGGACCCTGTCACTAACAATGTGTGACAATTCGCCTTTTGGTATGACAGGTGAACTTCTAAAGTCAGGTCTCTGGGACTGGTTTAATGACTAACCATTGCTATAGAAGATGATGTCCAGAAGACTATGAGAGAAAATTAAAGTTTCTATGGACAATGGAGGGGAGCATATTAATTAGCACACCTGTTATTGAAATCAAATGTGTATATGCAATGCTCTAGTGTTCTTAGTCAAATGAAGCATTGGTTGTTATAACAGCTCAACTTTGGAAGGAGTCTCTGGAGTCATAGGTGGTTTGCCTCATCCTGCATTTCAAATAAAGTTACAGAGAGTCATCAGAATATAATGATAATGAATCTAGTTTTATTTCTCCATTCCTTAAGAGTGGAGGGATTCTAGGGGGAAAGAAGGCAAAGGATAGCTTAAAATTAGAACTAAAAAAAAAAAAAAAATCAAGAGCATCCTAAGTTACCATAGTACCGGTGATTCTCAAGCTTAATGTACTTTTTGCATGGAGACTAAATGTCACACTGTCAAATACATGTTTCTCTGCTGACATTTAAGAGTTTTCTTTCTGCTCAATTCAGAACAATCATTACCAGACACAATTCTCTCTGGGTGCCTGGCCAGGCTGCTTCCTTGGAATTCTTCAATTATGCATTTTAATGGGAAACACACACACACACACACAAGCTCTTGCTAAAAGTATGTGCAAAAGATTGTCCATTGTAAGCTAAACACTTCCCATGACTATCCCAGGTCCAAGAATTTAGCCTCCTGCTGCTAATCTTTACTTTTAGTTAAATCAATATAAATCATCAAGTGACAAGTTTTCTTGATACAGTGACCAATGTGGAGAAGAGGTGAACAATTTAATCTCCTAATTTATTTGGGGGGATTTTGAAAGTCAGCAGTGGTACAGTTAGAAGTGTAAACAAAAGACATCATTTTTAAATATCATGCATAGGGACTATGTAGCCACTCCATACATTCTTTGCTTCTTCACACTCAACAATCCCAAAACAGGACTCACGTTTGCCCAGCACCTTCCTCCCAAATATTCTCCTCTTCCTGAGTTATTGCAGCGAACACTGTCATAGATCACTGTCACAGATCAAGGCAGAAAACCAGTGATCATCAGGGAGAACTCCGGGTTCTCCCTCATCTCCACAACCCATCAAACAGAAACTTTTTTCAATACCTCCAAGTATCTGGGAACTCATCCATTTCTCTCCACCCCCACTGCCAATGTCTTAATGCAAACCATCTAACCTCACTGTTTTCTTCCTTTTTTAATAGCAGAGAAAGATTTATGTCAGGCTGAACAAGTAAAGAGAAGGGGGGAGGAACATTCAAATCTGCACCTCTATTAAAAGTTATGTAGGTTTTGGGAACCAGGGTGAAAAACAATGGAGTTAAGGCCTTCCTGGCACAGAGGTTAAGTCTCAGCACTATGAAGTTGTCTGCAGCCACTGCAGCATAAATTCAATCCCCAGCCAGGGAGCTGACCCACACGGCACAGCATACCTCTCCTGTCTCACCTGCTGTTCCTCTCAGCAGTGTACTTCAGTAGATCTGCCTGTTCTGTTCCCTACTCTGTCTCTAGTAAATCCTCCCACTCCGTCCCCCCAACCTCTGGCCTACACTCCAGCTCTTTTTAAAATATATTTATTTATTTATTTATTTAT
>NW_004567102.1:4846115-4865026 GCF_000260355.1 Condylura cristata | reverse complement strand
CTTGCAATGCTGTGCCCTAACCTGTTATGCCATCAGGGAGGGCCCATAGTGCTGACTTTAATCCCACCAGAGAGGGCCCTCAACCAAATGTTATTGAGCTACTATTAGCTCAACATTTTCCTACTCTTTTGGAATGCCATGAGCCAGTCACACAGAATACCTTTCATTTCTTCAAAGAGAACATGCTCACTCTCAACTTCACGTGTTCCTATACTTCTCTAGAACACTCCTCCCTATTCCTTCCTCAAAGCCCACTGTCTCTTCACCCTTAACCCTGGTGACTCCTAGTTGTCTTCCATGCCTTACCTTAAATGTCAAGTGCTTAAATGTCCAGGAAGCCTGCCCTGTCCCTTAGTCTGGGCTAGGTACCACCCCCTCTCTGTACTCTCTTGGCCCCCAGTATTATCTCCACTTAAATACTTGTCTGCAGGACACATTTCATAAGGTTAGAGATTGCCCTTTAAAAAAAAAAAAGATTTATTTATTTATGCACACAGAACCAGGGTACAGGTCAGAGGTGCAGGGGCGGTGAGAGGATTCACCAGAGACAGAGTGGGGAGCAGAACAGGCCATCTGACGAAGTACACTGCTGAGGGGAGCAGCAGGCAGGTCAGGAGAGGTCTGCCGTGCCATGTGGATCACCTGCAGGGCAGGTGGGGATCGAACTCATGCTGAAGTAACTTTAACTTCTTAGTGCTGCGCTTTAATCGCTGTGCCACCCCTGTCTTTTTCATCTTTGTAACCCTAATACCTAGCACAGTATCTGGCATGTAGTATTCAATAAATACTTGTAGACCATGTGCATGCATTCTGAGAAACTTCCCAGGGCTAAGTTCTCCTTAGAAGGGGCTGGCTGGTTCCTCCCTGGTGGCCCATGTGGCACGACAGACCTCTCCTGTCTCACCTGTTGCTCTCCTCAGTGTATGCTTCTTGGTTTGCCTATTCTGCTCCCCACTCTGTGTCTGGTGGGTCCTCTCACTGCCCCTGCACCTCTGGCCTGTGCCCCAGTTCTGTGTGCAGAAATAGATAAATCTTTGGGGGGAAAAATCTTTGGGGAAAAAATCTTTGGGCAAAAGGGGAGGTAGTTGAACTATTTTCCATTCCCTGAGTTTTAGGACTTGTGGCAGAAAAGCATGCTTGGGAGAGATTTTCCCTGAATTTGAAAGGATGATATCCAGGGCAATTGTGTCTGTTGGAAGAAACTAAGCTGGCTTATATGGAGCGAACCTGCTGTGTGGAAATGGGTATCCCGGGAGAAGGAGGGATAATATCCAGATTCAGTGAAGTACAGTTTACACCGAAAACACAAAGTTTTTGGCCCTGGCTAAAAATGCCCAGTGCCAGAGCCAAGTGCCCACTCACCCCCCTCCTAAAGGATTCTTATAGGAAGACAGCTGAGGGAAGTATCGGGGTGCACACCACCTGACACGTTGGTGCTGATCATATTCTTTTCCTCCACCCTTTTCCATGATATCTACCTTTTTCCTGACCTCTACGATTAGGTCTGGGCCACAGTGGTTATGAGGCCAGTGCTATTTAATGTGAAAGCAGGGATTATGGAAATGTTGGGGACACTGGAGGGCCCAAGAATGGCCTGGAATTGTGGGGAGATTTGCTCTATCTCTGCAAAATCACCTCCACCATCCCAGACAGTTCACCTGTCTCACCTGTTGCTGAGCACTGGGAAGAACACACCCTGTCCTGAACTAGGAAGGTCTAGGGTGAGGAGCCTCAGGAACCAACCAGACAGAGATGGAGTGATGTACTGGCAAATGTTTTATTGGCTATTGGGATAGGGAGGGAGGCTCTGATTTGTAACATTTGCCAATTTCTGAGGTGTAAAACACATCATGATTGACTTCAAACTACCAGTATTATGTCACTGAATATGGAGTTGGGAATCTGGCAATGAATACAATCTGAGAGCCAATGCACCACTGGCAGAGGCCGGGAAGGCGGTGAGGAACCAGGAAGAGTACTGAAGCAGAGCCCTAAGACTGGGACAGCCCGCTCACAGCTTGCTATAAACTCACAGAGGCACATGTCTTGAAAACCTGTCTGTCGGAGACAGCTCTGGTGGCCAGGACTGAGAAAGGAATTTGAAAGAACCAGTAAAGAAATGACAGACACAAAATAAGGTTTAAGAGAAGCGGGACCAGGGCACACAAGTCTTCCCCGTTCAAACTCAAGAGTCCCAAGTGTCCAGCGCAACTCATTTTTCTTGATACAAACTGCCCTCCTCCCTTCTTGTTAGTTACTAGACAATGGATCTTTTTTTAGTAGTTAGCCTTGTAGGGCACGAATTCACCACCACGGTTCTGCATTATCAGGTGTTATTTTACTCCTTTTCTAATCTTGCCTGCTTCTCAAGCTTAGCTTTGCTGACCCAAGGACACTGTGGTCTAGATACGGGCCAGTCTTCAGTTGTGACCCCGACATTTTTCCATTCCCAGCACCTCACACCTTAGGGTCTCCAACACCTGTCCAGTCCCATCCACTTCCAGGTTAAGTCTGGCATCAATGTCAGGACATTCGCTTATGCTTACCTGGCTTGATGTTGCCACTGAGGTTCCCTCAGTCTCCATGGGTATCTTCCTGCCTACTGTTGAGGACCCAAACTGGCCTTGGAGACACCCTTCGAGACCTTTGGCTAAATGTGGGTAGAGGTGCAGGGGAGCTTAGCTCCAATGTGTTGGTCCCCACACCTTGATGGCCGCCCTGGAGGATTATGAGGAGGTTGGAACAGACAGAGCTGATGGGGAGGATGAGGGCAAAGAGTATTAACCTGTCTGCTGCTATTGTACACTCTGTTGTCCGGGAATGTTCCCATACTATACAGTTGTCCACTGTGGCCTGGCCTTCTAATAAAAGTGATGCTTCCATTAAAAAAAAAAAAAAAAAAAAAGAAGCAGATTGAGAAGGTTCTCACAATCCAGTTCCTCGACAGTGACATGCCAGCTTTACAACTTGGTGTGGGCCAGTAGCATTGACAGGCTCTTTCTGGAGTCTGAGGAATGTGAAGACACCCAATATACTATCTAAGTAGGTAGCGCTGCTAATCCTCTCCCATGGAAACTGATAAAGCCTCTGTGGGAAGCTTTGATTTTTTTTTTATTTTATTATAATAGTTTATTTTCACATCATTTTGTGCCTTTGTCCATTTTAGTTGTAATCCCCGTGGGCGTCCCATCACCAAATCACCTGTGTGCCATCACCATAGTCCAGTGCACTTCCCCCTCCAGTCCCGTAAAATGTCTCTGGTATATAGCTATTCATTATTATTATTTCCCACCAGGCTCTCCCTGCCCCGGTCCTGTATGCTCCTGCTAAGAGCGAAACCATCTGGTATTTTTCTTTTTCTTTCTGGTTTATTTCACTAAGCATGAAGCTTTTTGACTCCTTAGTAGAATAGAGGTCCAGAATGGTTCTTTTTGCTTTGCTCTGTGCCATATGCCAACTATCGCATAATACCTAGTGGAAAATGGGCATCCAATAATTATAGCTGAACTGAAATTGTTGAAAATAATGACAAGTCACACCAGATTATTCACAGAACCTCAAGGAATGTGGACAACAGGGATAGAGGGTCTGGAAATTGAATCTGAGTTGGGGGCCTGGGTTTGAATTGGGTGAATCAGCAGCAAATAGGAAATACTGCTTGGAGAGCAAATGAATGAGCTCAGGTAACTAAGGCAGGCACTGTGTGGGGATGCTGCAGCTGAAGGAAATAAGCATTTATTGCACGTGCATTATGGCCCAACCTTCTGCTAGAAGAATCTGCTAGAACCTTCTGTTCTAAACTGAAGAATCAGCTGACTGACGACAGTTCATTATTGTTCATCTTCATCCCAGGAGCCTCAACTCCTAGTCTCAACTTTCATTTATGAAAAAAGCTAAAAAAAATTTGATCAGGTGGGAAATTTTCTTTTCCTGAATGAAGCTAACCAGTGTTCAGAAAAACAAGCCCTTGGCCTGCTATAGCCAGTGACAGCATTCTGCCCCAAACAGGCTTTGCATCTGTTAATAATGGAGCAGGGGACGGTGATTCCAGGATCCTGCTAACCTTCTTAGGGTAGGACCACAGAGTAAATCAACTGTTCCTTAATTTGTATATCAAATAGTTAATTGCTAATTCATTCGAACCTGGGAAGACAAGTTGTTGAGACAAACATACCTAGGGCAACTGCATATCTAGTATCCTTAGAAACGAAATGGGGAGAGGCTGTGCAGTCGGGCTATTAAAAGCAAACAGGTAGTCAGTAAGAGCTGCCCATCCCAGGCCCTCCTGCCCTCATGGCTGTTCAGAGTTAAAAGCAGTGAGAGGGCTGGGGTAATGAGGGGATTTAGGCCTTTCTATCAAAGCAGCCGCTACCAGTCAGAGAAAGAGATGATGGGTATCCAGCTGCCCAAATCACAAAGGGCAAAATTCCTCACTCTGGCACAGTCTGACAGCTGGGGTGGAGTGTGCCTGGAGGCGGAGCAAAGCCTTTCTAGGCTAACAGAATCAGACAGATACAGGACACCTGCCACTCACTGCATCGCCTCTCATGGAGTGAGTTGGCTGCACGCATCCTCTTAATAAAGCCAGACTCTGAAATAAGCCCTCTTTCCCCAGTTTCTCAAAGCCCTGTTGTCGGGAACATACCTTTAATTAGATCCAGACAGCACAGTGGTGGTGCTCAGCTATACTGTGGTTTGGTGCTGTAAGGCAGAAAAGACTCCATGTGTTTTTCTAGGCAGGTAAAATGTGGATGATGTTTGATATCAGATATCACTTCAGGGGAAAAAAAACATACTGTAGCTCTGAGAAATAATGCAAAAAAATTTGGCTTAATTTTTGGCTTGTGCCTCTTAAAAATAGAACATTCAAGTTTTTGTTTGTGAGCAGAGAATAGTAACTGAGATAATTATTTCGGTCTTAGGATAACACAACAGGGTGTTTAGAAATGAAGAACCTGCAGTTCAAAGAGGTTGAGTGATTTGCCCAAGGCTACAATCACAAATGGCAGGGCTGGGATTCAAATGCTGCTGGTATGATTTTTTTTTTTTTTTTACTAATATAATAGCTTATTTTTACATCATTTTGCACACTTTTCTTCCACCTCAATTGTAATCCCCATAGGTTTCCCATCACCAAGTCACCCATGTGCCATCACTATAGTCCAGTGCATTTCCCTCGCTGGTCTGATTTTTTAAATCTACCTTTCTTTTTTAAAGACTGTATTAAAAGCTTACTTTAATCTGTGGGGTAGACTTGAGAGGCAGCAAGTCACTGACCAGCAACCAAGCAAAAGAATGGCCAGTCTGTGCACTCAATCTCTGAAAATGAATCTCATTATCACAGGGCCGTTTCTTTGAAGATAATTTCTCTAATGCTGGATGTGCAACGGTGTGCACTGCAGCACTGTTTTAAAATGGGAGGGATTGATTCCAGCACAGTGGCCATGGCCATCTAGGCCAAGCCACCCAATTCCCAGCAGTCCCTTGGCTCAGTCAATCACCACTGAAACGTGGGAGCTGCTCATGTCACAAGTGTGAGGACCTCAAGCGGCACAGTGTTATTTGTAAATGTCGAAAAATAAATGAAACTATGCAAGAACCACTAAGCCACACAAACTGTATAGCTCACGTTCTGTTTTTCTTAGCACCCAACCTAACTTGTAAGGAATTCAGTGGCAATGAAAACCTACTTTACTGAAGCTGCTGAGTTTCTCAAGCCCATACCGTATTTGGTAAATGGCTGTTCATACTAAGTGGGGGTTGTGCTTTTTTCTCACATGGTTGGGAGCATGTGAGGTCAATTTCACCTTGGATTCTCTGCCTTTGGTTTATACAAGTTTCAAGTTTCGCTCTGTAGGGTTTGTTAAATTGGGACTCTAATTTATTTCATTCTTATTTCAGTGCAGATTGTTGGAGCCTCAGATGAAAGTAACAATATACATTGCTATGGAACCAGACTTAAAATTGTTACTAGTGAAACATTTAGGAGTTATATCTGTAAATATTTTTTAAAAACAGACTTGAAGCACTCTGATTTTAATAATTTCCTATATTTGGATTTCCAGATTTTCCTTCTTCACACATCACTTTGTGTTCTATACATTTTTTTTGTAGTTGTGATTTATTATTTTAGCTAAAAGTACACATGCTTAGCATATTTAATAGGACTTTGAAAGTTGTATGAATAAAAGAAAAAGGTGGGCCTCGCTGGTGGTTAGGGGTTAAATTTCAGTGCTATCACTGCCACCAGTGGCTTGAGTTAGATCCCCGGCCAGGGAACTAACCCACATGGTGCAGCAGACCTCTCCTGACCCGCCTGCTGCTCCTCTAGCAGTGTGTTTCAGTCGATCTGCCTGTTCTGCTCCCCACTCTGTCTCTGGTGAATCCTAAGCCTCTGTACTTCTGGCTTACACCCTAGTTCTTCTACACAAAAATTAATAATACAAAAATCTTACAATAAAGGAATAATTCTTTTTTTAAAAAGGAAAAAGGTTGGAAACCACCTAGATTAAAAAAAAAGGGAAAACAAACTACAGCAGAAATACACAACGGAGTATTAGGTCTGTAACAAAGAGGAAATTCCTTGTATTCTGACATGAAACTATCACAGAAACAAATCTGGAAAAAAGCAAGGTTGAGTTGTTTATGATTTATGAAAAGACAAGACATGTGCCTGCTGGTATAGACAGAAGGCCTCAGAAAGGGTACACAAGACCACACTCACGGCCCCTGTGCAGGAAGTGATCGCAAGGGTCCAGGTAATGGGCTTTTTACTGTACGCCCACTTGTACTTTTGATTTGAAACCATGTAAAATATTACCTATTCAAAAAATATATATCGCTAAATTCTTGTAAAAAGAATAGATGGTACATGAACTTAAAAGATTTTTCATCGATAATGCTGATGCAATCATATAAATAACAATACATGGGGGAAACAGGAGATTATTATATCAAGATAGTATTCTTAAAACAAACAAAGAAAAAACACTTCAAGGTTTGCCAAAGAGTGTCAGACCAGGTAAAGTTAAGGGTGATCATTTAGCCTAGGGTTGTCCCATCATTCCAGGTGTTTGGAATTGTGGGCAGAGTATCAAATGGCCTAGAAGCAGCTGATGGAGTTGGTTGACTACAATGGCTGTGCCTTCATTTGACTGTCAAACTTTCCTGCTGGAGAGGCCTGCTGGACCTGACTATCCATCCCAGGCATATATCATCAGCTCCCCCTTCAAACTTTTAAACTCTTACATATATTTTCCTTTATTTACTTAAAGATTTTATTTATTTATGCATACAGAACTGGGGTTTTGGCCAGAGATGTGGGTGAGAGGATTCACCAGAGACAGAATGGGGAGCAGAACAGGCAGATCAATTGAAATATACTGAGTGGAACAGCATGTGGGTCAGCTTCCTGATGGGGGATCAAACTTGTGTGGCAGTGGCTTCAGAGAGCTTCGTAATGTGGTGCTTTAACTGGCTGCGCCAACAGGGAGAGTCCCCTTTTTAAATTTTTTTTAAAGATTTACTTATTTATGCATATAGAACTGGGGTATAGGCCACAGGTGTGGGGGGTGCGTGAGAGGATTTACCAGAGACAGAGTGGGGAGAAGAACAGGCAGACTGACTGAAATACACTGCTGAGGGGAGCAGTAGGCAGGTCAGGAGAGGTCTGCCGCACTATGTGGGTAGCCCCCCCACCCCCCTCACCCCCGGCAGGGGATTGAACTTGTGCTGCAGTGGCTGCCATAGCTTCATAGTCCTATGCTTTAATGCATTACGCCACCAGAGAGGGCCCCTCTTACATATACTTCAATTAATACAATGTTTGTTGAAGTTAAAAAAGAAGTTAATAGTATTCTGCTCCGTTTTTCTGGAATTTTTATGCCGTGGTTATAACAGATATTTTTAAGTTTTTTTCCATGTATAACAAACTTCCTCTTTGACTGCACCACTCCAATCAGTAATCATGGTGAGAAAGATGGAAATGACTCCAGAAACCCAATATCCACAGAATACTGAATAAATGAAAAAAGTTGAGGAAATTATTTTTTTAATATTTATTTATTTATGCATACAAGAACTGGGGTACATCAGAGGTGTTGGGGTGAGAGGATTCACCAGAGACAGAGTAGGGAGCAGAACAGGCAGATCGACTGAAATACACTGCTGAGAGGAGCAGTGGGTGAGACAGGAGAGGTCTGCTGTGCCATGTGGGTCAGCTCCCTGGCCAGGGATGGAACTCTCGTTGCAGTGGCTGCAGATAGCTTCACAGTACCATGCTTTAACCCGTTGTGCCACCAGGAAGGCCCGAAATTTGTTTGCCTTTTATGAAAACACACGGGTATAAATGAAGAACTACAAAGAATGGTTCTCCAGATAGGCAATAAAAAGGGGGAGGAAATTGCTCACATGAAACAGTCTGACGGTCCTCAAGAGCCCCAGTCCCCAACCTTCGATCTCCTCCTTCTCATTACCAGTAACCAAGGATTACCACAGGTTTTCCTAAACTTCTATTTCTCACGCATTTCTATTTAAAAAGGGATGGCAGGCAAAAGAAAGATGACCTTTTTTCCCACTGAAAAAATTATTTTGAACAAACCAAGTTCTCATAAAAATCAATGCCCATGTTTTATGACATTGGATAAAATCCATTTGGAAACAACTTCTGAACCCCAGCTGAAGGGAGATCACTCCACCTCCAGATCAGGCCAGCAGCCATCCACTTCTGGAAGGGGACACAGCAGCCGAGGGGCTCCAACGCCCGTCTACCACGGCCGTGACCGTGGCGGGGCCTGGCTTCTGAGGCTGACGCTCACCCGCGTCACCTGACACGGCCACTCTCTTGGCTGCGGTTTATGAGCTGCTAGTGTTTACTTGTGAGACTGCTGGGAGCTGAAAGGGAAGGAAGACAAATACACCAAAGCCCAGCTGAGCAACTGATAGCTTTTACATTTTATTTCCAGGAAACGACATCTTGTTTTCACAAAAAGAGGTATGTCATCCTCTCAAACAGAGGCTGCCTTGGCTTCCAGGGGCAGAGAGGAGGGCACATCCAACCTGTCTAAGACAAACATCAACAGAGGTGCCCCTGAGGTACCAAGACAGTAACAACAAACTGAAAATACAGAACAGAACTATACAACCCTCTTTACATGAGACGAGGCAGTCCACGAGTACCCCAAAGCAGTCAGGGTGGGGTGTACTGGTGGTGCTTCAGAGAACGGTGGCAGCAGGACTGGCCAACACAGAAGCTCAAGATGGAGGACTTCCAACTCAGCTCTGTCCCACGTGGCGCTATCCCATGCTCTGTGCCAGGGCGGCCCAAGATCCATCCCGAGAGAATCCTCCAGACCACCCTAAGTTCCCACTGCCTGGCAGTCTTTCAAGTGCCACTGGAGCATGGTCTTCAGGACAGTCTCTTTGCTTGGGAGAGAAAACAAAAAGAAATAAAGGAGGGCTGCAACCCTCAGGTAATTCCCCACACAGTGGCCACAGTGTGTGGAAAAACTAGTCACGTCATGTCACTCTGTTCACATACTGCCTGTTCTTCTCCCAAAGTAAGAGTTAAAAATCAAAGCCCTGACAGAGACCTTTAAAGCCCTACAAAATCCCCACTGCTGTGTCTCTGGCCCAGCCACCAGTATTCCTGGTGTGGTTCCTGCCTCTATTCTTGCTCCTGTCACCAATGATTCTCTTCACTGCAGCCACATTCTTTGAGAAAAACATAAACATGAATATCTCCACTCAAACTCTCCTAATAGTCTTCCCATTGCCCTAGGGTAAATCTTGTAGCACCCTTCATGACCCAGTCTCACCGCTCGGTGCTCTCTAGCATGTTCCAATCAGCCACGCTGTGCTTCCTTCAGCCTCAAAACCCTCCTGCTTCCTTGCATGTGGCCCCTCAACCTATCTGATACACCCACGTCTCCTTCACCCCACGACCTTCATCTAGTACTCTGCATTTCTTACTGAGCACTTTCTGTAAGTAGCCTAGGCCCTGCATTTAGACGGAAGGCTCATGAGGGCAGGGGATACACGTGTGCCCTGTTCACTTTTGTCTTCAGCACCTGCACTTAGTAGGTGCTGAGAAGGAAAGACCCAGAAGAAAGCAAGAGATGTTTCCTTCCGGGGCTGGTCTGGTTCAGGTTTGAAGGGACAAGGGTAAAAGAGGTCCAGACAACCAGGGTAAGAAAGCAGGAAGCAATCAAGCAGGAGCCCTGGCCAGGAATAGGCGTACGTTTACACAGCAGCTTAGCAGGCAGCTGGATAGGACATACATGGAGGGCAGCCTCAAAGGTGACGCCTCATTCTACGATACTGGAGGTCGAGGAGCAACCAGTCACTTTCCATGATTAGTTTAAGGGAATGTAGAATACCAACTTATTGGAGCTTGCTCTAAAAATATTCTGTGTTAACTTAAGAGTTAAGTGCAGGAACCAAGAAACTCTTGAGAAAAGATTCTTTGGTTAATCACACTACTTTAAAGTGATCTTCTACAACACAAAGTTGTAGGAAGTGTGCGTGAACAGCAAATCATAAAGTTACATGTTAGTTAGGGACTTCAAATAACTATTTTATAATTTACCATTTAAAAGGGGCTGGGGGGGCAGAAGAAAAACTTTTGCCGTGGAAATAGCAGCAAATGATGTCAAGTGCTTCCTGCCGGGCCCCTGCGGCAGCCAGAGCCACTCACATTTGCTTCTTTCTAGCTCTAGCATGTACTCAGGTTCTGCCTCTAGGCCCTTAACCCAGGCTGGTGGGACAGGCTTCCCCGGCAAGTGCTGATCTTCAACATGGGGGGCTCACCTGAGTTCAAGGTCAGCCATGGATCTCATCACTCTGGCGTGCCATGGTTTCTTCAAACCCAGCCACCTATGTGTTTGGGGTACACTGAAGGATCATTAATAGCAGTCTGGGGAGGTCACTCTCCTAAGCAGTGAAAGCTTTTCCAGGTGCCTGCAATGAGGTGGTAGCGCCTGGTGAAGGGGAGAAGATACTCCATCACAGAGCACTGAAGTCAGGAACAGGCTTTTAACCTCCCAATTTAAAAGTGATTCAGAAATCCTGGGCTATGGCGTCAACAAGAAAGTCACGGTTCTAGAACGTTGCTGCTCCATGAGTTCTAACTAATCCCCCAGGCATCTCTACTAAGACCCCATCCTCAGAGTGCTACACGTCTTCACCATCCCATTGGCAACTGTGTATCATAAAACGCACAATGATGAGGAAGATGCCCATCAAGGGCCAGGAAAGGAAGGACAGTAGTAAGGAAGGAAAAAAAGAGGAGCAAAAAAAGAAAGGGGGAGGGGGGTGATTCAGAAATTAGAAAAAATACTAGTAATAGTCTGCTAATTTCCTCTGTCGTGACAAATCTGCAAAGGACAGGTATTTACAACACAATCAATACCCTCTGCCCCATGCTAGCCTGCTGAGAGCCTTTCCCCCAGACACACACTGCTCCGTACCAGGCGGGCACACAGGCTTTGTACACACACACTCTAGATCCCCTAGGGGCGGCGTGGGTGGGGCAGGGGTGCCTCCCAGGAGCGCTTGCTCTGGATGAGGCCTGCCCGCCCGCCGGACACTGGTACTGCTGCCACTGCCCACAAACCTCCCCCGAGGCTCCAGTGCTCAAGGTGGTGGGTACTGCCTGGTGGGCACATGATTTCTCAGACACTGCTAGTTTCTCTTGTTCTGTGTTGGGGTCACCCTCATGCTAGCTACAGGAAGCTGGCACGAGCCACTGGCCCTGGGGTCCGACCCGGGCCAATCTTCCTACAGCACCCCCAGCAGCCCTGCAGCGAGCTCAGGCTCTGAGTCAGGAAAGCTGAGGTTCCCCATTTTCTTCCCACCTCAGCCCCACTTCATATGCTAGTGCGTATCAACCAACAGCCTCAGTTCAACACGTTAGTCACTACCAAGGGAGCTAATAGGGATTGAATATAGTTGAAAAAGTCCCTGACTGAAAAACCACTGTTCTAAAAAAGGACCAACGAGGTCTTATTTCTAGATAATTTGTGCTTCTTTTCTGAGCACAATCCCAAAGAAACTGCTAGGGAAAGCAAAATGTGAGAATGTTAACACTCCTGTCAAGCAACCAACATTGAATGAGGGTAGGATTAAGATGGGAGGGGATAAACTGCTCCAGCACCTCAGCAGCTCGGGGAGCTCTTTGGGGGGGGATGTCAAACAATGTCTTCCTTCAGAAAAGTCTCACACCAGGGAGCCACAGTGACTCCCACAGCAAGCCCCGACACTTGTTCCTGCCCCGGTTTAGGGCCTCTCCACGAGGAACCTCACACCCCAGCATCCTCCCCTCCCCTCCCCTCCCCTACTCTCCTCTGTAGAGTCTGGCCTCACTGTTTACAAGGGATGGCGGCTAATCAGTCATGAAGCATTACTCCTCTCGGGGGAGCGGGAACTACAGCCACCAGCAGCTGCCAGGGCGGCCAGCAGAGGGGCTGCTCTTGGCGAAATCAGCCCCACGCTGCCACCGACAGACGTGTCTCCCTGCCTGAACTCATGATAAGAGCAGCCCCTGCCCAGGAGAAAATGGCCCTGCCACAGTGTCAGAACTTTGACAATTATATGCTTGCCAATCCTAGTTCCCAGATTCTAAATTTGGCCCTTTTAAAAATTCCCATGCACTAGGGATTAAACCAGCTTTCAGCTGGCAAGGAAAGTCAGTATCTGAACTGAGAATTTTCTCTAAACCCCACATTGCAGCCCAGTGAAGCTGCTGATGACTCTGGCACATGTTTCCCTAAATCAAACCTTCTGTCTGTCTCTAGAGAAAACCTCAAAGCTGCATTCGCTGTGATAACTGCAGAAGCTGAGCCTGGTGCCAGAAGAGCTCTCCGCCAGTGAGTGCAACAGGGAGGCAGAGACGGTTTACTGTGCAGGCGCCTAGAGTTACCAAAAAGGCAGAGACAGTCTCGTTAGCCTTTGAGAGAAGAAGGGGGGCCAGGGGGGTTGACATTATTTGCTTGCAGAATTAACCCTGTGTGAGGAGACTCAGAGGGAACTGAAGACATGGAGTTCTTTCCCTTTCTGTACCACGCATCAATGGTGCCTGTGCTTGTGAGAAGGAACCCGGTCGAGGGCTGGGTGAAGAAAGAACAGGGTGCCCCTAAGCCCGCACAGACTCGGCTCACATGCTAGCCTGGCTCCCAGGTCACCAATCCTCTCAGAAATGTAAGCGGGAAGAAAACAGAAGGCATTTATAAGGTCTCGGGAGACGCTTGCCAAGCCGTGGGTGTCTTCCTGCTACTCTGGCACCCAACAGATACTGAGCCTTGTGTGGGCATGAGAGCGGTGCTCCTGAGCAACAGGTCACTGCTTCTCACACTTCTGCACTTTGCTTGTGCTGTCTCTTCTGCTTAGCAAGCCACCCCGCTCCAGCACCTTTACGTCTCAGAGAGTGAAGGGGCAGGTTCGGCTGCCGGCGCTCAGCGGACCCTGCCTGACGGCAACAGGAATATCAAGTAGGAAACCCTGGACCCGGAGCTCATCTTTGCCCATCACTCTGTGGAACTAGGGCTGCACAGGGTCCTACACAAGTCATCAGGGATTGGAGCAGTGAGGAGCCTGAGGAAGAGCAGGAGGAAAACGGGCAGGCCCAGCCGGCTACTCACCAGCCTCCGAACCAAGATGCTGAACAAGAGGAGGTGGAGCTCGCACCAGTGGGGGATGGAGAGGATGAAGTTGCTGACAGCCAGGGTTGGAGCCCCAGCCCTGGGGCTTCACTGGTTAGACCCACTACAAGATTGAGGAGGGAGAGGAGGACCTGAACTTGGAGAGCTGGTGAAGAGGACGATGGCTGGAGTAAGCCTGCCTGCGCCAGGGGTGCCTGCCTGGGCTCGGGAGATATCAGATGCCCAGTGGGAAGATGTGGTACAGAAGGCCCTCCAAGCCCGGCAGGCAACCCCTGCCAGGAAGTGACCACCCTGAGAGCCGCCTTAGCTCCCTGCATTCCAGGCCAGAACCAGCACAGGACTGAACACACCCCTGGTTGGCTATGTATCTCCACCCTCCCCATCTCCCTCCCACATCCAGGCAAATCAGACTTCTTCTCAGAGACCCACTTTATTCAGTTCTGTACTTATGGGGACATTGGCCCACGCCCAAGCCACCTTAGTATTATCACCATTTATCATTACCACTCTGTGGAGAAGAAAGTGCGCTGTATATGTGCTCAGACGCACATCCCTCAGTCTCTTTCACACACACATCCCTTAGTGTCTATCTGTCTGTCTGTCTGTCTGTCTCTCTCACACACACACACTCAGTACAAATGGCACTTCCCCCATGAAGTGATGGGGATCCCATGCCCCCACCTGCCCAGGCCAACATGAGTGTTGTCACCTCTTGTTTCTTAGCACCCTGCTGTGGAGTGTGTTCCACTACCTTCTTCTCTTCCTACCTTCTCCATAGACTGACAGGGCTGTAGAAGTGGAGACAATGCTTTACTTGTCCCCAGCCCACTCTGTAGTGTAGTGGCGCTATCAATACTATGGAGCGGGAGGATTCAGTCGGAATCAAGTGGCTACTGGGAGATAAAAATTCAGGGGGGTGAGAAAAGGGGGCTTTAAAACCTGGCACAAAAATCACAAGCACACAGCCATCAGGAAGTGGAAAACGCTTCGGTTCTAAAGAACCACACGGGCCACTCCACGTCCCATAGGTCAGAACGTCTTCCTCAGGTGCAGCACACCTCCTGCTTGGCACGCTCGCCGCCTGGCTCTGTACAGGCTCGCTGCCTCTGTTCCGCTGTCTAGCTGAGGCCAGTCTGCTCCCACAGCTGCTTGCAGCCCATGTCCCGGCCTTGCAGCCCATGTCCTTGCAGCCCATGTCCCCATGTCTAGGTGGCATCTGTTGAAGTGCGAGGGGAAAGGAAGCAGCCCAGAGAAGATCCTGTTTGTAACAACAAGGCTTTGAAGCCTTCCAGCTTCTCTGGCCTTAAATAACGGTGCATCTAAAGGTACACATAAACAGGTCACCAACGTTTAGGAGCTGCAAAGCAGTAGGAAGGACAGAGAGCTTTTGGCTCTTCTCTGAACACCCTTTACACCCAGCCAGCTGACATCACAGCACTTTGGCACTCAGGCTTCCCCGGAGGACAGTGCTCTAACGGATTATTACAGGGACTGAAGATGATAATCAGGCCCACTCCGCTCCTGTGCAGTCTTACCCGACACAGTACCCACCCCTTACTCCACGACCTCCTCGTGCTGTGCCCCAGTACACCTTGTTTTGTCACAGGTCACTGAAGTCTCAAGCAGGGGCTCTGCAGGCCTCAATACAGCAATCCCAAGTACACCGAGGACACTCTGGTCAAAGAGCAGATACTCTGGAAATGTGGTTTGTCAGGGAAACTCACCCACCCAGTCACTTTTTTCCAAACTCTGATGAGAGACTTGTTGGTAAATATATTAGGCTCCCCAGATACACCATAATAGGATTAAATGCATCTCTCTTTGGCTTAACACTATGCCCAATTTGTTAATTGAGTCATGACTCATAGCTACACCTAAATATGTGTTTTCTTCAGACATTCTCCAAGTTGTGAATCTTTGACATGTACACATCCTATTTTTAATTTATTACGTACCTAACCTAAGGTTTTTGCAACACCAGGTTAGCATCTGAACTGTCTTGAACAACAGCCCCACCTAGAGGCGAGTACAGCAAACTGTTTAACCACATCTCGCTCCCAACTGCCAACCAAGGCACAGGCATTTATTTAAGCATCTTCCTTACATGCTGCTCAAACCAAGTAGAATCTACCAGAAAGCTTTTCCCACATTCATTAGTCTTTATTTTTCCCCTTTTTTCTATCTCTTCCTTAGCTCAAAAATAACTTAGCTGACTCTTCCCTAACCACAAAAATCTGCCAAAGTTCGAAGTGTCTTGAGGGGGATACACCTCCTTGCTCACACCCACTCACCTTTCCGTTCCCTAATGAGAACAATTCTTCGTTCTTTTACTTCTGAGCTCAGATTATCTACCATCTTATTAATGCAATTGTCCAGAACCAGAGAGTGGGTTTTGGATTTGATGTCCTTCCGACAAATGGGACATTCTATCTTCCGCTTCATCCATTCATTAATACAGTAGGAGCAGAAACTGTGGGCACAATTCAAGGTGACAGCCTACAATGGAAATGTGAACACACATGTCAGAACTCATGGCTACTCCCCAGAGTGGCTGTGATCGCGAAGCTAAGACAAGTGTTAGCTTCCAAGGCCAAACAGAAAGTTAATGAGCATCCCATTTGAAGGTTTACAATATTGGAGTCATTCTTGGGGATGGAAAACTTTAAGATTCATGTGAGATAATTCCTTTTCTTTTTCAAAGTTGAGTTTATGGTTCAGGGCTTGGGTAGACTGTTTGCCTGTTTTATTCTACTAACTCAAACCACACAGTGAACATGAATTAGATGTCTTGCAAACACCACTACTGGACACAGTTGGGCAAGTGTGTGAACCTTTAGTATAAGTACCTCAGTAATTCTCTTATGAGAAACAAATTTGTCTTGTCAGTGGCAAATAAGAACCTTATATTTTCATATACAAAGGGGAACATGTGCAAAATATTCAATATACAAATGGTTAAAGAAAAAAAAGCGCTCTAACTCAAAAGAAATCTTAAAAACAAACACAGAAGATTAACCTAGAACTAAGGAAATGGTGGAAAATGCTGCTGGTTCACTGACAGTGATGGAACCCCAAAGTAAATAAGCCTATGAGAAAAAAGCAGAAGAAAGTGTGTATTTGAGGAGCTCCCCCGAGTAATTCCAAAGGTCAGATTCTGTCAGGGTCCTTCTCACGCCCAAGAATATAAACCACTCTTTTTGTTACTCTCTTTTATGTGCATCTGCTAAAATACAACATTTTCTGAGCCTTAAATCTCTATTCCTGCTTTGTAGGATAGCAGTAAAAAATAGCATATAAATCATGTATTTTTCAAATGCTAAGGTCAGCCCAGAGAATCCTCTAGGAGACCCCCTGTTTACTACATGAGATAAATTCTCTTAAACAGGACTAGCGCCTGTTGATGAAACAAAAGCCTTCCAACACTGACTTTAAGAGGTGACCAGTAGAAAAGGTTAAGCGGTATGCTGTGGACAGGACAGGTCAAGTGGTTCATGTCTGAAACCTCCGTGCAGAAGCCCCAGGTCAGCTAACTCCTCACCCAGCCCAGGCTCCCTTCCTTCATCACGCTTTGGTGGCGTCTTCCTGAAAGACCATCCCTTAAAAGGAGAAGAATGCAGGTAGCATCTCCTTTTTTAAAGGGGCTGAAAAGCACTGCCACTGAGCCACCTGAGCTTAGCACTCATGATGTAAGATGATCTGGGTGCAAATGTACAAAACAAGAGCTTCTGCAAAAATGCCACAGAAGGACTAAGGCAACAGAGGGGAGATGTTTCATTCCCATAAGAAGCTTCAGCACCCCTAAACTATGTTCATTTGCCCACTGAATTTCCCAAATGACCACCAGTAACATTCCCCACCATGCTGAAAGGCTTCGTTACCTCACATTCAGAGTAAAGGGAGCTTTACTGAGCTGTTTTATTCTGATACTTCAAAAATCTAATGCTATGTGACTCTGTTTCCCCCCTCAACAAAGAACAAGGGCTTTATTGTACTAAAAATGTGAATTATACCACATAGACTTAAGAACAAATGAGATTTTTAAAAAGGACAGTGAAGGAAAAGAAATCTGAAGGGAAATGGCCATCTCCAGAGATCACTGAGAGGGCAGATCACTGCAGAAGGACTGTCTCTAACTGCCTCCAGCTGAGGCAGTCTGGACGGCGCAGGTCCTGTCGGGATGGGGACAGCCAGACGGCAGCAGCCGTTACTCATATTTACCTCGATGAAGTATTCGGAGCAAATGATGCACTGAAGCTCGTTCTCCAGCACGTCGTTCACATGGCTAAGAACTTCTTCCTTCTGTGCCTGCACTTTATTTTTCTCCTCCTGCAAAGATATACAACCCGACCTGTCACCTGGGAGAACCAACACGAATGCAAAACAGGACAGGGATCAGGGTTAATTGTTCTGGAGTGGGTCACAGGAGGAGTCGAAATTAAAATTCATCCTGCCGCAACACAAGAACAAGACACTTCCCCCAAGGGTTACTGCTGTCAGAACTGCTTTCTAATACACGACAGTCTTCCTTTCTCTCCCCACTTCTTCAGTATTTGCAGTGTTTCTGCCTCCTTGCCCAAATTATATAAATGTGGAAAAGTG
This sequence comes from Condylura cristata, assembly GCF_000260355.1. NCBI lineage: Eukaryota > Metazoa > Chordata > Mammalia > Eulipotyphla > Talpidae > Condylura > Condylura cristata. The sequence goes on along the minus strand of NW_004567102.1, from coordinate 4,846,772 downwards.
AAGCTGACACACTATAGCCCCACCAACCACCGACGCTAGAAGAGGCATCACGCACCCTCTCTCACTAGCTGTAGTTCAGAGGTGATCACGAGAAAAGCATCCCAAGCCACTAAGCACTTCGTGAGCAAAAAAGACATGAAGAATGGTCCACAGAGATGGGAGTTTGAATTAGTTTAGAAGGTCCCTTGTGTTCTCTGCAGCTGCTACTTCTGTGAAATAAGGATAATGCCCAGATTCCCTGGAGGTGGGAGCCTCTGGAAGCACCTCCAGGCTCCCAACTCTTGATGCTGTATTTCCCACTTCCACAAGGGCTGCAGTGCAATTATCTGTGCTTTCCCCAGGAGGTCAGACAGCTTATGAACCTACGTTTTAGGGAGGACCTCAGGAGTGCTCTGTTATAGCAGATATTGATTTAAGTTAGCACCTCACGCCCTAAACAGAAATCATCAGGAGTCCCTGAGAGGGAGAGGAAAGTCATTTAAGGTATATTTGTGCGGCTGATCCATTTTCCATCTTTTATTTTCTCCTTTAATCAAAGTCAGACTGCTTAGGGCAGGGAAAAGGGTTTGAGCCCATTTCTAACTAGAGTCAGATTCCTTGAAAATGTAGGAATCTCTGCGTTTCATAAGCTGTGGCAGTGTCTTTGACCATCCCCCC
>NW_004567102.1:4844937-4846015 GCF_000260355.1 Condylura cristata | reverse complement strand
CCCCCCCCCCCCCCCCCCGTGCTAGTGAAGGAGCATCTATCACAACCAGTCACAGCACATGAAGGCGAAAAGACAAAGCATAGAGAGAGGACTAGATTGCAAGGTGTTAAGTGCCTCATTCCTAGCATCTCACTACTGAGGTGAGGAAATAGGTGCCATCTTACAGGCAAAACCTGCTACAGGCCTGAATAATTTTACAAATTATTTCCCCCGAGGCTGGGAATAGCCATAATTCCTCTCTTCATTTACCAAAGCAACTCTTGCACTATTGAAACTGCTGAGTCGCGTGTACTAAACAAATTCTAAACATTTATCTTCTTCTAGTACCTTAGTCTGCTCCAATTCTTTGTTTTTGGCTTGAATGATTGCTTCAAAGTCCTTCTTGCTGCGATTTAGTTCTTCCATTAGAGCACGATGCTGCAAGAAACATGACAGACAGGTACTCAAGATGAGCTATACTACATCCTTCCTTTCAGTTACACACAGGCCTGCTTCTTCCCCGTCAGGGGCTTCACTTCAAGAGATTGATGCACTGGCAGTTTCAAAATAATGCTATCCCCTTACCCACAGCTTTTTTTTCATGGAAGGGGGCAGATAAGTAGGGAGGCCACCAAATCCATTAATCCTTCTGGAACTAACTTAACCTCCATGGCCATCCAAATCAACTCAAGAACACTGCCTTCCAGAGTCTGATTCCTTAGGTTTGGCATAGGGTCCAGGAATGTGCATTTTTAAAAGTCACCCAAGTGACTCTGGGAACCAATGTTCAAGAACTAGTAACTTCAAGTTCAAGGATACTCAGTACTGGGAGCATTTTTTAAGAGATGATTGGGGAGGGAGGGGGTTCAGGAAAACTAGACAATCATTTTCATTAAAATACAAGTCACGGGACTTCTGGAAGATGGCGGCAGAGTAAAGACGCTGAGATCACCGTGTCCAAGCCTACATAGGAACTGAGGACTGAAAACAGACTATAGACTCACTTACTACAAGTTTTAACTCAAACGAAAACACCCTGGACTCACTAGAAGGTAGATAACTGCGAGGGAATCGGCGATTGGGGAGCTCCCAGAAGGGA
>NW_004567102.1:4779331-4839649 GCF_000260355.1 Condylura cristata | reverse complement strand
TTTGGTGATGGGAAACCCGCGGGGATTACAATCGAGATGGAAAAAAAAATGTGCAAAATGATGTAAAAATAAACTTTGTAATAAAAAAAAAATACAAGTCACATACTACTTGTTCATGAGGCAATGCTGCCTGAAGGTTGCCTATTATTCTGGAATTCTGGAAGCTGGCACACCCAAGAGCTAGCAGCTCACTCACTATGACTGCTTAGAGCAAATGTCTAGAGCTTCTTCTGCTTCAATGAAACATCATTTTGAGCTACCTCAAGTTTAAGTACAACTTAAATTTTAAATCTTACTTCAAATCCTTTTGTAAAGAAACTGAAGTAAAGATAAGTATTTCTGAAAAGGTATCACTCAAGAAACACATTTCATGATGTGGATTCCCAAAAAAAGTTTTATATAATACCAGGAAGTATTAATCTTGACCACTAATGTGTGTGTCCTTGATTTCCTCTTGTAAAATGAGAAAACAGGAGTCTTTCCACATCATATTTGACAAGAAAATAAAATAACAAATATGAATGTATTCAGAAAAGTCTTTTTTTTTTTTAAAGATTTATTTATTTGTGCATACAGAACTGGGGCACAGGTCAGAAGCTCAGGGGCGGTGAGAGGCTTCACCAGAGACAGAGTGGGGAACAGAACGGGCAGATCGATGAAGTACACTGCTGAGGGGAGCAGCGGGCGGGTCAGGAGAGGTATGCCACACCATGTGGTCACCTCCGGGGCAGGCGGGAATCGAACTCATGCGGAAGCGGCCTTAGATTCTCAGTGCTGTGCTTCAACCCACTGCGCCACCAGGGAGGGCCAGAAAAGTCTTTTTTTTTTTTTTTTTTAAAGATTTATTTATTTATTTATACAGAGCTGGGGTACAGGCCAGAGATGCGGAAGGTGAGAGGATTCACCAGAGACAGAGTGGGGAGCAGAACAGGCAAATAGACGAAGTACACTGCTGAGGGGAGCAGCGGGCGGGTCAGGAGAGGTCTGCCACGCCATGTGGATCTCCTCCCGGGCAGGCGGGAATCGAACTCATGCGGAAGTGGCTTTAGCTTCTTAGTGCAGTGCTTTAACCTGCTGCGCCACCAGGGAGGGCCCAGAAAAGTCTTTTTAAGCTCTATATAAACACTAGCTTTTATAGTAGCCTGGTAAATGGAATAACGTCAGCAGGACCACAGGAGTGGGCCCCAAACCCAGCACTGTTGTAGCTGAGAGCAGTGTATTCTCTGGACATGACCTGAGAGTACCTTGTTTTAATAACTGGAGAGGGGCCCAGGACCCATGTGAAATAACTGTGTGAGGAAGGAGGCATAAGATGTGGGTGCAGGGTATTTGACGACCCCTCCCTCCAGACTCCTACACAGCAGAACCTTATTCTTTTCCACTCGATTTCAAAACAATATCTGAATATTAATATAAAAGTGCTCTAAAAAAAAAAAAAAGCTCTCAATAGGAAATATATCTGCCCTAGGAAATAAATAAGCTTAGGAAATAAAATTCCAAAAAGACTGAATTAATTTTCACCTAACTGGGTTTTCAAGGGTGTTTGTGTTTCCTCAAAGAAACTGAGGTAGGTACCCACCTACCCATGCTCATAATACTTGTAAGAAGATTGGGAGAAAAGTATGGAATAAAAGAACTTAAAGTCTTATGAACAAATTTTAATGTCACTGTTCACTTTCTCAAGGAGATTTCTACCACCCCAGTAACCTCCTGACGATACCTACCTCAAACTACTAATCATAACACATAAAGGAGAGAAGACAAAGGTTTTAAAAAGATGCAAAAGAGCTTACAAAAAGCAAGCAAATGAGAAAGTAGTCAAGTAATGAAATAAATTATAGACGATCTTTTAGAAGAGTTTTACCCCTTGCGTTCCCAGAAAATTGCTACATTTTGCTGTTAAACAGCACATTCTCCATCTGACCTAAACTACTTAAATGGAGCATTCCTGAGTGGTTTCTATATGGCTTTAGCTCAGGAAACATCACTGAAATCATGGAAGCCCACGAAGGCCCTGGTGGCCAAGTCATGGCTTAAAATTCCCCTCTGCTGTTCTCACCTTTCTGGAAGTGCAACCACTTCCCGGGAGAAGCTCCTAATTGCTACAGGCTCCAGTCCATCTTCACCAGAGCAACGTCTGCTCAGATGAAGATGTAAGTTTTCATGCTGAGGTCTGGCATGTCTGTGAGGCTCCAAATCTCCAACCTGATGGTGTTAGCAGCTGCCACCTGCTCTGGCTACAGGCTGGAGATGCCACAGAGGCTTGGGCTAAGCTGCAGAGGCTGCCAGTGGCCACACGAAGCCCGGCTGCCCCTCCCCACTCCGCAGCCCACTACAATCTCAGTACAGTGGCAAGAGATAAGTTACCTCCTGCAGAGCTTGGGCCAGCTGTTGCTTCAGGTCCTCTTCTCCTTGCTCTTTCTCCAAATCCTGCAAAACCAAAAACAAAATGGAAGGTTTCCCTGCGGGAAGCAGGGTGGAAAAGGAACAAAATCCAGCAACAAGCTGAGCAGACAGGCTAGCAGGAGCATCTGGAAACAACAGGGGGCTGGCAGATGGAAAATCTGCTTTACTTCAAGCTGTCAGCAGTCAGGGATCTGAGCAGAGTTAACCGCCCAAAGACTGCCACTCAGGGCTGTCACCTTCAAGCTATCGCCGAGGTGGTTCTAGGGAAACTCTGGGCTAATATTCCAAATCTCCTTCACTAACTAATGCCATGAGTCTCAAAAGGATGCAAACTGAGAGCTTCTGATCCAACACATCCCTAAACTCATCTCTGAGCTCCCCGGGTTGGTGGCACGCCAAGCAGGTTTCCTCCCTCCAATCTGGCCACCCAACCTCTTCTGAGTTTTGTTTTTTTACCGCCTTTAGCCCATAACTGCTCCTCTTCCCTCCCTGTCTGATGTGAATGTCCTCCACATCACCATTATCCTATGTCCAGCATCTTCTACAAAAATTTCTGGGCCTGTCCTCCTTACTTTAATAAGTACCTATCATTTAAACACCAGCTTCAAATTATCCCCTAACCTGAGTATCGATATATTGATTTAAAACTACTCTGATTACTTTAGACATATGTATTTTCTCAACAAAATACATTCTTCAGTGGCAAAACCCACTGTCCTTTTTTTTTTTTTTTTAAATGATACACCATTGTTTTACATCCTTGGTTTTCCACAATGCAGGACGGCATACCTCAAGTTTTCTCACCACCTAAGCACCCACCAGTCTCCCTCTCCTGATGATTTCTCCCCTCACCTTCTCTCTCTCCTTCCTCTTTTTGGATGTTTGCAAGGGTTGGTTTCAGAGTTTGTCTTTGTCTGCTGCTTTGGTTTGTCTTTCTAACCACCCAAATTCCAAGTACAGAGCCAGGCAGCTTCGGTATTTCAAAAAAAGAAAAAAAAATTCTGTGTGAAGCAGTAAAACAGCATGGGTTGAATGGGCTTCTGAACAAGTAGCAGGGGTAGGATAAATCTACAGGATTTGCTGGCAGGGGCAAATGGAGCCAATAAACAAAGGACTAGACTACCTACGACCCTCTTATATCTGGAGAAATCAGCCTTTCTTTACCATTTGGTATGGAAAGATTTTATAGCTATATGTTGAAGCTTATTAAGATATTAATTAATGATGCCAATTATTAACAATATTAATTAACAGTAACTACTGTTCCTGAATGTATTAGATTTTAGAGTCCTGCCCTGGTCAAGGTGTCATACACTACATAAGCAGATCTAAGTCTCCCTCTATTAATTTCAAGAACGAGTCAATGTCAGATGAAGGAGGCAAAAGGCCACACATGAGTACCCTTGGGAAGACCTATTTAATCCACGGCCTTTGCTAATACCACCAGTTCAAAGGGGTGGCAGAGAACAGAATGGAATTTATAAATTGTTAAGAAATAAGCCAACACTACTGGTGTTGCCTGCCATGAGCAAAGTAAAGAAAAGATAAACATTTGTTCACTTCAATCCTGATTGGCTCTTCTTAGTTCTAAGTCAACAACGGGGAATTCTTGACATTCAACAATACCTGATCGAATCGGTGGGAGGAAACACGTGGGTTTGACCAGATGGGAACTGACATTTTGAGCAGGGATCAGGATCAGTTCTAGCCTAAAAACTCTGGGCAAGAGTTTGTCACCTAAGCAAATGACTTGGGGAAGGCAACACATTTAGCTTTACCTACCCACAGCTAAGACTGGCATCATCTCTTGCTAAAAGCGCTAGAGAAGGTGGCTGATGGTTCCAGCCAACAATTGAGTCATAGTTTGTCTACCTGTCTCTGCTCAGGCTGGATGCTCAGAACAAAAAACAAAAGCATTTCTGTTGTAGCCTCCCACTTTCTAGATTAGCTACAAAGTTCACTAATCATCAGGCTGACAGGCTGCAGGTACCACAAGAGCACAGCAGCCAGCTGACCCACCTGTACTAGGTTTGCCTGATTTAGCTTTGACCACACAGACCACCACCATTTGAACTGGAGTGGATGGGGGTTTGTGGCATCCTGACCTTTCTCAACCTCTCTCTGAATTGAACCCAGTTCTGAGTGCTCAGTTACATCCTTGCTAGTTCTGCCCATCACCTTGCACCGTGTCTTCACACCCCAACTCCAGCACTTGATCTGATCCTCATCTTAAGCCCTTACCCCCTTTACTCAACCTCCCTCTCTTCTCTCAAAGCTTTCTGTTCCCATTCCACATCCTGTTTCTTGTGCTTTGCATTTGACTCCTGGCCCTGTGGGCTTCCTGAGAGGCACTGCTGACCCTCCCTCCTGTGCAGTACCTGGAGATGCTGTTCCTCCTCCTGGAAAGTCTTCTCCAGCTGCTCCACTCTGGCTTGCTGTCGGGCCTGCTCTGCGCACAGCTGGGACTGTAAGTCTTGCAGCTCCTGCTCCATTTTCACAATTTTCTTTGAGTTCCCTTTCTGGGTGTGCTTTTTCACATTCAAAACAGCTACCTGTTTCTCCTGCATCTGTGTTTTCAGCCTCAGAATCCTGGACATGGTCACCTTAAACAGCTCCAAGCTGCTCTGAGATGCTGAAGGGTTTGAGGCTTTCTGCTTCTTATTAAGATGCTCTATAACTTTTGTGGGGCCGGGGTAAGTATTAGGCCCTGAGGTCTTCTCACTTGGCTCAAGGGAAGTCAACTTAGGATCCAAACATTCAGGGGGTTGACTGGCCACTTCACTTTTCCCATGTAACTTCACTGGTTGACCAGGTTCACAAGGTACTTTACTCGTGGATTTCAAATTTGAGGGGCCTTCAGCTCCAGGACCCTCTAATTCATCCAAACTAAATTTCCTTTTAGTTCGCAAGCCTTTGTTCTTTTCTATCATCTGCACATTCTTTGGGGCAAGACAAGGATACATCCTTTCCCAGTCTTCTTCAGTAACATTGTATTCATACTCTGCATTCTCCTTATTTTCCAGGGGCACCCCAAGCTGGATATGGTCTCCCTTATGGATAGAATAGACCTTGAAAGGTTCTAGACGTTCTCTGTTCAGCCAAACACCATTCAGACTCTAGGGAAAGAAAGACAAAATCAGTTTCATGACTTTCCTCCTAATGAAATTTCCTCTCTTGCTACTGCAACACCTTCTGCCTTTTCAGAAGGAAAACCCTTGAGGAAAAAGCAGAAAAGCTCATAAATTATCACCTTTACAAACAGCATATGATCTTAAATACCATGGCTTAAATAAACCCAACCCTATTCAAGTTTTTCTTTGCACTGGTTTTCATAGTCAACAGTTCAAATGTCAGTGGCTGCTAAGTGATAACTAAAAAAAGCTGGCCAGCAATGCCTCAGTTATCAATAGGGGAAGAGAGAGTTAGCTGTACTTCCTTATAAATTAATTACATCACCTGATGCTCAATCTTTATCCAGAGTTTCTAATCAGTTGTTGAGGATGGTGTAAAACCAAAGCCCAAAGGCAATGCTGTCCTGGAGTTTTCCAGATGATTTATGTAGCTCAGTGGTCACAACCCTGACTGCACAGTGAAATCACCTGGAAATGTTTAAAACAAAAAGCAGTATCCAATCACCCTGAAGCTGAGATGACAAATAGGCACCAGGAATTTTAAAGTCGGGTTTACACACAAACTCATACAGTGGGTAACGAGACATGGTGCCCTGGGCAGTCAAATTTTCCCCCAGCCCCAGGCAACAACTCGTCTGTTCTCTGCCCCTTTCCAGAATGATAAAATGGAATGATACATACCCTTGAGTCTGGTGTCCTTTCACTTAGCACAATGCCTTCAAGATTTGTCCACTTTTTTGCATGAATGGTAATTTGGTACTTTTATTCCTGAATTGTATTACGGAGTATGAACGTACCACTCTCTAGTTAGTCCACTCCCTAGTTGGTACTGGTGATCATGAAATCACCGCAAACATTACACATAACGCTATATGTATGCATAGACATAAAAACATTCACAGACAAGTTTCTGTGAGAACAAGGGCTTTCATTAATTTGGGGTGATAATCTAGAACAAGCCTTGCTGGGTAAGTTATGTTTAACTGCAAGAAACTGTCAAACTGCTTTTGAAAGGGGTGGTGCCATTTTGTAGGCTCACCTGCGATGTTTAACAATTACAGTCACTATACATGTTCACCAGCACTGGTATTGTTTTAACAATTCTAAAGGTGTGTATTAGTACTTTCTTTGCTAAAATATAAAAACACTACAAGTGTGCGAATTATAAGTGCACAACTAGACAAATAATCACAAAGTGAAGATCTCAGTGCAAGACCACAAGGTTTTTAAAAATCCTACATGGACATGGGTGACTTGATGATGGGAAACCCGGAGATTACAACTGAGATAAAAAAAAAAAGTACAAAATGATGTAAAAATAAACTATTATATTATTAAAAATAAATAAATGAACCCGACATGGTTAACATCCCAGAAAAGCCCTTATTGGCTTCCTCTAGTCACCAAGGTGACTTCTAGCCTCGCTTAATATCACACATTAGTTTGCCTGGTTTTTAACAAAATATAAATGGCATCATAAAATATGTTTTGTTTCACTTAATATTTTGTGAGATTTACCCTTGGTGTTAAATACAGTTGTAATTCATTCAAATTAAATACAGTATATGCTTCCACAGTTTATTCACCTATTCTATGTAAGTGGACATTTGGGAGTAAAAATACTGTCATAATGTATAAGTAAGTGCAACTCTAGTAAATAATGCCAAATAATTTCTCAAAGCAGTTACACCAATTCATACTTCCAGCAAGACTGTTTGTCCCATATCCTTGTTAATACCTGGCATTGTCAACATGTAAATTTTAGCCACTCAGTGGTGTACTGTGGTAATCCATCATGGTTTAATTTGCATTTTCCCTGATCATTGATAGGGCAGAACCACTTTTCATGAATATTTAATATCTGGACTTAATATTTAATTTTGTGAAGTGCTTGCCTCTTGCCCACTTTTAAAACTGGGCTATCATTTTCTTACTGATTTGGAGTTCTATACACATACGTGTGTAAGTCCTTTATCCACTATGTGTAGTAAGTATCTTCCATTCTAAGTTGGCCTTTCACTTTTTTTTGGCCTTTCACTCTTAATGGTGCCTTCTGGTGAACAGAATTCTTAAGTTTAATGTGATAATGTCATTATTTTTAAAAAATACACCAAGTGAGGATGTGGAGAAAAAGGAACTCTCCTGCTCTGCTGGTGGGAATGCAAACTAGTACAACCACTATGGAAAACTGTTTGGATGTTTCTCCAACTGCTAAAAATAGAGCTTCCATATGACCCAACAATCCCACTCCTAGGTATCTACCCATGACACAAAAACAAAAACACTGATTCAAAAAGATACCTGCACCCCCATGTTTACTGCTGCTTTATTTACAACAGGAAAGACATGGAATCAACTCAAATGCCCAAAAGTAGATAACTGTATTAAAAAGATGTGGTACATGTATACAATGGAATGTTACTCAGCAATCAAAAAGGATAAACTCATGCTTTTTGCAGCAACACAGAAGGAGCTGGAAGGGATCATGCTTAGTGAAATAAGCCAGAAAGAAAAATACTGGATGGTTTCATGGAAAAAGGCACAAAATGATGTAAAAATAAATATACTGTTAATAGATAAATAGATAGATAGATACATAAAGTCCGATATTGGGTCAAAAAAAAAAAGTATGTCAGGTAGGGGCAAAAATTGGAAATATCATAGAGAAGCACCACCCTAGCTGCTAGAGACCTCAAGAGTCACAAGCAGCAAGGTGCTTTACTATTCACCTGCTTGCAGGTAGCAGGTGAATAGTAACATGAGAGATGGGGAAGAAAATAGGCCAGATCCTCTAGGAAAGGAGCCAAGGAAATGCCCCAAGGCATTCAAATTGTGACTTGGATTGATTTTCTGATGGAGTTAGATATCAATATATAGGATGGACCACCTGAAAAATCTTATCAACTGAAATCTACACATCTACAACCATCAGATTTTTTTGTGCAGAGTTAGCAGTCCATCATGGTTGACTTTGGCTTTTTTGAGCCAATTTTAAGCTAAATTGATTTGTTGTAACTTTCATATCTGTACTTCTTAAGCTTTCACTTTCTGGCCATTCCAGCATAGAAGAGACCCTTTTATGAAGAGAGAATGTAATTCTGAGTCTTGAATTACTAGAAAGAGTTAGTCTGGGAAAGTCTTGGCAAAGGACATCAAATATGATCCTAACAAAAATATCCTGTACTTGAGATTCAAACCCTTTATTAGTAGGATTGCCAAGGCATCACGACAGAAAGAAAAGCAGTATCTTAAAGGGGGTGGGGGGAGAAGATAGGGTGCTTTTTACCTGTGAGAACAGATGCTCCAGTCATAACTTCTCTCAAAAAAGCAGCTGCCTCACCAAGTGACTCAAAACAGAATTTCAACCTAGTTGTACAGAAAAGAATAGGAAAAACCAAGAGCCCACCTTTTCTCTCTCTATTATGTGCCTCAGACCCAAGAGAAGAGTCTCATGGTAACAATAGCCCTAGAAGAGTATAAACCAGACACTGATGACCACCTAGGAGAACAATCCTGATCTTTCGTTGGCACAGGTTGTCCTTGAGGTCAACACAGGGACACTAAACTGAGTCAACTTTCCAAGCTCTTAAAATACATGCAAAATGAGTTTGCTGGGCCAGCCTGTAAGACACCTGTGATACTGTGAAATATAAGATATATATTTGATCTACATCCTATTTCTAGCATAGAAATACTGCACACGAACAAGGAAAGAAGCAACACTTCTGTAATACTGCAGCCCTCTTTCTCAGAGAGTCAATTTAAAAGAGGAAAACAACTGTTCCTAACGTGTTCTGATATAAGCTACTGCAGGGGCTTGAAGATCTTACAGCTATAGCTTAAACATACACAATTAATCAATTTATTTTTTAAATTTTGCTCCCAGTAAGCAGATTGTTGTCCTTCAACGGCATCCAAAAACAGGGCATATTAGGAAGCCTTATTTGAATTGAGTCAGGGATCATTCAGTCAGTTCTGCAAGAGACCTAAGGCAAGTTCTCTTATCTCTTTAGGCCTCAGATTCATCTGTTCCCAGAAGGGGTTAAGCCAGATCATTTCTAAGGTCCCTTTTTCAGTGCCAATTTCTATTCTGCTCATAGCACCTCACTAAGAGTGCTGAACCAATTCACTTAGCATTTATACCTTCTCCTCCTTCAACACAGTGCCAGTTCAACTTAATCCTAGAGTAGGAAGGTATTTTCTTCAGCTGCTTACACCTAGCAGTTTTATGCTAGCACAATGAGGTTGCTGGGCAGGACTGTAAAATACTTGTTGATACTGTGAATTATAATAAGGTATGTGTGTGTGTGTGTGTGTGTGTGTGTGTGTGTGTTTAATATTTGAGCTACATTCTATTTCTAGCATAAAGCTCCTCACAAAACAACAATGACAAAGCAACACATCCTTGAGATTTCTTAAGTAGAAAAAGAAAAATAACTTTTGGAATGCCCCTGAGGTTAGGGGCTGGTTGCCAGAGGAATCATTCTAGGGATAAGCGTAGAAACTTTCAGTACCACCCCCCAACCTTTTGGAAGAGAAGAAAAGGTACAGGTTGAATTAAGTGATCAATAACTTAATCAATCATGACAACATAGTATTTTAAAAAAAGCCTCTATAAAAACCAAAAGGACTGGGTTCAAGGAGCTTCCAGGCTGAGGAACATATGGAGGTGCTGGGAGAAAGGCATATATAACAGAACATCGACGCTCACATCACTTCCAGGTACCTTGACCTATACATCTACTTAAAAGAATTCAAAGGGATGGAGGAACAGATCATAGAACTCTTTGGTTTATAGGCAGTCAGAATTCTGAATTTACTTGCCAGTGGCACCTGAGGTCTGAGGAGAGGTTCTTGGAACATCTATCCTCTAGTTGGTTGGGTTGGGCAGAGGCACAGGTGTTAACCTTTCCAACAGTTATCTTTAAAATCTGTTCATCCAGCAGTGTAAAACAGTATCTGAAGGCATTTCATACTTCCTAATCCTTAACTGTTTACATTAGCATTTCTCTCACCACTGTATTCCTAAGTGTTTGTATATCTACTTTAGGTACATCTTAATTGCTAGGCTTTATATATTATTTCACCTCTCTTAGTATTTACACTAGACCAGTGATTTTCAATTTTTTTTTTAACGCAGAAAAATCCTTGATTCAAAGGAAATCTTCCTCAGAAAAAAAGAGGTGTGTGAGTGAGGGAAAAAGAAGGAGTGTTTGCTCTGACTAAAAGGAGTGAGGAAAGAAAAGAGCTAAGTACAGTCACTTAGTTTCTCCCTCTCTCCATGTCCTAAACCATACTTGTACTCCAGAATCCTCAATAGATTTCCTAAGGTCTTTGTGAGTCTCTCTGATTCACTAATGATAATGATTTGATCACAAATGATTCCCCTGGTGACTTAGTTTCTGGAACAGGACCTAGTGACCCAATTCAGATATTCCTTTCAAAATAGCTAACTTCAGGGCCCTCACTGATGGCGCAATGGGTTAAAGTACAGCACTATGAAGCTATCACACCACAGCACGAGTTCAGTCCCGGTCAGGGAGCTGACCCACATGGCATAGCAGACCTTTCCTGTCCCGCCCACCTGCTGCTTTCCTCAGCAGTGTATTTCAGAGTGCCTGTTCTCTTCGCACTCTGTCTCTGGTGAATTTCTCACCCACCTCCCTTCCCCAGCATCTCTGACCTGTATTCCAGTTCTTGTATGCATAAATAAAGAAATCTTCAAAACAACAACAACAAAGTAGCCAACTTCAACTCAAGTCATTAGAAATTATGATAGCATAATGTTATCTCTGGGCAATTAAGGGAAAACATACAATTTCATAGCATGAAGTACCTATTTAAAAAGGTACTTAAAAATAAACAAAAATTACTGAACAATATTTGCAAATATATTTTAATTAACAAATCTATTATCTACTTTTTTATTATTTATTTTTACTTGTGGCAATACCTCATTAGGTGTACCACCACAGTGTAGCCACCAACAACTAAGTTGTGTTCCTGCACCATAGACCATTATGCTTCCTTCCCTTTGTTCTCCCCCCTCCTCCCCTTGATGCTTGTTTTATAGTCAGCTATCAAGAGTTAGTTTTTTTTTTTTTTAAAGATTTATTTATTTATTCATACAGAACTGGGGTACAGGCCAGAGATGCGGAGGGTGAGAGGATTCACCAGAGACAGAGTGGGGAGCAGAACAGGCAGTACACTGCTGAAGGGGCAGTGGGCGGGTCAGGAGAGGTCTGCCACGCCATGGGGATCTCCTCCAGGGCAGGCGGGGATCGAACTCATGCGGAAGTGGCTTTAGCTTCTTAGTGCTGTGCTTTAACCCGCTGCGCCACCAGGGAGGGCCTCAAGAGTTAGTTTTAAGCCTATCTTTATTAGTTTCGTTACTTTATATTTCACATATTAGTGACACCATCCAGTATTTATCTTTCTCCTTTTGACTTATTTCACTTAGCATTATCTCTTTAAGCTCCTTCCGTGTTGCTACAAATGGCATGAGTTTATCTTTTCTGATCACCAAGAAATATGTGTATTTACCACATCTTCTTGATCCACTCACCTGTTCTAGAGGCACTTGGTTGTTTCTATAATTTGGCTATAGTAAACTGGGCTGCAACAAACAAAGGATGCGAATTCCCTTTCAAATTAGTGTTTTAAATTTTCCAGGTAGATACCTAGGAGTGGAATTACTGGGTCAAATGGCAGATTCATTTTTAATGTTTTCAGATAACTCCATACTGCTTTCACAGGGTTGAATCAGCTCGCATTCGTACCATAGTTTACTTTGGCTCTCTTTTCTCCACATCCTTGCCAGTACTATCTTTTCGATATGTGCCACTTTTCACAGGTATGAGATGATAACTCATTGTATTTCTCTAATAGTAACATGCTTTCAAGTGTCTACTGGCAGTTCAAATGTCATCATTGGAGACGTGTGTTTAGTTCTTTCGTCCATTTTTTAATTGGGCTGTTTTATTTTTTTAAGTTTCATGAGTTCTTTGTCTATTTCTGCTCTTTATCAAATGTATGGTGTGCAAATATTTTCTCCCATTCAGTCAGGTATCTTTATTTTAGTTATGGTTTCTTTTACTGTACAGAAGCTTTTTTAGTTTGATAGAGCCCCAGTTGTTTATGTTTTCTTTTGTTTTCCCTTGCTATTGAAGACAAAAAATCCCTTATGGCATCTGTAGAGCTTATGTCATGAAATAATTTGCCTATGTTTTCTTCTATATATTTTATGATCTCAGGTTTTATACACAAGTCTTTGATCCATTTTGGGGTATGGTATAAGATCATGGTCTCGTTTCATTCTTGTGCATGTAGCTGCCCAGTTTTCCCACCACCACTTACTGAAGAGACTATCCTTGTTCCAGTGTATGTTCTGGCTCCTCTGTCATAGATTATCTGCTCATACATATATATGTGTGTGTGTGTGTGTGGGCTCTCAATTCTAGTCCACTGGTCTGTGTCTTTTTTGTACCAGTACCAGCCTATTTTAAGTATTATGGCTTCATAATATAACCTAAGGCCTGGAATTGTGATACCACTATTCTCTTTCTTTTTTGTGAAGAAAAAAGAATTATGCTACTCAGGGTCTTTTGTGATTCCTTATGAATTTCAGTAGTTTTGCTCCAGTTCTTTGAATAATGCCACTGATACAGTTCTTGGGATTGCCTCAACTTTATATGATGCTTTGGGAAGGAAGGCCATTTTGACAATGTTGACTCTTTAGTACATTAGCAGATGTTACTTTACCACTTCTTTGTGTCTTAATACTTTCAAAAATGTCTTATAAAGTTTTCTGTGTACAGATCTAGCCTTTGCTAGGTTTACCCTAAGTATTTAATTTTTTTGGTGTACTAGTAAATGGGATCATTTTCTAAATTTCTTCCTCTTCTATATCATTATATGTATATAGGAAGGCAAATGATTTATGCTGTGTTGATTTTATACCCTGCCACTTTGCTAAAGTGATTGTTTAAAATAGTTTTTTCATGGAATCTTGAGGGTTCTCTGTGTATATTATGTTATCTGCAAATGATAGCTTTACTTCTTTCCCAATTTGGATTCCTTTTATATCTTTCTCTTGCTTAACTGCTCTATGATTAAGAAATTTCTATCCAATGGATATAGGATATATGCTCATATATATCCTATATATATGATATAGTGGAGGATTACTAGTGCTTTAATTGTAGGTGTACTATAACATTCATCTGAAAAGATACAGACCTATACCCCTAAACCACGTACAGTGTGTAAAAACCAACATTACCTCAATACAAATAATTTAATTAAAAAAATAAACAAAATTCAATAAAAGTCTTTAGGTTTCTGTGGGCTTACCTTGTTGTCCATAATTGTCCACTGGCCCTCAGCATTCTGCTTCAAGACACAGTGGTTTCGGGAGATCATCAGAGGGCAGATTTTTGATACCAGCTGATAGGTGACGCCAAATCCTCGCCCTATAGTCACCTATAGAGACAGTAACATAAGAGATACAGTCAGTCACTGTGATGAAGAAGGTCATTTACAATTTTGTCAGTCAGCAATGTATATATCTCCCTACTTGTGAAACCAAACTCCTGTGAAATTCAAATAGTTAACTGATTAGCTCCTCCTTTGGCTGCACAAGAACTACTAGGTAGAAAAAGGCAAGAAGTTACAACAGGAAGATACCGCTAAGTGGAGTTTGTCAGAGAATATCAAGGTTGGTAGGCCCATGAAAGATCATCTGGTTCAATACCCTCAAGATAGAGGAATTCTTTCTTTTTCAAGTAGTCTTAAATACCACCAAGAACTGCAGTCTCTATATAAAGCAGTCCACTTAATGGCTCTGATTTGCGATCTTTCTCCCATAAACTCCATCCACTGGTCCAGGCTCTGCAGGAACACCGTCAGAAAATCATCAATCCCCTTCCACTGACAGCTTTAAAGCTCTACAGTCTTTTCCTCTTTGCCCTATGTTCCCAATTATTTCAAACTAACTCCCGTGACATAGTTTGAGTCTCTGCCATCTAAGCGGGTCTGTAAAGAGACTGCTGGTTTATTTTTATTCCTGGATGGCATATTAAGAAAAATCAACTTAATTTCTATTACACAGCTGAATGCAAGTTTCACTTTCCCAGTTCTAGATATTATCACTGGAGCATGTAAATTGCATTAGCTTTCAAAGCAGATCTATCACGCTGCCAATGTATCCTCAGGCTTAGGAATGATTAAATTTCTTGGTCTAACCCTGTGCCCCCAAGAATTGCTATGCTAAATCATGTCTCTTCTGTCCTATACTTGAGTAGTTGGTAAATTTGGATTCAAGTGCAAGACTTTACAATGAGGCTACTAAATTTTATCTGGTTAGTTCAGTCTATCATGTGAGCATGTGAATTTTTATTCTGCCCTCATATATACTCAATATCCTTTCAAGCTTTGAGTCCCCCCAACAAACTGATATGCCTTTCATACCTTCATTCAAGACACAGGTAAACAGACTGACACAGGATACAGCCAAAGACAAAGTTCTCAGGACAGCTTAGTAAACATTCTTACCATACAATCTGAGTACACCAGTTATAATTAAACTGGAGGTCTCTGCATAGAGTCCTTATTTTCCTTCTTATCCACATGGACAGCAGAGAGCCTCTGAAAAATGTTACTGAGAACTCCCAACTCACATCTACCATACTTTCTTAATGGACCAAATTTTAACAGGAAGACAATAAACTTCATTTGTGACTCAGCTCCTAGAATCCCTTTCTTATTTTTTTTGGTACACAACTCAGTTCTTTAATGACCCATGCCACAATCTTACTTGGGAATATTAAGTGAAATGGTCTGTACTTTTCTAAAAACTGCTGACTTGCTCCTTTTTTAAATCTTTCAGAATCATAACTGTCCTCCTCAGTCCCTTAAAGAGTACTGTGACTCTCCACACCCAATCTATCCCTCACATAAACTCTCGTCTCAGGAACTGACATTACCCATCCAATCAATTGCTTAGCACATAACTAACATCTTTGATTCCTGTCCTTCATGTCAAAGTTCAAATCATCAGCAGATACTACTGATTATAATTTGGACATCTGAAATCTATTCATTTCTATTGACTTAGTTACTTATTCATACAGAACTGGGGTACAAGCCAGAGGTGCAAGGGCAATGAGAGACAGAGTGGAGAGCAGAACAGGCAGACTGATGAAGTACACTGCTGAGGGGAGCAGTGGCCAGGTCAGGAGGTCTGCTGTACCATGTGGGTCACCTCCAGGACAGGGAATAGAACTGCACTGAAGTGGCTTCAGCTAGTTTGCAGTGCTGCATCCTAATCCATTGCACCACCAGCGAGGGCCCTTAAATCTATTCATTTCTATTTGTACAGCCACTACCTAAGTCCAAAAAATCTGGTCTCCTCCAGTCGCACTGTGTTTTGCTCTTGTATTAGAACCCCCCAAACCTCATGCTTCACAGAGAGACTGGAATAGGTGTAAAATCTTTCCCTTCTTTCCTTTAAATTCTCCAATAGTCCAAACTTTCTCCCACAGCTATAAGGCCCTGGATGTCCTAAGCCTAGCTCTTTAGTTTTATCTCATGCCACGGTCAGAAACATTGCTTTCGTGAGGGTCTTTTTCACCTCTCCCCTCTGCTTAGAACGTACTTCTTTCAGGGCCTCCCTGGTGGTACCACAGTTATTAAAGACAGCACTGTCATGTTATTATCATCTACTGCAGCATAAGTTCAATCTCACCCGCAGAGAGCTGACCCACATGGCACAGACCTCTCCTATTTCATCCACTGCTTCCCTCAGCAGAGTATTTCGGTCTATCTGCCTGTTCTGCTCCCCACTCTGTTTCTAGTTGAGTCCTCTCAGCCCCATTCCTATACACCTCTAGCCTACACCCCAGTTCTTGCATGCATAAATAAGTAAACCTATAACGACACTGGCAGTGCAAGAGTTTGTTAAAGCACAGCACTGTGACGCTAGACCCAGCCACTTCAGCCAAGTTTGGAGTTCGATCCCCAATTGGGGAGGTGACCCACATGGTGCGGCAGACCTCTCCTGTCTCACCAACTGCTGCCCTCAGCAGTTTACTTTGCCATTCTGCCTGTTCTGCTCCCCACTCTGTCTCTGGTGAATCTTCTCACCACTCCTGTACCTCTGGCCTGTACCCCAGTTCTGTGTGCATAAATAAATCTTAAAAAAAAAAAAAAGAACATATTTCTTTCACATTGTTGAAGGGCTTCGTCTCATCTTTCAAACTCCTCAGAGGCCAACCCTGATCATTTTATCTAAAGTTACTATCTGTCCCCCATGCACTGGAGTTCCTCATGATACTAGTATTATAATCCAAACATTTTCTTGCTTGTTTTACTTTTCAATTGCATATACAACTGTTCTTCTGTACCTGGCACAAAAGTCAGTAAATATTTACAAAAATGGAAAACTAAAATAGATCTTATTTGTGAGTGCTCCCAGTCTCTAGAATGGGCATTTTTTAGGTTGACAGATGGAGCCTGGGTTATTACTACTGGAAACTAAGAAGCAGCAGCCAGGAAATCTGGCTTGTTCCCCTTTAAAATGTTGTGGAGGCCCTGCTGCTGGGAATGCAAACTAGTACAACCACTATGGAAAACTGTTTGGAGGTTCCTCAAACTGCTTAACATGGAGCTTCCCTTCGACCCAGCAATCTTACTCCTAGGTATCCCCAAAAGACACAAAATCACTGATTCAAAAAGATACCTGCACCCCCATGTTTATTGCTGCTTTATTTACAATTGGAAAAACATGGAAGCAGCCCAAATGCCCAAAAGTAGATGACTGGGTTAAAAAGATGTGGTACATATATACAATGGAATATTACTCAGCAACTAAAAAAGAAAAACAAATGTCTTTTGCAGCAACTTGGACGGAGCTGGAAAATATCATGCTTAGTGAGATAAGCCAGAAAGAAAAAGAAAAATACCATATGGTTTTGCTCATAGCAGGAGTATAATGGACCAGGTGAGAAAATAGTAAGAATAATGAATAGTCATATACCAGAGACATTTTGTGGGGGTGGAGTGGGGAATGGGATCAAAAACAGGGGAGGGGGGAGTGCATGGGACTATGGTGATGGCACATGGGTGACTCAGTGATGGGAAACCCACGGGAATTACAATTGAGATGAAAAAAAAAAGCACAAAATGATGTAAAAATAAACTATTATATTTATTTAAAAAAAAAATGTTGTGGAGCCACCTCACCAAAACCCTGCATCTTAAGTTTTTAATTAGTGCCTTACTAGTTTGCCAGAATTCCCATTTATTGTGTAAATTCCTGACTTTACATTATATATCATTTAAAAATGGAATGTTTAAGCACTTATTTGTCCATCCATTTTCACTAAGAAATTCTATTTAAGAAGCTTTATTTCTAATGAAGGAAACACTCCATATTCCATTTTAATCCTTCAGGAAAACAGCCAGATTGCCATGTGGGTAGCTATCTGGGCAGACATTGAATCAAGAAAGGAAGAAAACACTCTTTTTTCATCCTTCCTTTCACTGTCCAGTCCCAGAATTTCTCTTAGTATTAATGCTACTTCACCTATGCCATGGTTAAGAGTCTGCAGTGAGCTTATGTGGCTATCCCAGGTCACTTCATAATGTAAAATTAAATTTCGCATGGGGATTGAGTGCCAAAAAACCCCACCAACTCAGTGTTGAGGGTTGTTTCCATTTACAACAGTTTTGCAAGCCTTTGCTCTACTGACATTACATGATTGAGTGCCAAAAAACCCCACCAACTCAGTGTTGGGGGTTGTTTCCATTTACAACAGTTTTGCAAGCCGTTGCTCTACTGACATTACATGATCATCTTATCCTTACCCACCTTGGCTCAAACTATCCCTTTCCTTCTGGGCATGACTCCAACTGCTTCCCAGATGACCAGCAAATATTTAAGAATCATCCTTTCTCTTTTCTAACCCTCTTAGAGCAGAAAACTTCATGAAACTCAAATACAACAGAAGTAAAAAGAAAGATACGATGGTTTTTCCCAAAGGCTTATGGAGTACAGGAACTAGCTAATTTGCCATAAAATCTCTAATTTGTTTTGCCACCAAGGCCTTTGGATTGGTTTAAGAAGCTTAAAGACACCCCTCTTACCAATTGATTACAGTATCCCCTTCAATGAAATGAGAGGCACTTGGTTTTAGCTGTGAAATCTAAGACTCGGAAGACTGTATATATCCTAAAATTTTGTGCCTACTGGTCTGTGCTATGTTTTGGGAACCATTACAACCGGTGAGACTTCACTTCTTCTCATGACTTTGACCACAGGCAATGCACCAACTACTTCCTAAGATGCCATCTTGCAGGCAGCAGGGCTGGCCCGACCTCTCCTTGGCACATGCCTGCAAGTAGCAAGTCAATCTTCCCACTGTTTTTACCATTCACTGTGGCTGCTCCCCAGAGAGATGTGTCCACACAAAATTAGCCATTAATTTTAAACCAGCCTAGGAGTGCTTTCTATTCCTCCTGCCCCTGCTGCAGGTGCTTTAATTCTCTATGCCCTCTGCCCCCCCCCCAAGATTTACAGGGCTACCACGCTGTCTGGAAGTAATAAATCAATCCACAGCAATTAAGCCTGAAAGAATGAGCTGACACTTGACTACTAAGTTATCTTAGAGGGTTACATGTGAGAATGTAGTACATATGCAGATATCAGATTAAATAATCAGGAAAGCCCCACATAAGCTATAGTTAGCTATTATTCAGGTCATAGTTCTTCATTTGTTAGCTTCCCAAAGGTATATGCTTATGAAAATGACAGTGTAGGGAAAAGCTCAAGCTAAAAAATAAATGCCTATTGCATTTATTGGGCACTAATACCTGGACAGAAGAAAAATTGGGGAGCAGAGGTGTCCTCTTGGTGTTCTTCAAATCACAGTATATAAGTAAGCCTTTAAAAGCCGGGATCTAGCAACCTGAAGCTGACCTGAATTCCTCCTCTGACTTGAGAAACCACTGTTGTGTTTAATTCTAGGATAGAACTAAATAATCTACATCTTGACTGACATTTGATCACATAGTCTATGCTGATGTTCTTTCTCACTCTTTCACTGTATGAATTCCTTTCCCCAATGAACGATACATACTTTAAAGGCAGAAGTCACTTTTCTTTGGCTCTTTGTAGCACACCAAATAAGGTAAGTATGCAGTAAATATCTAGAAAACTGAATTGAGACTATAGTGCTTATAGAAAAGCTAAACATGCACAATAATCAAAAGGCTTCTTTAATTCATCTTTCATAAAAATCATTTCCAAAACCCAAGTGGTTATCAGCCAACACAGAGATGGCCATTCAGCTCACCTCAAACTGATAGCATTCTTTTAATTCTCTCCATTACCCCTCTAGAATCAGCACCCCAGTTTTAGTGCCCTCAACTGAAACCTTGCCTCACCTTTCCTCTTTAAAAAAAAAGTTAAAAATTTACATTTGTGACCACATTAGCAAACGCGACAAGCAGCCTCTGGAAGAGGGAGGCTCCTATTTCCGAACTCCTAGCCCCCACCTCATGGGAAGCCAAAGAGCAGTACCGAGACACAGGATGAATGTTGGCCATTCCAAAGGACCAATTTTCCTTTAGAAAAAGAAACATGTTACATTAAAATTTGAGGGTTTTATGGGGCATGACCGAAAATCGCCAACCGCTTTTAAAATAAACTCGAAAAAGTTCACGCTTTCGGAAGCCCTTCCTGGTTCTCTGTCAAACTCAGGGCTATTCTTGACTGTCAGTTCCGGGGCCCCGGCCAGGTACCGCAGGGTTCCGTGGGACCTGGGGGCATCCCAATCCCCTCCCACCCTCGAATACCCCTCCACCGCGAAACCCTAACTGGGGCTCAAACTCTACACCCACAACTCCCTACGCCCCTCTTCCCGGGTCGGTCTCACACCCCGGACTCAGCTGCAGCTGGCCCCCCAGCCCTAGGCCTCTCTCAAAGGAGCCATCTTTACTCCTACGTGGTCCTTACTGCCCCCCCACGCCCCAACACACCCCACTTCAGACCCCCCCACCAACCGCTGGTCCCAGACCCCATTCTCCCTGTTCCCCCAAACCCAACCTGCACACCTTTCCTCTTCCCTGCTCCCACCTCCTCGGCTCCACTCAGTCCTCTCGCCCCCACGCATGACTTCCCGGAGGCCAGTGCTCCCTCCAACCCCCTTTCCCAGCCGCAGGAGGACCCCAACCTTTCCCAGCCTCTCACCTCGCCGCCATCCTCTAACTGCAGCCACTCGGCGTTCATCCCCACCCGCCGCAAACACCAGCTCCGGCCATGGGTGCGGTCCCCAGTTAACAAGGAGCCTGGCTCCCCCATGGCCCACTAGGCCCTGGGTCGCAGTCAACGCAGAGCGAGACCCCGACCCTGGTTCCCGCCGCCTCTTAGCTTCCTCGCGGGCGCCATACCTAAACAACAGACAGAAGCAATCGCTACGCACTTGCAATCGATGCGAACTTTCGCTCAGGCTCGGTGCCTAGCCTGCCCGCCCCAGCCACGAACCCCAGCCACTGCGCCTGCGCGAGAGGAAGGCCCCGCCCCGTCTGTGCAGGTATCTGGGGTGCTGGGGACGCCCAGGCAGCTCCAGTTTTGCGAAAATTTGACTCGTGCTCCCTAGAACCACCGTCCCAGTCTAGTCGCCCCAAACAGGATGTTGCACCAGCAGTTCCTCATTAAGTATTTTTTCTTTTGCATTATGATGTGTCTTACTTAAAATTATAACCAACTTTAAAGCAACTTCAAACTTGATAATTTTAGAATCTGCTAAGTCTGCCCTATATAGCATCAAATTTGCACTACTTCCTTAGGCGGAATTTAAAAAATAAATATATATTGGGAAAATATATATATATAATTTATATTTTCAATTATATTTGATAATAAAGTAATGTATATATTAAATACATATGTATATTTGTGTATTTATAAAATAGGCAGATGTGTAGAGGCAGAAAACATTTAACTGAGGTTAGTGAGAGTGGGGATGGAATGCAGTTTGGCCTTAAGAGAATTTTGGGAAGTAATAGAAATGTTCTAAAACTGGATTGTGGTGATAACCGCACAAATATAAATTTGCTTTAAAAAAGCACTGATGCATCCATACACTTCCCAAAAAAAAAAAAACCACTCGATTTTTTGATATGTAAATTATCCTCAAAAGTTTTTTAAAAAAGAAAATCGCTTTTGATTTTTCCAGTTTAGTGTAGTAGCTGTTCTCAATAATGAGTACCTCTGTGATAACTCAGTGTCCTCTTTTTTGGTTTTTCAGTAACCTGGTTTCAAATTCTCTCACCAGGAAAAAAAAAATACATACTAAATAAATTATACAACATACAATAGGAAATGGCTAGCATTTATTGAGAGCTAAGTGCCAAGTACCAGGCCAAGCACCCTATATTCTTCATTTGTTCCTCTCAAACAATATAATGATGGTAGCTACCATTATAATTTCCACTTTAGGGATGATGAGAAACAGGTTTAGTAATCTTCCAGAGTAAGGAATGGTAGGGTATTGTAACAGGGTGGTCCCTAGGAAAAAGGGAAGTTTCAGGTTCCCTGCCTCACCCAGAAGGAGGGTGGAGCTGAGCAGAGAAAAAGGAGAGAAGAGAAGGGAGAAGAAGGGAATGAAGCAGGGAATGAAGCAGGATGGAGAAGGAAGAGGAGACTTAAATTAAGGAAGCCACATGGAGCAGCAAGCATGTGATGAAGAAACCGTGCTTGTTTCCTGACCCTGGACTGGTTAAGGCAGATGTGGGTGAGAGACCTGTAGGGAGGTGACTATGGCAGTGTTTATATTGATTTTGATGTTGTCTTTTGCTCCCAGATTTGTCTGGCCATTTCTGACCCTTTTCCATGGGTCCTGGCCAGAAGGTGCTTTAGTCTTGTGGCAGCTTTCAGGCCTTGCTTTGGGCCAGTCCCTTTTGGGTTGACTTTTGCCCACGAGGGGATGGGTAACTTCAGGTGTTTGATTTAGAAGTTATATTCTTTGTGTTCCGTATTGTATACTCACTGTATTAAAGTCCCTTTTCATTAAAGTTTTATATGTTTTGTCTTGTTGCAGTGGATGGCAGAACCCACTTAGAGCAGGCAGGTTTTGGGGCTTCAGGGGTGTCCCTCTCCCCCTGTCCTGTAACAGATTTGGCGCCCATCGTTGTAGGATTAGAGCCATCCGTGGTTAGTCAGCCCCATGGGGAAAGTTGCGCTGACTTCCTTGAATGCAAATGTGGTTTTTGTTTCTCTAGTTTTTTTTTCAGATGCAGATTTGTTGTTAAAAACTGGCTTGGTGTGAATATTCTATGTGTACAATGTTGTTGTGGTCACTTGCTAAGAGATTTGGTTTTGTGGAAATTGTGTAGCAGTTTTACTCAAAAGATAATAGTTTGGACCCTGTGGACAGATTAAAGATGGCGTCTGAGGCCACTTGGCTGGCTTCTCTGAAACTTGGAAGTTTTTGTTCTTTTGGGCTCCTCCTGAGATTTTCTACTTTCTTTGTTAACTAAAGTTAAGTTGCTAGGACTTTGGACTTTTTTTTT
This sequence comes from Condylura cristata, assembly GCF_000260355.1. Classification (NCBI taxonomy): domain Eukaryota; kingdom Metazoa; phylum Chordata; class Mammalia; order Eulipotyphla; family Talpidae; genus Condylura; species Condylura cristata. Next base: position 4,816,541 of record NW_004567102.1, on the reverse strand, counting down.
TGTGACCTCTGCTGTTTTGCAGATAGTGTTAGCATTTCTAAAAGCAATGATGGGTTTTTCAGAGATAGATTGATTTAACTTTGACTACTCCCCGTTTGGGGTTTGTAAACCAACAATGGAGCAGTGGTGCTTAAGTTAGCAAATGTATGCTTGGATGCAAAGAAAGACTAAACCTTGATAAGTAACTGGTAAATACTGGTAACCTTAATGGATTCTTGGAGATATCTTGAATTTTTGCAAAGTCTAGATCAGAAAAGTTAGAAAAGAAAAAATTGAGTCTAAAGGGTTTGCTGTTGTGAATTTTGTCTACACAAATTGTTTGGGGCATCTTTGCCATTTGAATTCTGGATCTGTTTGATTACTGGTGTAAGACAAGATTCTAAGATTCGGCTTCCTACTGAGGAAGGTCTTTTGTGGAAAGCACTCTTCATAGTGTATGGCTTAACTGTACCAGATTTTCATATCTGTGTTGTTGTGTTTTCTCCCTTGTGTGGGGAGTTACAATCAATAACTTGTATGTTGAATTTGCTCTTTCAGCTTCTGTGCCAAAGTGGGTAACAGAAGTAAGGAGATGACTCCTTTTAATTGAAAGTTAACTGCTGATTTTTGATTTTGCTTTTTCAGGTTCTCTTCCAGGAATCCCAAGGATTTCAAGCTTAGTGGCTAACAACATGATGACGACAGCTTTTGCTTGAAAGTTAACTGTTTTTACTTTTCTCTGCTGTATATGACACCCAAGATTGACTTCTAACTCTAGTGGAAATGCTTAAACACTGAAAAACATGTAACTCCTGTGATGAATGAAACTTTTCCTTCCTATTTCCAGTCTTAGGTTTGTAGGATAACAACGGAAACTTGTGATTTTCTGCCAGCAACACTGAACATTTTTTTTGGAATTCGAGATTTTTTTCTGGCCTATAATATAGAGTAAAACTGCAGTTACATAAGATTCCACGTGGCATAACTAAGAAAACTGTCTTGTCTATATGTTGCGTGTCTGTATGTCTTGTCCTTGTGCTTAATTGTCTTGGCCTCGAGGTGTTATAAAATTGGTTTCGGTGGCACCTATAGATATTGAAAAGAAATCAAACAAACAAAACTAATGAAAACTGGTATACATGTTTTGAAAACACAATTTGGGATAATTTTTGGTCCATGGTAACTAATTTGTGCTCTAATGTTTTAAAACAAGCGCTTCTAAAGTTGTATTGGGTATAATATTTTTTCTTTTTCTTGGGTTGATAATGTCAGGAAAATACAAGTTTGGAAAAATTAAGGTTTCTGAGGACAAAGAGTCTCTAGTTATGAAGGAAAAAGAACAAAAAGTTTATGGTTTGCCTGTTATGGTTTGACTGTTGATATTGCATTACTGACTGACCCGGAGCTTTCAGAGATTGAGATTGTTGTTGTTTGTTGTTGTTGTTTATTTTTTTTTTTTCATATTTGTGACAAAGCTTCCCAGAATTCGAAATTTGAAGAAAAATTTGGTAGTCTGTCCTTTGGTTCATCAAAGAAAATTTTGTGGAACCTCAGTAGAGCTCCTGAGACATTCCACAAAATTTCTTCCTTTCCTTCTGGAAAGGCATTTAGATCAATTTGGACTTTTTGGTTTACCTAGTAAAGAAGAATGACTGGAAAGGAAGCATTGTCACTTGGAAAAAGGTGGAACATGCCATGAACATAAATGTTAACACAGGTTTTCTGAAAAGTGCATCAAAACATTATAATATCATATATTGTTTGAATTGTAAATAATGATTATTTTCCTGAAATATTATATTTAATGGTTTGGCATGTGCTGAAATTGCTTCTGAAAAAAAAAATGTTTACAGAGAAAGACCTCAACTGATTCCAATTGGTAGAAATTTTGACAGTGAAAAAAAGAGTTTCTACAAAGAACTGAACAGACTGATTTTTGCTAAGTTTTTCTTTGAAATAATACTGGTATTTTTTTCCCCCATTTGATTCAAAGAAAGTTGTTTTTTTTTTTGTTTTTTTTTTTTGCTTTCAATAACCAGAATCTGCAGTAATTTTTTTCTTCAGCAAACTAACGTGTATTTCTATCTTTCTCTCCCCTTGATACCACACAATGTAAAGATTGTGGTAGTAATATTTACTACTCGAGTCTATTTTTGCATAACTTCAATAGGGAATTTTGTTCGCTTAACCTAAATAAATTGGAAATGTGCTGAAAATGTGTTTCAGTGGCGTGGCTTGGCATTCTCCGGGAACTTCAAATAGAGCTGAACCAAGAAGAGGAGAACCTGCTGCTTTGTTTGTAGGGTTCCAGAGACCTCCAAAGAAGGTGAGGAAGCTTGCCTCCATTGGCAGGCCTGGACGACCCGGGAAAATAAAAGTCCTGGTAACCTCAAGAAGAGGAAACTCCAGGTTAAGTCTGCTGAGACCAACGTTGCTCCTGAAGCCTATGTGGACTGGACATCGATGGTTCGCTCTGATCCTGTAGGAGGACTCCAGCAAGGCCAGCAACAACAACACAACTTGCTACTTGATTATTCTGCCCTGTGATTTATGTAAAAATAGAAAAATGAAAGCTAACATGTACTTGTAAATGACTTATGCATGCAAGTTGAACAAAGTTGGGATCACGGTTGAGAGAACCTTTTAAACAACTTTTAAAGTTTTGTTTTGTTCTGTTACTGTGGTTTTTATATACACCAGAAGGTTTTTTTTCCCTTTCACATGCACTAATGGACTATTTTCCACTTATTGGACATTCATGGACAATGTTGGTTACAGACTATACCCTAAAATTTGTGCCACCATAGATATGGTGGTATTAAAAGTCAAAAGGTGGGGGGGTTGTAACAGGATGGTCCCTAGGAAAACGGGAAGTTCCAGGTTCCCTGCCCCCATCCACAAGGAGGGTGGAGCTGAGCAGAGAAAAAGGAGAGAAGAGAAGAAAAAAAGGAAGCTGGATGGAGAACAAGAAGGAGACTTGAGAAAGCCACATGGAGCAGCAAGCATGTGATGAAGAAACCGTGTTTGTTTCCTAACCCTGGACTGGTTAAGGCAGATGTGGTTGAGATACCTGTAGGGAGGTGACTGTGGCAGTGTTTATATTGGTTTTGATATTGCTCTTTTGCTCCCATATTTGTCTGGCCATTTCTGACCCTTTTCCATGGGTCCTGGCCAAAAGGTGCTTTAGTCTTATGGCAGCTTTCAGGCCTTGCTTTGGGCCAATCCCTTTTAGGTTGACTTTTGCCCACAAGAGGATGGGTAACTACAGGTGTTTGATTTGGAAGTTATATTCTTTATGTTCCGTATTGTATATTTACTGTATAAAAGTCCCTTTTCATTAAAGTTTTATATGTTTTGTCTTGTTGCGGTGGATGGCAGAACCCACTTAGAGCAGGCAGGTTAGGGGCTTCAGTGGTGCTCTCCCCCTGTCCTGTAACACCTTCCCTCCAGCTTAGCATTCTGTCCCAAGAACAGCAAGTACTTCTAGAGGCCATCTGAACATGTAATTGTTTTGTCTCCTTAGTGTTCGGAGTGACCAAAGATTTACTGAGGAGGACTGGATAAGGGCGGTAATAAATTGGGCCTTGCATCCAGGATGGGACAAGCTGAAGGTGATAACAACGAACTGGGTCTCACATCGAGGACACAGTAATGAGTCACCCCTTTGAAATCTGAGCTTAGGACCTATTAAGAGACCCTTCCCCCTTATTGAGTTGGCAGTAGCTGCAGACCCTACCCTAAGGGCTCCAGCTCACCTGCTTCCCCGGAGCAATATACTTGACTTGCTCAGCCTTTCTGCCTTTTGGTCTTTCTTCCTTGCCGTAGGTCACAGAAGTCAAGACAAAACACTTAGGCCATTCTTTGACTGAGTTTCTCACATTATCCTTGTTTTTGATGACCTTGACAGTTTTGAAGACTACTAGCTAGATATTTTATAGAAGAACTTCAATTGGGATTTCTTTGATTTTTATTTTATGATTAGACTGGGGCTATAGGTTTGGGGGAAGAAGATGACAGGGTAAAATAAAGTGCCATTCTGAGGCCTCCCTGGTGGCACAAAGGGTTAAATCTCAGTACTATTAAACTAGCGTGAGTTCAATCCCCAGTCAGGGAGCTGACCCACTTGGCACAGCACACCTCTCCTGTCTTACCTGCTGCTCCCCTCAGCAGTGCATTTCAATAGATCTGTCTGTTCTGTTCCCCACTCTGTCTCTGGTGAATCCTCTGTCTCACACACACACCCCCATACCTCTGGCCTACATCCCAGCTCTTGTATGCGTAAATAAAGTTATTTAAATAAAACAGAGTGCCATTCTCATTACATCATAACAAAGGTACAAGCTATCAACATGAATTACTAATACCAATGTTAATCTTGGCCATTTGGCTGAGGTAATTTCTATCTGTATCTGTAAGCTAAACTTGTGCACATTGAAGTATTAACATTCTACTACATTACCACTTCAGACCTGGATCAGTCTAGTCATCCTCCCTAATGCTTATCTGTAAACTTCCTCTCCAAAATGAGGAACTAGTTCCCAACACCCACCATCTATTTACTTAAACATCATTCCAGTGTGCATGTAGAGTATGATGGCTTCACAATTGTTAGCCCATCCACTTGGGTTAACAACTTTTAACTAGAGGCCACTACTCATGCGCAGTTCTCTTGCCTTTATTCTTAGATTTGACTCATTCCCAAAGCTACTTAGTTAAGCATCCTTTGCCCTTACCCCCTTCAGAAAGTTTTCTCATACACAGTTTGATTTTTTCTGTCATAGTCTGCATTCTATCTGAGATTGCTTTACCTCCTAAATGATTTCTTATAATATATATACATTAAGGTCACTCTTTCTAAAAGTTTTATGAGTTTTAGCAAGTGCATAATGTTATGCATAATTGTATCATAGAGAGTGGTTTCTTTGCCATGAAGAAATCCTAGGTCTTCACCTATTCAACCTTCCTACCTCCTGCACTCTGCCTGTTATATTTAACGATGTTTCCAGGACAACACCCCCAGCATACACAGTTCTCCTTTCTCTTTACACCTGCATATTTTCCACTGGGCAGATGCAGCATTATTCAATGGTCCTCCTCCCCCTTTATGAACCAGTGATTTATCAATTTGTTTAAAAGGTTAATGTAATCATCTGCAATGGTGACTTTAACCTCAACTCTTCTCAGTACTGACCTACTGATGTAGTCTGTTTAATCTCAGAAGGACCACACATGTCAATGAGTCCCTCATGTTTCCTCATCTGAAAACAATCCCAGGCCTTAGAACTTTCACCACAAGGGTGTTTCCTTTTTTTTTTTTTTTTTTAAGATTTATTTATTTATGCATACAGAACTGGGGTACAGGCCAGAGGTGCAGGCGGCAATGAGAGGACTCACTGGAGTGGGGAGCGGAACAGGCAGAGATACTGAAATACATGGCTGAGGGGAGCAGCGGACAAGACAGGAGAGGTCTGCTGCCCCATGTGGGTCAGCTCCCTGGTATCTCCCAAGCAAAGCCGCTACAGATAGCTTCGCAGTGCTGCTCTTTAACCCGTTGAGCCACCAAGGAGGGCCCACCGGGGTGTTTTGTGTAGTGATTCTCAGAGTGTTGGTTGGCATCTGTACCTGTGACCTCGTTTTGAGGTTCTCCTTGCACCTCTGATCACACATCTTCTCCAAGGAGTTCATGTTGCAGCTGGTTAGAATCACTTTACGTCAGTAACTCGCCACCTCTGGTTTCACGGGTGTCTTTCTGATATCTTTAAAGGCCATGGCTGCAAAACATGTTCTGATGGTCTTGTTCTTTCTCCTGAGATTTGTGATGAATCTGTAACAAGAGGTGGTGAAGGATTCTCCACATCTGAGACCGCATCTCCTGCAAAGAGCAATGAGTCCCTATTGAAGTGCAGTTCTTTTCCGTCTTTGGCACAGATGGCACTGCAATGAATTAGTAAATACCGCTGTTGAATACCTAGTCCAGGTTTTTCACGTACAATCTTACTTCATCCGCCTTATCAGTCTGCAAGGTATCCCCAGTTACTATGAGAAAACTGAGTTTGCTGGGTTGTTCAAAGTCTCTTGAGATTTTTGGGGATTATATTTTACTTTGTATTATATTTCTGACATTTTTACTGAATGAATGAAAGAAACTCAGTGAGTTAATGGCAGTGTAGAGAACTGAAGCCAGGGCTGTGAGCCCCAAGGACTTTATTCTGTCCAGCCTCACAGTGGTCCCTAGGGTGAAATGGCTAGATCCTAGCAAGAGGAGGAGAAAAGTAACCATCTGTTTTGGACAACTTGTGGGTTAAGTGCTGTTTTAGGTAAACATAGGATTTCAAGTATAGAGTCATAGCTATTTCTGATATCTTTAATCAAGTTTATTATATTTTGGGAGTACTTATAATGCTTCATCAAGTTTATTATATTCTGAAAGTATCTGTAATCAGTAATTAAGGTGGATGGGTTGCAGGTACTTGAAATTAGTACTGCAGATCACCTCATTGCTTTGTTGGGAGCTCTGGCTGCTTAAGTACCTACATTCTTTAATTTGTCAACTCAGTTTCCAGTGCAAATATTTATTACCCACCTGATTTTATTTGTTTTTAAATATTTATTTACTTATGCATACAAGAACTGGGTTATACGCCAGAGGTGCAGGAGGTGAGAAGATTCACCACAGACAGAGTGGGAAGCAAAACAGAGAGATTGACTGAAATACACTGCTGAGGGGAGCAGTGGGTGAGACAGGAGAGGTCTGCTGTGCCATTCGGGTCAGCTCCCTGGCTGCAGATAGCTTCATAGTGCTTCACTTTAACCCCTTGCATCACCAGGGAGGGCTCCCACCTGATTTTATTAAAGAGAGGAGAGGGAGGAGGAAAAAAGGTAGGCAAGAGGGAGTGAAAGAAGGCAGTGGGATCAGGCATTAATAATTACTCCTTGTTCTCTCATTGTAGAGTTGGCTTTGGGCTACTTATTTTGCAGGTAGTATATGGCATCAAGCACTTAAAACTAGGATTGGCATTATTTACAATTAAAACATGTCACTCAGAATTGGTAATTTTGTGACTACAAAACCCTAACTCAATTCACCTTTGTCCAGGGTTAGAGAAAGCAGGCCAAGTGGGAGTGTTTCTCACATGGAGACATTTGACTTCTACAATCTAAGCTTCTAATGAAATTCTCATCACGTTTTTTGGACTCACAAATTTATTGCACCATCAGCTCTGGCATTTATTATTCAGGACTTCTTGAAGTGTGCTTAAATTTATTTCAACTAGTACTGCCGTATGACTCCCATTTCAGTAATAAAAGAGCTATGTTTTTGCAAACTCTGGTTAACACTTCAGTAATGAGTCCTGACCAGCCTTTTAAAAAAAGGGAGTACAATGAGCAGGTTAGAGGCCGTCACACATAGTGAGGGTAAGTGCTGTTTATAAAGTGTTGCTGGTGTCTGCTGGAGTGACTGGGTCTCAGTGTAAAATATTTTTTTTTTTTTTTTAGGTTATAGTCCAAAAAATTTTGGATTTTTGGTCTTAGACAAGATGGGGTAAGCCTACTGTAATCTTTATCTGCCACTAATTACAACTAAAAGTTCTGGGTAAACTACCTGAACTCTGGAAAGTCAACAAGCAGGTAAATTGAGAGAGGGAAATGAAAGTCTAAAAAAGCTATCTGTATGAGGTGAATTTCCCAAAATTTTTTCTTATTTTTCTCTCACAGCTTTGACTTGAGAGTTGGGGGTGCTTTATGGTAGCAGAGGCAGCAAAAAGTTGTAAGAGAAACCTAAGAGAAAATAACTCTTGTTCTTCACAACACTTCTGACATGAGAGGAATACTAAAAAATATTCAAATAATCCAGAAATTTGCCAGGAAGCGGGAAGAGAGGAAATAAAAACAAAGGGAACAAACAGAAACAAATAAAAAAAATAGACCTCAATACTACCACATTTTTTATTAAGATTTCTATTTATTTATTTTTATGTAGAAGAACTGGGGTACAGGTCAGAGGTGTGGGGAGTGAGAGTATTCACCAGAGACAGAGTGGGGAACAGAACAGGTGGATCTACTGGAAAGCACTGCTGAGGGGAACAGCAAGCCAGACAGGAGAGGTTTGCTGTGCCATGTGGGTCAGCTCCCAGGCAGGGATTGAACCCAGGCAGTCACACCGGGGTAGGCCACCAGAGAGGCCCTAAATACTACCATATTAGTAGTAATAGTTGTAAATGGTCTAAATGGACCAATTAAAAACAAAAGATTATCAGATTGTAGAACATGACCCCACTATATCCTGTTGTTAAGCTCACATTAAAGACATAAATTTAAGGATGGGAAAAGGTGTTGGAAACCAGTGGTTTGAAGAGAAAATTGGGTTTTTCTCTCTCAGATAAATGGGTTGGGTGGGATGGGTCATCACTACTAGACACCCTGAGTGTCCGTCCAGCTAAAGTGTTGCATTTCCAGGGGCTGACGCCCAGTCTCCCCACATGGCTGTGAGTTCAAGCATGGATTTGCCCACTCATCACCCAGAAGATATACCTGCTGAACCAAACTGAACAAAGTTCTTGCTTCTAAGAATTCTAATCCAACCTTTTGGGAAATAAGGGGACAATGTCTTGGTTTTCTCTAGTTTTGGGTGTGCTCCAAGTATTCTGGCAAGTTCACACAGATTCAGAAGATTCTGGTCTTTTGGCAATGTGTTATGTTCTCTAATTCTGTGTGACTCTCATCTTATCCATTATGAGTTTAGAATCTCTCCTTGATGCCTATAACAGATTCTAAAATTGTCTCCAACCATGAATTGAATGTTGGTATGAAAGGCTTAATTCTGACTCCACTCCTCAAAGTTGTTCAGAGATGTCTGACATGCAAAGAGCTTAATACTGTCAACAAGAGGCTCCTGCCTCTAGACGCAAATGAGGTCACTATTTGAGGTATTAGTGCTACCCTCCCTTTAGAGAGGAACATAAACAGAGGTAAAGCCTATTTAAGTCAAACTGTAGAGATGTAGATTGCAGATACACTGAATAAACTGACATAAACTACAGGTCATAGTATGGCAGGATTAGTATGAAAGGGTTCATCAATTTCTAAAATAATGAACACATATATTTCAGAGAATGCCTCACTTCCTGCATAAACAAAAAAGAGTATCTGAGTGAAGACAAACCCAGATTAGTTGTTTTCTCTAATTTCAGCAACAATTAGTGGTCTCAGTCCAAATGCTGTCAAGTAGAGAGATGGTCTGTATTTTATGGCAAAGATTAAAGTCCAAGGTTAATTGTGAACAGTCTTTGAATTTGAGGTCAGATCCTCCCTCCCCCAATATGTTTAAGGCAAAGGCAGGTCTTCATTTTCAAAAGTTCGTATGTAGAGATTTATATCTCTACAGAATATCTGTCCTCCCCTTCCTCTATGGCAATAGAATCCTGATTTTGAGTGAAACATAAGATATTGGAATAGACTAATCCCCCAACCTCTCTTACAACTAGGCCTGGAAGTTATAAGAGGAAGTAGCATGAGGCAGCTTTCTAGAACCTTTCTTAAAATACTGCTGACACATTTCCTTTATTCTATTTTCTTTGGCCCTCACTTAATACATTCTGTACTGTAGAGTGGATGTAGTGGCTGAGTTTCTAGCTGCTGTCTTGACCATGGAGACCTACAGAAGAACTCAAGTTTCCTAAGACATTGTGAAACAGACCCATACTAGCCATTGGTTGCCTACCTCTGGACTTTTATCTGAAAGAAGCAAAATCCTCTGCTGTGTAAATCACAATTATGTTTTACTTTTGTTATATGTAGCAGAATGTAATTTTACTATAGTTCCTAATGACTGAATGTAAGACATACTCACAAATGAATCCTAGGAAGAAGTTCTGGGTGGAGAAATCATTCCAACCTATCCTTTGTAGGTGAAAAATGCAATCAATTGCCCTTCTTGAGGCAAGAAACCAAGAGGAAAACCAACTCACTTCCAAAAGAACCTTATGGAGACCCTATGGAGGGCGAATATTTGAACACAGACCAGTTTATCTGGTCTGGTGGGAAAAACTCTGCAGAAGACCCACTCTCTGTCCAGTGCTCCCTCCCTGGCCTTGGGTAGGCTTTTCCTGTCAACCAGGAGTGATGTTACACTAGATGGCTCCATGTTTCTGTCCAGCATTGAAATTCTAACCCATTTTCTAGTCTCCATGAGATGATACATTCCTCTTAGATTAATGAAATAACCCAGAAAAGGTGCTTGTGACAGTGCTTGGCACATGGTAAGGGTGTCTGTAAATGTCAGCTATCAGGAGCCAGGCTCTTCATTTCTGCAGTTTCCAGTCTCCTTCGAGAGCAGGTGCTCAACAGGGGGTTGCTAATATCCTCTGAGCCGGTATTCTTCTAGGGATCCCCTGCTTGCTCTACACAAGGCTTGCCCACTTCATAGTGTCAGCAAAATGACCCAAGAAAAGGAGGTACCTTGGGTTTCAGGTTACACAAATCCATGGAAGGAAAACTAGTAGTGGAGGAGGAAATACACTATTTATTTACAATTCTTTCACTTTATCCACAATTTCCCATACAAACATAAAAACTAAAAAAATAAAACCACCACTTGGGAACACAAGTGTCTTTCTTTAATTAGTCCGGTTGAGGGAGGGGCAGAAACCTGCCCGCTCCGCTCTGCAAAGGAGACTGTGGAGGCACACTGAAGGGAAAAGGCAAGGGGGAGGAAGAATGCCTGAGAAACAGCTCCTGATGAGAAATGTAACACGTCATGGGGGCCTCACTGGCAGAAGCCCGCTAGCTTCCCAGGAAGATGGCAGCTGTCCCCCACCTCTCCGCTACTAAATGCCAAGAACTGAACATGGGTCTCACGGGTCACACATCTCGTGAGCTGTGTGGGGTGAATGGTGACAGTGGGGGACATGGGAATGCCTCTTTGAGAAGAGCCCCGAACTCCAGGGACACACAGGAAACCTCTTTCCTTGGCACTGAGGAGTCAGTCACAGCTTGTCTTGCATACAATGCTGACTTAAACATGTGAAAACAAAAGCCCTCCCCAGATTGGGGAAAGGCAGGGGCTGAAAACATGCAGAAGGGCTTCTGCCTGGATTGCTCTCTCTGGGCGGTGGCAGGGGTTGGCAGGGGTGAAGGGTAAGGGCTGTTTGCTGAGGAGGGGGAAGGAGCAGGGAAGATGCTCCACAAGCCTGGGATGATGGGGAGGAGAAGGGCAGGAGAGGAAAACTGAGACACTGATGCTCAGGGTGTTAAAAGCAGCCCCATATCTGCTCAGCTGTGCTCACTCTGGCAGACTCACCTCCCTCACAGGAAGGCACCCAGAAGCCAACCTGCAGGTGCTGGAGCCACCTTCCAGCAACTTCATCTGTGCTAGTGACCTAGATTGCTTTCACATGTCAATGCACATTATAAATATAAAATCATATCTGCTACAAAGAAGACATATATTTGTACAACTTTACCATATACATAATAACACAATTTACACATCATATCTTGGAGTGGGTCATCATGGAAAAAGGGTTTGGAGAGGTAAAAAGCCCCTTGTCCTGTCCCTGCCCTGATCGTTCTCAAGGGACATTTGTTACACTTGGTCACGGGGCCCTTCCCAGCTGGTGGTGATGGGGCCAGTCGGACAGAGACATTTAGACACGTAGCTAAATGCTAATGGGTGCGTACACCCACACCCGCACATAAACGCAGGCACACAGACATCTGGTGAGAAAGGAAAAAATAAAAACTCCTAGCCCTTGGGTGTAGGCCTCTTCCCAGAGTTGTAAGCATCAGTGCCTCCTTCATCTTAAAAAGCTGCCCCTCGCTGGCTCAGACTAGGGCAGAAGGAGAAAGGCTGGGGGGCTGAGGTGCGGGGTGGGACTAGGAGTGTTTTCAAAACATAAGGCGTTTCTTGACCTGTGATCAAATTAAACTATGTCACACAAAAAACAAAGGTATCCGTTGGGGCCGGGAGGCGAGAGACAGCCAGTCCTTATAGGAACAATGTGAGTTGAGACCTGAGCCTTCACCTCTTTTGCCCTGTTTCTTTGAAAGGGGCAGACAACCCTGTACCTCCTTTCTGTCCTCTCCCGAGCGTGGCCCATCCGCATGGCATGGAATACTGGTAGTGGTCCACGAGACCCATCCAGAGACATGGAGTGGTGGACAGGCACGCCAAAAAGTTAAGACCTGGGCGGCAGATGTGAGCTTTTTACAGCAGGAGTGGTTCCTGGCCGGGGTCCACGGCTCGCACAGTGGCCACAGTGATCAGATTGCCATCAGAGATGGGGCAGTCGGGGTCCCCACGGGGACACAGCACCTATCGGCGGTAGTGATTTGGGGCGTCGGCAAACATGTACTTGAGTCTGTAGGCCTCAGCGAGAAGCAGCCCGATCTCCTCGTTGCCCCAGTGTATCGTAGGTAGGTTCTGTAGCAGCATGAGGAGGCCCTGGAATGCAAGACATGACTTTTATCACCCTGGGACTGAGACTCAAGGACCAGCAGATCCTGGAACGGGACCCTTTTCTCTGGGGTCACCTACCCAAGGGTCTGGCCTCCTTCCTCCTGAGGATCACACAGCCCTTGGCCTCTAGTTCACCTTCTAGAAGGCTTGAAAAGCCTCTGCTGCTTCTCAGATCCACTAACATCTGCCTCTTTAAAAATATTACAGCGAATCACAACAATAAGTAAGGGTATTTAAAAGAGAAAAATAATCACTCATCATCCAAATATACCTCTCTTAATTTTGATGCACTCCTTTTAGTATTTTTTCACATGCATATTCTTTAAATAGTTGTAATCATAATTATAATTTTATATGCTTTTTAAACACCCCCTTTTACTATAATTTTCATGTTTTTCCATGCAGCCTTCAAAAATGATTATTCCATCATGGGGCTATATATTAATTTACCCAGTCATCTCTCATTGGTTTGCTTCCTTAAAAAACAAAACAACAGGGGGCCTCCCTGGTGGCACAAGGGGTAAGTCTCAGTACTATGAAGCTATCCACAGCCACGGCAGCACAAATTCAATCCCCAGACAGGGAGCTGACCCACACGGCACAGCAGACCTCTCCCGTCTTGCCCGCTGCTCCCCTCAGCAGTGTATTTCAGCCCATTTGCTTGTTCTGTTCCCCATTGTCTCTGGTGAATCCTCTCACCCCCTGCATCTCTGGCCTGTACCGTAGCTCTTTGATGCATAAATAAATACATCTTTTAAAAAACAACAACAAATACCTTTATTGATAAGACTGCTGCATATCTGTCTGCATTTAAACATCTTTCTCCTAATCCTTGTCTTATAACCACTGTATTTACCGGCTGTGCTGTTCTCCAAAGACCTTTCTCCACCAATACTGTCCAGCTTATTTCCCGCTGTCCCCAATGAACACAGCTCATCCAACCAGTTCCAATTTATGTGCCTCTGTGGTTTATTTTGTGTTGTTCTTTTCAGTTGAAACGCCTTCTCCTCTCTCCTCCACCTATCTAAATCCTACTCAGCTTGCAAAGCCCAGGTCCCTCAAAAAGCCCCATGGAGGTAGCCTGTTAAAGAGGACATCTGAATACAAAATGAACGTGAGATTTCAGGTTACCTCTGCAACCTGCCCATGCTGTTGCCGCTGCCTCATGTTCTTTCTCTGACTCTTTCTGAACTGAATCGTCTTATTTTTTCTGATTATTATAAAATTCCCGATAATTTTATACCAAGACACACAAGCTCGAGCCATAGAAACCGACAGATATCATTACATAAACTCCTGAAAATTCAGTATGTCAGGAGGCATCAAAACTAAGTTAAATATAAGAAACTAAGAAAAGGTTTATAATAGTTATAGAAGACAAAGGTTAATAACAATAACAATAATAACAATACAAGAGTGCCTACAGATCAGTAAGGGAAAAAGGGAGAAAAATCAAGTAGAAAAGCAGAGTGTTATAAACAGGCAGGACAGGATGGCCACGTTCCCACATGCTGTGATTTCTCTTACAAATCCTGTTTTGAGCTGATCTGAACATCTAGCACAGCCTCACAGTTTTCAGTGTAAAGGTCATGCACATCTTTGATGAGAGTTCTTCCTTTAGGAACAGAAACTCAGCTGGGCACAAGGCTGCCTCTGCAGACCCTGGCTACATATGGCCACTGTGACTCAGTTCTGACCAACTCTATGACAGTGTGACTTCTGGGTTCTGTCCTAAAATCCTCCTTCCCTTCCTAGAAAGGAATGTAGGCTGAGTTGTAGAAACGGTCACCTTGTACCTTGTCACACACTGAAAATGAAGACAGGAGTCTGAGTCCTAGCAACTTTAAAGTCAGAATGTGGGCCCTGACCGCTCACTCTTAGACTTGCTAACTGAAGAGAGGTAAACACCTAACTTGCTTTACACCACTGCTATTTTAGGGACTTGATTATAATCTCTGCTTGTTAGGGACTTCAAGTTAGAACAATCTATCAAAGTCAGAAATGCACTCGACATTGATCCAGCAACTCTCCTTCTATGCCCCCTTGGTCAGGGACTATTCACACTCTGGGGCAAAGGCATTCACTAGTGTGCCACTGATCCAGAGGGTGGGGGAAAGGCGCAGGGAGCGTCTGTCAGTGTAACCAAGTGGTTAACCCACGGTTACCACGAGGACAAGGCAGCACCTGCAAACGATGAAGCAGGGCCACGTGTGCCACAGATAACTGAGACAATTTTAGGAGGAAAAAAAAAGCAAGTTGCAGAAAGCTAGAGGATGCTCCCACTTAGCAGTATTTTTGCATATGTATACATGAACATGCAAGTGTCAGAAGGCTCGGTGGTAAAACAGGGGCTACCTTTGGGGAAGGAAGCCTATTTTTCTCTTTAAACGTGGATATCTTTTGAGCTACCTGCTTTCAATTTTTACCATAAAGACTTTGTGTATTACTTGCGTGATAGAATATTTTTCTAAAATTCCACTTTTTTATACAAAACTGACTTGGGCCCTTCCTGGTGGTGCAAAGTGTTAAAGTGCAGCACAGTGATGCTAGCTGCAGTCACTTCAGTGTAAGTTCAATTCCCAGCCAAGGAGGTGATCCACTGGAGCAGCAGACCTCTCCTGACCCACCCGCTGCTCCCCTCAGCAGTATATTTCATTGATCTGCCTGTTCTGCTCCCCACTCTGTCTCTGGTGAATCCTCTCACCACCCCTGCACCTCTGGCCTGCAACCCTGTTCTGTATGCATAATAAATAAATCTTAAAAAAAAAACAAAACCTAGACATTTTGTTTAGTAAAACCAGGATGAAAATAAATCATCACTTCATCAAGAAGCAACCACTTTTATACATTTTTGGCATATTTCCTTTCAATCTTTTTTCTGTACATTTTATACAGCTGAAATAATTCCATATATAATTTTGAATCTACTTAGCATTTACATATGCACTTCCTCTAATATTAAAATCTTGTCACAGACATTTCAATGGTCAAAAAATTTTCCATAATGTAGGTGGACCATAATTTATTCTACATCTTCCTGTTTTGAGCATTTAATTATTTCTGGTTTCTCATTATAATGAAATTATAATGAACAGCCTCGTACATAAAGCCATTATTTTAGATTATTTCCTTGGGCTAAATTCCTAGGAATGAAATTACTAAGTCAAAGGACATAAAAATTTAAAAGTTGCTTAATATTCATCCAAAAACTACATTCCAGAAAAATGCTTATTTCCCTAGATCTCTACCTGTACTAAATACGCTCATTAAACAAACTGTTCATTGTGATCCTTTCCCTGAGATCTCCAGGCCTAAGACTGGAGCCCCAAGTCTTCAGCCAATATGGGGGTGAACCTGCAGGAAGAACAGCGCAGAAGCAATCAGACTTTGTGCATCCGTGGCCTCTGTGGCTATCACCTGTAGCCCTATTTGTGCGGATGCAGATGGTGCATGGGAGTGTGGGTGTGGGGTCAATCAGTCAGCCTGTTTTGCTGCCCACCTGTCTCTGGTGAGTGCTCTTGCTCCCTGCACCTCTGGCCTGCACCCCAATTCTGTATGCATAAATAAATCTTAAAAAAAAAAAAAACAAAAACAAAAAAACAATGCTCGCAGCTGACCTGAGCCCCTCTGGACTGATGACCTCTCAGAGGTCCTCCCAGGACTCCATCTGGGCTCAGTTGGATATCTGCCTCAAAACCATTTATACATATATCAACTTATTTTAAAAATGTTGCCCTTGGCACTTAACACCCTTCATGCCTCCTCACCCGCCAAACCTGCCACCACCATAAACTCCCTGACTGCTGGTCCCTTTGCTATTCTCTCCTGTCTCCTATTCCTACCAAGTGTCCCCATACCACCCAATGAAGACGATATTGCCATCCTCCCCACTCCCCCACCAACATCCTCATTAAGGAGTCAAATTTTAATCTAAGTTTGACAGGTTCTCTAGAGGTCTCAACCTTTCTGGTACCTCAGACTCTCCTCTGGTGAAGTCAATGAATGCTTTCTTAAAATAATGCTTTTAATTACATAATACCAAATACATAGTTAAATTGAAATATAGTTATTAGAATGCTTTAAAAACAAACTTGTGATTTTGCAATATATGTACAGTTAATAAATTCTAACAAGATATAATAGCAGATTAAATAACTACCTTAATTTCAAAGTAATAACAGGCATAAACAATGTTTTTGAGACATTTGCAACAACGTAATATGATAGGAAAATGCATGCAATTAGTGACAAAGACAGACACTGCTAATTTGACTGTGTTTTGTTGCCTAAGCACCATTATTGTAGAAAATACTAACTTGGAATCAGAGGTCATTCAAAATAAAACCATTTCCGTTCAGAGACCCCTAACTTTCAAACGTGGGCCCTGGGCTAAAGTCTCTTGCTCTTTCTTGTAGCTTGCCCCTCCTGATCCACATCACCTCCAACACCTCTTACTGTACTGCCCTTCAGAAGCCAGTTTAACCTGAGTGTCCACGTCAACACTGAATTATATTTTAAAACTTACTTATTGAAAAACCTTTTGTACAAATTGCTTTTGTCACACAGAACTTTATTCCCATTTTCAACCCACCTGCTGCATGAGGTCAAACTATCCTATTTCTTGAGGACATACCTCATTCTCTCAGAACCAGCCCTGCCTCCCATGGAAGGGCAGCTGAAACAATGACACCTGCTTGGCCTCATCCAGAACATAAACAAGAAGATTCCAGGGCCCTGAACCTCAGTGAAACCTGTACGGCTTCCAGCAGTGGCCCTACCTGTTACCACAGCCCGCTTCAGTCAGGCTGCAACAGCTGGATCACCTGTGTTACACAGGCCCAAGCCTCATCCCTGGAGTTCTGGACTCTGGGAATGCTGGGTGACCTAGCAATCCACTTTCAAGCACTTCTGCAATGATTCCAGCAGGCCACTAGGTTTGGGGCTTCTACTAGCGATATAAACGCTCGTAAGGAATAAAAAAATACTTCGGATCCAGTAGTGAGGTTCCAGGATGTCACAGAGTGATCTTTCATTAAATAAATTAAGGTAGATATGTAGGATGGAATACTCTGTAGTCAACTCACGATTTTAATGTATTCACAATTTTTGTATAAGATATACTCATGTAAGGTGTAAAAAATTAAAAGGGGGGGCCCACAATGGGTTAAAGCACAGAACTGTGAAGCTGTCTGCAGCCACTGCAGCTCAAGTTCAATTCCCAGCCAGAGAAATGACCCTCTCTCCTGACCAGCCTGCTGCTCCCCAACACAGTGTGTTTCAGTCAATCTGCCTGTTCTGCTCCCCACTCTGTCTCTGGTGAATCCCCTCACGCCCTGTACCTCTAGCCTATACTCAGTTCTTGTATGCATAATTAAATCTTATTTTAAAATGGGGCAAATGATGATGCTATATACCTTCTTTTTCCTGACAGATCCTGCCTTGGGTTTATTTATATGAATAGGGCAGAAGGCCGTGGGCATCATGCGGGTAGCAGCCCAGCGGTCATACTGGTCCTACTGTGCTCACGCGGGCGAGGTCCTCTTCTCTAGAGACTTTGTGGTGTCTGGGCTCCTTGAGCAGCCTGCACTGTAGCTTCAGCCTGAGCCTTGGTTTGAGCCTTGGCCTGTGGCTGGCAGAGTCTGAGACCTGGGCCAGACGGCCATGAGCACATTTCCCCAGCTTTAGGTGAACAGTGCAGGTGGGTGACTGAGCAGTGACTGCTGCCCATGGGGAAGCTGGTCTTCACCTCCTTGGGCTTTGCAAGGGCCTGGCCAGCCTCTGCACCACTGGCCTACATCTTCTTCAGACCATTGTTTTGCTGCTTAGCAAAACATGTTCCTCAGGATTCTAGGGAATAACACCTTACAAGAGTCACGTTTATGACTGGGGTTCTTCAGGCCACTTCTGTTCCATTCTGGAGACTAGCTGGACCTGGTATGGTTCTTGTATTTGGCCATATCTCTACCCAGGGGAGAGTGTCCTCTGTGACCCTGACCACCCCCTGGTCCCCGGCCTTTGCTCCCCACAGCCACACAGACTTCACCCCTGTCCTCCCTGTGGCTTGAGTCTGCCAACTGTCAGAGAGGCGCAGGTGGCTTCAGTTACTGTGCAGCCAGCACTTTGAGATACACTTTTTGACAATATAGAACAGCCACTGTATTCTGTAAAGTGATTAGAGATTAGACAACAAAGTATACAGCATAGCTTCAGCAACAGTTAGACCTATACAATATGCATTCATTTATGTAGGTTTGTACAGTGCCATGTCTGAAAGGAAACATAACACGTTTGTGTGGTCAGCTTTCAGGAACTTGGTTGTTTTCTTTTTCCCTATTGATTATATTGGTATCTTCTATAATGATTATATAGGCCTAGGCAATTACCAACAAAGGGATGATTTCTCTAGAAGAGAATATTCCTTGCTGGGTTAGGATCTACCTGTAATTTCAAATTCTTCTAGAAATCTAGAAACCTCCTAAAAGCCTTGAAATAATTCTACTTAGCCAAATTAACGTTCCCAATTTCCCCAAGGGCAGTAAAATTTAACTAGGGAGAACTACTGCCACCTGGTGGCTTTGTCTAGGAACTGCAACTCCATTATAGCGCAGCAACAATGGGAAACCCTGCCCAATACATTAAAGTATTTGGACAGAGACCAAGAAATAGAAACTGAATAATCATGGCTGAAAGAAGATGGTAATTAAAAAATCATGCACTTTATCTACGGCGAAGAAAGTACACTGCCAGAGCAAGGGACAAATTAATGTTGCAAAGAGCTCATGAGAGCATTAAGCATGACACACAGTCAGATTAAACGCTGTGAAGAGACAGTTTGTGGGCCGAGCAGCAGAGTGTTTCCAAATTAGTGGATAAGGGCAATGGCCTCCGTAGGAGAAAGGCTGGAAGTGGATGAAATATCAGAAAGGGCCTGCCCCAGGTACCTTCTGAAAATCTACAGATCGCAAAGGAAAAGGAATATGGCAGAGGAGAGAGTTAAGCCATATGGGAGAGGGACAACTAAGGGGTAAAGGAGAAGAAAAGGACAGCAAGTAATAAGCCAAGAGTCTTTGGTAGGGGAGACCCATTAGAGAGTGTTCGAGCAGATGGAAGAATTGCAAATGAAGAGGGAGAACATCAAGGATGACAATAATGGTAGTGATCACTTTTTGAGCACCTACTAAATACCAGGCGAGGCTCAAATGGTTCACATGTACATTGCACTAACTCATTTAATTCTCACATCAACTCTGGAGTATATATTATTATCTCCATTTTACAGATGGGAAAATTGAGGCAGAGGCTAAGAACTTGTACAGGGTCACAAAATAGTGCTGGACTGGGATTTGCACCCCGGTAATCTGGTTTCAGAAATTGTAAGTATAACCACTGCAATATATAGAGAGTGTATGTGTGTATATATACACGAACGTTATGTAAATACATACATATATATACACACACCCATACTGACAGACATGGAAGGCAGGTTGAACACAATGTAGAAGGAATCTAAAAAAAAGAAACTGAAGGAAATCTGAAAGAGGCAATTAATTTGTGTTTGTGTGTGTGCCCAGAAGAAATGGGGTGCAGGCCAGAGGTGCGGGGGGTGAGAGGATTCACCAGAGACGGGGTGGGGAGAACAGGTGGACTGGCTGAAATACACTGCGGAGGAGAGCAGTGGGCGGATCAGGAGAGGTCTGCCACGCCATGTGGGTCAGCTCCCAGGTGACTGATTTTATTCAGTAGTAATGAGCAAAAACAGCCAAAAGTAGGACATGTAACAGGTGACAGAAAAAGAACTTAAAAGCCCCATAAAATATATATAAATAAGGCTCTGTGTAGCTTATGATTTAGAATCACTTAGCAACTTGGAATTTTTCTTCAAATATAAAGCACATTCAGGCATGTAAATATTCCCTAGTCAAGTGTTTTTGAAACACAGCCCTCCTGTATTGTGACGGTGAGTTGGCATGACATTTCTTCGGATTCCAATACCAAAATCAAAATGCACTAGTATGTGTAAACTTTTTGAGAGCAAACTTCTATTCATTGGTGTCCCCAGTATCAAAGGGCTGCATGCCTTTGGCAAGGTTTCCCTTGGAGAAGGCTGTGTGGAGTCCCTGACAGCTTGTTTTGTTTTCAAGTCTAGGACTCATGCCCTTTCTCACACCAGCCTGCTGTGGAAAAAGGCCTTCAGTTCCCAGGGTTCCCTCGGATCCCTCCTACTGGGCAGGATTCAAACTAGAAATCCTCTGGGTGTCGGTAAAGATAGGGCCCCTGCCTGGAAACGTTTCAGGGCCCCATCTTTGAGCTCCTGCAGAAGCCGGTGAGTGGGTGCCATCTGGTTTAAGGGGTTTATTTACATTTAGTTTGTTATTTAGGCCTGGAGCCCATCCCAAGGGCTTAGCACCCTTTTATTTAATGACTGACCTTTCTCTTACAAAAGAAAACTTCAGAGTACAGTTCTCTCCAAGGTTTTCTTACATAAGACGAAAGCAAAGGATTCTGAGACCAGCTGCTACTTTGGTGGCACTAACTTCCTTGCCAGTTCCCTTTTTCATGTATTTAAAGAAACTTTAGTCCTTGTAGAAATCAGTTCTGAGTCATCAGAGGCTTTATTAGCAACTCCTCTACTTTTCTGGGGTCTCAGGCTCTTCTGGGCTCTTACAGATGCTGTTTTTTTCCCCAGGATGACTTTTCAGACTGTGGGGTGATCAAACTCCCCATTCTCTCTGATTCCCTGCTTTCCCTAGATATAGTACATTACAGTCAAATAGTTTTCAGGCGTTCTGTGGATTACTGCTTTATTCAGTACAAACTATCTTCTTCCAAAACTATAAATTAAGGGTTTATTGTAAAATGTAAAATAGTCGTTCCCCATTGTGCATGATTTAAGCCGGAGAGTGGGCTGGCAGAAGCTGACTCACACACTCTAGCAGAGGGGTGTTCTCCGGGGCTGCTGCCCGCGCTCCTCGTCTGCAAGCTGCCCGGTCGCGGTGTGCTCCGGGCAAGGAGCCTTGCGTCATGTGCGCGTCCATCTTGAAATGCTCGGGGAGGGTTTGCAGAAGCTTGACCTTGATGGACGTTTTAAATGCAGCATAACTGCAGGCAACAGACTACAAGAATCCCGTGTACAGCTGGATGGCTTTTTGCATATATCACCAGTACCCAGATGATGCGCACTTCCTGTGCCCCAGAAGACTTGAGCTCTTCCCCACTCAATATTCTCCCCCCAAACACTGACCTGAACCAAACCATCAAGTAGTTTTGCATTTTTTTGAATGTCACATAAAATCTTTACAGTCTTATTTCTAAAGTTATTATGACACCCTTGAATCTTTGTCAGTGACAAAAAAATAAAAAAAATAAGTCACCCTGAGTGCATGCCCAAGGGTCAAAGATGGGACAATTTGAGCAGCAAAATAAATGACAGTGTCGGATAAGTCATAAGATAAAATAAATACCCATGAATCTGGTATAAACAAATACTTGAATGAATAAATGGGAATGAAGGGACAGCTCTTTCTTGGAGTGGAATGCCAATTAACACTGAAGGAATGATGAGAATAGAAAATCACCGCTAGGCAAACATCACAGCAATGACGGTTACAGGCAAGAGCCATTAAGGAATGTTAAAATTAGCGAGTGGAAGAATGATGAGAAACCGGGTAATTACATTGTCTCAGAGTGTCTCCTCTGAAGATACTGATTAATTACTGAGGGGAAGATAGTAAATTTACACTGGAGAAGCTGGCAGACCCAGAAGCTGGGACCAGAGAGATGGGGTCCCAGGGGTCATGGGCAGCAAGGAGCCGGGTCAACACCAGGCACCAAGAAAGGCCTGTCACCTCAGTGGCCTCCACCCTCAGGAGCAGGACCCTCAACCTCATCATAAGAAAGTATCCAACAACCCTAAATTAGGGAGCATTTCATATGATAACTAACTAACACCCTTTAAAAGCTTAAATTTTTTTTTCTCTGTCATGGAAGACAAAGACTGAAGAGTTATTCCCAATTGGGAGCCTGATTAGATCCTGCTCCAGAAAGAAGGCGATTAATGGAGAAATGGGTAAGGTTCTGTAGATCAGTAATATTTTTTCAATACAAATTTCCTGACTGTGAAACTGTAGCACGGTGGTGTCAGATGTAAGCATGGAGTGAATGGGCAGAGTATATGGAACTCTACCACTTTTGCAACAATTTTATAAATGTAATATTACTTTAAAATAAAAGTTTTTTAAAGGGTGAGACACACTTTTAAAAACCTGGTGAGTGGAGTCCTGTCTCTGCCAGTCCCTTTCTAGCCTGTCGCAGTCCTCAGAGTGTGGGGTGGCTCTGGAGCCTGCCTGCTCTCTCAGGACCTGGAGCGGGTGCTGGGGTTCACGGAGGCCCATAAACCCTCTCTGAGCCAACAACCTGCACTTGTGCCCAGGATGCCCTGCTGCAGTTGGGCACTAACATCACAGAGCCCGTCTCCCCACGGGGACAGGGGCCAGCATCCCAGCTGAGAGGGAGGGCATGACAGGGAATCTGGAGGGTGCAGGTCTTCCCAGCAGTGGAAGGAGACGAGCCCTGGAACCAATATGTTGAAGATCATCCAGAAGACAGGGGGTAACTTACTCAGTTTAAAACAACCAACTGTGTCCTAAATGTTTATGTTATGAGGAGGAGAGGAAGTAGGTCCTGGCCTGGGAGCAGCACCCTTCTGAACTCAGCTCAAGGGCACACAGGAAGTGCTGGCCAGGGCCCAGGACAGGAGGCAGCAGAGCACAACCCACAGACTCCAAGTTTGTTACGTACTCCCTGGGCCTAGTTACTTCGTGTCACCGTGACTCAGCTTCCCCTTTACAAGCGGGGGCTGGTAATTACAATCTTCCTTGTGGGACTCACAAGGATCGAGCAAATTAACACAGGTAAGCACTTCGAGTAGTGCCTGGCACGCTTACAGTGCTAAGGATGAGCTATTACATTGAACCAATATTTGACTACTTTGACCTACAAAAGTAACTACATGGAATTCATGCTGCTATTATCATCACAATTGGGCCAGAATGGTTGAGGGCCCCTTTGCTATGAAAGTACTTGGCCCAGAGCCGTCTTCCAGTGGCCCCAGGCCCCAGAGGACCAGCAGCCTCCAGACAACAGCAGTGCCCAGCTGCACCTCAGGTCCCCTGCCTCAGAGGTCGCGGGAAGGAAACCTTTCAGCGGGATGCTCCTGCCATCAGGTGTCGGTCCCCATTCCCGGGCAGTGACCTCAGACAATGGCTCGGTGGAGGAGAAGCAGGTGCTCTTCCTTCTGGGGGCTTTCCCCCAGCTGACACTCCTTTCCAGCCTTGTTTGTTCATCTGGCTGGAGAGTCTCACCTGGGATTCGCACAGCCTGACTCGGGTAAGTTAGAAAGCACCTAATGCGAGACCTGGGCTCCTTGTGCTCTGTCCCCACTGCTTCCCAGACTCAGGAGTACACGCAGGGAGTGATAGTAATGGTAAGCCAAGTCCTGGCTGCTTTGCATACTTGTGCCAGGTATGCCACTGGGACTGCTTCCCTGTACTAACTGGGCTCATTCTCACAACAGCCCGGGGACGTGGGTGTGCCAGCCCCACTTTGCAGGGAAGAACACTAAGGTCTAGAGGGCCAAGTCACGTCCTTAGGTAAACACCACAGGAAGGCGGCAGAGCAGGGGCTGAGCTGGGGCAGGGTTTTCAGGGGCCCTGGCTTAGCCTCCGCACTCTGCTGCACCGTCCCGGGTGCTGCGTCCCTCAGGATGGCTCCATGGGCCTGGCCCGACAGCTGGCGCTCCTCCCTTGCTGCTAAGAGTGACACATGGCTGGTCTGCTGAAGCTGCCACTTTTACTCTGCAGCTACTTCCCCTGCCTCCCCGCCCCCCGCCCTCCCTTGAGTATCTGAAGCTCTCCCTTCTCTGACCTAGACTTGGACTCTCTGGGGAGCCCGTGTTCTCTGGCGCAGCATCACTGCAGCGACCTGAACACACCGTGGCCTCTGGCAGTCAGGATGTCTGTGCCTTCCTCCCGAGGCTTCCCGCAGCTCGGTGCCTCTTCCGACCTACGCCTGAAGGGCCTCCTTCTCTATCTAACAGTCAGGCGCACCTTTTCTTCTATTATTCATAGAACTATGAAATTGGTAGCGGAAGTAGAAGGAGCTTTTGCCATTTATCCAGTTTAACTGTCCATTCTATTTTTGTCTAACAAAACTGGCGAGACCCCACCATGGTAGGACTGAGGTGTTAACACAGCAGCAGATAAAAAGCCCACTGCTACGCTGCGGGTTACTGCAGGAAGACCTCCATCCATCAGTCAAACGTGCTACCCAGAAAGAACACCTCCACATCCAACATAGTTTTAAAGTCAGAGACGACTGTCCTGTGCTTTGTCGATTATTGTGAATTTCTCAAAGCCATTCCAGGAAACCTGCCACCTCCCGGAGCTAATCTGGGAAGCGCTTTTATCACACATGACAAGGCCCTCTGAGCCTGGCTCATGATAACTAAATTAGACTTCATGCTCTCGATACCCTGCTTCACCTCAGCCACATTATCAAAATTGATAGCTCGCCCCAGCACATGGCCATTACAGCTCCTTTTCCTCATTTATCTCAGGGTGTCACATACGCTGCTTGTTGAAGCTGAGCTCTTCGTCAGTGCCGGGGCCTGGCACACAGAGAGCACCTATGTGCAGCGCTCAACCCAGCCACTCCCTCTCCCCCCACAAAAGCCTTTACTTGGGCAGGTCAGGTCTTGTCTTTTTATTTATCGACTGAACAGATTTCTGTTCTTTAACCAGCTAACACCAATTCCAGAGTGGTGCTGCCTGGGGATCTCGCAGAGACGCTGCTGTTCTGAGAACACCGTGTTATTAGTCAGAACTCCAAAAAACATTCAGCCTTTTCTAGCTTACAAACCCTCCCCACCCTGACTTTTAAAAGAAATGTATGCTCACTAAAAAAACCCCCAAAACTCTCTCAGTTCAGAAATGTACAAAGCAGGGGCCCTCCCTGGTGGCACAAGGGGTTAAGTCTCAGCACTATGAAGTTGTGCACAGCCACTGCAGCAAGAATTCGATCCCCAGCCAGGGAGCTGACCCACATGGCTCAGCAGGTCTCTCCTGTCCCACCTGCTGCTCCCCTCAGCAGGGTATTTCAGTCGGTTTACCTGTTCTGCTCCCCACTCTGAATCCTCTCAAACCCTCTCCCAGACACCTCTGGCCTATAACCCAGTTCTTATATGCATAAATAAATAGATCTTTAAAAAAATTTTTTTTTAAATAAAGAAATGTACAAAGCAGGGGGAAAAAAACAGAATCCATGGCTCTGCCCCGGAGCTAACAGCCTCCATTAGCTTCCAGGCCTTTCTGCAGACTGTAGAACCCGGCCACCTACCCCGCACTTTCCTCTCCCCTTCCCTGAGTCTCTGGCGCACCTGCCTGGCACTCCGCACCTCGCTCATGCCCCAAGCTCTTCTTCGCTCTCCTCACGTCCTGCCCCGCCTGCTCCCTGCTGCAGGCACTATTCCTTCCCTCCCGCCTTCGCTCCGCTCACCTCTTCTCGGTCCAGACTCGTAGACTGTAACAGCCTGCTCTACATTTCTATTTCTAAAGCTGAACTGAGCTTGCTCTGCAAGCTTGCTACTATGACAGCCTTCTAAACTGTACAGTCTGATTCATCCTTTTCTGTCATACTCTGCATCCAATTCATCAAGAATTCCTGTTGATTCTACCTGCAGAATATATCTAAGTTGTGGTTGTTTATCAGACCTCCATTGCCACCACCCCAGTCCAAGCCACCCTCATGTCTCCACTGGAGGACCACAATAGACTCCTGGCTGGTCTCTCCGCTGCCATCCTTACCCACACTTAAATAGTCTACATAGCAATCAGAAAACCCTCCCTGGTGGTACAACAGGTTAAAGTGAAGCTAGCCACAGCCACCACAGCACGAGTTCGCTCCCTGACCAGAAAGGTGACCCACATGGCATGGCAGACCTCTCCTGTCCTGCCTACTGTGTCTTCAGTCAATCTCTGTCCTGCTTCCCAGTCTCTCTGGTGAATCCTCTCATCCTTCACACCTTGGGCCTGCACCCCAGTTTTGTATGCATAAATAAATCTTTAAAAGAGATTTAAAAGAGAGGAGAGAAATCCTTGAAAATATAAAGAAGATCATGTCTCTTCTCTGATCAAGACCCTCTTATGGTTCCCTTTCTACTCAGAATAAAGGCTAAAGGCCTGACAGTAGCTAAAAAGTCCTCTGTGATCTGACTCTAGTGACTAATCCAGCCTCAGCTTTTTCCAATCTTCCCCCAGACCTCTCTGATCCAGGCCAGGCTGGTCACCCCTGTGATTTCTTTTTCTTTTTTTAAAGATTTATTTATTTATTCATACAGAACTGGGGTACAGGCCAGAGATACGGAGGGTAAGAGGCTTCACCAGAGACAGAGTGGGGAGCAGAACAGGCAGATCGACGAAGTACACTGCTGAGGGGAGCAGCGGGCGGGCCAGGAGAGGTCTGCCATTCTATGTGGTCACCTCCGGGGCAGGCGGGAATCGAACTCATGCGGAAGTGGCTTAAGCTTCTCAGTGCTGTGCTTTAACCCGCTGGGCCACCAGGGAGGGCCCATCCCTGTGATTTCTTAAACAGCCCAGGCATGCACATGTCCCAGGGCCTTTGCACTGGCTGTTCCCTCTGCCTGGACACATCCAGATGTTCACATGGCTACTCCCTCCCTTTCCCTCTGCCTGGACATGTCCAGATGTACACATAACTTACTCCTTCCCTTTCCCAAGTCTATAGTCAAGTGTCACTTTCTCAGTAATTTATTTACTTCTCAGACTAATTTATTTGAAAGTAAAACCTTATCCCTTCCCTACCACCTAGTGATCCCTTTATATTGAGCTACTTAAAAAATGGTTCATCATTTTCTAATGTTCCCTTTAATTTACTTATTTACTATACTTTTGTTTAAGTCTCTCTGAGGGGCATGTAAGCACTGTGAGTATAGAGTTCTCTGTCTACCAGCATATCCTATGCGTTCCTCGGGCCTGCAGATGGCAGGCCTTCCACAGCTGCTTCAGTGACACCCTGTCAGTGACAGGGTGACAGGCCACCGTGGACTGCCCAGATGCTCTACACTCTTTCTGGTGCTCGGATCTCTCCTCTGTCCAGGCAGGCACCTCCTGTGGCGCCCTCTGGGCAGCCCCACTAGCGGGTGACCCCTACTCAATGCTCACTCTTGGCGCTGGCTGAGCTCCTGCCACTCACCTGAAAGTCTTCCTCATCCAAGATCTCTTTCCTCCACTTGATCAGGAAGGCCGCACACACGTAGAGATGAAAGTGGGAGAAACCTTCCGGTTCAGACTGGGGAGGGAAAACACAGTTGTTAGGTCTCCAAGCCCTGACAAGGAGCTGGCTCTAGGCCTCTCAGTCCCAGGCCTTCTCCCAGGTGGGACAGCGCATGGCCTCCCGTTCCTGGCTGAGCAAAGACTTTGCCCCAAAGCAAACGCAGACAGAGCAGAGAGGGCAGGGAGACTTCTGGGCACCTGGGGGAAGTGTGGGTGGAGAGGGCAGGGGTCTCTTCTCACCTGGTATGTGTCCCACAGGCGGATGGTGCAGCGAAGGGGGAGCTCCCGCATAAGCAGGTTGTTCATCCAACGAAAAGCAAACTGTAGATACTCGACCTCATACCTCCTGAAGTGATTATGTACCTGCTCTGAAACAGGAAGTGTCATTGGCCTCGGGGGTACCACCTAGGGGACCTGGCTCTAAAGTCAAGAATCCATTTCCCCTCACACCCCCTCCCCTAACCAGCCTCTGATTTGACTGTCCTTTAATTGCCCCATCTCACAGCCACACTACTTCAGCCTTGCGCACAGGAGAAAGGTGCCTTCTCTCTTTCATAGGGCTGCTATGGCCATAAAACAGGAGACATAAGGCTCATGTGGCTGCTCGACCTTATTACTCATCAGAGAAGCAGTCAGAATGAAAAAGAACCTTGGGGGTCACCTTGGCCACCCTCTCCCTGGTCACTGACAGATGGCCGCCCACAGAGACTTAAACACTGCAAGTGAAAGCAGAAAGCGGCTCCTGACTCCACCCGAGGCAGCCTCTCCCTCCAGTGTCGTAAGTGATTCACCAGCAAGTGCTTTGCCACATTCAAGAAAAACTAGCTCCCTCCCAACTCCCATCCCTTCTATGTGTGTGGTATTCCAGAACAACCCCAAGTAAACCTGTTCCCTGTTCTACATGGCAGCCTGGCAAATTATGCTTAGTAGGATTTTTTTTGAAAAATCACTGTCATTCTCAATTTCCTAATTTATACAAACATTCTGAGGTATGAATGATTATCAGAAGATATGAGGGGCGGGTAAAACGAGGAAATAAAAGTGTTTATAACAGCACCTGGCGTGTGGCTAACACTAAACACAGTTTTTGAAAGAATAACCAGCCATCAAAATGGTTATTTCTAGGGAATAGAATTTAAGGAAGGGGGAGAGTTTTGCGTTTCTGAATGGCTTAAATTTTTGTAATGATAAGCATTACTTCCAAAATTCAAAGGAGCAATAAAGGTATATACATTTAAAATTCCACTCTAGGTAATTGTAAGGGCACAGAGACACAAGGACAGGGCAGGAGGTGGCAGAGGCCTCTGCCCTCTGGAGCCTGACAGCCTCTGTCAAGTAGCTCAGCACTCTGCTGGCAGCAGCATACACCCTATTGCACGATCTGGGGAGCAAAGCATCAGAGGCACATGTGGGCCCCGCCACGCGGCTCACAGCTAGGTCAAGGCGATAAGACGGAGGAAAACCCAGCCGGCACGCTGTAGATAAGAACCACTGTAAGACGCGAGTGAGCTGGGAAGGCTGAAACCCTAAGTCATAAGGGGGAGCAGGAGCATGTGGAGCAAACCAGGGAAGGTTTTCATGAAAAGAGAAACTGGAAGAGGAGAAAAAAAGATACGCAATTTCTGTATGGGGGTGGGAGGGTCATATTTAGGTGAAGCAGGAAATCCATGACTGAAACAATCGGCAAGTGAAACTTATTAGCTGGTGAGAGAAATGGTAGCGTCAGCCCTAAAGAGCTTAGTTGACGCATGAGATTCAGCTGGCGAAGACTTTACTGTTAGGTTCTGCGTGCTCTTTGTGAAACTGAATTCTGACTTCTTCTTGCCCTGGGTGGCCTCAGCTTCTTCAACAGCCAACAGAAAGGTTGCCCAAGTTGCCTCTTAGTTCTCACATTCTAAGATTCTGAGTCAGAACCACGGAGATACCGTCAGGCTCCTGTGCTTCAGGAGAGCCACGTCCCATGTCCCGGCTCAGACAGACCACAGGAAGCTCCGGGGAGTCCTGCTGTGGTGTCAGCCAGACGCAGGAGCCTGGCATGAAGCCCAGGAGTCCCGGGTTCCATCAGCACATGAAGGACAAGAGCAGATCACAGACTTGATGCTAAAAGCAATGGAAAGCCACAGAAGCTTTTATAGCAGCAGAGAAACTGGTGAGACATGACCAGAATGGTGTCCCAGGAAGATGCGGCTAAGTGATAGATGGCTTGGAAGACGGCTGAGTAGGAGAGGAAAGTACTTCCAGGAGGAATTCATGAACTCTGCGCCTGTCTGGACCAGAGCCGTGGCTAGTGAGATGGAGATGAAAGGGTGAATTGGAGGAGAGATGCTGAAGGAGAACTGACAGAAACTGGTGACAGAAAACTAAGGGGGGGAGGGGTAGAACGTATGCTGATAGCAGAGTTCCTACCTCACTTTTCTGTGGAGACGTGGAAGGTGCTGGAGCTGCCAGCGGCGGAGGGACCTGGAAATGCTCACGGCTAGAAAGGGCTGAGGAGAGAGCCCTGGCCTGTGTCAGAGCAGTGAGCCTCGCTACAGCATATCCCCTCCTCTGAACCTACCATCAATCCGGCTGACAAGCTCTTCCAGTGCCTTGACCTTCTTCTGGATTCCTGGCTGTGCAAAGGTATAGTTATCCTGCAAATGACAGAGAGTCTGAGGTGAACAGGGATTCCAAGGCATCGGGCCACCCCCTCCCACAACATGTTCACAGGCACAAACTGTTTTTCCAAAGACAGTGCAAGCATTCTAGGGAACAAGGGAAGCTGCTGACCAGCCGTGTGTGGAAAGCCTGGCAGCACTGCACTGTGGAGGCAAACCACGTGGCTCAGGGTGCCCAGCAGGGAGGAGGGGCACAGGTGGACCCCAGGGCCAGGATGACATGGGGCATCCTCAGGCTCCAGGGGACCCGAGACCCCTGCCTTTTAAAGGCTACAAAGCTAAGCAAAGAGGTAAAGGTGAATGGGCCAAGCAGAGGAGGAACCAAGATGGGTGGGGCCTGTCTCATGCAGATGGGCAACGAGGCGCAGAGGCCGGCAGGGCGCTCCTGGACACAGGCAGGCCGCGGCGGCTGACCACTCACCTGGATCCCGTCCAGCAGCTTGCTCATGCACCAAAAGCTGTCAGCTTCAATGCTTCGCAGCATGTCCTGAGACAAATTGGTCACGTCAAAGTTCTCCACATCCTCTTCTGTAAAACAAAAGGTGAAGAAAGTCCAGAGGTCTTCTCTGAAAAATGGAGAGAGAAAGATAGAGTCTAGTATCTCCAATGGGTCTGTAAAGCCAGTGGAGGGCCAGGCTGACCTGATGCCTAGGAACAGGGCTACCCAACTCCTCCCTTGTCAGGGGGGCAACTTGTCCCTGGAAAGTTCGTAAGGATCTAATACAGCGCTGAACAGGCCACTTCTCACACCAGTTCCACTGGGTCCGACATATCTTACTTTTCCTCTGATTTGTTCATTCAGTTTTAGAAAAAGATACTCCAGGCTTTGTGTTCAATGAGCTGTAACCAGCCCCCTGGAGACAGTCTGGAAAAATTCTTTGATTTCAGAAATGCAGTGACCTATCTAGCACACTCACATTCATGTGCAGAGAGAACAGCAGCGATCAGGTAGCCCCACGGTTCAGTTTTAAAACAGAATCCCCAAATTCTGACCAAGCACACTCATGACCTCACTCCTCTGAAATGAAGCCCCTGGAGTTACTAGAATTTAATGTCACCCCGTGGGGAAGTCCCAAGATGGGCTTTGCAAAACACAAGTCCTCCAGGATGAATAAGGAAAAGGGACTCTCTCTCAAGAGTTGAGAAGCGCTGTATCGTGTGAAACTTCGTGAAGATCACACTATACAAAAGGATTGGAAGTTATTAGAGATTTCTATTAAGTAGATCTGCCTAAACCTTGTTTCTCTGGCATCACCCAGCTCTTTAAAAGGACCATCTGTTAGCTTCTGATGGAAACCATGCACTAAGCAACAGGACTCAGAAGCTGTCTGCTGAGGAGTTAAGACGTTTTCTAGAACCCTCAAGAAGGAAAATGTCATGTGGTGATTCCTTCCTGCCAGAGGAGTCCAAATAGCAAGAAAGTTCTCTGCCCAGTACAGACAGCCTCACCCTTGGGCTCCCGTGTGACTGTCAAAGGCCACAAGTAGAAGTGTCCAGGGCCTCGAGTTTGGCACTAAAAGCAGCTTTTTCCCTCAGAGCCACAAGCAACATGTTCACTGCATTCCCTAGTGCTGCAGGGATACAGACGTCTGACAAAGAGTATTTCGAATCCAGCCCTTTCTTTATGAGAAGCATTACTAAGACTTAAAACTGAAACTCCTTGGGACAACATGTAGCAATCCTCAGATTCTTATCCTGTATAAACAATGTTTTTAGTGAACATGAATAGCTGTAAAAAAAGAAAGAAAACACCAAAGCACAACACCACCATCCCCTTGAGGGTGCTTTGTCATGAAACCTATGACCTGGAATAACCTACAAGCCCAACTCAAAGGACAGCCAGTTAGTGCAAGTAACGTGCGAACTGGTGCCTGGCACAGAGAAGGTGTAATACAGTTTATTTTGGATGAAGTTTATTAGGAATTTATAATGACATGGGAAAGCATGTGTTAAGGGGAAAGAATGAGGTACAAAAATATTTATGGTAGACTTTCAACTACTGTACATACAATATTTATGTGTTTATATAAGCATGGAGGAAAGACAAAATATATCATAAGGTTTACAGTGCTTATTCCTCTCCGTGCTTATTCCTCCCAGTGGTTTAAGCTTTACTAGACTTTTCAAAATTTCTACAATAAGCATAATTTTTATAGTCAGATATAAAAAAATGCAAATTATTGTAGAAAAAAGGGCAGTCATTGACGACACCTGCCTTTTATCACCAGAAAAATATTGTAAACCACTGCTAAGGCTATGGAAACCAAGACGCCAAATAAAATACAAAGGTCTGTTTGAGAATCACAGTTTTAAAACTTTCCCAAGATATAACATCGTTCCTTTTTTTCTAACTTTAATACTCATTATGTGGTGGGTTTTGTGGATTTAGACATTATATGGATCATGTCTATGTACACACTATTCATTTAGTTGTGTCATACCGGGCCCAGACCAAGCTCAGACTCTCCCTTTCCCTGTCGGCTTCATCGTCCGCCTCTAAAGGCCTCTAGCTCACCATAAGACACCTTATGACCGCCTCCCCAGGACCGAGAACCATTTCCCACGGCAATGCCCAGGAATGCCCCTGCAGCCCTGACGGGGAGCCACTCTGGGCACAGTGCAGGCAGCCCGCTCTCCGGGAGCAGACTCAGCAGTGTGGAGGGGCACGGTGTCTTCCTGGTGAGCACGCCCTTCCTGAGAATCGTCCCGAGTGGCGCTTCCTCTTTATGAGAGCAGGGCGTCAGGAAAAAAGTGGCCCCCGAAAGGAAGGGTCCAGACAAAAACTACCCCCACTTCTTTTTATTTTTTCCCCAGTGCTCACTGTTTATTCTTCCCATGTCTTCTTTTTTAAAGATTTATTTATGCATACCAAACTGGGGTACAGGCCAGGGGCTCTGGGGGGCAGGTGGAGACAGAGTGGGGAGCAGAACAGGCAGATCCACTGAAACCTACTGCTGAGAGGAGCAGTAGGGAGACAGGAGCAGTCTGCTGTGCCATGTGGGTCACTCCCTGGCCAGGGATGGAACTTGTGTTGCAGTGGCTGCAGAGAGCTTCTTAGTGCTGAGATTTCACCTGTTGCGCCTCTTTCCATTTCTTTTTTTCTTTCTTTTTTTTTTTTAAGATTTATTTATCTATGTATACGGAACTGGGGTATAGGCCAGAGGTGTGGGGGGTGGTGAGAGATTTAACCAGAGACAAAATGGGGTACAGAGCAGGCAGCTAGATGAAGTACACTGCTGAGGACTACCCCCCCCCTTCTTAAACACGTTTCCCAAATGAAGATCCAGAGCCACCTCACCCTGTGCAGGGTCTTTTCCCAGATGGGCACTGCAGAGCGGGGATGTGACAGCAGCGGGGCCAAGTACAGCAGAGGAACTAGGAAAAGCGCCTGGGCGGGGCCCGCGGCCACCCTGGAGAATGCGGCTTTTTATTCAGACAAAACAGTGGTTAAGAGCACAGGTTCTGGAATCAGACTGCAGAGCACAAATCCTGCCTCTGTCACTCATTAGCAAATGATTTTACCTCTTTGCCTCAATCCCTCATCTGTTCAACTGGTAAAATCAGTACCAGTGTCACAGGATATTTATAAGGGTGAAATAAGCTAATATATCAAAATGTTAATAGTGCTTGACATGAAATAACTATTATGTAAATGTTACTAGTACCACTGTGATTGGATGAGGGACAAATAAACTTTTCTCTTGGTTAAGCTGCTGTTATTTTGGATCTCTGCTACTTGCAGCCAAAGCTGACCTAAACCCAAAATATACCTTAAAAAAAGTCAATTTTTTAAAATATTTATTTATTTATTTTTGCTTACGGTACAGGCCAGAGGTGCACCAGAGGATTCACCAGAGAGAGTGGGGAGCAGAACAGGCCGACTGACAAAGTACACTGCTGAGGGGAGCAGCGCGCGGGTCAGGAGAGGTCTGCAGCGCCATGTGGTCGCCTCCGGGGCAGGCGGGGATCGAACTCATGCGGAAGAGACTTTAGCTTCTCAGTGCTGTGCTTTAACCCGCTGCGCCACCAGGGAGGGCCCAAAATAAGTCAATTTTTATTTCCACCTTTGGGTCTCACGGAGGAAGCAGCATGAGGTCTCAGGCTGTAAAGACGCCACTCTCAGGAAGAGCACACACTTCAAACCCACTACTGCGCAGGGAGCAAAGGAGGAACAGACAAGATGCCGAGCACTTTGCTGGGCCACAAATGGGTGCCATGTTCTGCCCTTACGCTTGGCCTACTCGCTAGCCCCTAGCTTTCACAGAGAGTGGGAGAGGTCATCAGCATTTGGTGGGAGGAGTCGGGTGGGGGAGATGAGAGTTTAGTGCTGTTCTGCCTGCTGAGAGGACAAAATTTACACCTTCAGTCAAAAATTGTGAGCTGAGCACAACAGCAAAAAAGCAGCAGAGAAAGGGAGGCCCAGATGCTTTCCGAAGGGCTTCATTCAGCAAAAACAGTCTGTTAGAAGACTCATTAAACACCCTATTTGAGGAAATTCAACACACAATTGAGCTGGCAGGGAAACTGTGCCAGCAAGGCAGTATGGAGGGCCGGCGGCGTCTCTGGTTGTCATGACAGAGTGCACAGCCGCCAGGACTCTGAGGAGGAATGAGATCTTTAGGGATATGTTATGGCTATTTAAAGAGGCGAAGCATACAAAAGGAAGAGTCCTAAAGCTCGTTATAAAAGTCAAATTGCCCACTCTGGGCTTCACAAGAATGGGGCCATTTATTAGCTGATAAAATGTACTTGGAAAAAAAAATGTACTTGAGTGGCGGTTCTGGTGAACTGTTTATTTTTCTGAGAACTCCAAGTCCTAGACCTAAATCAGCCTCATATATACATCAAAAACACCTGGACAGTATTGGGAAGCACGGGTCTTTCCAAAACTTACAAGAGCTACCTGTCTATTCAGTGTTCTGGGTATTTCCCAGGACCTATCTGTGATTAAAGGGCAACTTCTAGATTCTTTGATCGGTGGGATCAGAACAATTCAGCCAAATGGCTTTTCTAGAGGGTGTCAGGGCACCAGACTGGCCCACCTTCTGTTCCACAGTCTCAGGGTGACCTGATTTCTCTGTCTTTGCTTTTTTTTAAAAGTTGGACTCATAAGACTGATTGCTTACCTAATATTACCTGATCACAAAAGAAAACTGTGAAAATAAATCTTTTTGACCATACATCTGAAGAATCCCATGAAACAGGAATTTACATAGATCATCAAAAAGAAAAAAAAACCACTGATTTAAGAAAAGTGTGAAGGAATTAATCTGACTACCTGTAGGGAATAACTTCTAAGTGGTTTAAGTGCTAGGTAAACATATTCTGTTTGCTATTCATTTGACATTTTCAGGCAAAAAAAAAATTGGATGGCAGCAGCCGAGACAAGGACACCATGCTAACCTCGTAGCCTGGGGGAGTCAGGCCACCTGACAAATGAGAGTGAAGAGAGCTGGTCTCTTCCACCGGGAAGTGAGAGGACAGACTTCTTCTGAGGTTCCTACCAAGCAGAGACATGGGGAGGTGGTTCATGCAACAGGCTGTGAGAGGAGTCGTGGTGACTGTGGGCCCTTCCCGACACTGTGCCTGTCCATCAGGGTAGTGCTAGAAGGTAAACATGAACCAGGGAGTACAGATGGACTTTGGCTGCACCATGCTCAGGGTGGAGAGCTGGGTGCACATGTATCATGATACCCTGGATAAAGTTAATATTAAACACTGAAATCTGTTCTATTTCCCTAGGGTCCTGTATTCCTTTACTTAGCCAACAAGAGGCTGGGCTGACTCCGTCTCGGAGATATGTAAGATTGCAGATTATCTGAGCCCAAATCATATGGGTACTCAGGATATGGAGGTAAGGGAAGGACCAGTTCCAGCACGCACTTCACCTGCTAGGAGCTCCCCTTAAGGTCACCCACACAGACAGACAGACAGTTGTCAAGACACTGGATGTGAACGGGCTCTGGGCCGTTCAGTGCCAACGTCAGCTCCAGAGCTTCTCGTCTAGGCTTGAATATTTTGAACATGTTGGCTACCTCAATTCTTAATGTTTCACTTAGCCTGGGCTGGATGACAGGGTGGGAATAGGCATGCAGGCCACCTGGCTCACTGTCAGGAGTGATCAGGCTCGCTTTTACAGGCCATAACTTACATATGGCGACCTTAGCTTCTTCAATAATAGGAAATCCAGTCCTGGACACCCGCCACATGCACGGTGCCATCCAGAGTCAGCTGCACTCTGCTAAGCCCGGAGCTCTGGCTGGGCTGCCTCTACAGAGATCTCTGTTGCCAGGGGAGCCTCAAATATCTCACAGTCTAACCCATACGAAGCTGCTTTGTCTATGAAGGTGGAACCAGGCGACATCTTGAAAAAAGGATTAGGGTCCCACA
Organism: Condylura cristata; assembly: GCF_000260355.1. Taxonomy (NCBI): domain Eukaryota; kingdom Metazoa; phylum Chordata; class Mammalia; order Eulipotyphla; family Talpidae; genus Condylura; species Condylura cristata. The sequence continues at coordinate 4,779,708 of NW_004567102.1, read as the reverse complement.
TATAGTGAATGTTAGCCAAACTCCCCAATTTCCCACAAGCCAATAGAATTACAAGGGAAAACAGAATATTCTTACTAATTGATTCAATTTACAAAAGTTTAGTGACAGGCAAAACTAATCTAGGAAAACTAATACTAATACAGACATCAGAAGTCAGAGGTTCCCCATGACAGTGTCAAAGGGAGAGGGGACAGGAGCAGGAACTAGAAGGGAACATGGGGACTTCTGCAGGCTGCAAATGGTCCTTCCTTGATATGTGATTATTGTGGGAAATTTATTGATCTGTACCGATGATATGTACTTTTTTAAATGCATGTGATACTTCAATATAAACTTTACATTAAAAAAAAAGTACAGGCCCTCCCTGGTGGCGCAGC
>NW_004567102.1:4745309-4778811 GCF_000260355.1 Condylura cristata | reverse complement strand
AAAAAAAAAAAGTACAAAAAGAATGTCTTCTTAAAACAATAATCAAAACCCATCATTACTATGGAGGCTTGTCCCAGTCTCACCTCTGGCCACTGCACCTAGCCAGACAAGGAAAAACAGGATCAGCAAGGTGGCTATGGTGAGGAAGGGGTTACATACAAGATGGAAATTGAAGCCTCCCAGGAGCTGAGAACATGGACCTGGGGAAGGGCCCACAACAGCCCAGGAGCAAGACATGGAGACAGGGCCTATAGCACTTGGGCATGGGGGGAGCTATTAAAATTCCTTTTTACTAAAAATTGAGGATTAACTATCATAGTTAACAGCATGGCTGATCCCTGCCTCCTTTGGGAAAATGCTTGAGTATTACCCTGGGTCACTGCCATGTGGCCATTCTTGTCAGCAGGGCACACTGCTATCCTCTCCTGCTGCTCCACAGGACTGACCATAACCCAAAAAATACCTTACCTAGTTATCAATTTATTTATTTTAAAGATTTATTTACTTATGCATACAGAACTGGGGTACAGGCCAGAGGTGCAGGTACGGTGAGAGGACCCACCAGAGACAGAGTGGGGAGCAGAACAGGCCGACTGATGAAGTACACTGATGAGGGGAGCAGTGGGCGGGTCAGGAGAGGTCTGCTGCCATGTGGGTCACCTCCGGGGCCAGGGATTGAACTTGCACTGAAATGGCTGCCTGCCCATCAGAGTTTAAACACTATGGTGTCACAATTTTGATGTCACTTACCTACTGTAGACACACATAAACACACGTTTCTGAGTTCTAGCATGTAATATCTGTGTAAAAAGTGCTTCAGCCCAAGTACAAAACAGTTTCATTACCCTGGAATCTCCCATGTGTCTGGGAGAAGTCCCATTGTTCTGATTTCTCTCACCATAGAATATGTCTATGAGTGAAGTTATTATGGATATTCTTATGCAACTCCTTGGGAGCTATAAGCTTCAATTTTCCTTATATAAATACCTAGTAGTAGACAACACAGATATTTGCCTACTTTGTTTGTGATTTTATCTGCAAGGCCTAGAGCAGTACCTGTGCAGTGTGTGGTGCTCAATAAATGCTTGAATGAGTGTTGGCTCTCTATCTCCATCCCTCAGCAGAGACAGAACTGCAGAATACTGTCCTCTACTGCCCTCCCGTGGCCAAGCTGTACGCATTTTCCTGAATATCTTGCATATGAAATTTTCATGGCCTCACTCATCTAGACATGCCTCCTTGGCATTCCTCTTTGGACATCAAAATGAAAGCACTGGTAACATAAAGACATTCAATATAGTCTCGGGTGCCAAGGATTCAGAGCCTGGTGACAGATGGCAGGAAGGAAATACAAACAACTGATGTGGTAAAGCGATACAAAGGAAATCTACAGAGCTATGGAGAGAGTACTATTAGGGTAATGGAGGCAGAGGGCACCCTAAGGTTTACAGGAAGAGGGGGAGTCTCAAGGGGTGCACATGGATTAGCCTAGGGCATAAAGGCATTGTGCAGGACAGGGCTTTAGACGAATGCAGTGTCAAATTTGAGTTACTGAATTTAGGGGTGAGGCAGGGCACAGAGCACGCAGGGCCATGCACAGCCTGTCCCATGATTTCTTCTCAATGGTTGCTATTGAGTCTATTTTTATGACGACAACACTACCAGCTTCACTGGACAATAATATGTTCAGAGCTAGGTCAATAATATCTTCTAAGCCAAAAAATCTTGGAAAAGGGGGTCTACAGGTTTCTGCAGTATGAGGGTCACTATTCAGAGACTGCATCTCCCCAGGGGTGGCCCTCTAGTACTGTCATCCCTGAGCCCTTACACAGCGAGCTTATCCACTGAGGATTCACTTCTGCACAGCAGCTGGCTCCAGCAGATAAAGAAGCTGCCTGGAGGTCAACTCAAGATAGACAACTTTTCTTTTAGCTCAAAGGAGAGTCTCTGTTTAAAACTAATCCACAATAGACATGACACAAAGCAGAAAGCAAGCTCAGGCACTGATCTATGAAAGTGTCAGAGGTGCTAGAGAACAGATAGGGGAAGATTGAAAGGCAAAGTGTCAGGGCCCCACGCACTGACAGGGTGCATCCTCCCTGCGTGGCTCAGTGAGACAGCATGACAGAGACAGTTGCCTGGCCTGTTCCACAAGTGACGGACACCTGAGGCCTCCTGCAGCAGGGAGGCTATCAGAGAGGTCATAACAAAAACCTTCTAGCAGCTGCCTCAGTAGGATAAGGCACTATTAGTGAAGGGAAGAAAAGCAGCATTGTTGTTCAGACAAGACAATCACTCTTGAGGATTATAAACAATACTGCATCTATGTTCAAGAAAGGCCTGAGGCTGAGGACAAGTCTGAATGCATTATTTCATTACAACGTAATTTATATCCATTGTCTGTTGAACAGGTAAGTAAAACTCGCATACCCACCCTATGAAAGGTCTGACCACAGAGAGGAAGCCCTGACAGATGCGACAGCATGATCAAGCCTTGAAGACCTGCTAAGTGAGAGATGCCATGCACACACAAACCCTGCAGTGTATGAGTCTGTTTATGTGAAATGGCCAGAGAAGGCGAAACCATCGAGACAGAAAGTAGATTAGTGACTGGGGTGAGCTGGATGGGGCATTCGCAGTGAGGGCTGAAGGCTGTAGGGTTTCTTTATGGGGTGATAAAAATGCTTAAAAATTGATTGTGTGATGGGTTACACACACAATCTATAAATACACTAAAAATTACTGAAAAATGGGTGAATTGCATGGTTTATATTAATCCCATCTCAAAAAACTGCTACCACAAAGGAAAACCTACAACATTCAATAATACAATACCAATAAAAATTCTAGAGCCCCACCTCCCGCATATGGCATTCAGATCAAAAGACCTGGCTTTGAGCTTGGAAAGATTATCAAATCTCTGAGTCTTGAATTTCTCACTTGTAAAATGAATTGATATATTTACATTAAAGAGACACGGGGGGGTGTGGGGGCTACTGAAGCACAGCACTAAGAAGCTAAAGCCACTTCAGCGTGAGTTCGATCCCCGCCCTGGAGGTGACCCACATGGTGTGGCAGACCTCTCCTGACCCCGCCTGCTGCTCCCCTCAGCAGTGTACTTCATCAGCCAGCCTGTTCTGCTCCCTACTCTGTCTCTGGTGAAGCTTCTCAACACCCCTGCCCCTCTGGCCTGTACCCCAGTTCTGTATAGATAAATAAATCAATCTTAAAACAAAACAAAAAGACACAGGGGACTGTTAAATAAAATTAGGCATATTAAAATAGTTGCAAATGGTAAACAGCTTCACAAACCAGGGTGCTATCACTACTTGGCATGACAAAGGCCTAGACTGAAAACTAGAAAGACAAGAGCTAAATCTACAAGATCCCTAAGGGAAAGGGAAATGGACAGAAACTGACAGACTTGAGACAGATCAACCAATGAGAAAGTGTGGACTTGGACCCTAACCCAGATAAGCCTTTAAACCTATTTATGAGAATCAGGAAAATTTGAATACTGACTGTATATTAGATTATATTAAGGGACTACTGTAATTTTTTAGATGCAGTAATTACATATGGCTGGAGATTTCTTTAACCACTTTATATGTATATATTTATGCTGAAATGATATGATGCTTGATGAGAGTTGCTTGTGAGTAATTCACAAAGATAAAGGGGTGGAATTAAATAGAATACTGGGGCCTCCCTGGTGGCACAAGGGGTTAGAACGCAGCACTATGAAGCAATCCACAACCACTGCAGCACAGACACGAGTTCAATCCCGGGCCAGGGAGGTGACCCACAATCCCACATGGCACAGTAGACCTCTCCTGCCTTGTGCCCACTTCTCCCCTCAGAAGCATATTTCACTCAATCAGCCTGTTCTGTTCCCGACTTTGTCTCTAGTGATCCTCTCACCACCCCCATTTCTGGCCTGCACCCCAGCCCTTGTGCACATGAATAAATAAATCTTAAAAAAAAAAATAGAATATTGATGAAACAAATGGCTGTTGACATTGAGGATAAGTATATGGGGATTCAGTATTTTTTTTTATACTTTTACATGTTTGAAACATAATTAATGCTTTCATTAAAAAATAAGAAAATGAATGGGACTAGCCTTCCCAATGTAGGGGGCAGTACCAAAGATCCACCTGAAGTCTGCTGCCAAGGGGGAAGCGTGCAGCTTTTCCAAGAGCAGCCTGAGAAGGACCGAGCGGCCACGTTTTATTGTGTGGAAACTGTGAGTCAGGGGTGGTTTCCCTGGTGTGCAGGCGGGGCTGGCAAATCAAACACCAAGATCAGAGTACAGTCGTATCTCTCCAAGAGCGGCATAGTGCTTGGTGGGGCTGGTGGGGCTAAGGTAGTAATGGGGTGGGCGTCAATAGAAAGTAATGGAAAATGTAGCATAAGTTATGAATGGCAGCTAATAAGATAATTAAAGATCCAATCAACTGCAACTGGTGAGGATTATTTTTTTTTTTAATTTTTTTTTTTTATTTGTACATACAGAGCTGGGGTACAGGCCAGAAGCTCAGGGGTGGTGAGAGGCTTCACCAGAGACAGAGGGGGAGCAGAACAGGCAGATCGATAAAGTACACTGCTGAGGGGAGCAGCGGGCGGGTCAGGAGAGGTCTGCCACGCCATGTGGTCACCTCCGGGGCAGGCGGGGATCGAACTCATGCAGAAGTGGCTTTAGCTTCTCGGTGCAGTGCTTTAACCCGCTGCGCCACCAGGGAGGGCCTGGTGAGGATTATTTTTACCTGGCATAATATTGTTAACAAGATTTCATGCCCACATTTAGATTTCAACTGTAGATTAGTATATTGCTAGGCTCTGTCTTTGATATTACTTCAGAAAAATACTATCATAAGAAGCAACCCCCAAATCCCAATAGATCAGATGCTCTTAATAAAGCTAAATGCACATAAAATTAAGCTATTTCCAGAAACAGACCTATTGATGAGAAGAGAAAATGAAATGCCCTTTAGTAAAAGCTTTATTTATATCCTTTGGGTAACTAAATTTTAACTAGTTTTGTTTTAGCTTAGGATTTTCTGATAGAATGGACAAAAGTGGTCTTCCCTCCTAACTCCCAGTTCTGCCCTGGTTACTGTTACCTCAGGGGATGAAGTGTCATTCAATTGCTTTAAATTTTTGACACTGTTTTATGAATGAACAAAAGATATCCCTTTGAGCCCCAGCAGAAAACCTGAATGGAATAGATCCAGTGAAACATTTCTTATATCTCCAGGCACCCAAAAGTCCCCACTAGTCTACCACTCATTATCCTCCTTCATCCCTACAATGGCTTTCTACAAAAAGCACAAAAATCCACCACTCCCAGAGTGTAAAGAACAGTTCTAGTCTCTCTCCGCCACTCCTGAGGAAGCAGGAAATCACACACCCAATCTGTGAGGTGTGAGGATTATATAGGTAGTTGTCTAAGAGCTTTTCAATGTTGTGATTCTGAGCCTCTCCTTCTAAGTGAACAAAGCTTCAGGCCACAGCAGAGGGGTTTTCGTTGAGTCTCTAAACACAAGTAATACAGGAAACCAAATGAAAGGCAGGATCTTCAACTTCCTTAAAGACTCCCGGCTTAGTTAAGGTTGGCAGGAGGAGGCTGGGGCGGTAGACAAACTGACACAGTGTGATCTAATCACTTTATCCAAAGTGACAAGAACCCAGTGAGATAAGAGGTGAGAGGGGATAAAATCCAGATTCTAGGGCTCGTGGCCCATCCAATACTTTCACTGTGAGTGGGAGCCTGGTCACATGGCCTTCCCTCCTCTGCACGTCCCTGAGTGCGCTCTGACACAGATGTGAACTCCAGTGAGGAGGCCTGTGCACAGCTTAAAGTGCCGACTTTCATAAAATGCCAGGCAGGGGGGCTGTGTGCAAGAGAAACTCAAAATAATCCTAAACTAATTACAACAGGGCCAGCAAGCTTCCTGTTCTCTGCAGGACATAAATTTGTCACTTTGTTCTTGTGAGAGCAGGTCTTTTAGGTGAGATCTGTGATCCTCTCAAGAGATACAATCCAGGCGGCTACCCCTGCAATCAGTTTAGCTGTGAATGTTAGAGCTGTATCTCTTTTTTAGCAAAACATGCCTACTGGCTCCAGTCTTGAGAAAAACAAACAGACTGCAGATAAGAAAGAGCAATAGTTTCTGCAACTGGTACTCATGCGTGCTTCTTACCCACATATTCTGAGAGGAAGACCACAAAGAACGGCGTGACCAGGTCATTAATTCCTTGGACATACCCACTGGCAGGGTGTCGGATGGCCCAAATAAATAGAATTCTTTCGAAGATCTGGGACAATGAGAAAGAAAGAAGACATGAGTGTTAAATTATGGGGATCCATCCCTTCCTTCCTCCATTTACCCACCACACCGTTTATCTCAGGGTTGCAGCAGAATTTTTAGGCATGTTTTCCAACATGGGGGGAAATGAAGCCTATATTGTATATGCAGAAATACATTTGTTGTCTTCAAGCAGGGATAGGTACTTCCCACCCTTTATCTTTGTGATATAAAACTGGAAAAAGGAAAGACGACACAAATGGCTTAGAAAAAGGTTTGCTGTGGTTGCCATTAAACCACACTCTCATTTGTAGATACTGCTTCTCTATGAAGGAAAGTATCAGACATGTTCTCATGTTCTTTTTTTTTTTTCTAAATCTTTGTTGGCACTACAGGATTTAGAAAGGAAATATTTTCTCCACCATCCTCTCTCTTCCTCCCTGCTGAGACTACGGTAGATCTAGATTTAGTTTTAACTCAGCCTGACTAGGAACTACTGACAGACTACAAATGTAGGAAGTCACATCATATATCAGGATAGAATCTTGACATTTGCTGGGTATAGGAAGATAAATAAACTAAATCCTATAGACTCCTACAGCTGGGGGTCTGAGAACAGAGAAGTCAGCCAGGGCCTCTGTGGGAAGGTCTCTGGGTTAAGAATTTCAGTCACAAGAGATCAGAGGCCTAGAATGGGAAGAAAGGAAAGGTCTTTATGGTCCCACTACAGGGTCTAGCCCCATCTCATTCAACCACACTCCTCTCTGCTTTGATTTGGCTTTCTGAGCACCCCTCCTCCCCACCCCCCTCTATTTTCTTTAATAATACTCATTCCCTGGCTTCATCCTGATGACCTCAACTCCTGACCCCAACACATTCTTTACAGTGCTTTTGACTGAGCTGCCTTAAGTCTCCATGAACCAGAAGCTGCATGTCTATGAAGGAGGTGGATGAGCAGAAGCTTAACAAGAAGAGCAGCTATGTTGTCAAACAGATCCCCAACAACATGAAAACAGCTGACTGTGACATCCCATCCCGGAGACTGAAGATGTCCACCACCTTCATTGGCAATACAATGGCCACCCAGGAGCTGTACAAGAACATCCCAAGGGAGTTTGTGGTCATGCTCTGGCGTAAGGCCTTCCTGCTCCAATACACAGGTAAGGGCTTGGGCCAGACAGCCAAAAGCAACATGAGTGACCTGGTGTCTGGGTGTCTGAGTGTCAGCAGTACCAGGATGCCACAGCTGAGAAGGACATGTCTGGGCAGGAAGCTGATGAGGAGATGGCCTGGAGCTGCTGGTACTGGTAAAGCATGGCAGCTATGTCAATTTTTTTTAATATTTATTTATTTGTGCATACAGAACTGGGGTACAGTCCAGAGGCTCAGGGGCGGCGAGAGGTTTCACCATAGACAGAGTGGGGAGCAGAACAGGCAGATGGACGAAGTACACTGCTGAGGGGAGCAGCGGGCGGGTCAGGAGAGGTCTGCCACGCCATGTGGTCACCTCCGGGGCAGGCGGGAATCGAACTCATGCGGAAGCGGCCTTAGATTCTCAGTGCTGTGCTTTAACCCGCTGCGCCACCAGGGAGGGCCAGCTATGTCAATTCTTTATGCACTCATAACCTGTCTTGGACATCTGTCTCTATGTGTGCCCTTAACTCTTCTTGCCTCAACATCATACGCTGCAGAAATCACCAGGAAAGCATTTCCGTAGTGTCAAACAAACAAAAACAATAAAAGAGGAGGAGGAGGATGGCAGAGATGACAGCGACTACTGTGAGTGAGGGGAGACCAGAGGGCCTCCAGAGCGCGTGGGCTTTGGGGCAGATCGAAGAGGCCCTCACAAGGCCCAGGTCCAGGGAGGAAAGTCTTCCCAGGGAGAACAATAAAAGGGAAATCATTGTATGGTTTTGCAGTTGGTTAGCTAGAGAGGAGGGACGTGGGGAATCCAGAAACACAATAAAGGATGCTTCCAGCTGGCTGACTCTGCCTTCCAGGTGGCAGAGGTTGCTGAGAACACTTTTACTGTCAACACTCCAGCTCCTGCAGGCAATGAGAACAAAGTCCAACCTGGAAGTTGGCTGGCCTCCGTCTCCCAGACTTGCCCACTTGCTCTCTGGGGCTACGGAGGATGTGAGGCACCTTCGTTAGGCTCAACACACAAGTGGGGGTCCTCATATTTTTTCTCTTCTATTGATAAGGGACCCTCTCACTCCTGAAATCATAGCTCAAGATAGACCCGCCGCCCACCAAGATCGCAAGGATTCCCTGCCCCCACCATTTCCTCACACCCGTGGACATCTGGGTTAACAGATATCTCTGTTAAAAAGCTTCTCCAGGCCCTCCCTGGTGGCGCAGTGGGTTAAAGCACTGCACTAAGAAGCTTAAGCCACTTCCACATGAGTTCGATTCCCGCCTGCCCCAGAGGTGACCACATGGCGCGGCAGACCTCTCCTGACCCGCCCGCTGCTCCCCTCAGCAGTGTACTTCGTCGATCTGCCTGTTCTGCACCCCACTCTGTTCCTGGTGAATCCTCTCACCCTCCGCATCTCTGGCCTGTACCCCAGTTCTGTATGAATAAATAAATCTTAAAAATATATATATATATAAAAAAAAAGCCTCTCCAGCTCAGTCCTGAGGGACTTGCTAGGGTTTCTCCTACATACTCTCAGCCCCTATGAGTACACAGTCTTGGTGACTGGCTTGCATAAGGGACAAGCGCATGGAGGCCAGGTGCTTGGAATCCGGAGACCTGGCATAACCCCCCTACCAGGGCTGGGACAACGAGATGCACACACCACACAAGCAGAGGTGCCAAAGAGAGGTGGGGATCGAAGAGCACCAATCCTGGCTAGCAGGGGAGACCAGGGAACCTGCACTACAGAGAAGTCTGGGATACTCTTGCCTAGAAAGGAGTAGCTAGGATCATCCGTTGAGGGGATTTCCTACACCTCTTCTAGTGGTGTGGGTAATTTTGGCTTACGATAGCCAATTGTACCTCAGGTTTGCAAAGCAAGTCTTTTACTGTTCAGTATTGCCTCGTTCTCTGCTCCTCGGCTGGCATTTTACTCTGTTTAAGGTGACTACAGTCTGCTAGACAAAATGGTGCTTCAAGAAAAATTGGAAAAACTATATAGGTCTGATTTTCCTTCTTTGTATTCAGATCCAACTCCTCAGGGAAGACTTTTAAACAAACTACTCTCCTCATCTCCAAGTTAGGAATAAATGTGCACAAATAAACAAGTATTTTAACATCTCCAAAATTTCAGAATTCCTAAAATAAGGAATAAGGAGAGCTGAGCAACGGGAGGCAAAGGATGACACAAGGGATCCTGACTGGGTTTTAGCTTCCTTTGGGCTGAATCTTATAGGTAAAATATTGGAGTCACTCTCAAAATCTTTACACTATCAGAAAATCATGAGCGGAGAATTATGGATACAATCTAAAGTCAAACTGAAACTATTCTGAGCATTTTTATCACTGTTCTCAATTATGAAGGTAACTGAAAACACAATTCAAAGAGCCTTCTATTCATATCCCAGTTACTGCAAAGTTGCAAAAGGAAATCCCTAATCTCAAGGAGTCTATAGTTAGTTACTGCTTGAGTCAAAACTAACCTTTCAGGACACAAAAACATTTAATTCAAAAGGATACCTGCACCCCTATGTTTATGCGGCACTATTTACAATAGGTAAGAAATGGAGGCAACCCAGATGCCCAAAAATAGATGAATGGATCAAGAAGATATGGTATTTACATAGTGGAATATTACTCGGCAATCAAAAAGAGTAAACTCGCAGCACCATGGATAGAGCTGAAAGGGATTGTGCTCAGTGAAATAAACCAGAAAAAAAAATAATAAAAATATTATAGGAGGAGTGTAGAGAAAACAAAAAAGGAATCAGAAAAAATAACTATAATAAAGTAAAAATCAAAATCATCCGACAACTATAGATCAGAGACTGCAGGAGAAGGATCAGGACAGGGGTGGGAAGAGCACAAGGGACTATGGTGATGGTGCAAGGGTGAATTTGTGGTGGGAATTTCTTTTCTTTTTTTTTCTCAACATAAAAACTTTATTTTTTTTTCCTTTTCTTTATATATATAATAGTTTCTTTTTACATCATGTGGTGGGAATTTCACAGAGAAACCATACGTTGTCCAAAATGAAGGATGATATAATGAATATATATTTTTTTAATTTTTAAAAAACTAACCTTTCAGGTGCTCACTAACTTATTAGGCCTCATAATATCACCAATAATTTGATATATGAAGATATACCCTAAGTAATTTAAAACAGAGACTCAACTATTTGCACACACCATGTTCAGAATTATTTATAATGCCTAATAGGTGGAAGGAACCCAAGTTTTCATCAATAGATGAATGAGTGGGTCAACAAGACGTGTTCTATACAAAAATGGAAGGTTATTCTGTCTTAAAAAGGAAGCAAATTCTGACATGTGCTACAACAGGGATTAACCTTGAAGATGTCATACTAGGTGAAATAAATCTTTCACAAAAGGACAAATATTGAATGATCTCACTTATGTGAGTAGTCATATTCATAAAGACAGAAAGCTGAATGGTAGTTCCTGGGGAGAGTTATTTAGTGGGAACAGAGTTTCAGTTTGGGGACTATGAAAAGAAGTGCTAGAAATGGAAGGTGGCGATGTCATATAACAATATTAATATACTTAATGCTACTCAGCTAAATGGCTAAAATGGTAAATTTTAAGCTATGTATATTTATTACAATTAAAAAAAAAAACAAAAAACTATACCCAGCAAGTAGATACATAGAGCAAACACAAGACTAGTAATTCTAAGATGTGAGTTCTGTTACCAGGAACCTCAAGATTCTGGGCAAGTCCCTTAACTTTCAAAGCACTTTCTGGGCTTCAGTTTTTTAAAGAAGATCCCATGAGCACACAAAAAGTACTCTGAAAGGGCCAAAGTTCGGCAGCTGGACACGACACCAGGTCTGTCACGACTAGCTATAAACCCGCCCGAGCTTGGGGGAGGACGGGAACACTCATCCATGCAGACGGGGTGCCGTGGAGGGTGGTGGGTGAAGGGCCAAGAACATTTAGTACTTCCCTCACCTCCTGTACAAGTGGTTGCTGGAACAATGGAATGAGAGGATTCGTCCTTGGAATGTCAATGTGAATCTGAAAAAGAGAAGCCATGTCCGAAATCGCAAATGCCAGTTTGTTCTTTTGAAGTTATTTTCTTAAGAACTAAGATTCAAGGGAATAAAAGTGAGAGTACAGTTTAGCTTTGGAAAGAGCTGACTGACATACCAAAAAAGAGCCTAGTTCACCTACCTATCCTCCCTCACTGTTCCAGGATAGCAACAGCTCATTGAACAGTGAAAAAGTCTCCCAGGATAAACCACCTACATCCAAGAGCAATAGACTTCACATGCTAAGAGGATCAATTTTTTTTTCCCTATTGCTCTTCTGTCTACTTTACACTGGGCTAGGATTTATTAAAAGGAATGATCAAATTGTGTGCCCTCTTTTGTCTTATGCATCAACAGTTCCCAAGAACTAAGAGAGCTCAGACAGCTGCAAAGACATGCCAGGAGAGGGAACCAGAGAAAGGCCTGCTGGTGAAGTCATGACAGGTAAGAAATGGGGAAGGGACCTGGGGGGCCGCTAAGAACTGGTGTGCAAGTTCTGCTTCTGTTACCTAAGAGGTCACTCTGGTTGGTTCTGGCCCCGGGACTTCACAACCACACGCTAACAATTCTGAGGGCTGTGTTAGCAGAAGCAGAGGCCATTTCAGCTCTTGGGGGTTTGCGGTGACAGCTGCCTGCCCACAGTCCCCTTCCTTCCCACCCCCCCGCCCCCGCCCCAGGCTGCGGGGCTACTACACACCGTGGAGGAACACTCCCTGCCAAGGCTGCTGACGGCTACAGCTCCCGCAGGCACAAAGGCAGCCGTGGGTGCTAAGCAGACACTGCACTGAGTCACCGTCCAGGGCGGCAGGCGCAGTCCTGAGTGGGCTCATCCCCATGTCCCATCCTCCGAAACCCTCCAGGCTGGTCAGCACGGGCAGCAGTGCTGGCAGGGCCTCGAAGTGAAGGTCTCACTCCAGGTCTACTGAATCAGAACCTGCCTTTTATCCTCCCCCAGCTGGGATTTTATTAGGACCCTAGGTGATTTATAGGTACATTAAAGTTTAAGAAGCACTGCCCCTGATCCAGGCCAAAAATAAGCTACTTGAAATCTGAGCTGCTGAAGTAGAAAGCTGGGAAGTAGTACAGGAAATAAATGTTGATTTCTAACAAGCACATGATAACCTCAGGAGCTGGAGAACCGGTATCCCTATAGCACCTCTAGGAAACACACCTGAAGACTATGACCCAGGAGTGGAAAAGCAGTAGGTGAGGACGGTACCTGTCTGTAGGTATCCTGGTGATGTTCCTCATTCCGAGAGTCATAATACTGCTCAATGAAGCCAAAATATTCCTCTCGCTTCCGCTGCAGGGTCAGCTTCCTCCTCTCAGTGTTTGCGGGAAGATAGCCCTACAGACAGCACTGCTAGTCAGGTGGGGGCAGACACTAGTTGGAGGAACCTTAATTTTTATTTTAGCCTGAGCAGTGGCTTGGAAACTATCAAAGGAACGCGGCCAAGAGGACAGTGGTAAATCCCTCCTTGGTTTCGGCCACCCAGTGTTTGCCTCTTCCTCGCTCAATCAGATCCACCTGCGGGCAGATGAAGCGAGACCGGCTTTCCCCGGGCTGTGAGCTGCTGGGCCCCGGCTGCACTTAGAGCTGCCCTGCTGCCCAGCACTCCAGAGCTCCAGAGCAGTGCAGCGAATGTGGGTCACTGGGAGGGAACCAGGCCCAAGTCAGCCTCTGACGGCGGCGGAGTGCAAGGCGGCGGAGTGCAAGGCCGTGCAGGGAGACTCAGAGGGAGCTGCCAGGGCACGTCAGAGGGGCACCATGGAGGTGAGCGCGGGATTCGTTCTTCTCCACAGTTAGCACTCGGAATTACCAGTTTAGGGAGCTGAATGGATTTGTGACGCAGCTGCAGCACCAGATACGGAACTGGCAGCAGCCCGCCTCTTAGCCAATGCTCCAGGCCAACTTTCCTTCTTAGCGTGGTCTAGATCCCGCTCTCAAGCCTTCCATCTCCTGCTCCCCTTTCATTCTCACCAAACGTACTGTTACCAGCATCCAAACTTCCTAGTGGTGGCAGAGGCGGTAGGTTATCTCGCTGCCAGCCTGGAGGTTGGGAGCAGTCAAGAGAGACCCTTCCCCTCACAGACATTTATGGAACATTCCAGAGTGCCTGGAGAGCAGGGACTGCGCTTTATTCATTGTCGTTACCCTCTCAGCACCTGGCACTGTGCCCGGTGAGCAGCAGGCCCTCATAAATCCCAACCAGATGAGTGAGTGAATTTTATATGCTCAGGAAATACAAGTGCTCCTATTGCAGGGGCTGGCACAGTGCATTTTCACTGCAGCAAAAGCAGGGCTAGTGTGGGCTTCCAAAGGAGGCCCATTTGTCAGTGCTTCACAGTTGTAAAGTGAGTTTCAACCATTTGATTATTCCTAATGAAAAGGACAGAAGCACAGGGAACACGGGCACTTACCCAAACAAGTGCCAGGGTCACCCTGCCTCTCTGTATCTGTCCTCTGTAATCTTGAGAATGTTAAGAGTGTGGCTGCAGGAACAAGCCTGTGCTCGTCTACATGTGTGGGAACAAGCTCTCCAGAAGGTGTAAATAAGGGCCGCAGTACCACAGGTCTGTCAGTCAGTGGGTCTGGAAAAATCTACAGAATAAGACTGATACGCCCAGACTAACCTCATCAGGGAAGAAGGGCTGTGGGAGGCTCACGCTTCTCTACACAGTGGGTAGAACTCACCGACAGGAGTCTCCAGGTTACGGGCCGAACCTCCCTGGGAACCCCTGGCCAGCTACACTTCCTCAGTTCATCTGAAAACACATAACAGCTTCGTTGGAGTAGCTCTTCCCACAAAGGCTCTAAAAAACCTCAACCAGCACTGCCTGCAGCCTCCCACCATTCAAGTACACTGGCCACCGCCACCATCACCATCCTCCACCATCACCACCACCACCACCGGCTACTGACAAGCACAGGGGGGAAAAGCCCCAAACAACAGCCCTGAGCAGCAAAGTGCCAAGGCCCCGGCTCTGCAGTAGTGATCCAGTCAGCTCAGAGATCAGTGTTAGAGAAAGATCAGTGAGTGGATTTTGGTAAGAATTGCCTTGAGGTTGGGCAGACCAAAGCCAGAAGAATTGCACTATGGTCTATAGGCCACAGACTCCAGTCCCACCTAATTTGTCCCTCATTTCTAGGAACATACTTCTGGCTTAATACCTGCATGTCACTGCAATGGGCACCAGATCAGGAGATGCTGGAAAAGTAAAAGAAGGAAGAATAAAGAGCAATAGCTGTCAGGTCTCTGAGAATTCCGGTCACCAAGAAATCTCACCTTGCCCGGGGCTCACAGAGACTCACCTAAGTCAGTGTTGTGGCTGGAGAGAAGCTGACGGAATTTTTCGAGGCGAGTTTTCTCCCGGACAGTCATGGGAGGTGCCCCAGAAGCATTCTGGTCAGAGATCCGTGCAACGAGGGGGATGATGGGACGGAGAGGGAGCGACTGCTGTTTGTGAAGTGGGTTCCTCAGACAGGTGTCACCTGCGATCATTTGAAAAAGAAAGAGCCGACTGTATGAGCAGTACAGATTCTGAGCCCCGTAGGCCTGACCGTTGAGGCTGGTGTGGCTATGTGCACAGGCCTGGTGTCTCCTCCGCCCTGGTGTGGCTATGTGCCCCGGCTGCTGGCGGTGGTGCCCGGGCGAGGGGTGGCCAGGGCTGGAGCACAGTGCACCCAGCTGTGGCCCTGCATCTGCCCAGAGGGCTGGGTCTTCACAAACACGCCAAGCCACCTTCAGCGTTTACAGAGCTCCAGACGCTGTAGCAACTCTCAGAACTTTTTGGTCGGTACCAGAAGGAAGTCAAACGTTTTCTTTCTACCCCAACTTGGAACTCCTGGATGCTAGTAGTGAGGTTGGGCCGAGTCTGCCTTCCTGTCTGTATCAGAGAGCACATCAGTAATGATGACTCGATAAAGCACGCTCCACGAGAAGAAGGTGGCTGCTCTCCTCAAGGCTCAGGCCTACCCTGCTGCCTCGAGGCCTGAAGGGATCAGCCTCTCTGGCTCCACTGTAGCCTGTTCCTGGCCCACCGGTGTGCCCTGCACACTGGGGTGAGAAGCCCTGGATCACTCTGGGTGGCTGTAATTCCTCTGTGCTCCTTATTTCCCACCAAAACAAAGATGCTTTTAATTCTGCCAGGGTATGACTGAAATAACCAGAACACAGACTCCAACTCAACCCTCTGTCTGGTTCTAGACATTTCTAAACCAGACAGTGGGTAGGAGAAAGAAATACTATAGCACAGCACCTGCCGAGTGCTTATGTGTGTAAGGCATAATTGCTGGTCACATTTACACGTGATCTCACATCTGATTCTTACAACATATGATAGAGGAAACTGCAGCTCAGAGAGGTTAAATAGTTTGCAAATAAAAGCTAAGATGCCACCTTAGGTCTGGCTCACTTCAAACTCCTTACTTAGTTTATAATTTCAAGCAAAATTCACTTCAAATTCTGAATGTTCTCATGCAGTCGCTTCAGCATGAGTTCGAGCCTCGGCCAGGGAGGTGACCCATATGGCCAGCAGACCTCTCCTGACCTGCTCCCCTCAGTAGTGTACTTCATCGATCTGCCTGTTCTGCTCCCCACTCTGTCTCTGGTGAATCCTCTCATGCTCCTGCACCTCTGGTCTATACCCAGTTATAAAAAAATAAATTAAAAAAAACTGACTGTTCTATCATAATGGCTTTATATTCTTTGCCCATCTGGACCCAAAATGTGGTAGTCACAAGAAAAACTAGACAGTCAGTGCTAAGGACTCAGTAGCACTAGCTGCCAGGACAGGTGCCCCGGGGACTCAGCTGGGATGCCAAGTACGACTCTGGGGCTAGCACACAGAGCTGGCACTGCGGAGCTGAGGACAGTGTGGCCCTGCTGTCCTTGGTCCTTAACAGAGATGCACGGGACGGAAACCTCGTAAACCTCCTAGAGGTCTCCTCTAGCGTTCCAGGGCTGCTAAGAGGGGTGGTGGGAGGCACCACCCACTCCTGGGCCCATCCCTGTTAGCCTTGGCCACCTGGACCAGTCACCTGGTCAGGGCAGGGCACTGAAGGCTCAAGCTGGGGCCCAAGTCAGCAAGTGTGGAATAATTTTAAAGTCTGTACAGTCTAATTTCCTACCACAGACTGAGCCTGAAACTGCAAAAGGAGTCTCTCTTAGAACGTGAGGACACGCTGCAAGACGCATCTTCTTCCTGTTCATCTTTTACCAGTCAGCTGTTATGACTCACTAGCATGAAGAAACTTCCTGCTCCCACTTAGAGTAACTGGTATTCCCTGAACTCTGGAGGGCAACATTAAATACTGCAATAGATGCTTAAAAGAGTACTCTGAGAGTCCCAAACACCTGCTGAGATGAACATCACCTCAACCAGTTACTGAAGCCAGCTGGCTAAAAAGAAACAGAGGGGCATCTCATTTTGCCCAGTGGGCAGGGCGCCGTGACACAGGGCCTTCAGGCACACGTTGCAGTGCTCCTCGGACCAGGAAGAAGACAACCTTACGCCACTGGCTATTCCCCAGGTTCGACGAGGCAGTCAACTGTGCCAAACATCTGTGAAACTCAGCCAACTTTAGGTACAGTACTTGTTATCATAAACCTGACCAGGCCTAGAGCAACATGGAGCAATCCAACCACAGATTCCACCAGGTTCCACCACAGGGCAGAAGTGTCAGGAAGTGAAGCCCAGGTCACAGGGCCGAGCACCCACTAGGCGGAAGGACAAGCACAGCTCTGCCCAGTTAGCTGCCAGTGTCATACCCCAGGCTTGAACTTGTTTTCTTTTTCTTTTTCTTTTTTTTTTTTGTCCGATGGAAGATCTGAGGGATATCCTAAAGAGAAATTGTTTATATTTAAAAAGCACTCTGCTGAAAAGGCTGAGTCTGCACAGGGGAGCGGACTTACTGGACTTACTGGAATTTCTGGACAGCTGGGCATCACTGCTGGACTTTATGACCTTGTAGCTGGCTGGAATGTCAGATGTTGTGGACTGGGACCGTTCTGGTTTCACCCTCAGCTTGCTGTGGTTTTCTAGGACTTGGGCTGCAGTGGCCAAAGCTACTTTTGAGTTCAGAGTTTGGAAAGAAGGTGAGGAAAAGTCCTCTTCCTCATCATCACCAATGTCCCAAGCATCGCTGGTATTCCGGGCAAACTCATGAAAACTGGAGGCCTTCTTACTCTTCAGAGGAACTGCGTTGACCTTTGACCGTTCTTTAATGAAGCTTTAAGAAAGGAGACACCATTACCAAGGAATAATCTGACACAGCTCACCACCTCTACTTGCTTAATTAATAAAACATTGACAGTGTTACAAACTACCTTATGCACCATCATTACTTCCCTAAACAAAAACTCCCGCATTCATTTCCCGTCTAGAACAGCCTTCTGTCGAAGACACAGATGTTGACAGAGACAGCAATGCTCAGCAAATGTCCCCGGTGTTCCTCTGCACTTCCTAGCCCTCTGGAGCCCAGGCAAGGCCATACGACTACTCTGGCCATGGACTGAGCAGAGTAGTGAGATAATCACTGCTGAGCCGAAGCACAAAGGAACAAGTGTGAACACTTTACAAGCTTTCGTCGATCACAATCACTGCTGAGATTCCAGGTGGTGGCACCTCCCTCAGCCTGGACACAGAGTGACTAGGTGAAGCACAGTCTGCCCACCTGACTCCACTATGGACATGTAGCAGGAACAAGAAATAAACCTTTGCTGGGTTAACCCACTGAGGTTTCAGAGTTATTCCGTTACAGGAACTCAGCTTAACCTATACCACAGACTAGGCCATGAACTACTAGTAGGAAGAGATACTTTTCATTAGTTCCTATATGTATATCAAACATTGGGTTCCAAAATGAAGGACTTGTTCCTTTTTTATTCTGTTGAAGTCCTGTCTGCAGCCTTGAGGAGACAGTCTCAGTTTAGTGCTACCCTATCTTTAAGGTTACTTTTTAACAAGGTGAGGCCAGCCTCATACCAACATATTTGCAAGCAACAGGATCTGGTTTATAATTTAGTAAGATTTAACAATCAGTAAGATTGTTTTTACTTTTCACTGCATTTATTTTTAAGTTTATTTTCTATTTGTGGCAAATGATACTGGCAAATGACTTTCCATTTTCAGAAGGGATATGGTTTCTTAAAAAAAAACAAAAACCAAATCTATTTGAGTAAATAAATGAGTTTATTTTAAAAACCACATATTTAGTAAATAATATAAAAAATGGCAAAGATGGGGGGAAGTGAGGATGGTACAAGACTCAAGTTTGGAAGCAGCAGATTAATTCACAGAGAAAAGGAGGTATGGTCCTTAGAGTCATACAGCCCATTCCTACTTCCCTAAATTTTTCTCTGTATGTCTCCCCATTAAGGTCCGGGGTTCCTTATTCTGGTTCCAGGGAATTAAACATACGGATGTCTCTAACTTGGACATATGCAGCATCCCTCACACCTCAAACCCTTCAGTCTTGTGTAAGCTTCAGCCCAGCACTAGAATACAACTGGGTAAAAATATCATTAAATGCCCATTTGCCTCCAGCAAGGCAGGGTAACAGCTCCTCTCAAGAGACCTTTCTTCTTTCTGGATGGAAGTAGCTGATCTACTAACCTGTCTTATCTTCCCACGTGTGCATAGTACTTGTTCAGAAAGATAGTTGTTACTGACATTGATAAATATATTCTGGTGACTCACCAGAATGTCCCTCATCAGAATATCTCTATTGTTAACGCCAATAGAAGAGCAAGCAATACTGAGGCGTTATTTTCAAACACCAGTCTCATGCAGAGTAGAGGAAAATATATGCCACAAAAGAGAACACAAGACTACAATGGTGTAACAGTTTGATGTGCTGGAAGCAAGATACCACTTTCACCCACTAAATTAGCAGAGATTTAAAAGGCATATTCTCCGGCCAGATGGAGAAAGACAAATGCCCAAAACTCATACATAAAATTAAAACAAAAAGAAAACGGAAGTGATAAAAGCAAAATAAAACAAGCCCTAAGAGATATGACTGCAGAACTGAGCCTGCTAGAAGTGGAGGGAGTGGGGGAGGCAGGGAGGAGGAGGAAAGTGGGGAGGAGGCACAAAGGCCCAGAGTGAAGGGCTGTGGGAGCTTTGGTGGTAGGGCAGTGAGGTGACATACATGTGAGGGAGGCGTGAACCCATTCCTCTAAACCTTGTATAGTGTTGTAATCCAGTGTTATAACTCACTTAAGAAAAAGTCATCCTTGATTATCATTTAAAAAAAAAAAGACCTGTTCTTTTCCGTGATGGCCTGGGAGTAGAGAAGCATCCTGGTAGGGAACAAGCCTCTGGAAAACAACCTAGCAACATACTCACCATGAACCCAAAATATTTCATGATGTCTAACCATAAGAAAATAACCAGAGAGTCAAAATGAAGATGACCTAAACCAGTTTATAACTGTTGTTTATTTTGGTTAAAAACTGCAAGCAACATAAACATCTAGAAATTGTAAAAGATGAAATAAAATATGGCTAAAATATGATTCAACCACAGATGGAATGTTACACTGCCATTAAAAACCCCTTCTAGAAGGTTACTTAATAACACTAAACGGTGATCTCAATAAAATGAAAATTAGAATCAACATTATATATTGTTCATGATGTCTGTATATAAAAAGAAAGTACAAAAGACCAAGAAGAACATACATCAAAGTGTTAACAGTGCTTATCTCTAGCCCATAGAATACAGGTGATACATAATTTCATTTTTACAATTCTCTGAATTATTCATGCTTTCAACAATGAGCATTTTTTATTAATCAGTAAAAAAGATTGTTTTGTTGACTTTCATCAATTCCCAAAGTAAGAGTACTTATAAACCCATTGAATGGAAAATTGGAAATGAACAAGAGCCCAAATTAAAGACAACATAACTGAAGCAATGTAATGTAAATAAATATCTGCATGTCCAAAATCCGACAAACTGCTCTTCTGCAGCCCTGCTGCGGCGCATGACCCAACTCCATCACCACTTCTCTGTATGAGGGGACCTGGGATGTACCCAAAGAGGTATACACCTCAGAGGGTCCACTGTCAAGCAGACAGACAAACCAGACAGGCATTAAGATAAACCAGAGCTGTGGCCTGGGAAATCCTGCCCAGGAGTATGTTGTTGCTCCTAGCTGCTCTCCCTATCGGGGGCTGTCCGTTCACCCAGACAGACTGCACATGATGGACTCAACAGAGCAAAATCAAATACTTTGGATCCCAAGGTGAGCAACTGATCTTTTTCTGGTTGATATTTCCTAAATCAACCTCTTTGATGTTTTAGGGAACATCAACATCTTGATGTTTTAGGGAACAAAGCCCAAAATCCAAGCATCCAACTAAAAAAAAGTCAGCTCTGTCTCAGGAAAGAGGCCTTCAAGGAGGAAGTGGTTGGTATCACCTAGAGGGCTGGAAGTCTGAGGCCACAAGGCTGGTGAGAATCGCTCACAAGAATGAATGAGAAAAGCCTCCCTGGTGGTGTAGGGTTAAGTTTCAGCACTATCATGCTATCACTAGCCACTGTGGCATAAGTTCAATCCCCAGTCAGGGAGCTGACCCACATGGCACAGCTGACCCACCTGGCGCAGCAGACCTCTCCTGTCTTGCCCGCTGCTCCCCTCAGCAGTGTATTTCATTCTTCCACCTGTGCTGCTCCCCACTCTGTCTCTGGTGAATCCTCTCACCCCCAGCATTTCTGGACTATATGCCAGTTTGTTATGCTTAAATAAACAACTATTAAAAAAAAAAAAAAAGGAACAAGAAGCTTTCCACGGTGATGACTTCCCCATGAGAACATGCCTCTCTCAAGGGATCTCCTCCTCCCCTATACAGAAAATGAAAAAGAAGAAGTGGGTGATGCAGACCCCCAATTGCTACTTCATGGATGTGAAGTGCCCAGGAAGTTATAAAATCACCACCGTCCTTTTAGCCAGGCGCGAATGGCAGTGTTGTATACTGGCTGCTCCACTGTCCTCTGCAAGCCTACAGGAGTAAAAACAGGCTTTCAGAAGGGCGCCCTTTCAAATGGAAGCAGCACTAGAAGCACCCTGAACAATGAGTGGGAAACCACTCCAAGAACATGTTTTGGATTAAAGGAAAAAAATGAATGAGGAGGGTGAGAGTGGAAAGTTTTCTGGGTTGCCACTGACAAAGCAGAAAAATCTATAGACAAGGGACAGTGAGGGGCGGATTTAAGACTCTGAAGTGTTTCCATTTTATTAACTTTGTTCTCTCCAGAGGAGACCTATAAATAAATAGAAACATATAATATTGATGTTTAGTGGCTACTCAGTAGGTGGCAGGCTCTGTACATTTTTAAAAAAAAGATTTATTTCTTTATGCATACAGAACTGGGGTACATACAGGCCAGAGGTGTGGGGGTGGTAAGAGGAGTCACCAGAGACAGAGTAGAGAACAGAACAGACAGACTGATGAAGTGCACTGCTGAGGGGAGCAGCGGGCAGGTCAGGAGAGTCACCTCCAGGGGGTGTGGGTCACCTCCAGGGCTCAGGATCAAACTCACACTGAAGTGGTTGCAGCCAGCTTGCAGTGCTGCATTTTAACCCGCTGCACAAGTAGGGAGGGCCCACTCTGTGCTTTTTATACGTGCCTGTTTTCTTATTAACATTCATTCACAATTCCATGAGGCATTGTTATTACCATTATTATTCCCAGGCACAGATGAGGAAACTGAGCTTACTGAAGTCATAAGCAGGCAGCAAGCGCTGGGCTCAGATCCAGGCGAGCCTATCACAGAGCCATTGCATGCACTCTCTAACAACTCTACCCAGAAAATCTGCTTAAAAAGAAGAGAGTTTAGGCCTCGTAGGATCTGCAGGCTGGGGAGAGGAGCTGTCGAGCAAACTGAGCACGGCTCATATCACCAACTCTCTCACCTAGACTAAGTTTCCATCCACATGGAATGGGCTTCATATGTTAATAGCCTGGGGAGAAGCCACATGTGGGGATATGGTCCTAGGAGAAATTCCTGTCTTCCCTTTTTACCTAAAAATCACAGTAAAAAATCAATCCAATTAATTCTAGCTGAGGATGCCTTTGGTTAGTAGGCAGACTCATTTTAACATGGTCCCAACTAATTTTTACTGAACCCAAGGGATAAGAATGGTGCTCTGTGGTTTGGAGTTTAACCATGATTATTTCAACAGAACCATATCAAAGTTGCAATCAAACCAGCCTCAGATAGACCCCTTCGCCACACTGCCTTATAACTGTATGCCAAATTATAGTTTCTCAGATGCCTCATATACTCTTCACAACAGTTCTGTGAGGTGAGGCTTATGAATGAGAAGACTCAGGCTAAAAGAAGTTAAGTAATTTGCTCAAGCCGGTGGAGTGCTAATGAGTGGGAAGAAAAAAGATTCAAGAAGTACAGCTAATATGAAAAACTCAAAAACATAGTGAAGAGTATATTTAAGAGAAATGTGGTTGTGTGGTGAGTGGTAACTGGTTAAATGGCAACACAAACACCTCAGGATATTCTGGAAAAGAGGGGCTACAGGTTGTACAGGCACTAGGAAGCGAAAGATCAACCATTCTGTAATTGAATTAAAACTACACTGTTTAACTGAGATAGGTGCTCACTTAATAAAATTATGACACAGCTTAATTTAGAAACATAAAGCTTGACACCAGAGTAAGATATGTGAAGCATGTGAGGGGGATTTAGTAACATTAAAATAACATTTAGTAACATGAAATCCATTCACCTCAACAAGCAGTCAGGCTTCTTGTGCACTTTTATAACTCTGACCTAGAATCTATCACACTTGAGTATCAATTCAGAAAATAATAAATTTAGGAGCTTGTCATATCTCCAAGTGGCCAAGGAGCCGCTCTGCAGTAAGGCCAATTTTATCTGTGCTATAAAAATTATTACAGGCAATATTATCACTAATGATAATAATTTGGCAAATTGAAGTCAATATATGTAGACAGGGAGCGACTTCCTGTGCTCAAGCAGTTTAGATGATTGAAGACACAATGAAAGGCTTCTGCTGTGATGAGGATTAACCACACAGTAATTAATGGTGGTCTGAAGTGGAAAGATAATCATGTAGCATAGAGTGTAATAAAAATGTCCAAACAAAGGTACTAAAATGAGGGCCATAAATGTTTTATAGGAACAATCTGGAATTGTAAAATGGTTCACTGCAGACCTAGATTCTGTCCATGTTGTCGGATATTAATACCACCATGTGTATAAATAAGGAAACAATTTATTAATGATACTTACATCCTCCCAAACCACAGCACTGAGTACTTCTATTCAAAGTATGACACTGTATTCTGCTAAATAATGAGTGAAAACGTTTGTGTTTTTGCATCATTATTAAAGGAGAAAACAGAGTATAGGAAGTATGTGTGGGGTGTTGGGAGATGGTGACATTCCTCAAGACCTACCCTAAATATAGAATCAGAGGACACTCACTTAATCACAAGAGCAGACAAGCTATGGTGACTCTGACATAAACATGAAATGAGGTAGCATACCCCTTATGGGTAGGGGGTGGACAGATATATATATGCCTTATGCCATATGCCTTATGGGTAGGGGGTGGACAGATATATATGTCAGCCATATGCATACCAAAGGTCATTTAAGATATTCTGGAATCCTGGCTGTAAGTGGAATTGGCCACAAGAACAGAATACTCAGTGTGACAAGTAAGCTGGAAGACCACAGTGACAGGGTATAGTGCTGGTGTTTCTACATTTCTCTTGACCTTTCCCTCAGCTTAAAAATTGGCTGCTGGAGTGTACTTTGTCAATCTGCCTGTTCTGCTCCCACTCTGTCTCTGGTGAATCCTCTCACCACCCCTGCACCCCTGGCATGTACTCCAGTTCTGTAAATAAATAAATTTTTAAAAAAATTGGCTGCTGGGCCCTCCCTGGTGGCGCAATGGGTTAAAGTGCAGCACTAAGAAGCTAAAGCTGTTAAGGGTAAGGATGTCCTAAAAGAACTCTGCAGAGTCTTGTGGACTTCACCCCCTACTCCGGCTTTCTGGACTCTACCCCCTACTCCAGTGATTTGGAAACTACAACTCCCAGCAGTACCAGGGAGAGAACTGCGATGACCTAAGGGCGGAGCTAAGCAGGAATTCTGGGACTCTGGGGGATAAAATAGTGAGCAGTTTTCCAGCTGTCACTCTAGAGAGGTAACAGTTCTCTCTCTCTGGAGTAACTACTCTCAGTCGGTGTGACTGGGGCTAGCAGTGTTAGTTTGGGACTAGAGCTCCAAGTTAGTGGTGCTGGTAAAGTATTCCAGCTACTTTGTTACCTCTCTCTTTCCCTGGGTTGTTTCCTTTTCCTTTCCCCCTTTTTAAATAAACCCATTACCCTTTCTGTGTGTGCTTGCAGAAAATTACATTTTGAGCACGTGGGTGAGGCCCCACAGACAGGCAGCCCAAGTCCACTCTGGGCTACCCTGTAACAAACCCACTTCGGCCTGGGCAGGGCTGACCTCTCCTGACCTGCACCCTGCGCCCCTCAGCAGTGTACTTCCTCAGTGGGCCTGTTCTGCTCCCCATTGTGTCTCTGGTGAATCCTCTCACTGCCCCTGCACCTCTGGCTTGTACCCCAATTCTGTATGCATAAATAAATAAATCTTAAAAAAAATTGACTGCTACAGCTTTCGCATTTCATTTTCATTTTCACACAACCAGCTTCAAAAGAAGGAAATATGAAAGTGGAGGCAAAAGAGGATTTCTTCACAAAATGATTTCTTTCTGATCAAAGAAGAAAATCTTTCCAAGAACTCTCTCTCGGGAGACTTTTTTCCACATCTCATTAGCTAGAATGAATGAGAGGATCCTCCAAAGACCAGTCATAAGGGATTATAATAAAAGGCTTAAACTAATTCTGATACTTGCTCTAAAGGTACATTGTCTCCTGTTCAACAGCTAAGTAAAATTTTGTTCCTTGAGCAAGGAAGAAGTGAGGCGGGGATGACTGGGTAGGTAGCGGTGCCGGCCATCTGCCCTACAGACCACAAAGTCTGCTGTTGGTTAAACCAGGATGCCAAGGTCATTCTATTTGATGGAAACATCACACACATATTCCAAAAACAAAACAAAACCCTGCTCTCCCCTTCAGGAGCGCTAAAATAAGTCTAACACATATGAAAGAAATACTTCCCTAACGCCACCCCATAAACGTTTACTCAGTGCTACCATGTGCCACATACTGTGCTAAGTACTAAGGATCTAGTGGCACCCAAAACAGAGGCTCTGCCCTCACAGAGCTAACACTCCAGGGGTTTCTGGTATAAGTATCATGCATTTTACAGCAGACAGCAATCCACAGTGATTTGGAAGATCACCTTCTATATAATAGTCAAATCACAGAATGAACAACTTGGCAGAATGACAGCACATTTTCCACACATTCAGTTGCTATTTTAAAAAAATGAAATAATGCATCTTGAGAAAACATGTTTCCAGGTATTCAAAAATACGTTAATGCCCAGTTATCTTTACTTCCCCATTAACTGCAAAGGAAGAAAGGGTGGGTATTACACAGGCCCCAAAAAAATGAGAACCTTGGTCTCCTGTACTTCTCAAATCATTCAGTTTTCACTATAAATTACAACTGTCCTTGAAATAAATCATTAGTTAAGCATGTCCAAAAATAGAGGCTAAAATTCTTAGAAAATCTGAGAAGGCAGCCACCTCCTCATTTAAATTTACAGTGGCTGAGTGATGGTCCATGCGAGAAAGGTGACAGAGCAATAATTGGGGATATGGATATATACCCACATTCTTGAACTTAACTAGGATTTCTAAATTGTGTTTGAAACAATTTAACAATTTATAATTGTGTTTGAAACAATTTATTAGGTGTTTTCTAGAGAAACCGTCTGCAGGGAGCTCTAGACTCTACTGTGTGACTTGGAGTGTGTCAGAGAAGGGAGACCTGAAGAATGCCAGGCCTACAGCTACAATTTATTTGCCATAGGTCTCAGAGTGTAAGGGAGGGGAAGGTGGCAGATCTATATATATCCAGGAATGATGAGTCCAGAAACTAGATCTCCTACTAGAAAGTCATCAATCATCCAATTTCAGGACAACATTTAATCATTAGAAATCTTTTGTCCAGAACAGAATCCAACACCAAACCCCACATATATGCAGCTTCCAGTGAAGAAAGTGAACTTCTCCACTTGGTAACGGAATAAGTCTGTTCATCTTCTGATCCAAAACAGAGCAGAGAACAAGCTAGAAAAGGTCAACAAGGAAACTGTCATTTCAACAAAGTAAGACAGGGTCTAGGAGTGATGGAAGAAGCACATGCATGAAAGGAAAAATGACTTACTTCTTAGTGAGCCGAGGATCCAGAGGAGGGTGCTGGGCTCCATACACAGGTTGGATGCTAAAAACAAGGGAAAAAATGAAGCAAATTGTTAGCAACCTAAGTACAATGGGAGAGTCCTACCTGCACATCACAAAACTGGAAGCGACTCTGCGAAATAGGTTATCTCCAAGAACAACCATTTCCAACCTGAAGGACAGCGACCTACGTTTTCAAAAGTCATTGAGAATATTCGTCTTCCCTAGTAAAGTTTCAGTGCCTTACATATCTGGTTGTCAAGAGGACAGTGTGGAAAGACAACAGACTTTAGTGTCAGAGAGAGCAGAGATCTAATAACAGTTCTTGGCATCCATGCCACGGTAAATGTGCCCTAAATTACTTGGCCACTTTGAATCTGTTTCTCATCTTCAAAATGGGAATGTCCCCCACCCCAAAGGAATATCTGGGCTGAAAGACAGTGAAACAACACTACCTATCAAGGAAATGTGGCCTAAGGAGGCCTTGGACACTGATGGTGAGGTATAGAATGATAAGACCGCTTTGCTAATTTTATATATATTTACATATTCTTCCTTTTGGTAAATGTATGCTTTCTCCACTCAGGCGTAGTCCCCGTAAAATTCACCTGTGCACCTTAACCAGAGTCCCCTGTGCTCTTTCTTTCCTTCCTGTTTTGATCCCCTTTTCAAAACCCCCTTGAGGTCCTGCAGAATATCTTTGATTTATAGTTGCGTGCTAATTTAGTTCTTTAATTTATTATAATTTTTTCCCTGATCCCTTATTAGGTTCCCCTACATTCCTCCTATAAGGAAAACCATCCGATATTTTTCTTTTTCTTTTTGATATATTTCTAGAGTGATAAGACCATTTCAAAAAAAAAGTTTGGCGATACCTAGGAATTATGAAACATATATATATACACACACACATATATATATATATGTATGTATGTATGCTAAGACTTAGTATTTTTAATCCAAAATATATATCTTAAGAGAAATATTTACATATGTGTCAACAGCAACATAGCTCCTTTCAATCCAAGTGGCCATCAACAGTGAATAGAGAAACAAACTGAAGTATGTTCATATAATAGAAATAAATATATGAATAGGGCTACACGTAAAGATGTGAATCTTACAAATGTTTAACAAAACAAAGAAAGGGTAAGAGTAAATGAGTACATACTATATGATTTTATTTACATATACTTATATAAAAATATATTACTTCTATGTATATGATTAATTCTGGGGTGTATGACAGAGAACAGATACAAGGAATTTCTGGGGAGCTCATTCTTGGGGTGATTATTCATCAAGTCATCACATCACAAGAATGCTGCATGCACATTTCTGTTTGCATAATATTTCACAATAAAAAGAGTAACCAGAGAATAATAATATACCAGTCGAAACTGTTGTTTCTAGTACAAAGGTGAAAGACACATTTCAAGATGTAAGAACTCAGAAAAAAAAGTTTCAGTGGCTCTTTCTTGAAGAAACTACTAAAGAAAAACTTAACTGGACAATGAGATAAATGGAAAAGCCAGGGAGAAAGGATTGGTGGAAAACATTTAATTAATTAACCTTAAGACCATATTTGTATTTGAGGCTTTATGGTTGCACATAAAGTAAAGATAACACAATTCACAAAATGTTAAAATGGAAGAGAGGAAACTGGACAAATAAGTGCATTGATTTCCTTATCTTCCATTGACAGGCCTCAAAAGGTAGCTCAAGCTGTTAGCTTGAGGATAAGAGCATATTTTAAATCTAAGATACAGAAAAATAATACAATCAACTAAAAGAAGGTGGAATGGGGATGGGAAACAATTTCATCACTGGTCATGGCAGAGAGTTAGTATATATCATCTGAAGAATTGTGGTATAATTATACTTTAAAATGTAGTAGCTAAAATAAGATAAACTTTCCAAAGTATAGAATATATGCATGGATATTCCCTTCCCCAAGCAAATACAGCCCAAGAATGAAACTTTTTTAAAGAAAATATTAAAATAGTACTAAGACCAAATGTATCTGTTTCCCATTGAGCACAAATGGGCTGAACTAAAATATTAAAAAATAAGGATTATCGAGAATAGTAGAATGCTCAAATCACAACATATCTGCATAAAATGAGGCAGTTCTATCGCTACTGACATGAAACAAAATGACATCCATTGAAAAACAACACAGAATTATACATATAGTGTCACCATTTTTTGTAAAAAGTCTTTAAAACATTTACACATTTTCATGATTAAGTGTTGGTATTCATAGCGCATCCCTAAAAAAATACCCTTAGCGGCAGTGCATGGAAGAGGAAGACCCAGCAGCAGACACTGCAGACTTTTTCATACCTTTCTGAATTTGTACTGTGAACATGTATCACCTTTTAAAGAAGTAAATTAAGCAATCTTACGAAGGTTGGGAGGTTTATATGTGGGAAAAGCCCTTTAGCACAATTCCTGGCAGGTGGTAATACTAGCAGCTAGTAAGGTATATGTAAATATCAGAGTGCTACTTAGCACATACTCGCTTGGGTTTTTTGTTTGTTTGTTTTTTCCCTCCCTCCCATCTTCATAATTTAATTCTTAGACTATATTTAGAAAACAGAATAAGCTTACCAGGTACCTTATTTAACATAAAGATGGGAGCCCAAGGTTGTGTTTAAATAAAAATGAGCCATTTAATCATTTCACACCAATTTCTACCTAGATTTCAAAGAAAATCTTCTTGTGTACAAATTTTAGTTATGGATTTGGATCCTACTTTTTTAGCTGTAGAATCTCTACTCCCAGGGTTAAAGTCTCAGAGCTATGACATTATCACCAGCCACTGTGACATGAATTCTATCCCCAGCTAAGGAACTGACCCACATGGCACAGCAGTCCTCTCCTATTTTGCCCACTGTTCCCCTCAGCAGGGTATTTCAGTTAATCTGCCTGTTCTTCTCCCTCTTAGGTATCTGGTGAATCCTCTCACTCCTTCTGGCCTACACCCCAGTTCTTACATGCATAAATAAATAAAATAAATCTTTTTTTTAAAAAAGTCTCTACTCCTTAAACCTTCCTTGAAGATTAAGTAATTTGTAAACAATCCATTACATATACTATAGCAGAAATACACATAATACTACTTTAATGTGCTTGCTGAGTTACCTAGGCAGAGGAAAAGGAGAGAAAAATAAAAGGGATCAAAGACTAACGGGAAAGTTTGCCTTAGAGAGAGACGGACTAGAAAAAAAGAAAATTAAAACACAAACACAAAAAAAGGCCACTACTTTGTGTTTTAACATTTGCACATACTCTAAGTTGAGTACACCTGAACTCTCCACAAATCTTAGTATCAAAATTTAAAGATCAGAGGATACACTCTGCAGGAAGATCTCAATAGGTCAGTTCCATTAGATAGAAAAATAAAAGATTTAAAAAATTTCTCCTTAAATGAATATTACCACCTGCCTGTAATCCACACAAGAGGGGAAAAAATGCATTTCTAATTGTTCTAATTTGCACATTTCAGGTACAAAGGCCATCAATTACTAGCCAGGAAAGGAGTCTTAAAATCAGCTGCTTGTCGCAAATGTCAACCTGATGTGCTGGCTGGCACAGCCAGAAAGACTAAGATAAATGAAAGTCTTCATCAGCAAAGGTATCAGAGCCTGAAATGAATGTGTTAACACCTTCCTGAACTAAGCTGGCATGTATCTGCATCTGAAATACTTGATATAATTCACTGGCTTACTGAATCTCAAAATGGGACAGACAGGAAGTTAGAAAAGGAAGAGAAACAAAGATGATCACAGAAACTAAATGCTTGAAAGAGCCTGATGGTCAAGGTACTCAATTTCCTGGCATTTATAATTCACGTAGTAGCCTGTAACATCCCTACTGCTCTCAAGCCCAAACTCAGCTCCAGAGCACACTCCATACAGGCCTCCATTACTAAATCCAACTGGTCTCATCAATTCCTTCTCAAAATCATATCCATCCCGAAACATTCACTTCAAATTCCACAGCCCCCCCCCATGAGACTTTCTCTGACCCTCCTCCCCCCATTCACTAACCCATATTCTCTGATATCCTAAAATACATAAACCAGGGCTTATAAAGCTCTTTAAGATGAAACTATTTACACAGTTATTTTATTTTCTTAAGATTTATTTATTTATGCATACAAGAACTGGGGTACAGGCCAGATGTGCAGGGGTGGTGAGGGAACTCACTGGAGATAGAATGGGAAGCAGAACAGGCAGATGTACTGAAATACACTGCCGAGGGGAGCAGCCGTCTGGTCAGGAGAGATCTGCCATGCCATGTGGGTCCCTCCGTGGCTGGGGATTGAACTCGTGCTGCAGTGGCTGCAGAGTATTGTGATTTAACCCTCTGTGCCACCAGAGAGAGCCCGACACAGTTATTTTAAAATAGATTTAGGTCATAATATAAGACACACCCAATACTTACATAAGAAATAAGACACTGTGGAAGTGGAATCCTGGCACGCCCGTCCCTCTCCTTCTAGGAAGCCACTTAATTGAATCTGGCACTTCTCACCCTCATTCTGTCACTATGTTTTTATTTTCTATGTATGTATTCCTAAACAATATGTAGTGTTAGTCTGCATGTTTTACAACTACATGAATGGCAGCACACTGTATGTATGACTCATTTTGACTCTAAATGATGAATGATACTTTAAGTATTACTTAACTTCACAGCTGGCTGGCTGATCTCTCCAACACAATTTTAAAAACATTTGCTCTAATACAATGTAAAAGCCATTTAATTGACATTTCCAAATACAAATATAGACACTAATGTAGCAAACATCCATAAATCTATCACTCTGGCTTAACAAATGCTAATATCTGTCACCTTTCTTTAAGAACATAAAGAAGGCCTCAGTCTCATCTCCCTCTCTCACAAAGAGAGATTTACTCTCCTGAGGTAGATCTGAAAGGCTCTTTTTTTTTTTTTTAAGATTTATTTATTTATTCATACAGAACTGGGGTACAGGCCAGAGATGCGGAGGGTGAGAGGATTCACCAGGGACAGAGTGGGGTGCAGAACAGGCAGATCGATGAAGTACACTGCTGAGGGGAGCCGTGGGCGGGTCAGGAGAGGTCTGCCACGCCATGTGGTCACCTCCAGGGCAGGCGGGGATCGAACTCATGCGGAAGTGGCTTAAGCTTCTCAGTGCTGGCTTTAACCCCATGCACCACCAGGGAGGGCCTGAAAGGCTCCTTTTTAAGAACTAATGCATATTTTATACAAACTCATCCAAAAAATCAAAAAAGAAGGAAAACTACCAAATATCTTCTATGAAGCCAACATCACACTAAAACTAAAACCTAACAAAGAAAACACACAAAAAAAGAAAACTTCAGACCAATCTCCCTAATGAACACTGATACAAAAATCCTCAACAAAATCTTAGCTAACAGAACCCAACAGTGCATTAAAAGAATAATACACCAGGCCCTCCCTGTTGGTGCATCGGGTTAAAGCACTGCACTAAGAAGCTTAAGCCAATTCCGCATGAGTTCCATCCCCGACTGCCCCGGAGGAGGTTCACATGGCGTGGCAGACCTCTCCTGACAGGCCCGCTGTTCCCCTCAGCAGTATACTTTGTTGATCTGCCTGTTCTGCTCCCCACTCTGTTCCTGGTGAATCCTCTCACCCTCCGCATCTCTGGCCTGTACCCCAGTTCTGTATGAATAAATAAATAAATCTTTAAAAAAGAGAAAGAAAAAGAATAATACACCATGATCAAGTGGGCTTTATTCCAGGAGCACAAGGATGGTTCAAGAGCCGAAAATCAATTAATGTAATCCATCACATCAATGACAGAAAAATGAACACCATATAATCATATCAATAGATGCAGAGAAAGCATTCAACAAAGTTCAACATCCATTTATGTTTAAGGCCCTCAAAATGCTCAGAAGAGAAAGAACATACCTCAACATGATGAAAGCCATATATGACAAACCCACAGCCAATATTATCCTCAATGGAGAAAAACTGAAAGCTTTTCCTTTAAGATCATGAACAAGATAAGGATGTCCACTGCTCTTCAATATAACACTGTAAGTTCTAAACAGAACAACAAGACAGAAAAAAGATATACAAGGAATCCAAGTAGGAAAAGAAGAAGTAAACCTATCTTTATTTGCAGATGATATGATAATTTACATGGAAAACCCTAAAAACTCCAGAGAAACTAATCAAAACAATCAAGCAGTTTAGTAAGGTGGCAAGATATAAAATCAACACACAAAAGTCAGAGGCCTTCCTATACACAACCAATCAGAAGAAGTGGAAATAAAAAAAAAAATCCCCTTTCAATTGAAATAAAAGAATCAAATACCTGGGAATAAAGCTAACAAAAGAGGTAAAAGACCTATATCAAGAAAATTATTAAACACTGTTAAAAGAAATACAAGAAGACACAAAGAAATGGAAAGACATCTCCTGCTCATAGATAGAATCAACATCATTAAAATGGCCATTCTGGGCCCTCCCTGGTGGCGCAGCGGGTTAAAGCACAGCACTAAGCAACTAAAGCCACTTCCGCATGAGTTCGATCCCCGCCTGCCCCGGAGGCGACCGCATGGCGAGGCAGACCTCTCCTGACCCGC
>NW_004567102.1:4708497-4744214 GCF_000260355.1 Condylura cristata | reverse complement strand
CAAACTAGTACAACCACTATGGAAAGCTGTTTGGAGGCTTCTCAAACTGCTAAAAATGGAGCTCCCATGTGACCCAGCAATCCCACTCATAGGTAGTTACCAAAAAAAACCCACAAAAACACTGATTTAAAAAGAAACCTGCACCCCATGTTTACTACTGCTTTATTTACAATAGGAAAGACATGGAATCAACCCAATGGCCAAAAGTAGATGACTGGATTAAAAAGATGTGTTATATATGCACAATGGAATATTACTCAGCAATCAAAAAGGATAAACACATGCCTTTTGCAGCAACATGGGTGGAACTGGAAGGGATCATACTTAGTGAAATAGCCAGAAAGAAAAGGAAAAATACCAGATGGTTTCACTCATAGCAGGAGTATAAAGTACCAGGGGAGAAAATAATAATAATAATGAAAAACTATGTACCAGACACATTTTATGGGGGTGAAGTGGGGAATGCGATAAAAAATGGGGGGCGATGCACTGGACTATGGTGATGGCACATGGGTGATTTGGCGATGGGAAGCCCATGGGAATTACAACACTAGGATGGAAAAAAGGCACAAAATGATGTAAAAATAAACTATTTTTAAAAATTTTAAAGCAATACTTTTTTTAAATACTTTTACATATATTTGCCTCTCCATTAACAACATAACTTTGTTTATGATTTAAAGTTTCACATAACAGACTGCCCACTAGGGTCCTACATCTTGATTATCTCACTCAATAATGTGTTGTCACCCAACAACAACTTTTTACAAAAGTAACATATGTTTAGTGGAAAAACTGGTAGGTTAATAATACACAGCATCCTCACCAGGGAGGCTGAAGCGCCAAGGAGATTTTCAGCTACTACAGAGCAGTGGTGCCAGTCTTTTTCTGCAGTGCTCACACCACCTGGCAGTCCTCCACACCCACCAGCGGGCACGTACCACCACTTAGGTCGCACTCTGTAAAGCCCTGGCCTGTTTGAGCTGCCTCTTATTTACCTAGATCCATAAGCTGGAGGCAAACACAATGAGTCTCAGAGAAATCACCCCACATACCCAGAGCAGAGAGCAATTTGAGATGAGTTAGCTATCGCTTGAGTCAAGATAGAGCAAACATCCCAGGCACCCTCCATGATTCTCTTTTATAAGATCAACACCACAGGATGTATTGGTGTAGCCGGCTGACGTAGATGTAACTGTGAAAAAACCTTGGTAGGAAACAACAGGTGTTGGCTTGGCGCTGACAGCGCTGCTGAACAAATACAGGAATGGAACTATCCAACAGAAAGCCAACCATGTTGGCAACTGATCCAGGTTCATACTCAGTGAATGGAAGTCTTCCAGAACTGTATATCTATACTGTCTCAGTAATCATTTAGTATCTCCTAGTCATTTACATTATCAACAAAACATTTCTGAGCTAAGAGTAGGTTGTAAAGTACCTGCCCAGGCAGGAACCATTCTACTGGAACCATTATACTACGTCTATGAGATTCATTAATGCTTGAAAAATGACCCAATGATAGAGTTTTAGTGGAAAATGTACGAACTCCTAAGTAGTTCGAGTGATTAGACACTTTTCTCAGCTTCATTCATTTAATGCTGAAAAGAGTTCCTCAACTCTAACGAGAAACACATTTGCTTAAAATGGGGTAAGCCAGAAGGAGTGGAAATAAGAATGTGGAAAGTGAGCCAGGCTTGGCTCGTTTTGGTCTCTTCTACTCCATCCATCATTTTCTATTTTTTTTTAAAGATTTATTTATTTGTTCATACAGAAATGGGGTACAGACCAGAGATGCAGGCGGTGAGAGGATTCACCAGAGACAGACTGGGTAGCAGGACAGGCAGATTGATGAAGTACACTGCTGAGGGGAGCAGTGGGCAGGTCAGGAGAGGTCTGCTGCGCCATGTGGCCACGTGGATCTCCTCGGGGCAGGCGGAGATCGAACTCACGCAGAAATGGCTTAAGCTTCTTAGTGCTGTGCTTTAACCTGCTGTGCCACCAGGGAGGGTCATCATATTCTTTATAGCAATCTTTTCATGGGAAATGTCCCCACCCTGGAGTCGGGGAGATGCTTTGACAGAGGGCATCTTAATCTTAGCAGAGACTGAGGGAAAGGGGAAGCAGCAGTAGAAAGAACATGGAGTAGCAGTCAAGAAATCTGCTGTTCTTTAAAAAAAAAAAAACAAACAAACAGATATCTGGTACCTTGCTGTGTGATTTTGGGAAAATAACTTCCTCTCTCTGGCCTCAGTTTCCTTACCATTAATGGTGTTAAGAGCTGCACTATAACATTCTACAATTTGTATTTTGCTTATCTCATTCAAGGATGTCTTTTCACCCAGTTCTACTTTTACATTTTTATGTTTACAAAAGTAACATATGCTTGTGGGAAAGCAGGAAAGAAATGTTCATCAGGGCCAACAAGTTTTTTAACAAAAAAGTACTTACAAAAGCACAAAATAAGAAAGCCCACCTTCAACACTCTTCACTCTGTCCCCTCTTTCCTATCAATCCTGCCTGGTATGAGTGACGAGTGACAGAACAAAACAGAAACAGCCATTGACAGAAGTTGGAGTTGGGAAGTTTAAACTTAACATTCAACCTAAGAACTGGCAAAATTCTTGAGTTTACTTAATCCAAGTCTCTCATTTCATAGATAAGGAGACGGGCCATGGAGTATTTAAGTACACTCCCATAAAACCTGGCTTTTCTCCAAGTATACAAAACCACTTACCTAACCTCCCTCAGCCAAGAGACTGTGGAATGACACTGCCTGGAGCTTCCCCCTCCCTCATTCCTCAAATTCAATGACCCACCAGGTCCTAGAGGTATTCTGAAACTCGGCCTTCACTTGCCATTGCCATTCCCTAGTGCCAGCCATAATTTCTCTCTAAAGTCAGTAACCTTTAACTATACTCATACTGATCTCTGGGGGCACTAAATGAGTGCTTGGAAATGTGTGATTGTTGGAAGGGTGTTTGTCCCAAGAGCTGGTAAGTCTTCCTAACATTTAGAGGGCAAGGGTCAGGGATGTTAAACATCCCAGTCCACTACAGAATTAACCCACCCAAAACACCACTTGGGTGTCCTACCCCTAACCATTGAAAACACTAGTCCAAGCCATTTCCCTCAGGACAACTATATTTTCACAAATGCAAATATATCACAACCCCACCGACCTTCCACCAGCATGTTACTGCTGTTGGGATAAAGATCTAAGTCCTTAACTTGGCCTATCTTTCCAATCATGAAGGGCCTTTGATGATGCTGGATCTTGAATCTATTCCAAGTGAAGAGAGGTATGTAGAAAGACAGGAAAAGAAGCAAGAAGACAATTAGGCAGCCACAGCAAAAGTCTCCAGGCAAGAGAGGGTTCTGTTTGATCTATGGCAGGAGGGGTAGAAGTGCTAAGAATGGATTCAGAATATATCTGAATGAATTGGCAAGATTTGCTGATAATCTGGATGTGGCAGGAAGGGAAACAGAAAAATCAAAGACCTGAGGATTTTTGATCTAAGAAACTTGGTGAATGGTGGGACCACTGAGTGAGATGGAAACAATAGCTCTTTGGGAGTGGACAGAGGAGGAAATGATAATTTCTATTTGGGCATGTTAACTATGAGATGCATATTAGATAATCAAGTAGAGATAACATTAACTGTTCAGGATCCATATGGAAAGTCCTCAGCACCAAAATTTAGGATTCATTCAATTCAACTCAGGGCTTTTTTCTCAGTGGTTTTCCTGATTATCAGCAGCAAACTTACCCGGGAACTTGTTAGAAGCTCAACTTCTCAGATCCTACCTCAGACCTGATGAATCATGAATTCTGGAAGGAGAGCCTGGCAATCTGTTTTAACAGGGCTCCCAAATGATTAACAGAAGTTTGAGAACCACTGTTCAGAATCTTAGTCCTCGTCACTAATCAATAGTTGATAGCCTCAGCTACCCTGCATCAGGCTTCTTTGTGCCTCCATAAACCCTCTGTGTAATGAACAACAGTATATTTTTGTGCCCAGGATTCAACAGGGGCTCCAGAGACATCATTTATCAAAGCTTCTCAGTTTCAATTGCAGAAACTAGAACAAGAAGAAACAAATCAAAACAGTCTCTACTGTAATCACACTTACCACTTTAATAATAACTATTGAGGACCTTCTATGTGACTTCGTTACTTCATTTAATTCTCAGAACAGCCCTATGGGGTAGTGACTCTGTCCCCCTTTTACAGATGAGACTGAAGCATAGTATCATACAGGTAGAAGTGACAGAACTGGGATTTAGTAGTTAGGCCTGTGTTTTATATTTGTTTGTTTGGGAGGTATCACTGGCATATAACATTGTATAACTTTTAAGGTATAAAATGTGTTGGCTGGATAGACTTGTATATTGCAATATAATAACCACTATAGCATTAGCTAAAGGCTTTATCAAGTTATATAATTATGGTTTCTTTTTTGTGGTGAGAACAATTAAGGTCTAGTCTCTCTGCAACTTTGAAGTTTATAATATAGTGCTGTTGACTATATAATCACTATGCTGTGCATTAGAGTTCCAAAATTTATTTATCTACAAGTTGTAAGCTTCTCAAAGCCTGCATTTTTTAACCAAAAGGTACATACTGCCTCTTATCTTTCCAGGCATTCACACAGGGCCAGTGATTTATTATTTTTTTAATATTTATTTATTTATGCATACAGAACTGGGGTACAGGCCAGAGGTGCAGGGGAGGTGAAAGGATTCACCAGAGACAGATTGGGGCGCAGAACAGGCAGATCGACGAAATACACTGTTGAGGAGAGCGGTGAGTGAGACAGGAGAGGTCTGCTGCACCATGTGGGTCAGCTCCCTGGCCAGGGATCAAACTGGTACTGAAGAGGCTGTGGAGAGCTTCATAGCGCTGTGCTTTAACCTGTTGTGCCACCAGGGAGGGCTGCCAGTGATTTATTAAGTACACAGGGCTCTTATGAATAACAGAGGGAAGTTAAACAGATGTTTAGTTCTATCAAGTTACCATATGATCCAGAAATTCCACTCCTACAGATAGTCAAAAGAGTGGAATACATATATCCATACAAAAACTTGTATGTTCATAAGCAGCATTAGTCAGAATAGCCAAAAAAGTTTAAAAAAAAAGTCCATCAACTAATGAGTAGATAACAAAAATGAGCATATCCACACAAAGAAATATTAGCCATGAAAAGGAACAAAGTACTGATACATCCTACAACATGGATGAGCCTTGAAAACATTATACTTAATAAAAGTCAGTCACAAAAGCCTCAGATGACATTATTCAATAATACTTACTATCCAGAATAGGTAAATCTATAGAATTAAAAGAAAATCAGTGGTTGCATTGTTGGGAGAGTGAGCTATATTGGGTATGAGGTTTCTTTTTGGGGTGATGAAAATAGTGATGAAGTTGCATAAAACCACCTATACAATAAACAAATGTACTTAATGCCACGACAATATTCACTTTAAAGGGTAAATTTCTATGATGTATGCATTACATCTTAGTAACACTGTTATTTAAAAAAAAAAGTTTAACTTATTTGGAACTAAATAAATAAATAAATAAAATGTCATTTATCTGTTGTCATTAAGCTTGCTGAATCATGATCAAGAAACTGAAAGTAACCTGCTATAGTTTTAAATTTTTATCTTTCAATGTGTAAGAAACAATAAATTAGTTTCACTTCTATGTTAACTTGCACCTAAACAGTCATCTGTGTCATTTCCCCACCCAGGAGAATGTTTTTCTTCACTAAAACAGAAAATATACAAATGCAGTAGATTCTCTTCTTGAGAAGGTGTCCTAACATTTTCCTTAAATCAAAGCACTTTCTATTTAAAAGAATTTTTAATTTTTTCCATAACCAGGGACTCCTGGGGCTTCTCTGCTCAAAGCACAGGAATGAACACTATTTCTCTTCAACAAAGGAAGTACTAGAAACTATTATGAATTGTGGTAACACTTTAACACCTTAAGATAAACAATGAAAATGAGTATCTAGTACTAGGATAAGGATCTGAAAAACATTCTTTACTTGTTCTAATAATAACCGTAATACTAATAACTAATATTTATAGTGTTATAAACAATATGCGAGGTTCTTTATAAGTATGATAATTAACTTAGTCCTACAGCAACCCTGAGCAAAATATTTTATCTTCATTTCACAGATAAGCAAACTGAGACCTGGAGGGATTAAGTAAATAATTTATCCTTAATCCGACAAGTAAGAGTCTAATAATCCACCTTTCTGAACTCAAAGGTTTTATCACTCTACATTCATCAAAATGAAAAATCCAGAAACTTGAAGAAACTGAAAAGACTCTCTTCCTATCTCCTAAAGGTAGTACTTTGGAAAAAAATTGACTGTCCCTATAGTTCAACAGAGGAAATATAGAAAATAAAAGATAGTCAATACCCATTAGTGGAGAGAAGCAAAAGACCATGCCCCATCTCCTACCACTTCCTGATCTAACAATTTTTCCACTGACTCTGACTTAAACTTTAGGATGTCAAAATTTAATGATCTCACTATGGAAAACCCCAGAGAAAAGCAGTTAGAGAGACTGAAGAGTTCATAGAGCCAGGAAGGAAAAGGAATCAGTTGGCAGGAAGTGGTGCTTATCGAAAAACATAAAAGTCTTTAGCATTAATATTAACACTAATTTTACAGCACTTTAATCTGAAGCTATCTCTGTATTCCCTTCCATTATTTTAATACTATATTATTAAGAGCTGATTCTCAGTCTATTCTCTGTATGTCTGGAATTCTAAGTAAAAGCAGATTGCTATACAGCAACCACCGACCCTCACTTCTCTTTGGCGCGCGCGCACACAAGCACACACACACCACAAATTCAAAGGGTTATTTCGGAAGGAAAAGATCCATAAAGATTAGGAAAGATAGCATATGGGACACAAGCATGAACTTCACCTTAAACAAGCAAGCGCGCACACACACACACAAACACACACCACAAGTTCAAAGGGTTATTTCAAAAGGAAAACACCCATAAAGATCAGGAAAGATAGCATACGAGACACAAACATGAACTTCATCAAGTAAACTGTGGCTGGCAGAAGTCTTAAATTCAGAATGAAAACATACATTCCTCTTCAGGACTCTGCCCAAAACAAATTGATACTGTAAATTAACAGCACACTGAAGGATGTACAATTGCTAAGCATCTCCACAAACACCAAAAAGTGGGGCAAAGGGGAAGTACCTTGAAAGATCTGCTCTCCAATTAAACAACCAAAGAATGAAAGAATTTAGTGCATTTGCACAAAAATATAAGAATGCAAGATCACTAGGAGTTATACAAATCCTTAGAAAATGATCAAGAAATAATCTCGAGTCTTGGGTCACCCTGTAATAATTCCTAATGGAAAAGGGTCAACTCAAAACAAAGTAATGTTGAGCTTGAGAATTTCTCCTCGAAGATGGCCCCAAGTTCCCATCAGAACCTTCTGGGAAGTCAGAGAGAGATTCTTAAGTGCGGCGCTGCGGAAGCAAGGAAAGGGGGCTACACTGGAGCAAACCACCACCTGTGCGTGATGAAGGGACCCCCCCCCCCAAAGGGACATCTATTTAAAGTGAAAAACAGCTCTGGGACTGCCCCTCCGACCGATACTGCCTACTCACCCCGCTTCACTGTCCCATAACCGGCCACTTGCTGGGCAACCCTTCCAAAGCCCTCCGCCCCCAGACACCGGTCTGCTCCCACACCCAGCCATTCCCACAGCTCGTTGCCTTCTCCTCTGCCTGACAGCAGCACTGCCGCCACTGGGCAGTCGCAGCTTCCCCAGCCCAGGTTCCCCAAACCAGTCTTCCGGGATCCGTGATGCCCCAGGCCCACGGGATTTAGGGCTTAGGATCTAGAAGGGTTTGGTCCAGTCCCCCCTTCCTCTCAGAGTCCTGGGCTCACCTCCCCGGCAGCTTGGCGTTCCTCTTCCAAAACTGCTTGCTATTCTCGGAGGCCATTGCTCTGGCCTGGAGAAGGCCTTGTAGGCGGGCCAAGGGGTACCTGGACAGATGCCCCCAGGACCCGGCAATCGGAGGGCCAACCCAGGCCGCTTCCCCCGCCGCTGGTCACCCGCTCCCAGCTCCTGGGGACGCCATCTTGGTTGTGGGCACCCCCCGACCCAGCGTCGCTGCCATTGGCGGGCTGCGCAGGCTCTGATTGGACAGGCCAATCGGGAGCCAAAATCCTGCAGGCCGCTGAAGCCGAACGGTCACGTCAGGGGCAGGGCACACAGGTAGACCGGTAAGGCGGAGCTTGGGCGAGCAGGAGGCGGGGCTGAAAGTTCCTACTCCCGGGAGGGGAAAGAGGCAGGTAAAAAAGGGACCTGTTGGAAGGAGAGGGTACTGTCTTCTTTGGGGGGTGCGAAGGGGCGGGGTGATGGTTGGGGGCGGGTGTCAGCTTCCTGAATCTAATAATTTTTTTGGAAAGAGGATGTACATGGAATGTTCGTGTACACAAATCTTTGACCTAAAAATAAGGGCCCATTTTTAACATCTGCCAACTCAGTGACAGCGATTATTATCCTTCCGCCTTCCTCGTTCCGCTTGGACCTTGACTTTTTTTTCAATTTGTGAAGTAAGGATCACTATGGATCCGATAGCCCATGGTGGCTAACAGTTCAACACGTAACGGCTCGTTGCTGAGTCTCCCTGTTCTCTGTTAATTGAAAACAATAGTAAGACTTTGGCTGTAGATGAAATTCAAATACTCATCTCAGTTTCAACCAGTAACTGTCGTTCTGACAATAAGAACCCTGATGGTGACAGTGTTGAGGAAATATTTATCTATTCGAGTCAGACTACCAGGTAGGATTTCTTGCAAGGACACAGTATGTAACCAAGGCATGAGTTTCAAAGATTGATGATTGTATCCCCCAAACATCCGTAATGTCCCTTAATCATTCATCTTTATTCCTTAAATTTACTTTTTTTTAAAATTATTTATTTATTTATGCATACAGAACTGGGGTACAGGCCAGAGGTGCAGGGGCAGTGAGAGGATTCACCAGAGACAGAGTGGGGAGCAGAACAGGCAGATCAACGAAGTACACTGCTGAGGGGAGCAGCGGGCGGGTCAGAAGTCTGCTGCGCTATGTGGTCACCTGTGGGGCAGGCGGGGATCAAACTCATGCTGAAGTGGCTTTAGCGTCTTCGTGCTGTGCTTTAACCCACTGGGCCACCAGGGAGAGCCCCTGAATTTACTTTTAATGTAATTTAGATTCACCATGGAATTTAATGTTAGTTAACATTAAATTAATAATGTTAGTTTTGGAGCCCTTTGAATGTCCTCTTGGTGTGTTTTACATATTTTACAACATTGCCCATGTTGGATACCACAATTGTTGGGGTATGGGGATAGAGGCTGGAAGGGACCCCAGGGATTTCACACACCTCCAGAGTAATTTTGACCCAACAAAGAACTACTGAGTTACACTGGTTGTCCCCATTCCTCCTCCTGTTTACTGCTACCACATTTCTTTCCACGTAT
Organism: Condylura cristata; assembly: GCF_000260355.1. Classification (NCBI taxonomy): domain Eukaryota; kingdom Metazoa; phylum Chordata; class Mammalia; order Eulipotyphla; family Talpidae; genus Condylura; species Condylura cristata. Next base: position 4,734,680 of record NW_004567102.1, on the reverse strand, counting down.
TGGAGAATAGTTAATGATACTCAGCTAAAGAACGACCTTCTTTTACATGCCCTCCAATGACCTCTTTCTACATAGACATTGCCCCCATCTTTAAGCTTCTTTTGTCCCTTAATTTCACAATCATGCAATTGCATGAAGTGGCTATTTTTACTTTCTTTGAATCTTTTGTGCTTTTATAGACTTTCATCTTATCTTGACTAAGTCTCACCTTTATGAACATTTAATCCATCAAATAAAAACCCCTCTATCCTTTTCATCATTTTAACCGCCTTTCTTCTTTTGACTTCTTGGTTCTTCTTTTTCTTCAGCTGACGTGACCACCAGCACTGCACATTGAGCACCAAGAGGGGTTTCCTGAGGTTTTGTTGAAGCTGATGTTTTATCTTTATTCTGTACAGCCAGAACTTTCCTGGCACTTTGGACTTTGTACGTCCAAATGTCTTGAATGAATAATCACCAGCAATTTCTAGAGCCTGTTCCTCTGTGGCAACTGGCAATTCAGAGTTCATTACCTTAAAGGTATCAGCTGAACTGGCTCCTGCATGTGAGTTGCCTTACACTTACGTGTACAGGTAGCAAGTCACCTGCCATTTCCCAGCTTACTCACGTCACTTTAGAAATATTCCAGAAGATGCTCCCAATTGACTTGACATTTCACCATGTGGAAAGCAGAGTATAATTTGTGTGCCTGGAAATGTGTTTACGTGTTTCTCCTTAATGGCTTATGAAATGTTAAAATCCCAGGGAATGCTGTTAGCATTGTTTAAACCAGGGAAACCCTATTATTATTTCTTACCAGCACCACCATGACCACTCAAATCTAAGCCATGCTTACGGCAGCTGCCTACTAGATCTCCCCACTTCAGTCTGACTTCCTTAGAATTTATCCCCCACACAGCAATCTATTATATTTTGGTCTCTGCGGGGTCCTCCACACTTAGAATAAGGCTTGGTATATTTTTACCAAGTGAGAGAATGTAGAATACAGACCACTCTTTTCTTTTGGGTGTACGTTATTCATGCACATTTTTGTTATTGTTGTTGGAAAAATTACAAAAATCACGTGCCCTAATTCCTAGTAGAATATATCAACTTTACCCAGAAACCTATGAATCGGCCTTTACACTTGATTGAAGAAACAGTCTTTCCCTCTTAGGAAAGATTGTTCTCTTGAAACCTTTTTTGTAGCTTCAGAGAAATGGGCCTATACCTAGAAGCTGCCCACTTCACCAGGAGCTCAGTCAAATCAACCCTCTCCATCACAAGGGCAATAGCTGTGGTGGTCAGGTCACCCAATGAGAGATGAAAATCATTGGTTTGAGATTCCCTTGAGATCCTTAGAGTGTTTTTCATGGAGGAACTCCAGGCACTCACTGGTCCACTAGACTAGAAGCATGCTTCTCATGCTTTGATACATGTGACTCACCTGGGGATCACATAAAAACCTAGATTCTAATACAATAAGTCTAATTCAATAACTCTAGCCTACAATTCTGCATTCTGAACACGTTTCTAGGAACACAGATGCTGCTGACCTGTGAACATGTCCTTATAAATCTTGTCACTAGTATGGTATAGTCTGAGATCCTAAGGGCTTGGTTATTTTGAAACTTTTAAGTGAGGACTTGCCATGTTGTCAATTGTGAGGTTTTCCTATTCTCTCCTTAACTTCACCTTCATTCAAAGGAGAGTAAAACAATTTAGATTGGGACAAAGTTGAGTTAAGGGAATGAACTATGCATGGATCAAATATAGATTCAAAAGAAGTAGGCAGATCCCAGTCTTTCCCTAGGGAAAGTTCTATGGAAGAAATAAGTTCATAATAAAGAAGGGCAAGAAAAGAAAGACAATCTGAAGGTAATGGCAGGTCATTTCAGAGCAGGTGCTCCTTGGGAAAGATAAAAATCAAGAAAAAAGCCTCTGGTCTTGCATACAAAGTCATCTCTGGCAATTGTAACTGTAGCAAGGGCGTGCAATCCTGCATGAGGGGATGGTTAAGAAATTAAACAAGCAACCCTGAGAATGTGCTAAAGAGTGTCTGGCCACCATTGGGTGGTGAGTTCAAGCAGGTATCTAAGAGCAGAGCAGTGTTTCAGTACCTACACAGCCCTAGGGAGAGCCAAATGAGAGAAGTGTTAGATGTGTTAGAGAATCCAGGGGATACGCAAAAAGATTGAAGAAGCAAGAGGCTACTGGAGTAAAGAGATAATATGGTCAGTTTGGGTCGGGGGTGGGGCGCAAAGTGAAAACTAAGAATTTATTTGCTGGGAATTTGTTTTTAAGAAAGCAAGTCAAAGTGGGAGGAGGGCGAGAGAAAGCTGTATGTATAAAGATGTCATTTGCCTTGTAACCAAAAATAAATAGGGGGGAGAGGGGAGGGAGTGAAGAGAATATAGAGGCTGAAACATGAGGAGTTAGTTATACAAATTTTTTTTTAAGATTTATTTATTTGTTATACGAACTGGGGTACAGGCCAGAGGCTCAGGGGCAATGAGAGGCTTCACCAGAGACAGAGTAGGGAGCAGAACAGGCAGATGGACGAAGTACACTGCTGAGGGGAGCAGCGGGCAGGTCAGGAGAGGTCTGCCCACGCCATGTGGTCTCCTCCGGGAGGCGGGAATCAAACTCATGCGGAAGCGGCTTTAGATTCTCAGTGCTGTGCTTTAACCCGCTGGGTCACCAGGGAGGGCCTAGTTATACAAATTTTGATGTGTGCTTTGTGAACTTGAAGCATGCTATGCTATTAAAATGTGCAAATTTGAATGCACATAGCACATCAGAGAAGTCTATGAAATGGTGTATCTCAGGGAAAAAGGCAGACTGTAAATATCTTTGCTTGATGGGTTTTGTCCAACACTGGAAGAAAAACATGGAAAAATTAAGAAAATTTTGTCAGATGGCAGAATTATACATCATTTTTATTTCTGGAATTTTTTTTTCTTTAATGCTACCATTTTAGCATTGGGAAAGTTTTTCTATAAAGAGCCAGATTGTAACTATTTTCAGCATTGGGGGGCTGTTCTTGAAACTATTTGACTGTGCCACTGTGACATGAAAGTATAGACAATATGAAAATAAGCTAGCATGACTGTGCTCCTATACAACTTTAATTGTGGACATGAAAATTTAAATTTTATTTCATTTTCACAGGTTATAAAAATCATTCTTTCTGTTTTTAAAAAATAATTTAAAAATATAAATATCATTCTTAGCTCTGTATCTTTCCAGTTTTAGTATATCTGTGCTGCGGAAGCAAACACAAAAAATGTAAAAATCACTCTTAGCTCATAAGCCATACAAACAAAGCACACTAGATATGGCTCATGGGTTGTTTGCCAACCCCTGCAATAAAGAGTTAAGATATATAAGAACAAGACTAAGAAACAGATAAACCTTAGGATACGATTCAAGTCGCGTCTTCGCCCTTCTTGGCTCCTGCTCCCCACTCACTCTTTCCAGTGGCTACCAGGATCCTGGGTCTCTGTTAACATCTCATGCATGTTGTAGACTCTCACTACATATGTGCATATCCATAAACATGTTTTCCATGTTTTGAAACTTTATAAATAGCATCGCCCTGGACATATGCTTCAGCAACTGGCTTTTTCCACTCAGCATTCTGTTGATGCATGGAGTTTTCATTTATTCTTCTTAAGTGCGACATACTGTCTCATGATGTGACTTTTCCTCAGTTGTCTCCAATTATTTTTATTTTGCACAGTGCTTAGTTAATATTCTTTTACCAATTATCATGTACAAAAATTTCTCCAATGCTTCACTTTTAAACTATAGTTTATCAACTATTAGAGAGTGGCGTTAAATGTGAAATTAGGATTTTTAATGAAGTCAAGCAAGTGTAAATTTGTTAAATATGTATTATATGTCAATTATGTCTTAATAAAAAAAGAATAAGAATAAATGTGTGTGGACTTGATTGTAATGTAAAGTGTTTTTCTTTTTTTCTTTTCCTTCTTTTTTTCTACTCCTTCTGAGTGACACAGAATTCAGGTTAGAATTCAGGATGGAAGAAGAACACGTCTTGGTGGGATTCTGTACTGGGTTTATTCTGACCTCATAGCTAAGGTAGAAATATCTGAGTGAGACACACTAAGAAGATGAGGCACTATATGATTTTTTTCAACATAAGTTTATTCTGTACCCTAGACCACAAGACGCTGCAATAGATAAGGCAGGGAATCCAGATGCTTAAAAAGGAATGGAATTAATGGCCGCCAGACACCAACTTGCTCTGGCCATATTTCTTAATTCCATCTGTGGTCAGTGCCCCTTGGCCTTCACTTTTAGCTCCTCAGCTTTCTTTGTTCCTCTTTCTGTCTCTGCCTGAATGCTGATCTTCCTTATCCAGCTCCTTGATCTGCTGCTTTGGTTGCTTCAGTGGCTTCTTGCCACCTTTGTGGTCAGATACAGCACCTGTTGCCCCTCCTCCCCTGAGGTACATTTTTTTTAAGATTTATTTATTAATGCATACAGAGCTGGGGTACAGGCCCAAGGTGAGGGGATTCATCAGAGATAGAGTGGGGAGCAGAACAGGAAGGTCAATGAAGTACACTGCTGAGGGGAGCAGCGGGCAAGACAGGTGAGATCTACGTGCCATGTGGGTCAGCTCCCTGGCTAGGGATTGAACTCGTGCTGCAGTGGCTGCGGGTAGCTTCACAGTGCTGCACCTTAACCCCTCGCACCATCAGGGAGGGCCCAAAAGTGCATTTACTAATAAGAGATTCTTTTTGGAAAGTTTCTGAAAATCACTGCTTTAACATACCTAGGAATTCCTAGGAAATTCATTGCTAGATCACAGAATAAGCACAACTTCTACCTTACTGAATACTGCTAAATGCTCTATAAAATGATTTTCTAAATTTATATAAACAGACTAAAAAGAATGGGTTGCAGTGACCTGAGATTTTGGGCCTATCATGAAAGACTTCTAATGATATCTAAGGATTGTGTTCCCATTTCTCCAGGTAATGGGGCATTCATTGAAACTTTAATTAGAAGCATGACATGATCAGCTTTGCATTATCATTTGCTTGTGACTTTAGTCTAAAATAGTCACTATTTCAGCATGGTATCTAAACTCCCAACTATGGCCTAAAAGATACTGTTTCACCACCTCCCCGTATTCTTTGAGAACTGTCTATTTGATTTGGCAGCTGTGGGCTCATTGTTGACCCAAATGGTTCAGCAAGGTCAAAAAACAGAGTTGTGGTAGGTTGGATTATTCTCATTTCTTTTTTCTTGACATTGACCTTGCAGCACAAAGAGTGGATGGAGTGTATTTTCTCAGCTAGACTTCTGGTCAATGGAATGTAAGCAAAAATGACAATGTACCTTTAGTGGCCCCTATGTGTCACTGTCTTTCACTCTTTTACCATGAGAAGGCAGGACCATGGGGAGGGCGCTGCTGGTCCCAGGAGGAGAAGAGACCCCAAGAACACAAAAACCCAAAGTGAACCCGGGACCAAATAGGCCTGTAGTATGAGTGAGAAAAATAGATGTTTGTGGCTGTAAACCACTGGACTTTTTGCATCAGTAGTGGTAATAACAGAAAACTGAAGAAGTGAAATGGAAGAGAAGTACAAAGATAGGTAAGCCAGGAGTACTTTTTCAAGAGTGGAAGAATTTAGAATATCCCTTCTCCTCCTCCTCTTCTTTGTTTTTTATTCCTCCTCCTCCTCGTTTTCTCCCTCCTCATTCTTATGATTATGTTTTGATTTTTTGCTCCCAGTGATATAAGCCTGTTTCCCACAGATGGAGAAGTTTCCATTCTATGAAACTGTGCAACACCTCCCAGTGTTGAAGCTGAAGATCCCAGCTACCCACTTTCCCGTTCTCCTTTATGAAATAAGTCATGGGCACGTGTCATAGGTGCTGCTGATAAAACCTGCCCGGCCCAGCTTTTGAATCGGGTGAAGTTTATGATGGGAAGAAGCAAAAAGGAATCTGTTCCATAGGTCGGCAGTGCCAGTTGGGACAACACCTGGATCTGGTACTAGAAGGCCTCTCAGTGTAACTGGCACCAGATGCCCATCAGTGGCAGTGGTCGTGTCTTTGGTGGCCCCGCTCTGTGGTGTGATGTTGCCCCCCACCCCGTGTAAAGTGTCTGTGCATGGTACAGCAGGTTGAATGCCTTAGCTCTACTGTGGCCCTCCCTGGTGGCACAGCAGGTTAAAGTGCAACACTGCAAGCTGGCCGCAGCCACTTCTGTGCGTGTTCAATCCCCTACCCTGGAGGTGATCCACATGGTGTGGCAGACCTCTCCTGACCCGCCCACTGCTCCCCTCAGCAGTGTACTTCATTGATCTGCCTGTTCTGCTCCCCACTGTCTCTGGTGAATCATCTCACCTCCCCTGCACCTCTGGCCTGTACCCCAGTTCTGTGTGCATAAAAAAAAAAAGAAGAAGCTCTACTGCTTCACCTCTCCCTACATCCATGTTACCTTGTTAGACCTTTCCTTTCTGACTCCTGACTCACCCTTGTGGCTTGCTTTGGTCAATAGCTATTAACAAACATTACATGAACAGAGGCTTGAAAAGCACTTGTGTGACTGCACTTGCTCTGTCTTACACCTTTTGGGTTGCTATGACAAAATACCACAAGCTGGGGGACATATAAACAACAGAAATTTATTTCTCATGTTTTGGGAAGCTAGAGATCCAAGATCAAGGTGCCAGTGTAGTTGGGTTCTGGCAAAAGCCCTCTTGGGTTGCAAGCTGCCAACTCCTTGCAGCCTCCTGTGGTAGTGGGAACAGGGCATCTTTCTGGGGCATCTTTTATAAGGTCATCACACTTATTCATGAGGGCTCCCCCCAAAGGGCTGACTTTCCAATGCTGTCAACTGGGCATTAAGTTGTGAACATTTGAATTTAGGTGGGGGCACAGACATTCAGCTTCCAGCCCTGTCAGGGCTGTCCGCCACCATTGTCATTACAACAGGCACAGGCTTGTCCGGTGGTTGATGAGAGAGATGTGGCACTAGGCCAGGCCTCCCTAAGCTGTCCCAGATGAAACCATCCTAGATCAGCCCTCGGGTAATGTAAGGAGGAGCTCAGCCAAAATGAACAGAGCTGTCTAGCCAGCCAACAGTTAACCCAGACTCTCCCATGAGTCCACATGAGGTCAGCCCAGCCCCAGATAAGCTGAACCCTGTAGACTAGTGAGCTACACTGTTCACTGTTATTGTTATTGTTGGGTAAAGTTTTGTAGTGGTGCATGTGGCATTGTGTGGCAACAGGTAACCCATACATGTGTTTCTCCAGCCTTCTCACCAGTCTAGGAGCGGGTCTCCTAGACCCGCTGTTTTAATCAGCCAAGAATCAGGATGTTTTAATCAGCCAAGAATCAGGATGTGTCACTTGTTTGACCACTTGCTCAGTCTAGAAAGACTGAATGCAAATTAGAGAGAAATAAGGATAAAGGAGAGATTATTTGACATGAAAAGGACTTTAGCATGTTTATAGGCAGAGGATTGGAGGTAGTGGTATTTATTAGTATATAAGTGTAAATGCAAAATAATAGTGTTTCCACATGATGCATGGCTCCAGTGTTCCTGCAGAAGCCCGAGCTGGGGTGGCAGTGCCGTGAAACCTTCAGGGGCCTCTGCCTCTTCTTTCTGTATTCTATCATGTCCTTGCCCATCTGGTCCATGGTGTCTCCGCCCCACATCCACATTTTTTTTGTTGTTTGTTTGCTTATTTATAGTTTTGTCTATTGTGTTCCTTGATCTTTCCTACATACCTGCTGATGCAGGAGAAACCTCTAAAAAAAGAGGTTTATCACTGTCAGAGCTGATGCATGGCAATGCAAGTTTACTGTTGAATGTCTCTTCTAACAAAGCATTTTCTTTTTTAGTTAAAGGGTTTTTTTAATTAAAAAAAAATTTTTTTACGTAGGCTGTCATTTCCTGCAGGGCTCCTGACAGCCCACTTCTGGAGCTGGACTCTGGCAATTTTTTATTTTGTATATTTTTCATCTCAGCTGTAATTCCCATGGGTTTCCCACCACCAATTCACCCATGTGTCATCACCATAGTCCAGTGCACTCTTCCCACACCAGTTCTGATTTTTTAAATTTATTTATTTCTGCGTATAAGAAATGGGGTACAGGCCAGAGGTGCGAGGGTGAAAGGATTCATCAGAATCAGAGTGGGGAGCAGAACAGGCAGATCTACTGAAACATACTGCTGAGGGAGGCAGTGGGTGAGACAGGAGAGGTCTGCTGTGCCAAGTGGGTCCGCTCCCTGGCTGGAGATCAAACTCATGCTGCAGTGGCTGTGCATCACTTCATAGTGCTGTGCTTTAACCCATTGCCCCACCAGAGAGGGCACCACACCCACATTTCAACCAGTGGAATAAAGGAGGGGGAAATCATGATTTTCTCCTTAATACCTGGTAGTTACAGTCATGTGTTCCACTTTCGATACATTTTAGAAATTTGGTCATATAGCCACACTCAGCTACAAGGAAGACTAGGAAACATTGACTTTGGTCAATCATGTGTATATAAAAATTCTGTTTCTTTGAAAGGAAGGGTCAAGCATGTAATAACAGTAGTTTCTACCATATTAATGGAGAAGAAAGGATACTTAATGAAACAAGAACGCTGTTACCTTTTATTGGCCACTTTCTTCCTTCCTCCTTATTAAGAGGATTCATTTTTTGGAAGAGTAGGGCAGCTGTGTTCCTTGTCTGGACATAAGTAATAATAATGGTATGTCTAAGCCAGCTATGGCCATCTTGTCTGGACTCCCAGTCTCTTTGCAGCTGTGGTGGCCATGTGTCCTAGCCCTGATCAAGGAACCAGGAGAAGTGGACTTCTGAAAAAATTACTTCCTTCCTATCAAAGTAGAAGGAAGCTTTTTGAGATACTCCTGCTTGCAACACTGGTGTGAAGCACTGTGGACATCGGCTATCGTGACAAAAGAGAGGCCAAGTATACAAGTGCATACCTGACCCATTGTTGAGGATTCAGATAACCTTGAGAGATGAGAAGGGGTATTCCAAGTGGAGATAGGAAAAAATATACTTAAGAGGTGAGGAGACAAGAAATGTGTTAGAAAGTTGGACACAGAGTGGAATTGTGAGGACTCTGTATGCGTCGATGTGATGGATTGTCAGAATGCCTCACTCAGGGTTCAGGCCGGTTTCTCTGCTTTCGTGGGTTTGCCACGACAACATGAAGGACATGGTCTCTGTGTGGTTTGAGAGCATTGCCCGTTGCTTTCTACATGAAGGCCTAGGAGATTTTTGTTTGGAAATCTGGTACTACGAGGCAGAGGCCTCGATGACATGGGTGTGTACAGGGTGTTAATTAAAAAAGTTGAGGGAGAAAGGAATGGCTTCCGACTCCCATAGCAGTGGGATTCCCCACCCTTTCAGGACATGGAGGGGTGCTTCCTTCTGCCCACAGTGGGCCTGGAGGGACAGGATGTGTGATGGTTGGCTGCTGTGACTCCAGGCTAAGGGCTGAGCTCCCTGCCATGGCTTCAGTGCTGTGAGCAGAGGGACCACTGAGCTCTCGCCATGACCACACTGGCCTGAAGTCCAAAGCCCTTCCCTGAGATTCCAAAACGGGGCAATTTGGAAATCCTACGTGACATCACCAGGAAGAAATGGGGGCGTGGGGCGAGGAGGGGGAAGTGGGGAATAAGGGATGTAACAGGCTGAGAGCATTTCTGTTTCCTTGAGAAAGAGGGCTGAATCAGATTGTGGTTATTTTTAAAAGATAAAAATAAAATAATAAAAGCAACTTCTTCTATTGGAGTGTCCGTTGTGCACGATCATACTGTGATAAATGAAGCTAAAGGGAGTGAAAAGAGATCCTAAGTTATCTCGGTAGCATTTTTTTAAGTTGGTGGATATTTTACAAGAAAATGTAGATGTATGTCTAAGAACTCAAACTCATATAGACAAAAAATATCTACTTCCACCTTTGAAAATCTAGTTAAATAGGTCTCATATTGCCACACTAGAAGAAAATCGAATCTCTCATCACTGGGGTTCCTCTGACTCTCAGGGACACCTCAGAATCCAGGTGTAGAATGCAGTAGAGAGACTTGTGGGTGCAGGGTGGCCTGCTTACCAGTGGCCACCATAGGATGCTATCTGACAGCGTCATGGAAGTCCCTGGACCCTGGACTTGGAATGGAAAACTTGAGGCCTGCTAGCTCTTTCTGTGAACCCCCTCCCCTCCCCATGAATTGCAGGTATCTATATTGGGGGGCTGGAGGGAGACATGTTGGAGAAAAAAAATATGCCACTTGTTAAAGACTGTAAAGAAGACCTCAAGAAAGCAATGTAGGCCTCATAGTGGGGGAGAGAGACCAGGGGAGGCCACATAGAAGAATAAGTGAAAATTTGTAGCTAAGTGGCAGGATGGAGATCAGTGGATGAAAGATTACTACAAAGAAACACCAAAACATCTTGCTTAAAGCAGGCCTGATAACCAGATGCCAGGAGTGGGAGGTTTCACTCAACTCAGGATTCATGCTAGAACCAGACCAAAGATAGGGCTCAAGCCTGGGGCAAAATCTGAAAGAGGACTCAGAGGAACCTAACACAGGTTTGGTTCAGGGACAATTCCCTGTAAGCAGGGCCCAGTTCCTTCCCAGGTACAGTACCCAGACATCCCTTGAGAGGTCCTGCTCCCTTCCCACAACTCGGCAACTCAATATTCAATATTCTCCATCTTCTAGACAGCCACTTCTGCTCTTTTTTTTTTTTAAATGAAAAGCAATATATTTATTATATAAGGAACTCACACAAATTGGGGGGAAATTTACTAATGTCCTAATACATGAATGCAATAAGTAAAGGACATAAATAACTTGTAAAAAGAGCAATAAAACTGACTAAAAATGCTTTCAAAATATCCTACCCTGGACCCTACCTGGTGGGTGCAACAAGTTGAAGCACAGCACTATGAAGCTAGCCACAGCCACTTCAACAGCATTTCCATCCCCACCACGGGGGTGACCCACCTGGCACAACAGACCTCTCCTGTCCCAAGACTGCTGCTCTCCTCAGACTGCTGGCAGAGACATTGGTTCCTCACCTCCTAGACTCCCCTCAGACTTCACCAGTCTGCCTGTTCTGTTCCCCACTCTGTCTGTAATGGAATGTCTCACCGCCCCTGCACCTCTGGCCTGTACCCCAGTTCTGTATGCAGAAATAAATAAATCTTTAAAAAAAAAAAAACCTATGCATAGACATGATCAATAAATAAGAGCAAAAGTTTAATAAAACTCTTCACCTACTATGCAGGTTAAGTGGAATGAATAAATGAAAATAGGAAGGAATATTAAAATAATAGCAAATGATGATGGCAACTATATGCTAAAATAGGTGTGCACATGTACTTTTGGTGGAATTGTGAATTAATAACAACCATCTGGTGTCTTATTTTGTTGTTTTTTTTTGTTGTTCTGCTTTAAGTTCAGTTTTTTTTTAAATGATTTATTTATTAATGCATATAGAACTAGGCTACAGGCCGAGGTGCAGGGGTGGTGAGAGGATTCACCAGAGACAGATTTGTGAGCAGAACAGGCAGATGGAGCAGGTACACTGCTGAGGGGAGCAGCGGGTGGGTCAGGAGAGGTCTGCCACGCCATGTGGGTCACCTCTAGGCCGGGGATTGAACTCTCACCAAAGCGGCTGCAGCTAGTTTGCAAAGCTGCATCCTAACCCATTGTGCCACCAGCTAGGGCCCTGGTGTCTTATAAATATCTAGTGCTTTTGTAATGTTTATTTTCTTATTTGAAATTAATTTCATGTTTTTCAAAGTACACACACACTTACGTACACAGATACATAATTGTGGCAGCTGGTCTCCAAGTTGACCCTCAATAACCCCACTGTTGCAAACCCACCGAGGGGTGAGCTGACCGCTATGTTCACTTGTCGCCCGAAGGTAGGAGACTCTGAGACACGAGAAACTGAAGCAGGAGCCTGGGGTCTGAAGTCCGAAGTCTGTTTATTAGGGCTGCCCATGGGTATATATAGGGCCTGAAGGTGCAGGGGGAAAACAGGAAATATGCCCCATGCAAAGGGTAGGGTGCATGTTTGTACCCGGCCTCGGGCTTCTTGTAGCTTCTACGTGAAACAAAGTAGTGGGCTGCAGCTATTTGCAGGACAGAGTGCACTGAGCTCTGCTGGCTTGTTTGTTGGCCTTACAGGGGAGTGTGCTCACCCATGCACAATATTAGCCAGGGCAGACAGATACACTTGAGGTCCTGCAGAGTTAGCCACACCCCACTTCCTGGAGATTTACACCCTTGTGAGTCCCCCTTTCTAAAGTCCCCTTTGTGTATGAGACCAATCGAATGCAGCTGAAATGATGGCTGTCACTCCTGAGGCTAGGTTATAAAAATTGTCATCAAAATGCAGCTTGCATTTTGTTATTGTGCTCTCGCTCTCTCTCTCTCCCCCTCCCTCCCTCCCTTCCATTCTCTCTCACCACATGTACTTTGGGGAGTCAACTGTGATCTTGTGAAGACACTCAGGCAACCTCTAGACAGACCTAGGAGGTGAGGAACCAATGTCTCTGCCAACAGTCACCAAAACATTGAGGCTTCCTGCCCACAACTGTGTGAGTAAGCGTGGCCAAGTTGCCACTCCTGGTACACAGTCTCCCAAGGTCCACAACCCCAGCCAACAACCAGACTGTAACCTTCCATGACACTGATCCACAGCCTTCCAGCTAAGTCACTGTCAGATTCCTGACTCACAGAAACTAGGAGATAATAGCTGTTATCTCATAAGCTTCTAAGCTTTGAGCTATAGATAACTAAATACAATAGTTGAAGGGGGAAACAGTCAAACATACTTACAGGGTTGAAAAAAAAAACACACCCAATTTTCTATTCTACATTTTCTCAGTCACATAGACATTCTCCTCTGAGACCAGGACCCAAATTCTGGGCTGCACTGCCAGAACTTTTTCTGTGGGAAAGAAGATAAATCTGTTTAACCTGCTGTTGGAAGAGACTCTGTTCCCTGCAGCCAAGTGTACTCTCAACTGATAGAGGTGCCTTGGGCTGTAAGGTCTTACAGTATGTAGCCTGTCATTTTTAGTTTCCTTCCCCTGATGCAATGATGCAAGAGATCCAGCAGAAAGAAGCTGATGGCAATATGTTCTGCTGGGATCACAGGAAGAAAACGAAACTGAGAAGTTCTTACCATAATTGAGTTAATCTAAGATGCCATCAACATCATGATACACAATTGTTTTAGGTATCATGGAGAGAAAAATACCATTAATTAACTAACAATGTTTTCTCCTCACTTGGAATTTTTATTTTCTACTTAGCAAGATACTTTTTCATGCTTACTTAAACATACATTTCATTTATTTTTTCCTTTTGGCTAAATGAATTTAATTCAAAGGACCACTTTCAAAGCTAAAATTATGTTTTCCTACTAGAAGAAATTCTTTCCAGTGTCTGGAATAATTCTTCTTTTTTAATTCTTAAGCTGTTTATAAAAACTCTCCCCACCACCATCTCTTATAGGCATCTCCCAGCCCCTCTCCCCACTCCTTAACCTCATGAGCTCTCAAGATGTTTAAAAGATTTTAAAACCATACATCTGTTACGGGGCACCCCAATGTGAACTGGGTTGCCTGTCTGTGGGTCTTCACCCACTCACACTTAAGATTCAATCGTACTGTGGACACACAAAAAGGTTCGATAATGGATTTATTTACAAGGAGAAAGGTAAAGGAACAACCCAGGGAAAGAGAGAGAAATAAAAGTTAGCTAGAATGTAAAGTAGCCCAGAGTGGACTGGGCCGCCTATCTGTGGGGCATCACCCACGCCCTCAAAATTCAGTTATAACTGCAGGTACACACAAAAGGGTCAATAATGGGTTTATTTACAAAAGGGGAAAGGAATAGGAAACAACCCAGGGAAAGAGAGCAGGATACAAAGTGGAATACCTTACGGCTAGGCTGACTGAACACATTGAGTCACACGGTCCAGAAAGCCGTTTCCTAAGCAAAGTGAAAGATGCAGTTGTCCCCTCTTCATCTCCCAAATGTCCCAGAATTCTTGCTAGCTCCGCCCTTGGGTCCTCGCAGTTCTCTCCCCGGTATTGCTGGGAGTTGTAGTTTCCAATCACTGGAGTAGGGGGTGGAGTCCAGAAAGCTGGAGTAGGGGGTGAGGTCCACAAGACTCTGCAGAGTTCCTTTAGGACATCCTTCCCCTTAACACTACCAGTTCTGCTGACTTGGACTCCACCGGCACATTGAAAACTGATCGAGAGCCAAACAATCAGCTGCGAACCACTAGGCCAAGAGACCCCAGAGCCCACAAGTCTGTTTTTATCCCAACCTGGCTGCTCAGCTTCGCCCTCAAGTCCCAGCGTGCTTCTCACTAGTATTGATGGGATTAGTAGTTCCAGTATCTGGAGTGGGGGCGGAGTCCATGAAACCTGTATCTGTTACAGAACTATGTCTCATGGACCCTTCTGATGCAAGCAAATATCTTGCAAAGTCAATATTTTGCCTGTATATAGGTTCATTACTATCTTGAACTCAGTAGTTTGTAAAAAAAAAAAAAAAAAAGAAAAGAAAAGAAAAAAGAGGACAATGGTATTGGTAAGGAAGATAAGGGTGACTGTTGCTTAATACATAATTGCTCCTTGGCATGAAATAAAAATAAAAACAGCAAATGTCCTTGCATAGTACAGTGCTTGCTATGTTCCAGGCACTGTTCTGAGTGTACTAAATGTATTACCACATTTAATCCTCACAGAAACTTTACAAGGTGAAGGAGGTTATTGTTCTCGCTTTATTTTAGTATTTTTAATTTTATTTCACCTGTTCACAGATTGATCATAATCTTTGGTGTGAGCCACTACACATGGTTTTCTTTTACTTTTAAAATAATTGTCTTAATAATTCAACAGATCTCCTCCAACGCTTCAACAAAATAAAACAAGGAACTCATCAGTAATTCAGATCTGACTAGAGTATCGGCTTTGCCTGGGTCCGGTGGGCAGAATAAGGCAAGGAGACAGAAGTACAAGAGAGGAAGTCTTGATTTCCCTCCTGGGTGAGGTTCAAACGTCCCCATTGGTCGGGGGAGGGGAGGGACTGGGTCGGGGAAGTCTCCCAGTGTACAGGCGACTTATTTCTTATATGCCCTGCTCCGTGGGGCCTGGGGCGGTCATGGAAAAGTACCAGTGAGTCATGCTGCCCTTTTGGTCCGAGGTTGCAGTTTGTTCAGGGTCTTTGATCCTTATCTGAGCCACTACCTGGGGGCGGAGCACCAACCTGGGCAGCATCCTGACACCATCTCAGCAGCCAGCGCATCTTGATATCACCCATTATTGATACCTTTGGCCACTCTGGGGGCCTGGGTGTTAGGCTTGGATGTGACACCTGGGTGTTAGGCCTGGGTGAGGGGCCTGGGTGACTTTTTAGTGATAATCATCCAAAATCCTAAATTCATCATTCCTTTACTGTCTTTTTATTTTTTGGTTCCTTTACTTTCCTAATGTGGTTTCCCTATAGTTATCGTCTTCATGCCTCTACATGTAATCCTAAAAGTGTGTTTTTGTGTGTCTATAGTTGTTTTAACTGTATATATTCTTTTTTTTTAAGATTTATTTATTTAGACATATAGAACTGGGGTACAGGCCAGAGGTGCGGGGGGTGAGAGGATTCACCAGAGAAAGAGTGGGGAGCAGAACAGACAGATGTACTAAAACACACTGCTGAGGGGAGCAGTGGCTGTGAATAGCTTCATACTGTTGTGCTTTAACCCGTTGTGCCACCAGGGAGGGCACTTAACTGTATATATTCTTTTGGTATCTTCACTATTATATTGCTTAGATTCAGTGACTTCGTGTGTTGTTACAGGCATTTATTTTGACAATCACTTAACACTCCAGTGTGTGAATATGTAAGTTTAGTCATCCTCAAATCATTCTGTATTGAAGTACCTATTACATTCTTATCGATTTTCTCTTTTCTGGTTATTAACTTGTTTCACGATGTCAGATCCATGCTTGTGAGTGGGTATGCTTGTGATGTGAGCAGCTTTCCTAGCTCCTTTCAAAAGGTTGTATGAGATCCTGCCTCTTCTGTTTGACTTGCCATCTTGCTTTGCTGATGTTTTGCCTGGTGTAGTCCATTGTTTACATTGGGCTACCAGAAAGAGGGAGGCCAATAAAGGCTTTGATTTGATGGTTGCAGTGCACACAGAGAGCCTTTAGTTTCAGCTGAGAGGAATGTGGGGAGGGCGGAGTGGGGAGGTGGAGAATGTCAGTTCATTGGTGAATGTTTCCTTGTTATGATCATTATTGCTTCCCTGGGCAACCTGACACATGTGGAAACTCGGAGCCTGACCACTAGGGTAACCAGAATGCCCTGTGCCTCAGCACGTTTTTTAACACTGACCACAAACTGGGTCCAGTTCCCCTCCCCTTGAATATAGGCCAGAGTGGTGACTCTGAGGGACAGAGTACATCTTGGCGATGCCACGGCAGAGCTTAGTGTCTAGAGTAAAAAGCACTCCAGTAAATAACACTAAGTACTGCATATTTGAAATTTGCTAAGAGAATAGAGCTTCAAAGTCCTTGGCACAAGAAAAAAACTTTGGTGACTATCTATGTTGACAGATACTAACTATGTTATGGTGATCATTTTATTTTATTTAAAGATTATTATGCATACAACAACTGGGGTACAAGCCAGAGATGCAGGGGGTTTGAGGATTCACCAGAAACAGAGTGGGGAGCAGAACAGGAAGACTGACTGAAATACACTGCTGAGGTGAGCAGCAGGTGAGACAGGACAGGTCTGTTTAGCCATACGGGTCAGCAAATCTGGTCAGGAACGAAACTGATGCCATAGTGGCCACAGATAACCCCACAGTGCTGTGCTGTAATGCGTTACACCACCAGGGAGGGCCCAAGAATTCTTTTTGTATCTGGGTATCAAGTATATTAGGCCAGAATCAGGAATAAATAAATTTCTTTTCAACCAGTCCCAAAAGATTTCTACACAAGTGAAAAAGAAATATTTTATAGGGTGACTGCTTCCTTTGGCTTTTATGCAGTGACCCAGAAGGCAGATAAGTAGATTCAGGCAAGGTTGGCGTTATTTTGGGTGATTTTGAGTGATTTCAGCTGGTCCAGATTAGAAAGTAAGATTTTTATCATTAAGAATAAAAAGTTATAGGCCTCCCTGGCGGTGTAGGGGTTAAATCTCAGCACGATCACCAGACCAAGTTCTATCCCTGGCCAGGGAGCTGACCCACATGGTGCAGCAGAACTCTCCTGCCCGTTGATCCCCTAAACAGTATATTTCTGTATATCTGCCTGTTCTGCTGCCCACTCTGTCTCTGGTGAATCCTCTCACACAACCCCTATAATTCTGGCCTACACACGCCAGTTCTTGGCACAAGGGGTTACATCTCAGCACTATGAAGCTATCCACAGCCACTGCAGCACCAAGTTTGATTCCTGGCCCAGAGGAGACCCACATGGTGCAGCAGTCCACTCCTGTCTCACCCACTGCTCCCCTCAGTCAATCTGCCTGTTCTGCTCCCCACTCCTTCTCTGGTGAATCCTCTCACACACAGACCCCTATAATTCTGGCCTACACACTCCAGTTCTTCTAAGCACAAACATACATATAATTTTTTTTTAAGCTACGAAAAGATGTTACACCATCAGACAAGCTTGATGGTTGGCTTGAAGAGTATAGTCTGGAGGAGGTTAGATAAATTCAAGAGCGGGGTCTCCCTGGTGGCCCAAGGACTTAAGTTTCAGCACTATGAAGCTATCCACTATAGCACCAAATTCAATCCCTTGGCACAGCAGACCTCTCCTGTCTCACTCACTACTCCCCTCAACAGTGTACTTCACTCAGTCTGCCTGTTCTGCTCCCCACTCTATCTTTGATGAATCCTCACCAACCCCCCTCTGCTTCTCTGGCCTACATCCAGCTCTTGTATGCATAAATACATCTTTAAAAAAAGAAAAAAGAAAAATCAAAGAACACAGCAATTTCACTTCCTGGAAACTTCTCTCTAAAAGTTGGGGATGGGGAAGTATAGGAGCAATAGAATACCCAGAGAGCTTACGTTTTGCTTTGACTCTTAAAAATTAAATGGAGTTTGCGGACAGTGATTTAAGAGTTCTTGAATGATTTGGTTTAATACTATAGCCTAACTTAAAAAAAAATCTTTGTATTGTTAGATTGTTTTCATTTGAAAGAAAGCACACTGTTAAAATACCTTTTCATTAAATATTTCACTTAGTATTTTCTAAGAAAACAGCCCATTTGTAGATAGGCAATTTACACATGTCTAAAGAAATATTCAAGGGTCACACATGACTCTGGGAAGCAAAATTGTGGTGTTAGTTTCCTAAGGCTCTCATAACACAATAAACAGACTGAGTGGCTTACACAGCAAATATTTATTTTTCACAAATGGAAGGTAAAAGTCTGAGGTCAAGAGGTCAGCAGACCTCTTCAAGACCTCTCTCCTTGACTTGTAGAGGGCCTTCTTCTCCCTAAGTCCTCATATGTATATGACATATCCCAATCTCCTCTGCTTCTAAGGATATCAGTTAGAGTAGCCTAGAGCCCATATGAGTGACCTAATTTTCTCAAAAATTACCTCTGTATAGTCACAAGGTTGTGGTGGTTAAGAGTCCAGTATACAAACATGGGAAGGAGCACACAATTCAGCCCATATATGTGCCTTCTACCTTTGTCCCTGATATCCCAATTGTGAATATAGCAAACAGGATTTTGAAGATGTAATTAAGATCTAAAGATAAAGAGATTATCCCAGATTACCCAAGTGAACCCAGTATAATACCCAAGTGAACCCAGTATAATCCCATGAGCCCATAAAAGAACAGAACTTTCTTTAGCTGAAGCCAGAAGAGGTGTAGCTGTAGTCAGAGAGAGTCCAAACTTGAGGATTTGGTGAAGTATTGCTGGCTGAGAGCCCACAAGGCAGGAGTGGAGCAAAGGGCAGCCCTTAACTGACATGCAGCAAGGAAATGGGGACCTTGTTACCTAACACCGGCCTCAGTTTCCCTCGGCCAATAAAAGGAAACAGAGTTTGAGGAGAAGGAAAGTGGTTTTATTTGTCGACAAATGAGGAGGGCAGCAGACTCACATCTGAAAGACCACCCACCGTCCTGTGCTTTGGCGAGTTCCAGGGTTATTTATGCTCAACAAGAAAAGGGGAGGTGGGTGAGTGTCCGCAAAGGGGAGGGAGTAAAAGTTAGTGCTGGGATGGAGACCAGTGGGCACCAGCCTTTATTTACACAAAGACAGACAAAAAAATGGGGAATCAGCAAGAGTGATGGGGAGGGGGCAGGGAGCAGCACAGGGAGGAAGAGGAGTCGGTGCTGGTCAGCTTCCTCACTATTTGCTTTTGTTTGGGATTTCCTTTCCTTGAGCCTAAACCTGTCAAAAGAAGAGAAACTGCAAGGAAAGGAGAGAAAAAAGTAAACCCACAGACAATTAAGAGGTCTGGGAAAACCAATTTCATCATAAATTTGTCAAAGGAGGCAAATCCTCAAATGCTTATCTGAGAGCCCATTTACTGTATCAACCTCTGTCCCTTAAGTGTGAGGAAGTGAATTCAACAGTAACTGAAAGAATTTGGAAATGGAATCTTCCCCAATAAGAACCAACCAGCCAGTGGCACCTTGATTTCTGCAATGAGAAATCCGAAGCAAAGGAACCAGTTGAGTCTTGATGCAATCTGGATTCCTGACATACAGAACTATGAGATAATAAAAATGTGATGTTTTAACAAAGTTTGTGGTAATTTGTAATAGTAGCAATCGAAAACTACCAACCCACTGAAGAGTCTAGCAATTTAAGGAACAATACTAGAAATTAAATCCATGGGTGCCTTTAACTAAAGTGAGCCAAATAACAAAATGAATCAAAGTTATTAGTAAAATTGTTATTAGTAAAATTAGTTCCTTGGGAGATGAATCAGATCATGCATAGTGCTGTGGAAGAATCCAAAAATTAGCAGAACAATCTCACGAAGGGCAGAGGTCTGAAACATTATAATTTACAAAAGTAAAGCATAATTTTTAATTAATGTAGTATATTACTTGAGAGAGATGTAATCCTATAGAAAAAGAAATGTCACAGAGAGGAATATGGAAGATGTTAAGTCACAGAGAGGTAGGAATACAGAACAAAATATTAATATTTTATTGTTATAGAAGTTTTTGCATCTGTTCTATCAATTAAGATAGAAATGCCTAAAAAAGAGCCTCAAATACCAGGGCCTGGAAAGTAAAATAAATGGGTGAAGATAAAGGGTTTGAAATAATAGGGAGGCATGGTGACTGTAATAACAGGAGATTCTACCTTTTTTCTTGAAAGCATTTTGATTCAAATTCCTTTAAAGATTGTCCGTTAAAACAAAACATAGGCCCTCTCTGGTGGTGCAGCTGGTTAAAGCACAGCACTAAAAAGCTTAAGCCACTTCCACATGAGTTGGACCCCGCCTGCCCTGGAGGAGATCCACATGGCACAGCGGACCCCTCCTGACCGGCCTTCGGCTCCCCTCAGCAGTGTACTTAGCCAGTCTGCCTGTTCTGCTCCCCACTCTGTCCCTGGTGAATCCTCTCACCCTCCTGTACCCCAGTTCTGAATGGATAAATAAATAAATCTTAAAAACAAACAAACAAACATATTTGAGGGCTCGTTGCAATATTTTCTCTCTTGTATTTCCCAGTTTATTCTTTCCCAGATTAAAGACTGTTACCTGCTCTTACAGAAATTGACAGTATGTACTTAGAAATTTTAATGTGTAAGAGGGAAATACAAAAGGAGGGAAGGGTAGAAAGGAGAAAAACTAGGAGAGAGGGAGGGAATAAGAGAGGAACTTAATAGCCCTGAGAATCACCTGTGGATAGCTGATGAAGATGAGAGAAAATGGAATAAGAAAATGGTACTTATCAAGAGTCTGCTCTATTCAAGGCCCTCTAGTTAAAGCTCTGTCTAAGAGCTGTGGGGTGAATAGGGTGTCTGAGCTGAGTGAGTTCACAAGTCTTTGAAGCAGACAAGATGCAAGTGGGTTGATTGTCAAAACTGATTTTAGAGACAGATATGGGTTTTGCTTGTGATCAAATGTACAAGCTTAGGCAAAATTAATTAATTTCATTAATACTAGTCCCTATTAGTATCATTAAAATGATTAAGTATAAAATAACTAAATAGCAATTTAAAGCAATATAAAAATGGAACATACATACTTTTTTTTTTAAGATTTATTTATTCATACAGAACTGGGGTACAGGCCAGAGATGCAGAGGGTGAGAGGATTCACCAGAGACAGAGTGGGGAGCAGAACAGGAAGACTGACTGAAATACACTGCTGAGGGAAGCAGCAGGTGAGACAGGACAGGTCTGTTTAGCCAATCAACTTTAAACAGCCTGTCACTCCAGCGCCACTATTTCCTGGCTTCCATATTTCTGTCATTTCTCCGGAGTGAATCGGGGCAGACTTCCTGGTAACTGACCACGTTGCCTGGACCCAGAATCCCCCCTCATACTGTTTGTCTTCACAGGCGGTCTCGGAATGAAACAGAAGCACTGGTGTGGGATGACTGCCAAAATGGGCGCCGTGTTATCGGGGGTCTTTACCATCATGGCCACCCAAATGTACCTCATCTTTGAACAGAAGTTCTTGGAAAATGGCGATTGTGCTGACAATGATCCCTGGGCCAAGAGTATAGGGAACCTGATAACTGGGCTCATCGTCTGCTGGAGTTTGAAAATTGTCTTCTTTCTGTCCGTCATCACCATCCTCATCAGCTGCATCCTTCTCTACTCGGTGTATGCCCAGTTCTACAAGGGCTTGCTGCTCTACACCATCTGGATTCCTATCTATGAAGTGGTCAACATTGTAGTACAGATCCTGACGAACAGTGCCTCTGACATTGCAGAGGTCAGGGCCATACGCTGGTTTGGTTTGGTGTCACGCATATTAATGCACTGTTTCTGGATATTCTTTGTCATCAAGGAAGCCCACATGATCTACAAAATCAAAACCCAGGGCAACATACTTTCCTACCAAAGACGTGTTTCTATGGTCAGCGGAGACTTCTCCCAGTGGAAAGCAAAGAAAATCAACTTTCACCTCCACCACTAATGAATAAATACTGTTTGGTCCTTTGAGCTCCCCTGAGAGACATATCGATGAGGTTCTCACTTCAGCTGTCTCTCCGTTTTCTGCATTTGCTGAGATACTCAGCAACTAGAGACCCTATTGCCATCCTTTCAAGGGAATGTGGAAAGAAATGTGACTATAATCACAACTGGAACATCCTAACTAACAGAGATGTTTAATTAAATGTTGGTTATTTATCAGCCACTCCTTGAGTTCCTCCTTCCTTTTGGGTCAGGACCACTTTGTTGGTGAGAATGAAGAGGGCAAGGGAAGGCAACCTTAGTATGTCTTCATCAGCCGTCATCCCATAGCCCACTTATTTAATTCTGGTACAGGCAAATCTGTATTTACACTTCAGATTTTTTGTAGCACAAAGGATATTTTGGTGCATTGGGTGACTCTGTGCTGACATTTCCCACCCCTCTGCTGGGTAGGAATGTAGTCCTCTCTGCTGTATTCCTGATAAGTACAAGAGTAAAAATAGAAAGAAAAAAAAAGGTCTTCAATTTCTGCCTTGAATTTCCCCTTCTTCAAATTTGTCAAGGAATATAAAAGGTGTGTGATGAATCTAAGGTATGTCTTAAAATTGTGCTGGACAGTGTAGAATACAAAAAAAGAAATATGTAAGATATAAGGCCTTGAGGATCTTGCCATTTAGAGAAGAAATTAAATTACTGTTTATGAATCAGTTAGCCAACCATGAAAGACAGAAAGAGATGGCATGTTATCATAGACCAGTGAACTGCACTCTGCTTCCAGGTTCAGAAAAATGTCAGGAGGTCTTAAAGCTAGGATGGAAGACACACTGAGCAAACTTCGACTGCAAACATTACATGTTAAGCTTTTGTCTGTTGGTTGAATACCTTTCTTAAGATATAATTGACATACCATAAACTGCACATATTTGAAGTATATACATCTGTTAAGTTTTTGCTACTGGGCAAAATCAGGGGTTCCCTGGCCCCAAACTGTTAAGGAAAACCCATGTTGCCCATTCCAAGTGTTCATTGCCACCCATGTGCATAAAAGCAATCAAATTCTGGTGTGCCTAAAGATTTTTAATTAGTGAGAGGTTCAAAAAGAAGGGAGGGAGAGAGAAGGGGGGTAGGAGAGAGAAGGATTTCAAAATACAGACTCCCAATCAAACTCCGAAATTAACCATTCCTTATGGGAAAATATTTAGCCAAATAGGCAGAGCTTCAAGTAAGACAGACCTGAAGTTCACAATGTACTGCCCAAGCTGAATCCACCCTAAGGTTAAGAAGGCAGCTGCCATAGACCCTCAAGAGAGCAAGATCAAGTTGCCTGCCAAGGTGCTGAAGCCAGAAAAAGAGCCACAGGAGGTGACTCCCTGATGGGGTGTGCATGGGACCTGAACAAGAGTAGCACCCTCTCTCCTCCCACAGGGAGGGAAGGTCAGCCCAGCTAGCATGTGAGCGGACACGGAAATCCCCTTGAGTGCCCTGTAAGAGAAGCACTGTGCTCCAATGTGTTCAGCATTTTTTTTGTAATTTTTTTTTAAGATTTTATTTTTTTATTTGTGCATACAGAACTGGGATACAGGCCAGAGATGCGGAGGGTGAGAGAATTCATCAGAGACAGAATGGAGTGCAGAACAGGCAGATCAACGAAATACACTGCTGAGGGGAGCAGCGGGCGGGTCAGGAGAGGTCTGCCACGCCATGTGGTCACCTCCGGGGCAGGCGGGAATCGAACTCATGTGGAAGCGGCTTTAGATTCTCAGTGCTGTGCTTTAACCCGCTGCGCCACCAGGGAGGGCCTAATGTGTTCAGCATTTTTAAGTCCAACATGCCCATTCACCTCTGTCCCCTGATTCCCAACACCTGTTTCTGCCCTGTCCCGCCTCCTTCAGGAAGTCAGGGCCCTGGCACCAGGAGTCCTAGTGCCCAGCACCTGGAGTCATAGAGGCACAGAGAGGGGGCGGAGTCCAGAAAGTTAGAAAGGGAGTAGGCTGGCTTTATTGGGGTACAGAGGGGTGGAATGATGACTCATAGTTCTGCTACATTTTGACATAGGTATATCCCAATGAAACCATCACTACAGTTGATTTCATGAACATATAGCCTTGTAAACCCACTGCAGGCCCCTTCCTGCACCTCCCCCACCAACCCAAGGTAATGATTTGTACTTTCTAGAATTTTACAAAAATGGAATCCTACAATAAATAATCTTTTCGTCTTGTCTTTTTTCACTCAAGCCTAGTGCCTGCCAGACTCATCCATGTTGTTATGTATGTCAATAGTTTGTTCTTTATTGCTAAATAATATGCAATGACAATATATCACATCTTGAATAAGCATTTCTGCTTTGAAGGACATCTAGTGGTTTGCAGTTTGGGCAAATTATGGATAAGAACACTATACATTGTGTACAAATGTCTTATATGGACTTATGATATAAGAACCTTATAATAGGGCCTTCCTGGTGGTGCAGCTATAAAGCTATGATCATACTTAGTTCAATCTCCAACCTGGGAGCTCACCCACAAGGCAAAGTAGATCTCTCCTGTCTCCCTGCTGCTCCCCTCAGCAGTGTGTTTTAATAGATCCTCCTGTTCTGCTCCCCACTCTGTCTCTGGTGAAGCCTCTCACTGCCCCTGCACCTCTGGCCTGTACCCCAGTTCTGGATGCATAAATAAATAAATCTTTAAAAAAAAAAGGCTATAAGCTACAATGAAAAATCTATATCCTTACCCATATTGTTATAATTTCCAATGCCATTCATTTATTTGAATAGATCCATATTTCTATCTGATATCATTTTCTCCTGCCTAAAGAACTTCCTTTAATATTTCTTTTAGTGTGGGTCTACTAACAATGAATTCTTTAAGCTCTTTTATATCTGAAAAAAGATTTCATTTTCATCTTTATAAATTTATGTATCTAAAAAATTTCATAGCTATAATTACATTATATATAAATAATGTAAAATTTACCATATTGATCATTTTAAATGTAGAATTTAGTAATGTTGAATACATTCACATGATTGTGTGACTCTCAAACTCTTTATATGCAAAAATTGAAACTTTACATCTATTAAACATCAGTTCCCTTCACCTTTTCTCCCCAGTTCCTGACAACCATTGTTCTATATTCTACCTCCATGTCTTGACTACTCTGGGTATCTTCTGTAAGAGGATCATATACTTGCTTCCTTGTAACTAATTTATTTCACTTAGCATAATGTCCCCATTTTATAGTATGGGTCAGAATTTCCTTTTTTTTCAGTTGGGAAAATGTTGTACTGTGTGTATACATACTATGTTTTATGTATCCATTCACCTCTTGAATGGATGTTGATTGACATTTGGATTGTTTTCACTTTTGTAAATAATGCTGCTATGAATATGGTTGTCTGTTAGTTCTAAGGTGTGAATCAATTATGGATTACTTTTGATCAGATTGATTTTCCTCCTTATTATAAACCATAGTTTTAACTTTTTAAATATATGTTGCTTTTTTCTTTTTAATTATTGGATACTCTACATTGTGATTTCTGCCTTGTGGGATGCTGGATACTTGTGTAGTCCTGGACAAACACTGGGGTGTAGGCCAGGAATGCGGGATGAGGAGGGGTGAGAGGATTCACCAGAGACAGCGTGGGGCAGATTAGGCAGATCTACTGAAATACACTGCTAAGGGGTGCAGCTGGTGAGATGGGAGAGGTCTGCTGCACCATGTGGGTCAGCTCCTTGGCCAGAGATTGAACTCAGGCTGTAGTGGTGGTAGTGCTGAGACCTAACCCCTGAGCCACCAGGGAGGCCCTATACTTCTCTTTCTGCCTCCAGTGAATCCCTTTGGTACATTCTGTGCATTCAAAATTCATGCTGCAAATGGCTACCAAGCATCTACTTTGTGCCAGTTACTGAATTTGCTACACACACACATTCTAGGAAGGAAACTAGACAATTTTTTAATTATTTTATTTTTTAAAAGATTTATTTATGTTTGTATACAAGAAATAGGGTGCAGGCCA
>NW_004567102.1:4693699-4708286 GCF_000260355.1 Condylura cristata | reverse complement strand
AGCAGAACAGACAGATTGACTGAAACACACTGCTGAGGGAGCAGTGGAGGAGAAAGGAGAGGTCTGTGCCATGCCGTCACCTTCCTGCCCAGGGATCGAACTCGTGCTGAAGTGGCTGTGGCTAGCTTCATAGTGCTGCACTTAATGCGTTGCGCCACCAGGGAAGGCCCTAGACAATTTTTTAATGAAGAAACTGTTGAACAACACTTAAGAGAAGAAAACTTCTCCTAGCTGCATCGTGACAAATGTTGTGCAGGAGGCGGCCCAGTGTCCTGTAAAAATGAGTCCAACCCAGAATGAGATTCAGGGGAAGATTTCTGGAGGAGGCAATTACTGAGTTTGTATCTTAAAGGATGTTGGCATCCCCTGGACCACATCCGGATAGGCAGAGGCATAGGCAAGAGCCATTTTAGAAACAGCAAGTTTATTGTGGCATAAACTGAGGGGCAGATGACACAGTTTGCCTGGAGCCATTACCTGACACCTGCCAAGTGGAGTTTTCTCTGAAGTCAGTGGGGGAGATCTGGGAGTGTCTTAGAGATATGACTGTGTGAGGATAATGATAAGATTTTGCACTTAAAAAAAACTTTTTTGTTCCTCTGGAAGTGTAGGTCAGAATGGGACAAGGCTAAGGGGGAAAAGGCAAATCAGTCAAGAGGCTATTGAAAGAAATGGGTGAAGTAAGGCAGCAAAGGACTTTGGGATAGGAGAAGGAGTCTGTATTGAGCACCTGGGTGGGCCCCTTCACTGAGCTGGGAGGAAGAAGGCACAGCTCACTTAGGATGAGAAGAAAAGGAGGACAGCTTGGTGTCGGAGACTCTTTGTCCCCGATCACAGATTATTGGGGGGCAGAACAGGCAGGGTCTCAAGGTAGAAGCGGCGTTGACCAGCGGAGATTCCTAGAAAAGGGGGAAAAGGAGGAAATGGGGAGCAGGCGCAAGGAAGACATGGGAATAGAAGCTGGGTGCAAGTCTTCTTGTCAAGGAAATGCACTTAAACTTTCTAACAAGTTTTCTAAGAACTTTACTGTAATTTAATTCACAAGAAATTTCCTCTTCCTGCCCACACTTTACTTTACCCCCTAGGATGTCTCAATGAAAATAAAAGCCGTTAAGTAGTAGATAAGGTTTAAGGAACTTTATTTTGGTTAATCTTCACTGTGGTGAAGATTATTACTTCACTATAGTAATATTAGTCTTAAACTTTGTAAATCTATGTACCTAATTTTTTTTTGGCGTGTGCTTTTTTATTATTTATTTTTTTAATAATTTTTTTTAATTATTACAAAAGTTTATTTTTACATCATTTTGCACATTTTTTTTCCATCTCGATTGTAATCCCCGCGGGTTTCCCATCACCAAATCACCCGTGTGCCACCACCATAGTCCCATGCATTTCCCTCCCTTCCCCCCACCCCGTTTTTGATCCCATTCCCCACAACATGACCTAATTTGATTGATAGATTGATTTTAAAAATGTTATAATCTCAACTAAAGGTCAAAAAGGACCCCAGACTATTCTTAGAAAAAAGGTGATCATGATCTCAGCCCATTTCATATGCTAATGTCATCCCACTACTTGCTCAAAATGTACAAAATAAACCTCTGCTGAAGGCAGAGCAGGAAGACTTGCACCCAACTCTGATTCCTGTGTCTTCCTCGCACCCGCTCCCCGTTTTCCCCTTTTCCCCTTTTTCTAGGAATCTCCACTTGTCGACGCTACCTTTAGACCCGGCCTGTTCTGCCCCCCAATAATCCATGATGGGGGACAAAGAACCTCCCACAGCGTGGGAAGTGCTAAGTTTGAGTTCACCTGGAACTTCCAAATAGACAGGAATGTTTCTCCTATGAAGTCATCACAGTTAATCTGTAACTCAAAGTGAATCTGAGCCTTTGTTCTGGAAACATAACTGAAAAAGTAAAAGCTGTTTGCAATCAGTATCCCAGACCAAAGCTCCAGAATATGTAGGGGAGGCCTCCCTGGTGACACAGTTGCTGAGACAAGCAAGCTCTCACCAGCCACTGCAGGTCCTCTGGCCCATAGGCCAGTTGTTTTGCACAAAAATAAATCCAGTCTTTGGAGGGAAAAGTAGAATGGTGGTTAATAGGGGCTGAGAGGAACAGGAATGAGGAATTAGTGTTTGGTGGGTGTAGAGTTTTCCTTGGGGAATATAAAAGTGTTAAGGTGGTTGAATTTGTGGATGTGGATGAACTTGCTGCTATTGAAGTGTACACTCAAAAAGGGTAAGATCTAAGCGGAAGGTGGTAATTTTGCAACACATGCAACTATTGAATCATTATGTTATAGGCCTAGAACTAGTAAGTCATTTATCAATTGTAGCCCCATTTTAAATGTTAGATGAGAAAAACAAAGGGTTAAAATAGTAAATATGTACGTCTCTTTGGGGCCTCCCCAGTGGTACAAGGTATTAAGTCTCAGTACTATGAAGCTATCGGCAGCCACTGCAGCATGAGTTCCATCCCAAGCCAGGGAAGTGACCCACATGGCACAGCAGACCTCTCCTGTCTCACCCGCTGCTCCCCTCAGCAGTATGTTTCAGTTAAACTGCTGTTCTGCTCCCCACTCTGTCTCTGGTGAATCCTCTCACCCCAACACCTCTGGCCTGCCCCCCAGCTTTTGTATGTATAAGTAAATCTTTTTTAAAAAATATGTCTCTTTTACCACCACAACAAAAAAATGTTATTGACCAAAAAAACTATATATATATATGTATATACACATACATATATATACATACACGCACACACACATATATATATATATACACACACATATATATTTAGACTTGATGGAATGACTGAGAAGGAAGCTGAAGAGAAAGCACCGTGGCCTGACAGGCCTGTCCATAGTCTGACAGGACTGACCATGAACCCCTTCCAGTCACCTTGGAAAGTGGCCACATCAGGCCTCCAGCTGCTGGTTCCCCCATGTGTGATTTTTTCCCTTCTCTCTTCACAGGTGCTTCCCTACTGTGGTGAATGAAGAAGAAGGAGACCTGCTTTGGAGTTTGCTTTTTGGGAGCTGGTAATGTTACAGACCTGACCCAAAAGAGTGGGCCATTTTCCCTCTAGAAAAAGAGTTCGCCAGAGAGCGCTAAGTGTAGTGGAACCAGACAAGGTTTTATTAGAGACTCACACACAAAGGAACCAGTCTGCAAAGGAGAAGGAAGCTTGACTTCTGGAAGGAGATGCTTAAAGCATGAGTCTCAACGAGGAGGAAACAGCACCGCAGCCTAGTCTGGGTTGGGTATGCCAGAGGGCTACTCTCTGATTGCCCATATGGGCTCTCCGCCTTCGCCCTCCGGGAAATTATGAAATAATCATTAATCAGGAGCTGAGGCTTTTTGGCTATCACAGCCCCTCATGGTCAGTGTGGTGGTCAATTATTTGGACAAAGATCATTGTCTATGATTTAGTCCACCTGTTTAAACACGACTTGGGACGATGCTTATCCTGCGGCTCACAATTTCATTTTTTTTTCATAATTTCTTTAATCGAGCTCGTCTCACTTTTGTAGCCTTTGTAATAAATGGGTGATCTAGTAAACAACAAATGGATTTCCTGAATCTGAAAGCCACTCTAGCAAATTAATTGAACAAGAGGAGGGAGGCTGTCAGCAGCACAGGTAACAACCTGGGCTTGCCACTGGCATCTGAAGTGGAAGGCAGCCTTGGGGGAAAGAGCCTTCATGTATAGCATCTTTTGGTATCCCAGATAGTGTCAGACTTGAGTTGAACACCCTCAGGGTGTCCCTCCTGGTTCCTGAGAAGTGCTTCTTAGTGTGAAGAAGCTTCCATCCATGCTTACATTGGAATAGGGTCCAGTGACCCTTTGCAGGAGCCCAGACCTGACCATTTCTCATCCAGATACAGAAGTTTCCTAAGCCTGATGCCAGTATACTTTCCCTCCACTTAAAGCATAGATGCAGCTGCCCCAGGAATACCCCATGCCAACGATGCTCTCACTTCCCAGTAATGTGCTCACCCCTCACTAGTTAGGTCAGAGCCAGCAGTGCAGAGCAGGTCCCTAGGGTTCCGGCCCTTTGCCTGTCCCATATATCATTGCTCTTAGCCTCCCCATTTATATCTAGAAGCCTGAGGAGTTTTCCCAGGACTGGCTCTGCCATCTTGTCACATAGCTCCATGATTTTTCTTTTTCCTGCAGGAAAAGTGCCAGTAAAATAAACACAAAATGAACAACAGGATGTTCTCCTACATGGCTGGCATCTTCTCTATTCTCATCACCATCCAGTTCCTCATCTTTGAACTGAACCAAATTTCGTTCATCGGCTTTGAGGAGAAGTTTAACATCTACTTGGACACAAAGTCCACAGCCCTCTTTTGGATCAAGATTTATAGGAAAACCATCAACACCACCCTCTCCTGCATCACTATCTTGGTCAGCGGCTTGCTCCTCTATTGCATCCACACAAACAGATATAGGGGCATACTGTGCTATGCTCTGTGGATCTTTGTCTATGAGTGCATCTGCTTTTCCCTGGTTCTGCTCATCATCGGGACCATCAGAGAGCAGTTCAAAGAGATGGGTTACATACAATTGTTCTTCCAAATATCACGCATGGCCCTGCATTTCTCCTGCATGCCTTTTATCTCCAAGTATGCATATGCCCTTTACAAGGACCCCAAGACTTTAGGCAAGGCATGCCGTCACCGGCATTCCTCTGTCAGTTCAATGGATTCGTGGGCACGTATGGGACTGAGAACAACATACCGCAAGTTAATCTGACTGTGTCAGGGAGAAGAGCAAGAGAGGGACGGTGCTCCCCAACAATCGTGTGCCCTCCCCTGCCTGTCTTCTGTTGTTGATTCTGCTTGCTTTTGGGAGGTTCTCAAGTTTTATGCACTTAAGTGCTTTTCAGGGGGAGAGAGGTTTGCTTGGATCCACTACTGTCTATGTGTGGTTGTGACTTGTTTTAGCACTGAATTATATACTGCCTTGGTGCGTATTTAACCACCATGTCGTTGGTGTTTACTGTTGTCTCTCATATTCTCCTCTCTGAACAGCCTTACTTTCTAATTTTTCTCTTGTGGGTTGCCTCAGAGCTGCATAGTTCTGCTGAGTACTTTTGGAACAGTGCTCCAAATAGAACTTTCTGTGCTTGTGGAATGTTCTATATCTGTGCTGTCCACTAGCCACATGTGGCTATTAAGCCCTTGGAATGTGGCTTTTACAACCCAGGACTCAAGTTGGAAACTTTATTTCAATTTAATTAATTTTAATTTCAATAGGGACATGCAGTTGGTGTGTGGCTATAATACTGGAGAACAGTCATCTGGAGCCTCATTTGACTTGTGCACCTAATGATTAAAGAACCTCTTCCTAGCTTCATGTCTCACTCAGTTTCCCTCTTTTCAGAAAGCAGTTCCTCGTGTTGCTTTAAAGCATGGCAAAAACGCTCCAGGATTTTTTTTTTTAAGATTTATTTGTACATACAGAACTTGGGTACAGGCCAGAGACTCAGGGGTGGCAAAAGACTTCACCAGAGACAGAGTGGAGCAGAACAGGCAGATCGATGAAGTACACTGCTGAGGGGAGAAGCGGGCGGGTCAGGAGAGGTCTGCCGTGCCATGTGGTCACCTCCGGGGCAGGCGGGAATCGAACTCATGCGGAAGTGGTTTCAGTTTCTTAGTGCCTAGTGCTTTAACCCGCTGCCCCACAACAGGGAGAGCCAGCTCCAGGATTTTTAAGTGTAAGTACTGCTGGATAATTGTGCATTGTAGGATATTTAGCAGTACCGCTAGCCTCTAGCCACTAGATTCCAGAAGCACCCTGCACCCTGTGACAACCTGAACTATCTCTAGGCAGAGCAAGGAATCCTTTCACTTGTTCACTGTTGGTAGAAATGCAAATGGCCCAGCTTCTATGGAAAACAGTATGGAGCAACTTCAAAAAAAAAAATTAAAAATAGAACTACCACATGATCCAGCAATCCAATAAATACCCACTTCTGGGTATTTACCCCCAAAATATGAGAACACTAACTTAGGAAAAGATATATGCAACCCTATGTTCACTGTAGTACTAGTCACACTAGCCAAGATATGGAAAGAGGCCCAAGTGACCAATAACAGAGAAATAATAAGGAAGATGTTTGTGTGTGTGTGTGTGTGTGTGTGTGTGTGTGATGGAATACTATTCAGTCACAAAAAGGATGAAACCTTGCCATTGGTGAGAGCGTGAATGGACCTTAAGGGGATTTTGCTGAGCAAAATAGGTCAAAAGGATAAAGACAAATACCACATGGTTTCACTCATTTGCAGAAAATAATGTAAACAAAAACAAATCTTTAGACATAATGATGGTTATTGGGGTGGAAGGTGGGGGAGGAGGGGATGTGTAGAAGAAACTAATTGTTTGATAATGGGTGGTAAATGGACATTTGGTGGTGGATGTGGTGAGAAATTATATCTTTGAGTCAATGTTGTAAATACAATGTTGTAAATTAATGTTACCTCCATTTAAGAAAAAAATCCCTAGGCAATGTCAATGTTGCACCCCCTGGTGAGAATCACTATTTTAAAGCAATACACTTCCAGCACTCAGAGCTCTTTACACCCCCTTGTGTGCTTTTAATCCCAGTGTTTCCATGTTATAATGGATGAAACTAAGACACACTTAAGGGTGTAATCATGGTCACATAGTAGCAAAACAGGACTTGAACCTGGACCATCTGACTTTGCATATGAATGTGTTTTCCTCACCTTTGATGATATTTACTTTTCCTTCACAAAATGTTGGTAGTGAAGGCAAAGAAAACCATTTTGACCACATCCTCTAGTACAGGAGCAAGAGTGACCCCACTTCTGTACTATTAAGTACAGCCAATTCTTCCCATCTTCCATTCTTTCCACCTCTCTTTGATGAAGATTTGGATCCAGGTCCGTTTCCAAAATGACCACCAGGTGGCAGTCAGCAATAAGCTTTTGCTTCACCCTATTTGCTTCCAAGCCAGATTCTCCAGGGGGTGACTGGCTGGATTTAAGAAGCTTCCAGCTGATGAATGAGGACTAACAGTGTGTCCCCACCCTCGTCTCACAAAGCATGCTTTGACTAGTTGTGACTTGTTGGTACCTGAAATAAATCATGGGCAGGCTTCAGGCTCGGAGCCCTCATCCCAGCTGCAGGCCCCTGGGTTGCTATGTGTAGGCTAAAAGACTGGAAACCTGCAGAGAAGAGGGAAGGAGAAGCAGAGTTACCTGATGTGAAAAGCTAAAGACAGTTACAATGGTGCACCTCTCTATACCAAGAATCCTCGAAGGCATTTTTGTCTTTGTTTTCTCTTTCTGTCCTCCCAATCTTTCTAGAACCTTCTATTCCACCAAGATGGCTCTGTTAAAGCGACCATTCACTGCCTTCTCTCACCAGTGATCTTGGTGGGTTTTGACCAGCGATGGCTCCCTGTCCCGAAAACATGCTTTTCTCCTGATCTAGAGACAGGTTTGGGGTACCTGGCCACGAGGCAGCGGTCACCAATCACCACCTCCCTAGCTGGTCTTCCACTCCAGCTCCCTGACCTCCCAATAATGGAACATCCCCGTCCAAGCCCTATTTCCTTTCTCGGTCTCAGTCACCCAGGCCCATAGGGGGCGCACTCCCGTTGCATGGCCAGCTTGCCATGGTCCTTGTTGATCCAATTGCTCCCTCATCGTGGCAGCCACCTCTAACCTGGTTCCCAACGATCCTACTCAGCTGGTACATTTATCACCTCCCCTCGAATGTTTAACCAAGAGAACACAGCCAAAGAGGTCACCTCCAAGATTAGGTTACAGAAAGACGGTGACCTCAGTGTTGTTCACTCCCTCGGGGGGGAGCCAGCTGTCAGGTTGGGAGCATCTGACAGAGAGGCCTCCTGGCCAGGAGCTGGCAGCTGCAGCCAGTAACCCCCGAGGACCTGAATTCTATCAGCAGCCACATAAGTGGGCTTAGAAGCAGACCCTGTCCCAGTCAAGTCTTGCAATGACCGCAGCTCCCACCAAATATCTTGTCCATAGGTGACAGAACCCACGCTGGGGTTCCTGATCCACAGAAACAAATATAATCAATGTTCCCTTAAATTGCTTTGTTTTGGAGGAATTGATCACTGACGTAAGTTACATCTGTACATCCGTGGCCCGTAGCCATCCCAACACGCCCCAGTCCACAGTGGTGGTGGCTGAGTCCCAGCCGTACACACCTCCACACT
This sequence comes from Condylura cristata, assembly GCF_000260355.1. NCBI lineage: Eukaryota > Metazoa > Chordata > Mammalia > Eulipotyphla > Talpidae > Condylura > Condylura cristata. The sequence continues at coordinate 4,700,063 of NW_004567102.1, read as the reverse complement.
TGCGGTAGCCCAGGCCAAAAGCCCAGGAGCCACCTTCCTCTCAGCCTCGATCTGACCCCTCACCTCCTCGACAGGCCCAGGTCCTGCCACTCACCTCTGCTGTACCACCTGGCTCAAGCCTCTGCTGCCTTTTCCCTGCTGGTTAGCAGCCTCCTACCTGGGTTCCCTGACTGTCCCCCCTACAGTCAGTTCTCCACCCAACACCCAGAAGGATCCTGTGAAGGCTGAGTCTGACAGAATCCCACACTGGGTCTCCCAGCCACATCAGAGTGAATATCCCAGGCCTACTCATACTAGGTGCACAGTGATCCAGCTCCCCAGAAACTTCCAGTCTCCTTTCTAGCTGCTTCGCCCGCTTCCTTCTGCTCCAGCCACACAGGCCTCCTGCAGATCCTCTAACATACCTAGTACTCTCTGGCCACAGGGCCTGTGCCCTTCCATTGCTTCCAACTGGAACATTCTCACTCAGAAAGATACTGGCTTCCTTTCTTGTTTCTTTCAAAAGCTTCTCAAAAGTCATCAGAGCCACCGTCCTCGTCAATCTATTATTCTATGTGAAAACAGCTGCTGCGACCTCCTCCATCCCTAACCCATTAACTCTGTTTTATTACTTTTCTCATAACACATGTTATCATCTGACTTATTACATATGGCTACCTCCCCCATCCCTGAAGAACCATGAGTACCATATTTTCTTTATCGCTGTCTTCCAAGAACTTAGAATAACACCTGACACATAGCAGACGCTCAGTAAGTATTTATGGAATGAATGGACTGAGAGCAGTACAGAATGACCCGTGGTTTCTTTCTTTCTTTTTTAAAGATCTATTTATTTATGCAGACAAGAGCTGGGGGGTAGGCCAGAGGTGCAGGGGTGGCGAGATCAAGAGGATTCATCAGAAACAACACATAGTTGTTTCTGCAGAACAGGCAGATTGACTGAAATACACTGCTGAGGGGAGCAGTGGGCGAGACAGGAGAGGTCTGCTGTGCCATGTGGGTCAGCTCCCTGGCTGGGGATCCAACTCCTGCTGCAGTGGCTGCAGATAGCTTCATAGAGTTGAGATTTAGCTCTGTGTGCCACCAGGGAAGGCTGCCATGGTTTCTTGACCTCTACTGGTGGTTAAGGTGGATGGATGGTGAGTAGCCAGTTTTTACTGCTCTTTCAATCCTTGTCTTCTCTCTCTTCTGGAGTCTCTGGTGAATACTCCAGCGAGTTACAGGTGCGGAAATACCCATAAAGAATAAGACTTCAGGGCCCTCCCTGGTGGCGCAAGGGGTTAAAGAGCAGCACTATGAAGCTATCTGCAGCCACTGCAGCAGGAGTTCGATTTCTGGCCAGGGAGGTGACCCGCATGGCCCAGCAGACCTCCATCTCGCCCACTGCTCCCCTTGGCAGTATGTTTCAGTGGATCCATTTGTTCTATTCCCCACTCTGTCTCTGGTGAATCCTCTCACCCCCTACACCTCTGGCCTGTACCCCAGTTCTTCTATGCATAAATAAAATAAATCTTTTAAAAAATGAATAAGACTTAGCTTCCTTGTTCCTTCCCTCTTTCCCTAGTCCTTTTCTCTTGCACCTACTGCGGACCCTAGAAACACCACTTCCTGGGCCCTCCCTCGTGGAGCAGCTGGTTAAAGCACTGCACCGTGAAGCTATCTGTAGGGCTTCAGTGTGAATTCTATCGTGGCCAGGGAGCTGACCCACAGGGCACAGCAGACCTCTCCTGACCTGCCCGCTGCTCCCCTCAGCAATGTACTTCATCGATCCGCCTGTGCTTCTTCCCACTCTGTCCCTGGTGAAGCCTCTCACCCACCACACCTCTGGCCTGTACTCCAGTTCTATGCATAAATAAATAAATCTTTAAAAAAAATAAACTCCTAGCAACCTTTTATCTAGCGAAAGCAAGATGCAATTCTCCCTTCAAGGGGGTCCCAGCCTAGTGAGGGGTTGGGTCACTCAGGCTATCTATACCCAGCGGGGGAACAGTGGGGACCGCAGGATGAAGCCCAGCTCTTGAAGGGTGGAGAATCAGGGAGGCCTTCCAGGAGGAAGAGACCTTTAAGTTGAGTATGAGAAAAAGGTAGGCTTGCAAAGTGAGCAGAGGACACAGGATTATGGGAACCTATAACTGCCCCTGTGACAGGAACACTGCAAGCGCCTGTCACTTTCACCTCGGGGCGAAGGGATCTGTCGGGGGGACGATGGTGTCAAGAAATCAGCAGGCAGGAACTTCCCCAGAGAAAAGAGGGTCTCCCCTTTTCCCACGGCCTCTGTGGGCTGCTCCTGGAAGACACTTGCTTTCGGGGATCCAGCCCCTGAGTGTGTCTGAGAGGCTCCCCCAAGTCTCTGTTGTCCCCTGGACCTTCTCCCTCACAGCCTCGCCCCCCAGAGCGCAGATTTGACTCTGTTGATCCTCCCCCTGATTTCAACATGGGGCAGTGTTCCTGCCTGTTTCACTTCTTTTTCCTCATGGCTTTTGTTTTCTGACACCCACTTACTCTATCCCAGAATGCCCTACATTGATTGCAACTGTTCTCTGCCTTCAAGGCCTTCTTAATCCTTTCTTGAGTCTCGTCTCTGGCCCCTACATATGGAGGAAGGCTGGCTTTTTTTTTTTTTTTTTTCATTTTCCGATCAATGTGCCCACCCAACAAGCGGCTAATGAGGCCCCAGAGGGCCGCCCTTCCCCTCCCCTCAGAGAGGCTGCCTTGGCGGCAGGCTCTGCTCCTGACCCAGGAGACTGCTTTTCACGTGGCAAGTGGCTCCGAAACCCTTCTCGGCTTCCTTCCCCTTCACTTGGGCCCCGGTCAGTCATTAGTAAAGCAGAAACTAGTTCAAATGCATCTGTTTCATAAATGATCTATGATTTTCTTCCCTGGGAGACAGGTTTGACAAATGCCTCCTGACCATCTTCATTTTGTTTCATAAACAAGGGCTCTGTGGGTTTGTGCCTGTGTATATGAATGTTTGTGTATATTTAAGTGTGTTTGTGTGTGTATGTGTCTCTGTTTGTGTATGTCTATGTCTATATGTTTATGTTCATGTAAAAGACTGAGTTGAACAATTATTTGGTGATTATCATAACAACATATTAAGTATATGAAAAGGTAAGCTTTTTTTTCAGGGTTTATGCTTTTCTGAAATCTCCATCTGCTTCCTACCAAGGCTGCTGCTTCCTTCCAGAAATATATTCCACAAGAGGCATACTAGGGCCCTCCCTGGTGGCGCAAGGGGTTAAGTCTCAGCACTCTGAAGCTATCCACAGCAACTGCAGTACGAGTTTGATCCCCAGCCAGGGAGGTGACCCACATGGCACAGCAGACCTCTCCTGTGTCACCCGCTGCTCCCCTCAGCAGTGTATTTCAGCGGATCTGTCTCTTCTGCTCCCCACTCTGTCTCTCGTGAATCCTCTCACCCCCTGCAGCTCTGGCCAGTACTCCAGTTCTCCTATGCATAAGTAAATAAATATTTTTTAAAAGGTGTGCATGTGTGTGGGGGGGGTCCAATACTAGAATGTATCCTAAAAAAAGGGGGTTCTTGGCTTTTCTTTTACCCCAGCACCATGCCACTCTTTCTTATGCACAACGTGGAGAATGCTACTTGAAGCTATCCTGCTTCTCAAATAAAATTTTAGGGGTGAAAAGGACCCTTTTCAGAAGAGTTAGAAGGTAGTTGTAAAAAGTGACCAAGTAACTAGAGAACTTATCAATCAATCCTGGAAACAGACACAGCGCCTTGCCTCTCCCTCTTTCCCAGCTGATCCTCCTGCCAGCCACCCTGACCTCAGCCCGACCCCACTTGTCCCGCCCTCTACTCTGAGGATGTCTTGTATTTGCTGGTATAATTGAGGTTGTTTCCGTTAGCACTACATCACCTTTGTACAATGGCCACCCTCCTTGCCCAGCTTCTCACATCCTTGAAAGAGACCCATCTTCCTACACATGAGCAGAAGTACTTTCTTCACTTCTCAGTGGGTATCATGCTAAGAAGTGAAGCAAAAATAACAAGATGCGGTCTTGGTCCTGAATCAAGAAAGGGGCATATGAAGGGGTTCGTACAATTGTATGTGATAAATCAGGTGCTGAACCCAAAGTGTCAGCTCTATTTCTCAGTGGTTCCTCCAACAAATATTTATTGAGCACATGCTGTCAGCAGGCCTGATTCTAGATGTTGGAGCAACAGGGGTGAGGAAACAGGTAAAGTTTCTGTGCCTTATATTCAAAGGAAGGAAGACAGGCCCTCCCTGGTGGCACAGAAGGTTAAAGTGCAGCACTGCAAGCAAGTCGCAGCCACTTCAGTATGAGTTTCATCTCTGCCCCAGAAGTGATCCTCATGGCGCAGCAGACCTCTCCTTTCTCTCCCGCTGCTCCCCTCACCAATATATTCAGTAGATCTGCCTGTTCTACTTCCCACTCTGTCTCTGGTAAATTCTCTCACACACACACCCCTCCCTGCCCTGTGCCTCTGACCTACTCTCCAGTTCCTGTATGCACAAATAAATCAATATATTTTTAAAAGAGAGAGAGAAAACAAAGCAGAGGAATCAGGGCAGGCCTCTCTTCTGGAAGAAGTCACCCAGTTTCTGATCAATCCAGCAGATCTGCACTGGATCTCAACTTCATTCTGGACCCTGAGAGAGATGCCGGTGATAAAGAAATATGAATGAGGCCTACTCTCCTGCTCTTGGGGGACTCACCAGGTGGGAGCCCCACCTGGTGGGACAGCTAAGAACATTAATTGCTTCTGGAATACTAAGGGGTTTGGAGATTGCAGCAAGGGATGGAGGACAGTAGGTGACTTACAGATAAGAAAGGTTTCTTAGAGTTGGGCTTCAAACAACGGAGATAGTTTGTCAGGTGGATGGATACTCTGGATGTGGGTGGGGAGGTAAGGATTAAGGGGAAGGGCAGAAAGTCAGAGAGGGATAGCAAGTGCAAAAACAAGAAAGAGGCCCTCCCTGGTGGCACAGCGGGTTAAAGCACTGCACTGAGAAGCTAAAGCCACTTCCCCATGAGTTCAATTCCCGCCTGCCCCGGAGGTGACCACATGGCGTGGCAGACCTCTCCTGACCCGCCCGCTGCTCCCCTCAGCAGTGTACTTCGTTGATCTGCCTGTTCTGCTCCCCGCTCTGTCTCTGGTGAAGCCTCTCACCGACCCTGAGCCTCTGGCCTGTACCCCAGTTCTGTATGTACAAATAAAATAAATCTTTTAAAAAAAAAAAAAAACAAGAAAGAGAGGAACGAAAGAGACGTGCTAAAGGAGGCTGCAGCGTGAGTGGGTTAGCCGCCGTGTTTTGAAGACACCATTGAACTGTGCCAAGATTTTTTGCATTTTGCTCCGGGAAATGTTTTTCAAATTGAAGGTTGTAACCCATACCAGAATCAAGAAGTCCATTTAGTAATCAGGACCAGTATGTTATTTCACTCCCCACCCAGTTTTATTGAAGATATAATTGACAAACAGGGCCCTCCCTGGTGGCGCAATGGGTTCAAGCACAGCACTATGAAGCTATCCAGAGCCACTGCAGCACGAGTTCCATCCCTGGCCAGGGGGTGACCCACATGTCGTGGCAGACCTCTCCTGTCTTGCCCGCTGCTCCCCTCAGCAGTGTACTTTGTCAGCCTGTCTGTTCTGCTCCCCACTCTGTCTCTGGGGGCGTCTCTCACCCCCCTGCACCGCTGGCCTGTATCCAAGCTCTTATATGCATAAATAAATAAATCTTTTTTAAAAAAATTGACAAACAATGGGCCCTCCTTGGTGGTGTAACGGGTTAGGACACAGCACTGGAAGCAAGCTGTAGCTGTGTCAGTGATAGTTCAATTCCCGGCCTGGGAGCTGACCCACAGGGCACAGCAGACCTCTCCTGACCCACTCGCTGCTCCCCTCAGCAGTGGACTTCGTAGATCTGCCTGTTCTGCTCCCCACTCTGTCTCTGGTGAAGCATCTCGCTGCCCCTGCACCTCTGGCTTATACCCCAGTTCTGTAGGCATGACTAAATAAATCTTTAAATTTTTTTTTTTTAAAATTGATAAACAGCACCATCTACATTTAAGGCAGACAGCATGCCGATTTCAGGTACCTACCCTACACTAATGTCCATCATCTCATAGCAATACAAAGAAAAGAAAAAGAAGAACATGTTTTTCTCTTTGTGATGGGAACTCAGGATTTACTTCTTAACAACTTTCAAATAGAATATACAGCAGTGTTGACAGCAGTCACCATGTTATACAGTATATCCCCAGCCTTTATTTCTTATAACTGGAAGTTGGGGCCTTTTGACCACCTTCTGTTCATTTTCCCTCCCCTGCCTCTCTGCCTCTAGGAAAGGAATCTCTTTATGAGTTGTTTTTTTTTTTT
>NW_004567102.1:4676262-4692574 GCF_000260355.1 Condylura cristata | reverse complement strand
CTATGCTACCAGACTGGCTGAGTGACTATCTCTGGCCACGCTTGTGAGCAGGAAGGCAGGTAGCATCGACCTCTTTTATGTCTTTCCCTTTTCCCACCAGGTGGGATGTAGGGTTGACGGTAGGAACTAGAGTAATCACTTTGGGCCTAGAGGTGGAAGTTGTATATTGAGGGTAATAGAACTCTGAAAAGCACATCCCTCTGTTATCAAAGATAAGCCAGGTTATGTGAAAAAGAAGTTAACTTAAGGCAAGTTTACATTTCTGTTACTTCAGACGGGAATAGAAGGTTAACATTCTGGTTCTAATCTTTTTATTATTTTTTTAAATATTCATTTATCTATGCACACAAAAACGGGGGTACAGGCCAAAGGTACATGGGTGGGGGCCAGTGAAAGCATTCATCAGAAACAGAGTAGAGAGCAGAAAAGACAGACTGACTGAATTATACTGCTGAGGGGAGCAGTGGACAAGACAGGAGAGCTTTGCTGTGCCATGTAAGTCACCTTGCTGGCTGGGTGGATTCAAACTCATGCTGCAGTGGTTGTGAATAGCTTTAACCCCTGTGTCACCCTGGTTTTCATCTTATATTGACCACTCAACAGTCTTGTCATCCTCAGCATGTATAAAATGGGATAAGACCATCTACCTTGCCTATGACATGGTTCTTCAAAGAATAAAGTAGATGATAGAAAGGATAAATGAAAAATAATATTAATAATAATATTTTAAATGTTCCACAATTACCAAGGACTCCAACGATCTCTATCACTATGTAATAACATAAATCTTCATTATTCTGTATGTGTGAGTTTTCCTGAGGACTAAAATTTATTTGCAATCTCCCAGAAGTGGCACTCACAGTGTTTTCCTGGTCATTACAGACACGTGGCACTGTTGAAGAATTTGTGTCATCCTGTGCACATGGGTGACCCAACATGGCCTGCTGAGGTCAAGCAAGGTGACCCTCAGCCTTCTTGTTTCAGTGTCATACTGGAAACAAGTATCATTTTTTTTATGTATTTAGTGCCATCTTTTCTGCTTTTTGTGATTTTGTGTGGGGTTGGCTTACTATTTAAAACTGCCCCTAAGCACAGTACTGGAGTTCTGTCTAGTGTTCTGTAGTCAAGAAGGCTGTGATTCGAGAAGGATTCAAGTGGAGATAAGCTTTCCCCAACAGTCATAGGACTACTGGCCCTAAGTTCAGTGTAAGAGTTCATATATATATTCATAAGATGTCTTTTAACAGAAACACATGTAAAATGTTTGTGACCAGAGGCAAGCAGGAACCTAATCTTGATTTCCCCTAAGAGCAATGACTCCATATTCATCAATTTAGCATTTGCAGTGACTTTCTAGAATGCAGCTAGGAGAACTGACAGACTTTAGTAGCATTTCCACATCTGGTCCACCTTACACTTTCTTTGACATAGTCTCAAGTATTCCTTACAACACCACAGAGAAAAGGTTTTTGTCTAGGTGACCTAAGTCTCTGTCAGTGACCTGAAGATTAAAGTTGATAGGCAGGGCCCGCCCTGGTGACACAAGGAGGTACGTCTCAGTGCTGTCAAGCTATTGCCAGCCATTGCAGCACGAGTTCAATCCCCAGCCAGAGAGCTGACCCACATGGCACAGCAGCTGCTCACCCACTGCTCCCCTCAGCAGTGTATTTCAGTAGATCTGCCTGTTCTGCTCCCCACTCTGTCTCTGGTGAATCCTCTCACCACCACCACCCTCACACCTCTGGGCTTATACCCCAGATCTATATATACAAAAAAATAAAATAAATCTTAAAAATTAACTAACTAAATAAAATTGATTGGCAATTCTGCTATTATTTCATTACAGATAGCCAATCAACTGGATTTTGTTGTGGCCTTTGACAATTTCAGATATATGTAATGATGACAGACGCTTGCATTTTTGCCAAAAATTCCTGCCTCTTGGGCCCTCCATGGTCGCGCAGTGGGTTAAAGTACAGCACTAGGAAGCTAAAACCACATCAGCGTGAGTTAGATTCCAGGTCAGGGAGACCTCTCCTGTCTCGCCCACTGCTCCCCTCAGTAGTATACTTTGTCAGTGGGCCTGTTCTGCCTCCACACTTGTCTCTGGTGAATCTTCTCACCTCCTGCACCTCTGGCCTGTACCCCAGTTCCATATGCATAAATAAATAAATATATTTTTTTAACTTTTCTGCATCTTTTTAAAAAAGATTTCTTTTTTTTTTTTTCCAAACTAATGTCTTACATATTTATTACTGAGTCAGGCTACTAGTATAAAACCATACAAAGAGAAAACTAATTGCCTAAAAAGAGAGCCCAAATATTAGTGATGTTTTGGGCATGATGCGAGAAGATGCTAGTGATCTCGAGATAGCATAAATACGTGTACATCTCGTACAATCCTCCAGGAAGACCCAGCGAGGCCCTTCCCCACTGCTTCCTCTTGGAGTTGCACCTCATTCTATTACCAGTTTTCATCCTAGTTCATTGGGAAATGGTACAATTCTGCTTTCGTTTCTTGGCCAGGATTCACCTGGTCCTGAAAGTCTTGTGAGAATACTTGTTGGGGAACAGAGTCAACCACACACAATGTAGCAGCCAAGAAAAGGAGCAAATGGAAAGATTTCAAACATGCAGAGAAGTTGAAAAGGTAGCAAAAGGAACAGAACACCCTCACCCTCCTCCTTGCATGAGGGGAAGCCAGGACCAAGGAAAGCAAACCAGCTTGGAACAAAGGAGAGGTGATGGAGCGAGTGCCTGGCTGGGGAGGAAGGAGACCTGGACAGGGACTCAGTTGTCTGTGAGTCAGCCATCCACTGTTTTGTCTGAGTTCTAGAATTGCCACTGTTTTGTTTTCACAGCAGTTAGATTCTATTTCAACCACCTCATGTGTTAACTCAGCATTTGAGGGTGAATTGGAGAGACCAACCTCCATTTGAAATGCAGTTTCTCTGAGAAGATGGGTTAACTTTCAACCAAATGATACACAAACTAACTTTTGAAATCTGACCCTACAGAGGCAGAGAAGTGTCTGTTCTTTTTATTTGTCCTTAAATTCCTTGAAGCATCCTAGCTGCCGTCCTGGTGCTACTGTGCTGTGATTGGGGGATGAAATGTGTTTTCCTTATTAAATTATGATTTTCTAAACTTCTGTTTCCAAAATGGGTTTAACCAGACAGGAAGGAAGAAAATTTGAGACCTGACCCTTCTGAGTCAGATTTTCCCAGCCCTGTTTCATGATGTTGTCTGAAATAAATGCTGAGGGATATATAATCCTGCCCAACTCAGAACCCACCTTGACACTGTCAGCTCACATTTTCGCTTAAACTTTCAGTGGTTGGGGCCCTCTCTGGTGGTGAAACAGGTTAAAGCACAGCACTATGAAGCTACCAGTAACCACCACAGCACGAGTTTGATCCCCGGCCAAAGAGGTGACCCACATGGCGCAGGAGACGACTCCTAAGGCACCCACTGCTCCCCTCAGCAGTGTATTTCAGTCAGTCTGTCTGTTCTGCTCCACACTGTCTCTGATAGTTCTCTCATTGCCCCTGCACCCCTGGCCTATGCCCCAGTTTTATATGCATAAATAAAAAGTTAAAAAAAAAAAAACATAGAACTCTACTCTGCCATATATTAGCCACATGACCTTAATAAATAGTTTCATTTTTGAGTCTTGGTTTTCTCATCTCTGAAAGGAAATTTGTGTTATTCTCACAAGTGACACATGCTGCCTGACACCATTTAATGAATTTCTAGAACAGGCAAAACTAATCTGTAGTGTTAGAAAGTAGGTGACAGGTTGCCTGAGAGTGGTGGGGGAGAGATGAGGAGACTGCAGAGGGTAAGGGAATCTTGGGGAAGAGGGTGTGTAGAAAAGTTTTATATCTTGATTGTGGTGGTGGTTATACATTTGTCAAAACACATTACACTGTGCATTGAAAATGGGTGCTAGTTAATATGTATGTAAATTAGCCCTCGATAATGTTACTTTCTTGAATTTATTTATTTATGCACACAAGAACTGGGGTACAGGTCAGAGGAACAGGGGTTGAGATGATTCACCAGAGACAGAATGGGGAGCTGAACAGGCAGATGTACTGAAATACTCTGCTGAGGGGAGCAGCAGGTGGGTCAGGAGTGGTCTGCTGTGCCATGCGGGTCACCTCCCTGGCCTGGGATCCAGCTCCTGCTGCAGTGGCCCCAGATAGCTTCATAGTGCTGTACTTTAACCCATTACGACACTAGGAGGGCCCAATGCTACTTTTTAAAATGTTTATTCCCTTCCTTTTGCCACCAATGAAAATGTGTTGGATTAAGGGAACACATTCTAAAGCCAAAAATGCATTTTCAGTTCTTTCATTTTAGATAACTTATATTACTTATAATTTTCCTCAGGGAGCAATGTAATTAAATGAGAATTTACTTCATATCAAATCTCCCTTTGTAAGTGATCTCTATTATAAAATTTGAGAGCTGTGCCATGTAAGGTGTGAGAGGGTAGAGAAGTGTACTTAATGACACATTTCAAAAAAAATTGCTAACTTAAGGGTGAAAGTATTTTTCTGGTAAAATATTAAAAGCTTGTCACAAAACAAGGTAATGACAAGGTCTTGGACAAATGGAATGCCCTCACCCTTGCCTGCTCAGCATTCTTCACCTCCTGCCCCACACTCCTTCTCATTGTAGCACCTCTTTTCTCTAGGAGTAAAGGGGGCATACCACCTTTTTTTTTTTTTTTACATCATTTTGTACATTTTTTTTTCCATCTCAGTTGTAATCCCCGCGGGTTTCCCATCACCAAGTCACCAAGTCACCCGTGTGCCATCACCATAATCCCGTGCATTTCCCTCCCCACCCCCCCCCCCCCGTTTTTGATCCCATTCCCCACTCCACCCCCACAAAATGTCTCTGGTATATGGTTGTTCATTATTTTTGTTATTTTCTCGCCTGGTCCATTATACTCCTGCTATGAGTGAAACCATCCGGTATTTTTCTTTCTCTTTCTGGCTTATCTCACTAAGCATGATCTTTTCCAGCTCCATCCAAGTTGCTACCACCCTTTTTTTTTTTTAAAGATTTATTTATTTATTCATACAGAACTGGGGTACAGGCCAGAGGTGCAGGAGGTGAGAGGATTCACCAGAGACAGAGTGGGGAGCAGAACAGGCAGATCGACAAAGTACACTGCTGAGGGGAGCAGCAGGCGGGTCAGGAGAGGTCTGCCGCGCCATGCGAGTCCCCTCCAGGGCCGGCGGGAATCGAACTCATGCGGAAGTGGCTTAAGCTTCTTAGTGCAGTGCTTTAACTGGCTGCGCCACCAGGGAGGGCCCATACCACACATTTTTAAAGGAATTTTCCTGGAGTCTATGCTTGCAACACTTACTTGTTCCATTGGGCATAACACCTTTGTCACATGTTCACAGCTAGCTGCAAGGGAATCTGAAGAATTTAGTCTTTTTTAAAGATTTACTTGTTTATGCATACAAGAACTGGGGAATAGGCCAGAGGTGCGGGGGCAGGGGAAGAGTAAACTTCTCTGCCAGAGACAGAGTGGGGAGCAGAAGAGGCAAATTGACCGAAATGCACTGCTGAGGGATCAGGGGTGAGGCAGGAGAGGTCTGCTGCTCCACATGGGTCACCTCCCTGGCTGGGGATGGAACTCAGGCCCCAACATTAATAATGTTGAGACAACCCCTAGGTAACTAGAGAGCACCCCAAAAAAACCCTGTTTTCACTTAGAAAATATGTAGCAGCCTTCCCTGGTGGCATAACGGATTAAGATTAAGGCACAGCAGTATGAAGGTATGAAGCTAGCAGCAGCCACTTCAGCACAAGTTCTATCCCCAGCCCTGGAGGACATGGCGCAGCAGACTTCTCCTGACCTGCCTGCTGCTCCCTTCAGCAGTGTGCTTCATCGATCTGCCTGTTCTGCTCCCCACTCTGTCTCTGGTGAATCCTCTCACCCCCTGCACCTCTGGCCTGTACCCCTATGCATAAATAAACAAATATTTTTTTAAAAGAAAATATGTGGGCATCTGTGTTTTTTTTTTGTTTGTTTGTTTGTTTTTTGTTTTTTTTTTTTTTTTTGAAACTCATGAGGAGCTCAGAGGCGAGCAGAGGCAGGGAAAAGTGGGAATTGAGGAGGTCCAGTCTCCTCCACCAGGCACCCAGGTGATGTTCAGTCACTGGGTTCCTGGGAGCCTGCATGTTGGTGTCTATCTAGCAGACCTGGTGCTCAAGGGAGCCTCTGCGGGAGTTACTGGAATCACCCTGGAGACAACAAATGCCTCACACAGCGAGAGTAGAAGGCATGATTTTGCCACGATTGTGTGGCGTCTTCTCTTCACCTCTTGAGAGCTCTGTGCCTGGAGAGCAAGGCCTACGCTGCCTACATGACACCAGACAGGGCACTGCTGGCAGCTGTTGGGCTATGCCAATGGGGGGTTCTGGTAGGAAAGCAAGAGGACTGGAAGGGAGAACAAGGCACAAATCTCAGGCTCCGTCCGCACGCGGCCACCCGATGCCTGCTTCTCTCGGGTGAAGGTCACAGCTCTTGTTGGGCCAGCTACTCTACTCCAATGTAGTTCAGCCCGCAGCCCGAGAGCTATGTCGCTCCCACTGCTGCTGCCCCCACAGCTTTGCAAGCTCTTTGCTTTTCCACACCCTCCTCACATTACCCAATGCGAGTGTGAACAACACACAGAGGGCATGCGGGTGAGGAAGGCAAAGAACACCCAAGTTTAAAGGGCTAGGAGAGGGAGAAGCAACAGGCTAAGTAGCAGGAAGGCTGAAGGAGAGCCACGGATTAAGAAACCAGGGGAGGAGTTTCCAGGAAGGGGCAGCCAACAATTTCATGAAGATTTCAAGAAGGTCACGTAAGGATGAGCTCTTCAAGGTATATTGGTTGGGCCATCTGGAGGAGCAGCCCGGATGAAGAATGAAGAGAATTGGGTGGGTGGCTATGGGAGGAGGGATCTGAACTAGAGATTGGGAAAGAGATAAGAAATGAAGAGAGGTGGAAGGGAGTGAGGCAGAGATAGAATCAGAGCAGAGGTAGGAAAAGGAGGCAGGTAGGCCACGAGTGAGGAAATAGGACTCTTTAGTGTAGGTGGGGTAAGCAGGTAGTACCCGCAGGCATTTCGTGTCTGAGCAGCATACACACACAGATATAGAACACACACCCTCACAGCTGCAGACTATATACATTTATACCAACACCCATACTTGTCAACACCAACGTGCTTCACCACACATAGCAAAGGACACACAGCTGTATACATTCAAAGACCATCACTCCACGTCATCACCCCTACTGACCAGACGCACCCACTGCGTCACATGCACAACAGTCACAGCCAGATGGTAGACCTCATGGGAGCCCATGAAGCGTCAGAGCTTGGCACGGCTGCGACTCTTGTCCATCTGCTGGCATCACATTTGAACATTGAACCCTGAATGGGGCAGATGAGGAAAGACTGGTTGTTGGTATTTAGGGCATAGCGGCTGGTGTTCTGTGAATACCTCTGGTGTGGCTACCTGCGCCGTGACCCTCACCTAGGGTATTGAGGAAGCCTACACCTTGCCATGTACTGACTTCCTAAGCAATTTAACTGGGAGGGGGGCTGAGAACTGATATCCATCAGCCATAACCCAAATGCTCTCCATACAAGGAATATCCTGGGGTGAAAAAAAGCAAGTCTCAGTTCACTATATACATGCATGATAGTCTTTTCATAAAGTTCAAGAACATCTCAAACTAAACTCCACAATTTAGGAACCTCCCTGATGGCTCAAGGGGTTAAAGACAGTGCTATCAAGCCATTGCCACTGCAGCAAGAGCTTCATCCCTGACCAGGGAGGTGACCCACATGGCACAGCAGACCTCTCCTGTCTTATCCAATGCTCCCCTCAACAGTGTTTCAGTAGAGCTGCCTGTTCTGTTCCCCACTCTGTCTCTGGTGAATCATCTCACCCCCTGCTCCTATGGCCTGTACCCCAGTTCTTGTATGCATAAATAAATAAATAAATATTTAAATAAACACTACAATTTAGGAACACATGCTTATAAAATAAAATTTAAAAAAAAAATTTTTTTTAACTAGGAGAGGGCCCTCCCTGGTGGTGCATCAGCTTAAAATGAAGCCCTATGAAGCTCTCCCCAGCCACTGCAGCACAAATTCAATCCCCAGCCAGGGAGGTGACCCACATGCCGTGGTAGACCACTTCTGACCTACCAGCTATTCCTCTCAGCAGTGTATTTCAGTCTGCCTATTCTGCTCCCCATTCTGTCTCTGGTGAATGCTTTCACCCCCTGTACCTCTGGCCTGTACCCCAGACCTTGTGTACATAAATAAATAAATCTTAAAAAACTAAATAAAAATATTAAAAGGAAGAGAATGTAAACCAAATACAAGACAGTGGGTTAGAGAAGGAAAGAAATGGGAGAGTAAAAGGGAGGGTCATGGACAGATGAGTGTCATTGTTACCATCTGTTTCTTGAGCCGGGGGTAGTCTCGCCACCCCATATAATAAGAATATATATAATACAGTTCTATATAGTAAATGCAATATACATAATGTATAATAACAGCAGGCTATTCTAAGGCTAATGATAAGAATATATCAGTAAAGGATTATGATTACTCCAACTCTGGATGTTGGATGCTGTGTTACAACAAATAAAAATAAAGTCTGCCCTCTCAGCTGACCCTAGTTCTTATTTTTGCACTTCCTCCCACAGACAGTACTAAGGGGTCACTGCAACCTTGAGCTTGGCAATAGGGTTGCTAGCGCAACGCCCGGCAGGAAATGAACTGGGGGATGAAGCCATATCTGCTTGAACACTGTTCTCAATATGTCCTTTGTGGTAAGGGTTTCCAAGAACCAGAGGAGCAGTTGAAGGAGCTGAGCAACTTTTACCAGAAACATACCCCTGCCCCACCCCCGCCTTCTCTTTACCGCCTTCAGCTCTTGCTCTCCACTCAGGTCCAAGTGAAGGGTAGTTCACAAGGATCAGTAAAGACTATTTCCATAGAACAGCACAAGGTACCCACTCCTTGACCGTTTCCTGGTTTGAAAAGTGCAGAAGATGCTAGCCTCTGTGCATTTCTCTGTTCAACCTGTCCTGTTCAGTGCCTTGCTGTACAGGTGAACCAAGTGAGCTCATCCTTCAAAGTCCAGATGAAATGCCACCTCCTCTTTGAAGTCTTCCCAGGTTACTTAGCCAAGGGCAGTAATAACTCCACCTGCCACCTCCTATGTGATCATAAAAAAAATTGTATTTTTTAAAAAAATATAGCATGCAATATTTAAGGCAAACCAAAAGCTATAAAGAAAAATGCAAACACTTTGGTCTTCGCAGTCTGGCTTATGAAATAAAACAGTGCCCCAAAAGTTGAAGCACCTTGGGTAGATGCTCCTCTTCAAATCACAACATCCCTTTGACTGGGAATTTATTGCCCATACTTCTTAGCATTTTAATTACATATGTATGAATCCTTAAGCAGAAGCACTAGTACCCATTTGGATGTGAGTATCACATTTGTTGGGATGTTGTTATTTCATTTCATCGTCCTAATTATCCAATCTTAGGCTATGTCTAGAGATTGATCTATTTAAAGACTAATAGATAGATCTAAATTTAATCTAAATAATTTAGAGATTAATCTCACAAAGGTATAATAACATGCCCAAGTCATCTAGGCAAGTTCTGTGGTCTTAACCTGAGTACTGTGGACATATTTTTGTTTGCTCTTTAGCTCTCTCTTCACACTAGATTTTAAACTGTCCATGTGCAGACTAAATATGCTCTTTTGAGCCCTCTCTGGTGGCTCAACAGGTTAAAGCACAGCACTGTGAGGCTGTCCACAGACACTGCAGCATGAGTTCGATTCCTGGCTGGAAGCTGACCCACATGGTACAGCAGACCTCTCCTGACCTGCCTCTCCTGACCTGCCCCCTGCACCCTTCAGCAGTGTATTTTGGTCCATCTGCCTATTCTGCTCCCTACTCTGTCTCTGGTGAATCCTGTCACCCCCTACATCTCTGGCCTGTACCTCAGTTCTTGTATGCATAAATATTTAAAAATAAATAAATATGCTCTTTCACCCTTCCCATACAGTCCCTAACATCTTGCACCCCGTAGGAGCAGTTAGGAGCACAGTTTGTGTTTCTTCAAAAAGACAGTCTCCCATCACCCTGCAGTCTCAACAAATGACAGGGCATTTCCACTTCAAGGGGAAGAGTGGACTTCACTGTATTTCTTTAGTTTGGAGCAACTATAAATTGCTCAAGTGGGAACTTTACAGAAAGGATGAGGTATGCAGCCCTCAAGGGGATGGGAGTTTGTGTTTTGCAGGAGGAAGAAGGGACTATAGAAAAGAGGAACTCAGAAACTATCATCCCCCAGAACCAAAAAATCCTTCCTTCCTCTCCTGCAGCCACGTGGGGGCTGAGTAAGGGCTTGGGGTCTAATTCCAGCTTAAGGGTAGAGAGTGGAGAATCCAGAGTACTGTGGGTTGGGTCCTCATACAAGCTCACTAGAACATCTGGGCTGGTGTCCAAAGGGTGTGTGCAAGAGACCGACCAGGAGCAAAGATAACCCACAAGGAAGGATGTTAGAATATGCTGATGCTCCCGAAGAAAAGTAACCAATTTAAAAATATTTAATGCAAATTGACAGAAATCACTCCTACGTATTCAGAGACCTCCTAAACTGGATTCCTGGGTTCTTCCACTTTCTAAACACTGACAGTGGACAAGGGGCTTCAACAGATTCCTCAAAGAAACCAGACTAAAGATCCTAATTACCCCAGCACAAGTGCTAGGAAAAGGGCAGTATACAAACCCTTCCAACAAGGTTTTTGGAGGAAAAAACCTGGGTAAAAAGGAAAAAATGAATTTTCACCCATCAGCTATTGCTGAACCACACTAAGTGTGAAAAGAACTTGAATCAAGAAGTAATACAAGTAGATAGCTTTTTAGTAAACTTACCATATATTAAGGGCAAATCATCAAAACATTTAATTAGTAAGACAGTTGGGGAAAAGCTTCAGTTATTAGTTCCAACACCAGGCCCAAATCTGGTTACCACTAGGTCAGCCCTCTCCAGTAGAATCCGACAAGGGGGATCTAGTCTTACTGCCACGAGTGACAGTACCTGGGAAGACAGCCACATTTGACTGAATAGTCCGGCTTTAGAATTTGGTCCTTCAGTCCTAATCCACAAAGATTGACCCCTCCTGTCTCCTGGGCCCTACGGACGTTTTGGAATCTCCTGATGAAAGAAGCCAGAGCTAAGCTGAAAGTTGTTCCTCCTAACCCAGGATCTCAGTGCTCATGAAGTGTCCAATTAATACACATTAGCAAACCTCCGCAGGGACCACACTTAGAAGCCATGAGTTAAGACAAAAGGTTTTTATTCAAAAAACGCCAAGTATAAAAAAAAAAAAATAAGATCTCTTTTATTCCCCTGTATAGTATTTCACTCAGATAAAACCAGCAGGCTACATGCTGCTCAAAACACAGCCCCAGAGAGGATCCGGAAGGCACACCATCCAGAACTGCTTTTCATATAACTATCCTATGTACACCGCCAGCAACACCGCCCCGCCCCCACCCCCCAAGGTCCCACACCCACTCCGGGAAGCAGGCAGGGCCGGTGGCAGTCAGGGAGCTGCGGCCGCTGTCCTGCTGAGTCCCGTCACCCTAATAACAGAGCAAGCAGTCGCAGCCCTCCCCCAAAAGGTCCAAGTCAGAGGAGGAAAGGAGGAAAGAAAACTATGGCAGCAGCCGTGGAAGCTTGGAGCAGGAAGGGAACCAAATAAATAAATAAATAAATACATATTGTTGACCTCCAGGTTAGAATGCGCACCTTTTCCAAAAAAAAAAAAAAAAAGTAAAATAACTTAAAAGGCAAAATTAAAAAAAATTAGATCAACTACAATCCTTTTGTACACTACCATGCCAACTGTACACACATTTACAGTTTTTCTGATGATTTGCATTGTTTGTGCATTTTTTGTGTGTGAGGTCCTGGCTTTGAAACAGTTATGTAAAAACCAAAAAGGAAGACCAGTTCACTCGGAGTTTTACTAAAGGAGGCAGAAAAAAGGGCAGGTGGCTCAGCATTTGGCCCTGTAAGCCTCTTCCATGGCACCTTTCATATGTAAGATGGGGGAAAGAGATGGGGGGAAGAAAAAATGGGGAACCAAACCCAGGCAGATTTTTGGAGAAGCAGCAGGTAAGAGGCAAGTTCAAGTATTTCTCCCAGCACAGCCGGAGTCCCCACGAAGGCACTCAGAAGAGTCGGAAGAGGTGACAGGGACTTAAAATGGTGATAGTCCTACCCACCCCACCCCATTCTCCCCCTACCCGACCCATCTCGGCATTCAGCAGAACTTGTGATGAAGGAAAGTTTCATGGCAGGGTTCTGACCCACTCCCACCCCACCCCCCGCCCCGGGGATTTTTGCCGATTCCAGCAACGCTGGACACCTATGAGAAAGAGCATCTACAGGAAGAGTTGGGAGGACACCTGGAGCACAGTCTCTTCCCCCACTATCTGGAGGCAGCCTCCAGGGGCCTGGGGTCTGGAATGAGTTGTAAATGTTGTTCCTGTATCAAGCACTGTCCTGTTTGGCGAGAAGTGTCACTGGAAACAGAAACTTCCTTTCCCTCAAGTATCTGACAGGGAAGGGAGGATCTGTGAGAAAAGCTGCTATTTGCTGGGTCCTGATGAGAGGCTGTGGAGGTGGATTTCAGCAGTTTCCTGCGGCAGGAGGACATCCTGCATCCATGGATGGTTCTGGATATCTTCGAAGGAGGGCCGATCTGATGGTCTCAAGGCCAAGCACCATCTAATGAGATGCTGGCACTCTGCAGTGAGCAAACAAAGACAGGGGTTATGAATGACTCAACTTGTTTTTGCAATGCAAAGTTCTTCCCATTTGCTTTCAGGGGCCCAGAAGTCTAGAGTCCAGAGGCCAGAGCATTTTCAGGAACTCGTTCTTCAATGAGAACGTGGTAACTAACATCTGGAGACAGACTGCTTTCAGCTAAAAAAGAGCTCTCTTCTCAAACCTGTGGTTTTTAAACTTCAATAGCTGGGGCCTTTCCCACGACACCCACTCACCAGAAATAGGAAGGATGATGACAAGGGATTTTGATGACACATCACTGAGCGTGATGAGGTGATTCAATTCACCTACGAACTTACAAATATGAACACCACCCACAATGAGGTCACTGGATGTGAAATATTCAGAGCCTGCCTTAAGGGAGAAAGAAGGCTAAAGGAGCCCTCTACCTTTCACTCCCTAGCAAACAGCCAGCAGTTGAGGGAGCAGAACTCTGCTGGCACTGAAACCTTTCAGTGGAAAGGTCATTTCTCAAGTTTCAAATACAATTCATTCTTCCCTGGTGCCAGCTTCTGACCTTGGACTCTGCTTTTCTCGAAGCCTCTGCTAGAAAGTGAAACTCTGACACTTAAACTGTCCTAAGCACCAACAGCTTAATTCCTCCCCTCCACCTTCTCAACAAAGGGCCTCCCAGAAGTTACCTGAAGAGACCCGCTGCCTGAAGAAAACTTGGCCCCTGATGATCTCCTCATCATGCTCAAAAGGAATATCGCCACAAACCATGTCGTACAGCAGGATCCCCAGGGACCAGACGGCCGCCGACCTGCCATGGTAGCGATGGTAGCGGATCCACTCTGGAGGGCTATACACTCGGGTCCCTGTGAGTCAGGGGAATAGGAAGGGCAAAAGCACACTTTTAGCAAAAATAAAACACAGAGCAACTGTGTAAGTGTATGCTGAGTAACTCTTTTTAAAAAATCACCACCCTTCTCTCAGGAGCTGAGTGCACTCCATTTTTACCCCTGGGCTAAAGGGGTGGGTCAGGGCTGATGGCAACCTTCCAACCCAAAGCTTTACCACCTCTCTCCACCAATCCAGACCACAAGCTGAAATTCTTCACAAATCACTCCAAGAAACAAACAGGGTTGGCCGCAGACCCAAAGCCTGAGGCCTGTATGTGGCAGGACCACCCAATGGGAGAAGGGATGACTGTCTCCACAATCAAGGGAGGTAGCCCACAGACTGTCCTTAATTTGCATTCTGTTGGGGGAAGAGTTTGGGTGAGATTGTCATCTGAGATGAGCCAGGTGAGGACATCTGCACAATGTCCTAAGCCAGGGTGCCCTTTGGGCCGCTTTTCTCTCCGCCCTCTTGAGTGCAGACACCCACATCTCTTCCTCCCCACGCAGGGAAGATAGAGCTGCAGGGCTGGTTTGAAACCACGTGATTCCTGTTTACAAACTTTGGGTTGTAAAAAAAAAAAGTTGGGGCCATCCCCTTGGTGCTCACCAGGGGGCAGCAAAGACTCGAAGGAAAAAACCGGGAGGACTGGGCCAGCCATTAGCTGTTAATTTAAAAAAAAAAAAAAAAGAAAAGGCAGCCCAACCCAGCGTCCTCCAAGGGCAAATAAACACAAACCACAAGCCCCAGTCACAAGTTTTGAAAGGCTGTCGTTTGTTAAACTAAACCGCTCAGATGATGACCCACCCTCCTCCGCTTTGATCTCTGCCTCTCCATTCCTTCTTTTCTGAAAGAAACCGCTCCAAGCCCCTCCCTAGGATAGGTTTTCATCCTCTGAGGAGACACCCAACTCATTTTCAAACCAGCAAGAGATCTTATTTCACAACATTCATTCCCGACTACCTCACCCCACAACACACACAAATACACACACCAAATCAACAAAATGAATTATTGAGTGAAACTACTGCTTCTATTCCTTATCTGCCCCCCAGATCAAAGGGGCGGAAAAAAAAAGAAACGGCAGCTCTTCAAAACTACCTTAGAGAAAACTAAGTCCCTTATAAAACCAAACTGAAATAACAAAACCAGCGTCAATTTTCATCTCTCCCGCCCTCCCCTCCTCCCCCCCGATCCTGTCCTTTAACTGGCGGTGAAACTGGGTCAGACTTCAGAAATCTGGGCTACGGCCGGTTGTCCACAACCTCTTATTCATCGGGAACGCTCAAAACCCACTGAATTCCACTCAAAAATAAAATCGAGCCAGAAACATTACAGGTTCAGCTGCCTGGGAACCTCGGGTTTACTACGCCGGGAAGCTCGTTCGCCCCACCCCTGCCAGCAGCGAGCCAGGCGGCCCGATGACCTTTACAAAGGGCCTCTCGGAGAGGGACGCTGGCCGAGGCCTCCGGGCCTGGCCGCGTCACCTGGCAGCCCCCTCCCAGGCTGCTCCCTCCCCGGCGGGGCTCACCATCGAAGTCCGTGTAGACCGTGTCCTTGAGCAGCGCCCCCGACCCGAAGTCGATGAGCTTGAGCTCGCCGCGATTGAGGTCGATGAGGATGTTCTCGTCCTTGATGTCGCGGTGGAGCACCCCGCAGTTGTGGCAGTGCCGCACGGCCTCCAGCACCTGCCAGAAGAAGCTGCGGGCCAGCTCTTCATGCAGGGCCCCCCTTTCCGTGATAAAGTCGAAGAGGTCTTGCACCGGCTCGGGCCTCTCCAGGATCAGGACGAAACTGTCGGGCCTCTCGAACCAGTCCAGGAGCCGAATGACGCCGGAGAAGCCCGAGCTCACCTTCTTCAGCAGGACCACCTCCATGGGCACTCGGGTGCCACTGGGCTGCCGGGGCGAGGGAGGTGCGTCAGGGCGGGAGTCCAAGGGTGCCCCTCACCCCACCCACCTGGGGGTCGCTCCCTCCCGGGCACTCACCAACTCTCCCCAGTCGGAAATCCGGTCCTTCTCCACGTGCTTGATGGCCACCTAGAGCCCCCCCAAGAGAGCCTCCGTTAGGTCATGTCGCGGGGGCCGAAACACACCCATGCGCCCTCCCCGCGGCGGGGCGCCCGCTCACCGGCAAGTTGTCGGCGACACGGATGCCCGAGTAGACCGAGCCGAAGCCGCCGCTGCCCAGAAGCGGGCCCACCTGGTACTGCGACTCCAGGGGCTCCTTCTCCTTGCCTGGGGAAGGGAGAGGCACCGGGGGTTCAGGGCCGGCCCGAGCGCGAGCCCCCCGCGCCCACCCCCGGGGCCCAGCCCCCGTCGCTCCCGGGGCTGGGGAGGGCGCTCACCGGGCGCCAGCTTGGTGGCGTGCAGGTCGCCGCAGGGCGCGGCGCGCAGGTGGGCAAGAGAGTTGATCTTCGACAAGAGCATCCCAACCTCCAGGGTGTCGGCGGCGGGGCTGTGTCTGGAGGAGCTGCGGCAGGAGCTGGGGCTGGGGTTGCGCCGGAGGCTGTGCCGATGGCGGGGACTGAGGCTGCGGGTGGCGTTGCGGCTGTGG
>NW_004567102.1:4652565-4675706 GCF_000260355.1 Condylura cristata | reverse complement strand
AGCCAACCAGGAGCCGACTGATCTGCATAAGGCTGCAAGCCCCGCCCCGCCCTCGCGGTCAGAATGGTCTCTACGCCGCCACGACGTGGCGGGAAGGAAAAGGCGCCAAAATGGAGGGGGAGGGGCGCGGGGCGTGAGGGGAGGCGGGAGCTGAGTGTGGAGCCGCGAGAGGAAGGATGGGGAGGGGCGTATCGATTCAAACCCAAACAATAACAAAGCCATCAAAGGCCGCCCCAGGCAGGCGCTGCGGCTCTTGGTTTTCGGAGGTTTTTGGGTCAAGGGCTCGAGTTGGAGCATAACAAGTTGCACCGAGACGACGGGCTCTGGTGTGTCAGGCGGGGAGGCCCGGCGGCCGCGCGCCCGGCGTGAGGGACTGTGTGTGGGGATGCCGACGAGGGTGGTCTTTTCTGTGTGACTCACACCCGAGACCTCCAAGTCGGCTTGGGCGGGTTGACGGAGTTTTCTGTGGGCTCGGTTTGGGTCCTGGGGGTGGGGGGGGGGGGGGCCGTGTGTCGGGGGCGCGTGGGGGGGCGAAGGATCTGCGAGATGTGAGTCACGGCGGCTTCGCCGAGCGAGTGGAGGTGTCACAGGCCTGAAATAAAGCTGGGGAGAGCTCGCTTCTTCGGGGGAGGGGTCCGGGCGGCGGGGGTCACCGCCCGCGAAAAGATCGGCCCCCGGCTTCTCAGGCGGGTCTTGGCCAAACGCAGGAAGGTACCAGTGAGTCCTGACTGCCGAGAAGTGATGTGTGTCAGAGGGCCGGGTAGAAAGGAAATCACGAAACAAATGTTAGTATTATGATGCCAGATGCTGTCTCAGCTCCTTCTGTGCGGGCGGGAGAGAGGAAAATTCCTCATCTCGAGCCGGGGTGGGAGGGTGCGCCTGATTAAATCAGAGTTTTCGCGTCGCAGTCACCCTTTCATCAGCCGATTCTTAACAGCCAGGCAATACTAGCGATTATTGGAAGCCCCGGCCCCGTCTCAAAGGAAATCCCCCCTCTCCCTGCCCCCTCCGTGGAAATAACGCGCAAAACGGACCCACTCGATTTTCCTCCTTTGTTCCTCTTAAACTTCATGTAGAGTTGATAACGACGTGTGAAATGAGTGAATTAAAATTCTGTGTAATCCATAAATTGAATTGTCAGTGGCCTGAGTAATTGAAAGCTAACTAGATCCCATTTTAGTTTTTCAAGTTCCTGCCATTTAAAGGATAAATGAGGAGGTTTGAGGATTTATCTGTCTAGCTGCAGTCATTAGTGAATTTCAATGTTTCCTTCAAAGTTTTGTACAGTGCTTGTTTTAGAACGCTGCTCAGACATTTCACAACTTGAATGGGTTTATATAAAATAGTAACATAGTTTCCTTTTATACTGTGGCCTTCGTTTGTTTTTGTTGACGGGGGAAACACAAGGGAACAGAAATTAAGCCCTTTTTACAGATGAGGAAAATGAAACTTAAGTAGGAGGACATAGGGTCACACAGTAGCTAAAGAAGGAAGAGATGGAATGACCCGAGCTCCCTAACACCCAAACTCTCCTCCTGCCAGGACTAAAACTGTCCTTGGTACTGACTAGGTAGTCAGTACAGGTCTGTGACCTCTGCCTCCATCCCCTCTGCCCTTTTTTTCCTTTCTGGGGGATTCCCATTCACCAGGTACTTCCCCAGTCTCTGCAGAGGCACTCAGCCCCTTCTGAGAGTGCCCTCTCCTCTTTTGTCTTTCCACCCATCAGGACACAATGATACCAATAGCTCCACCATACTCATGATTAAAGGCATTTTTTATCAATAGTTCCACCACAGATTGCTAAGCAAATGCCATGCATTTGTTCATGGTCTATTCTACTCACCCCACAGTCATGCTTGTTTTCAAATCTCTTTGTTAATTAACATTTCAATTATTTATACCTGATCTCCCTATCCCTTCAAGGTCTACCTTATCCAACAATGGTTAATGAAGGGAGAACAAAGTGGGCCCTAAAGAAAATGCACAATTAAAGCATTTTTTAAAAAACCAATTTTAGGTAAACAGGTTTAGGGAAAATAAAGGTTAGGAGCAAGATCTTTAAACTGAATTAACCCACTTTCAAATCCCGGATCTGGCTCCTACAGTTATGTAACCTTTGTCAGGTTATTGTTCAAAAATTTTTAGACTCTGAATATAAATAATAACAGCACCTTATAGGGTTGAATACACAAAATTCTGCATGTAAGACACATAGTTTAGCTATGATAACAATAATGCCTTTTGTGAGCATGGCAATGAAGAATAATAATTTTGGAATGGTCTTGTGCCTTTGGAGGTTCTAAAGGTGAAATGTTGTATAAATAGTTTCATTTTAATCATCTTGGGAGAGAATATGATTTAAAATAGTTGTATACATTAAATTGAGTTCAACCTTTTTCATTCTCCCTAGATCTTCATAAGGCTAAATATTTAATTAGTTAGAGCTTAAGTGATTAACATTTAATATGGCTGCTTTATATGGTGGGTGCTTCACAGCTGGAAGTTACAAAACATGGACCTTGCTTGGCAAAGAATTTTTATTTACTTAAAACTGCTTTGAAGATAAATGTTAAACATTTGAGTATGTTTTGTGTTAAAAGTTACTCTTTGAGGGTACTGAACTGGTGTTTTCATTCATCAAAACATGGTTTTAATAATAAAAACAAACCCCACCTGTGCTGTCTCAAAGAATCTAACAAAGAATCAGAAACATCACACAGTAATAACTAAATGACAAGTGCTTTTGGAAAGATAAAAGCCATGATTGTGCTAACAATTCTGTGAAAATAGAAGAATATGTTTTTGTTAATTTGAACAATAGCCAAATTAATTCTTTGGTGGTTGCCTTTTGCCACCTGATATGGGTTCAATCAAAGGAAAGACTTAGCAATTTCTGTAATCACAGAAGCTTGGAAGTGTGAAATGGATGCCAGGACACTGTTTTTTAAAATAGCTGAATCTAATTGATGCACCTCTAGAACTAGGTCTAAATCAGGTGAAATAATTTGGGTCTGCATGTCTTGTTTATCTCAAAAAATGACTGCACTTTTTAAAGTTTAAACTTAAATTGCATTGTTCACCATGGCTTATAATTTCGCTCTCTCCTTGTTTGATGAAATAAAAAGGGGGAAATTTGGAGGCAACTATAGTACATTTTACCCCTATACTTTAAAACATCCCCATTTACCTCAATAGTCATAAAATTATTTAGAAAAAAATAAAAAATTATATAAAAACCCACTACAGGGTGGCTCAGGGGTTAACATCTCATTGCTATCAAACTATTGCCAATGCCCAGCCAGGGAGCTGACCAACATGGTCCACCAGACCTCTCCTGTCCTGCCTGCTGTTCCCCTCAGCACTGTATTTCAGTAGGTCCTCCTATTCAGCTCCCCACTCTGTCTCTGGTGAATCTTCTCACTCCCCCCACCTCACCTCTCACTTACACCCCAGTTCTTATATGCATAAATAAATAAAAGTAAATATTAAGAAAAAATTCATTACAGACAGTAAGACATGATTTTAAAAGACTAAAACCCTTTTAAATTTTAATAATTGTAATAGTGGTAGACAACTAAAAAATCCAGTGTCCCAACTTCAGAGAATCTACATAGTCAAGTTAAAACGGTTTCTTTTCCTTGGTAAGATGTGACATTTGTTTCAAGTTTATAAATCTCTTTTAGTCATTTTTCAATTTCCTCAGCAAGGTTGGAGGGAAAAGGGTTTTTATTTTCCAGTAAAGTATACTTAGATTTATTAACAATTCATTAGTTTTTCTTTATAGAAATGAAAGTAATCTGGATGTATTTTGGAATTTTACACATTCAGTGCTGTCAATTTGAGTAAAAATAATCAATATTTATTGATGGCCCTGGACATAAAGATTTTATAGTTCCTGAGCATTTGTGGATAGGTAAGAACCATAAAGGAGTAGCTTAGAAAGTAGAACATCTACAGGAAGCCTGGAATCTATTATAAAATACCTTACAGGCCTCACTGGTGGCTCCGGGGTTAATGTCCTGGGTTAAAGACAGCATCTTCAAGCTATCCACAGTTACTGCAGCAAGAGTGCAATCCTGGCCAGAGAGGTGACCCACATGGCACAGCAGACCTCTCCTGTCTTACCCACTGTTGCCCTCAGCAACGTATTTCAGTAGATCCATGGGTTCTGCTTCTCTGGTAAATCCTCTCACTGCCACCACCCCTCCCCCAACTCTGGCTTATACCCCTACTTCGTGTATGTATACATAAATAAAAATAAATCTTCTTTGAGCACTCAATTAGAAGCCTTGGATCAAAAAGAACAGGTATGTAAAAAAAAAAAAATCCTTCCTATGCGACTGATAAAAATGGGACCATTGTGTGGGTAAAAAGAGAAAGAGCTAAAGATATCAGATGTTTGCACTTGGTAAAGGGATTACCTGCTATCTCTTAAAAACTGAATTGCTGATGTGAGACTTGGAAAAGCCACAAAGTACATAAGAATATCTAAGTAAAGGGAAAAAATGTTTCAAACAGGCTTCATAGAACAACTTGATATGCACTAGAAAGATGCTAACAAAAACATTGGTACATCTCATTTGTCTGTTAATAGCATAGAGCAACTAGATTATAAATATTGGGTTGTTGCAAAATCATGACACATTTTTGCAAATATGTTATGACTTTGCCCACAACCCAATAATGTAGAGGGCAGAACCCATCTCATTCTTCCATGGAACATAAAGGCAAAGTGCTACAAATGGATCAGATAAAGGGACAAAGAGATATAGATAGTTGGGCTCTTCCTGGTGGCGCAAAGGATTAAGGCAAAGCATTGTGAAGCTAACCACTGCCACTGCAGCACAAGTTCGATTCCTGCCCAGGGAAGTGACTGACATGGAGTAGCAGACCTCTCCTGTCCTACCCATTGCTCCCCTCTGCGGTATATCTCAATCAATCTGTCTGTTCTGCGCCCGTCTCTGTCTGGTGAATCCTCTCACCCACCTCACCTCTGGCCTGGATCCCAGTTCTTGTGTGCATTTTTTTTTTAATCTTAAAAAAGAGAGAGAGAGAGCAGCTAACAATGAGTAGGCCCTAAAGACGTGCTAGGTATTTTTCTAGGCATTTTATTTGGAACCTTATATAAATTATTATCATCACTTGTTTACAGATAAATATACACAAACTAAAGGAATTAGTGCAAGGCCACATAGCCAAGTGGTATCCTACTTACCACACCATGCTGCTACTTACCACACCATGCAGAAATACAAATTTAAGAGATTTAACAGAGGATTCTATGATTAAGTTCACGGAGGGTGTCATCCACAAAGGCTTCAGAGGTCAAAGGGGTCAGGGAATGCTCCATGGAGGATATAGAGATTAACATGCTTCTTAAAGGCACGTAAGATATGAATAGAAAGGAGAAAGGAATGAAGTGAGTAACATCAGGAATCCCAGCAAAAGATGCTTTGTATAATATGCTTTGTGTTCCCTAACTTATGGGAAATGAGTGAATAAATGTTTCCTTAAATAAATCAAAGGCAGAAAGCCAGAGAGAGAAGTCAGTAGGCCCTCCTGATGTCATCCTGTAAAAGGTGAAAGAGATGAAAAAGATGAAAGACTTTATTTCAATCTTTATTGAAAAAGAAACTAGGAAGATTCTCTATTCAAGTCATTTCTTGAAGCCTACGATTTAGGAATAGGAAACTTACACTGTGGTTAACCCATAGGGTAGTTAAGCTCCAAGTGACAAAGAAGATATGCATTAACATGATTGGATAAAATCCACTCAGTTATTTGGAGAAACTTACGTTTTCAGTATACATTTCCTCTTTCCAGCGCTGTTTTAGTTCTCTTTTAAAGCTGTGTGCTGCTAAGTAAACATGGACAGTTCACCACAGCCAGGACTAGAACACCCACGCCACTAGCACAGGAGCATATTTATGGCCTTCCATATATGACTTTGTCAAAGATTATTTGACTGCCTGAGTACAATTACACTCACTCTGGAGAACTCAGGAGCTGTGCTGCCCTCTTTATAGAAATGGTGCTACTTATCCCTGGATAGTTTCAGCCTGTTTCTGTGTTCAGTGATGCTACTTTATTAGAGAGACGCCCACTCACTAGATCATAATAGGACTTATCATTGGCAGTCATCAGCATTATCTCTGAAATCCCTCATGAATGGGAGTTGTCTTGGCAGAAGCTAGTGCCCTGTGGAGGGCTGTAAAGACAGCAGACACTCACATTTGATCCCAAGTCACATACATAACCCATTAACTCAGGGCCACTGGACTTTTTTTTTTTCTCCAGATTTATTTCATTTATTTATGCATACAAGACCTGGGGTGTAGGTCAGAGTTGGGGGAGTGGGTGAGAGGAGTGGGGAGACAGAGTGGGGAGCAGAACAAGTTGATTCACTGAAATACACTTCCGAGGGGAGCAGCAGGTAAAACAGGAGAGGTCTGCTGGGCCATGTGGGTCAGCTCCCTGGCTGGGGATTGAACTCGTGCTGCAGTGGCTGCTGATAGCTTCATAGTGCCGAGACTTAGCCCCTTGTGCCACCAGGGAAGCCCCATTTGACTTCTTATTGTTTCTCTTTATCATCGCACCAACAGTTTTTAAAGTCATAACAACAAGCCATATTTTCTTTTTATATCTGACACTATCATATCCTTTTATTTCCTAAGAATTCACTGCCCTATTATACATCACCTTTAAGAGTAGAAAGCATGAACTGAGCATGAATTGAGCATTCACCATGTAAGGCCCCACATTTCCCCAGTGAAACAATAAGTTATTCAAGTACAAATTTTTAAAGTTGGGCCCTCCCTGGTGGCCCAGGGGGTTAAAGCACAACACTGCAAAAGCAAGCCACAGCCACTGTAGCAAGAGTTCCATCCCTGGCAGGGAGGTGACCCACTTGGCACAGCAGACTACTCTTATCTCACCCACTGCTCCGTTCAGCAGTGTACTTCGTCATTGTTCTACTCCTCACTTTGCTTCTGGTAAATCCTCTCACCATCCCTGCACCTCTGGTCTGTACCCCAGTTCTGCATGCATAAATGAATAAATCTTAAAAAAAATCTATTTATTTAAAGTCAATATAGTTCCCTTTAGGAGGTACTTCTGGGCGGGGCAGGGAACCTGGAACTTCCCCTTTTCCTGGGGACCACCCTGTTACACAAATTTTTTAAAAAAGATTTATTTACTTATGCATACAGAACTGGGGTACAGGCCAGAGGTGCGGGGCAGTGAGAGGCCTCACCAGAGACAGAGTGGGGAGCAAAACAGGCAGATCGTTGAAGTACACTGCTGAGGGGAGCTGCGGGCAGGTCAGGAGAGGTCTGCTGCGCCATGTGGGTCACCTCCAGGGGGGAGATCAAACTTGCACTAAGGCAGCTGCTTGCAGTGCGGCATCCTAAACCATTGCGCCACCAGGGAGGCCATATTACACTAATTTTTTAAAAAACCAACTCAAAAGAGAACACATCTAAGATTGTGTGAATCTCCCCTGCCTTAATCTTTGCCACTGCCACTTTTATTATATACTGTGCTGAAAAGACTGGTGCCTGCTAGCTCTTTAAAAACAGTTTTCAGGGCCCTCCCTGGTGGCGCAGCGGGCTAAAGCACAGCACTGAGAATCTAAAGCCGCTTCCGCATGAGTTCGATTCCAGCCTGCCCCGGAGGTGACCACATGGCGTGGCAGACCTCTCCTGACCCGCCCGCTGCTCCCCTCAGCAATGTACTTCGTTGATCTGCCTGTTCTGTTCCCCACTCTGTCTCTGGTGAAGCCTCTCACCGCCTCTGAGCCTCTGGCCTGTACCCCAGTTCTGTATGCACAAATAAATAAATCTTTAAAAAAAAAAAAGTCTTCAGAACAAATTTTTGCCTTTCTCAGAAAGTACTTTTATAAATTAAGATGGTTAATTTCTAAACCAAAGACTTAGAGAAGTGGGTATAATCTAATTTACAGAGATAAAATCTAGTATCTATTGAGCATTTACTATATGCTAAACGATTTTTCTAATTATCACTTTATGTACCATCTCTGTGGTATACTTATGATAGATAGCTATTCGTATGACATACACTTTTTTTAATCCTCTTCATTGTTATCATACCCAGGAGGGTAAATAACTAGCCCAGGTCCACAGGTGAGAGGTGCAAACCCTAAGTCACGGAACACATGCCCAGGAAAAGAGACCATGTATGAGGTAGCACTTTGTGTGTTAGAGGTCACACTCAGAGCACCGAGGGCCACAAGCCAGATTAAATAAAATCAGGAAGCAAGGTAATGAATGGAGAGACAATAGAGTCAGTGGATAATTTCCTTCAATATTGTGCCCAAGAGAAATGAATGGAGACTGGAACAATGTTAAAAGTTTTTTTTTTAAAAGATATATTTATTTATGCATATAAAATTGAGGTACAGGCCAAAGGTGTTGGGGGGGGGGAGGATTCACAGGAGACAAAGTGGGGAGCAGAACAGGCAGTGTGGATCCTTCCTGGTGGTGCAGTGAGTTAAAGCACAGCACTGTGAAGCTGGAGGCAACCACTTCAGTGCGAATTCAACCCCCCATCCTGGAGCTGACCCACATGGTGCAGCAGACCTCTCCTGTGCTGCTCCCCTCAGCAGTATATTTCAGTAGATCTGCCTGTTCTACTCCCTACTCTGTCTCTGGTGAAGCCTCTCACCGCCCCTGCACCTCTGGCCTGCACTCCAGTTCTGTATGCATAAATAATTTTTTTTTAAGTTAACAGTGTGAGTGAGGGGTGGCAGAGAGAGTGCCTGTGGAAAATGGAAGCTGCTAGCAGCTAAGCATAAGACTGAGGATTAGTGCCTTCTTTTGAGTGAAAACTGATGTTTAGAGTAGGTAGGCAGGCATCACTGTGCCTTCAGCAAGAGTGACAGAGTGAGTCAGTCAATCAGCGCACATTTGATGAACAGCTATTATGTTTCAGGTACTGTGCTAAATGCCACATAGAGGCAACATATGGTTCCAGTTTCGACTGAAGTCTTTTTACCCTACTAAGACAACAGCAGAGGGATCATAAAGATTAGAATGAAGCTTCAAGATCTTCTTGTTTAATCTTTCTAGTTTTATAAATGACCAGAACCGAATCTCAGAGTCAGAGTTCCCACAGCATTTTCAGAGCAAAGATAGAACCCACACTTGCTTGCTACCCCAGGCTCCATGGTCCTCTATAAATATAATTAGTAATTAAAGGTAATATTTACCAAGTAGCAAATTAATGATATAGGCAATGCATCACTGCTTACCACCATATGTTTACAAGCCCAAGGTCTAAATGCTGTAACTTTTTCTGGGGAATTTTTAGGCGCAAAGGGACTTTCCCAGTCGTCTGCTTTAGCAGGGAAACAGAAAATGGCCCCTCGGTGATCTGGGAGCACCTGTGCCTTCTCCGTCACACACGTCACTTGTGATCTTGATACGTCTAGTTCAGTGGTTTTGAAAGTGTGTGGTCTCCAGACCAGCACCTGGAAACTTGTTAGAAATGCAAATTATTAGGCCCACTGAATCAGAAACTCTGGTTGTGGCGCCCACTCATCTGTTTTAACCAACCCTCTAGATGACACTGGCATGTTTATGAAGTTGGAGAATATCTGGTTTCTCGAAATGATTCTCCGCAGAGATACGGTGAACTCCTTGAAGGCAAGAACCATATCGGCCGCAATTTTTCTTTTCCTAGCTTAATACCATGCCTTGAGCATAGTGGGTTGTAAATATTTCTGAAACAACTATAAGGAGTGAATAGAATAAGGTAAAGTGGCCTCTTCTCCACCTCTGGGTAACGTAAGCACCTTTAGGCTCTATTTCTATTGTGAGCTGAATAGTGCCTCCCCTGCATTCCAAAATTCATTTCATCCTAATCCCTGGCCCCCAGAATGTGTTATTTGGAGACAGGCCTTTAAAGAGGCAATTACTGTAAAATGAGGTCTATGGGGGAGGAGAACCTAATCCAATATGACTGTTGTCCTTGTAGAAAGAGGAGATAAGGGACCCCTCCTGGTGGTGCAATGGGTTAGGGTGCAGCACTGCAAGCTAACCACAGCTGCTTCAGGGCCGGTTAGATCCCCTGCCCAGGAGGTGATCCGCATGGCGTGGCAGACCTCTCCTGTCTCACCTGCTGCTCCCCTCAGCAGTTTACTTAGTGGATCTACCTGTTTTGACCCCACTCTGTCTCTGGTGAATCCTCTCACTACACCTGCTTCTCTGGCCTGTGCCCCACTTCTGTATGCAGAAAGCATAAATAAAATAAATCTTTAAAAAAGTAAGTAAATAAATACATTTCTATTGGTTAAGACACCAGACTGATACTTTGCTATGACAAAGCAGATGAATACACCCTAGCAAATGAACACATCTTGTAAAAAATACTTATAAAAAAGCTGACTCCGGGGCCTCCCTGGTGTCATAAGGGTTAGGTCTCCCTACTATCAAGCTATTCCCAGACTTGGAGCTAACCCACATGGCTCAGCAGACCTCTCCAGTCTCACCAGCTGCTCTCCTCAGCAGTATATTTCAGTAGATACGCCTGCCTGCTCCCCACTCTGTCTCTGTGAGTCCTCTCAAACCTCCCCACCACTTTACCTTTACTTGCTAATTATATTTATATAAGACTATAGAGCCTGGGGTAGCGAGCAAGTCAGGGTTCTATCTTTGCTCTGAAAGTGCTGTGGGAACTTTGGCTCTTTTATACATACATAAGTAAGTCTTTAAAAAAAAATACTGACTCTGAAATCCAGGAACTCCCATCCAATCCTATGACAAGACAATCTTATTTTTAGATGACTCCTTAGCCATCCTTACATGTTAATCATTAGAATGTTTGTTTAAGGAATTACCCTTTCATGCTCAATATGAGCTTAGATTTTGGAGTCAGATAGAGGTGGGTTTCAATCCTGACTCAACCACTTAGAAATTGTGTAATCTTAACCTCTAAAGACTCAGTTTCCTTGTCTGTAATTTGGAGCTAATAATAGCTCCCTCCTAGACATAACTCAATAATTGGCAAGTATATCGTAGGCATTCAGTATATGATGACTTAAAAATGATAATTAACCAAATTATTCAGAATGACCTCTGGGAAATGAAATTACAGCAAAGTTTTACTGTAATGTTCGCCTCAGTTCAAGAAACATAATACTATGGAGGTTTTTCAGAAGACTACATAACGCGAGGCAGATGAAGTATTTTTCAAGA
The DNA here is from genome assembly GCF_000260355.1 of Condylura cristata. NCBI lineage: Eukaryota > Metazoa > Chordata > Mammalia > Eulipotyphla > Talpidae > Condylura > Condylura cristata. The sequence goes on along the minus strand of NW_004567102.1, from coordinate 4,664,493 downwards.
GAAAAGAGTTAGAATAGAAAGGGAAAAAAGAATATCAGGAATGTAGTTGAAAGAAGTAACACCCAAGAATAGCTGAGTATCTCCAAGGGATGAGTAATTAGACTGTGAAAAGGTAGTGATGGCTGAATTTTGACTTGTGTCCTTAGAGCTTAATGTGGCACCTAGTACTTAGTATAAACTCAGCAACAGTAGGTCAAATGAGAGGATGAATGGCTTTCTGCAAAGAGGATTATACTAATTATGCAAAGACATTTCCACCCAAGTTTACTTACACTGAACTGGTGGCTCTATAGAATTTTGACAGGGTGCAGTCAAAACTAATTTTGTTAAAGAGTTATTTAATTTATTTATGCATACAAGAGCTGGGGTGCAGACTAGAGGTGCTGGGTGGGGAGGTGTATGAGGGGTGTGGGGGGAGGATGGAGTGAGAAGATTCACCAGAGACAGAGTGGAGAGCAGAACAGGCAGATGTACTGAAACACACTGCTGAGGCCTGCTGCACCATGTGAGTCACCTCCCTAGCTAGGGATGGATCTCATGCTGCAATGGTTGCTGATAGCTTCATAGTGCTGAGACTTAACCCCTTGCACCACCTGGGAAGCCCTAGCCAAAACTAATTTTAACCTGGGAATTTCACTTTAGGTAAGAATCAAAGAAGATAATGCCAAAGGGAGGGGGTGGGGGGAGGATTATTTTTTTTTGGTTAAATATTCCGTTGTAGTAATACTGAAAATAGGGAAATCCTGGAACAGTACTCAGCGCCTCTTCAATGCACTTCTGCATTTCCCCTTCCTGCCTTCTGACTGGCCTTCCCAGATGCCCCCAAATTGTTCTGACCAGCTTCACAGACCCTCACCTGGACGGTCCATTGCTCCATACTTCTCACTCCTTAGGAGCAAGTTTTCTCATTAAAACTTACTTGTCACGTGCCTGTTTAGCTTTCAGACTCGATAAAACCAAAAAAAAATCTAATGAATTAACTTGAACTGGAGGCTAATGAAGGATAACGGCTGAATACATGCCCACTCCCGAGTGATAATTGCAGTTCAGCAGCACCTTACTCTGAAGAGTAAGTAATACATTTGAGGCCATGAGGCCTGGCCATGGGGAAAGATATTTTAAGCAGGGGGATTTCCTCAAACCCCTCAAATTACACCAGAGAGACAGCTGCCTATTCCACATGATCTGGCCAACTCCTTGGCATCCAGTTATCAGCACTCAGGGGACACCAGAGGAAATAGGTCTGTTCCTCTTCTTAACAGAGCTTGGAAGCAGTGGCTAACTACTTATGTCACTTAAAGGAAAGGGACATTTACTCTGGAATCTACCCGAAAGCACACATTCCCTGAACTTAGAGGTGGACTTTTTTTCTGCCTAACTTCTGGGGATGGCTAAGTGACGAGTGCCTAGATGAACCAAAATGAATGAGTTGGAACATGCAAACGCTAAGAAAGAACTGTAATCTACAGTTAAGCGTCACAGGTAAGAAGATCCCAGACATTGATATGAATTTATATGAACTCACATATGAGAGAACATTAAGCCTAATCATAAAAATAGCTGCCTTTTATAGGGTGTTAACTATGTTAACTGTGCTAAAGTATTTATATATTTTAAAAGATCTAGTCCCCTGATGCTGGGAAAATAGGGGTTGTTAACCTTATTTCAGATAAGGAAACTGAGGCAGACATTAAGTGACAAATCTGGGATTTGAAGCCAAGGCTTTGAACTCCCAAGTTCAGGGTTGTAAGAGATACTAGTCTTTCATATTTCAGAGTCAAAAATCTTAAAATTGAGGATCCTAGAACATCCTTTTTGATAATCCAGATCCTGGTGGCTGTTACTAAAAAGTTACTACCTCACATAGCAACCTGTTTCATACATCTGTAACTTGTGGAAAATTTTTTAAATGTTAAATTAAAATCTGTTTTTCTAACTTCCCTCTGGAAACTCCAAGCAAAACAGGGATGGAGACAGAGATTCCATGCTCCTGCTTCCTCTGCAATCTTTGCAGTAGTCCAGATCCCAGGTCTCAGGCACTCAATGTTTGATTCATCAGCAACACAGAAAAGATACACGTGCCACCTGTATCTTTCATAGATCTTGGGTCTAAATTTAGGTAAAAGGTTTGGTCCTGACTACTTATTCAAGGTACCTGTTAGACCTCACCTTAGTAAACTGTGTGACTCCTCCACAAAAGCATGGAATTAATCCAAAAATAGCAAGTGGCCAGCGTTTATTAAGATATTTCTCTGCGCCAAGAAAACCATACATACTAAGTGCCTAATATCTCTCTCACACACACACACAACACAACACTCCATGAGGCCCCTACTGCCCTACCTCCCCCCGCCCCCCCAATTCTACAGATGAGCAAACTAAGAGCTGATTATTCTGAGGTCTTCTGCTCATAATTGCATGTCTTTCTTTCTCTATGAGTGTGAGGAAAAAGTAAAGGCATGATAGCGCTTGCTGGTCCCAGAATAAAACTTGTATTTTCCCATCTCTTTGTTTATATACTGCTTCACCATTTGGCTCATTTCTTCACAAACATTTAATAAGCACCTCTCACAGGGTTAAATAAATACTTATTCTGCAGTGATTTGGAGTCTGTTAGTGATTTACAAAGTATGTAAAGAAAACTATGACACTCTGTAGACCTGATCTCTAAGGTGAGGGCAGACTTCAGGGAGGAGGTAGTACCTGAGCTGGGTCTTGAAACATAAATAGGAAGAGAGGAATCAATCAGTCTAAGGACAGGATGGGGAAATTCAAATTTCAGCAAGAGGGAACATTATGTGTAAACACCCAGAGGCTTGAATTTGCATGGACAGGAAAAAAAAAAAAAACCCAAACATTTTGTTTTAGTAAGTAGGGTCCAAAAATGTTATAAGCTTGTGATAGGGCCCTTCCTGGTGGCACAGCTGGTTGGAGCATAGCACTGCAAAGCTGGTCTTGGCTGCTTCAGTGTGAGTTCAATCCCTGGCCCCAGAGGTGACCCACATGGCATAGCAGACCTCTCCTGTCTCACCTGCTGCTCCCCTCAGCAGTGTACTTCGTCCATCTGCCTGTTTGCTCACCACTCTGTTTCTGGTGAATTCTCTCTCTCACGGCACCTGCACCTCTGGCCTGTACCCCAGTTTGGTATGCATAAATAAATAAATCTTAAAAAAAAAAAAGCTTATGATGAAAGGATAGGTTGCATTATGTGGGATTGCAGAAGAACAATTGGTCTGTTTGCCTCAACAAACACACAAGTAAGAAAGATGAAACTCGTTATGTATACCACTGACTGCCAATGACATGGAGTCAAATGGACACAAGACAACTTTCTCCAGGAGCCCAAACACGCTTACAAAAAGATCTTTAGTCTGCTCCCATTTGAGAAAAGGGACAGAAGCTTGTTAAAGGATGTTGTGGTCAGTTATAGACACCTCTGAAATTCACATTATCGTAGACTTTTACCGTTTTGTTTGCTTTTTGTGCATAGAAGAATTAGGGTATAGATCAGAAGTGTAGGTGCTGAGAGGATTCACCAGAGACAGAATGGGGGCCAGAATAGGCAGATTTATTGAAATACACTGCTGAGGGGAGCAGCAGGAGAGATAGGAAGGTCTGCTGTGCCATGTGTGGGTGGCTCCTTGGCTGGGGATCGAACTCAAGCCATGGAGGTGACAGTGCTGAGACTTAACCCCCAGGCTACCAGGCAGGCCCATAGGCTTTTTACCTTATTGTAGAGTATGGTCCCTAGGGAGAAAAAGGAGAGGGAAGGAATCTAGTCAAACAGATAAGTACACGGTCATCCTAACAAGCTGTGTGTAGGAATTTTATCTGAAGTGTGTCTAGCCACCGTACCAGGATATAGAAGGAAAAATCCCCTCTTTTATTTTTTTTTAAAAAGTATTTTTTCCTTATTTATATATACAAGAACTGGGGTATAAGCCAGAAGTATGGGGGGTTAGGGGGTTCACCAGAGACAGAGTGGGGAGCAGAACAGGTAGATTGACTAAATACGCTACTGAGGGAAGCAGTGGGCAAGACAGGAGGGGGTCTGTTGGGTCATGTGGGTCATCCTGGGGCCTGGATGGAACTCATGTTGCAATGGCTGGTTTTTGTGCTAAGACTTTAACCCCTGCACCACCAGGGAGGTCCCTGACCTTTTTTATTTTTGGAGAGGAGGGGCTCTTTGCCTTTGCCTGTGAGCACTGTGAGAATTCCCCCAACCCCCATGATTACTAAGAATAAAACTTTAAGTAAAGAGAAAAAGATCTTTTATACGTTTTAGACAAGCCCAACTCAAGTGCCATCTTCTATAAAAGCATGCCCTGGCCACTGAGTAGGTGGGGGATTCCTTTAGTTCAGTGAGTAGTATTATTAGGTGTCAATAACCTTATATCTGTGTTATCCATATTCTTTTTTTTAAAAAAAGATTTATTTATTTGTGCATACAGAACTGGGGTACAAGCTAGAGGTGCAGGGGCGGTGAGAGGCTTCACCAGAGACAGAGTGGGGAGCAGAACAGGCAGATGGACGAAGTACACTGCTGAGGGGAGCAGCAGGCAGACAGGCGAGGTCTGCTGCACCATGTGGGTCACCTCTGGGGCCGGGGATCGAACTCACACAAAGTGGCTGTGGCTAGCTGCAGTGCTGTGTCCTTATCCATGGCGCCAGCTGGGAGGATCTGTGTTTTCCATATTCTAATGTACTTTCCAAATATATTTGTTGTTTGAAGGAACAAGCAAAGTATAAGATATCATTTGTGTTCCTTTTATTTCACAATTCAATCCATCAGAGTTGAGTTCATCTTGTGGATGAGCTAAAGAAGTTATATAGAGGCAAAACCAAATTGTTGACGTGGTTATAAGTGTGAGTGGGGCCCCTCCCTGGTGGCACAACAGGTTAAGCGCAGCACTATGAAGCTAGCTGCAGCCGCTTCAGTAGGTTGTTCAGTCCCTAGCCAGGGAGCTGACCCACATGACACAGCAGATCTCCTGTCTCACCCACTGCTCCCCTCAGCAGGGTACTTCTTGATTGTCTGTTCTGTCTCTGGTGAATTCTCTCACTGCCCCTGTACCTCTGGCCCATACCCCAGTTCTATATGCATAAATAAATAAATAAACAAATACATAAAATGTGAGTGGGACTTATGCAACCATATTTATTCAAATGAAACCTTTGCCTTCTTATTTGCTTAATTCAATCAAATTCAACAATTCTTGAGCTGATAGGAAACATATAGCAAGTATATGTGCTATCCGCATAATGTTAATTAGGGCTGGAATTGACTCGCCAGTTTACATGTTTTATAAAATAGGTGAACTTGCTAAGATTCACTAGCTCTCGTAGGGCAGAATTCAAAAATCCTACTGAAAGCCCTCAAATCTGCAAATTCCCTCACCTCTCCTTTGGAGGGTGGTTGTATTCTACAGAAACTAAACCAGATTGCAAAAAGACCCTGCTCTCCAGGTCACTGGTTCTCCAAGTGTGGTCCCAGAACCTGAACCAACAGCAACTGGGAACTGTTGGAAATGAGGAAATTCTAATTATCAGACCCCCCCCCCCCAAGTCTACAGAATCAGAAGTTCTGGGAGTGAGTTCTAGCAATCTGAGTTCTAACAAACTTTCCTGATGATTTTTTTTTTAAAGATTTATTTATTTATTTATTTATTTATGCATACAGGGGCAGTGCTGGGGCATAGACCAGAGGTAAGGGAGTGGGGGCGATGGGAGAGGATGAGAGGACTCAACAGAGATAGGGTGGGGAGTAGAACAAGCGGATCTACTGAAACACGCTGCTGAAGGGAGCAGCAGGTAAGACAGGAGAGGTCTGCTGTGCCATGAGGGTCAGCTCCCTGTGGCTGCTGATAGCTTCTTAGTGCTGAGACTTAACCCCTAGAGCCACCAGGGAGGCCCTCCCTCCTGATGATTCTAATACTGGAAGTCCAAGTTGCAGAACCACTGCTTCCAGTTACTCTGGGTGATTGCTCTTTGCAAGGGAGCACTGAAGGCGGGAGTGCCAGAACCTATTCTAAGCTCTTCAGAGATCCTTATTATCTATTGGCTTGCTTTGCCATTACCCTAATACGGATGGAACGTAAGGCCCATTAGACAAAACATGAACCAGACCTATTCCACAGAACTGTGAAGTCAGTTTTTCTTGGCTTTGCCTTTGGTCATTTTTTTTTTTTTTTAATTATTGCTTCATGAGCCACACTGGTCTCTGAACTTTTCCCTTTTCTAGTAAAAGTACAAATTCCAGCTGGAGTTCTTGACCAACATCTTTCTACAGAAGTTGCTGTCTTCCATGCTTTGCTGAGTTCCAGAGATAAGATAAATAATTTACCAAATGTAGGTTTCTGATTACTCACTCTATTAGCATTTAGAGCAGAGCGCTCCAGCCCCTGGGGAGTTTGATTCGTTCAGATGCAGCCCATCTGCTTTTGTTTTTTTGTGGGGAGCTTTTGGGGGGGGGTTGCCTGGAAAAGCCTGGGAGCTCCCAGCATCCCACACATACTTTAGGGATGAACTGCCTAAATCTTATGGGTTTTACTGGAAATTCTGGGGAATGCTATTTTCTTACTATTGAGAAAAATACTGAGCTGCTAAGACTCATTTTTCCTCCCTCTCCCTCCTTTTTTCTTTATGCCGAGTAAAAACAAAACTCTACTTTTCATTTTCAAATATTACACAGAATAAGATAGCTAAAAGGGTATTTTCAATCTTGTGCAATTTATTTATTCTAAGTTCACGCTGCATATTACAAGAATAATTTAAGGGAATTTTATTGACGGGATTAAGTAGTTTCTCCTAAATCAAGTGACACCATTTGAGGGGGAAAGGAACAGCTTATTCCATCAAAGCATCATTCTTTGCTCACACCATTTATGAAGTACAGCAGCAATATCGGTCATGATATGCAATAAAGTTCTCTGTAGTCAATCCACGGGCTCTCTCCTTTATGATAAATACATGCCATTATTATTTTATATAGGCCTTTACACAGGAAGAATTTGCAGGAAAAATAACTGATTGTCTGGATGGTCCACAGCAAATGCCGTTTCCTCTGATTGAGAGAAACCCAAGAGGCCGTGTGCGGGATCTGTAATAAACGTCCTTTTAATTCCTTCACTTGATCCACTACTTACTTCATCCCTCTTGAAAAGAAATATTGAACTACACGTCTGGGTGGTATAGCATAGGGATGAGTGGGAATTTTGGTAATCACTAAGAAGTAGCAATTCCATTCAGTCTTCAAGGTAAGCTTTCTGTATTTTCATGGACTTTCTTAACACAAATTCAAGACTGCACTTCCTACTTCCTAGGTGAGTGCCCGTGTAGAACCATAACACAGTCACTACATTTTATTGCAGACCTGACTGTTGGTTTCCTGTCCGGGATCTAGTGACAAGTTGATTATCTCCCAGTCCTGAATTGCATTCAAAGTCGCTTTGCTTGGAAATGAAGAGTTGCGAGTTGGTTTGGGGGAGATGAACAATTAGCTCGGATACAAAGACAGTCTGTTAGAGCAGGGATACCCCTGAAGGGCTGAGAAAGGTCAGGGGAGGACACGAAAGGAATTCCTTGTGCTTCACAGCTCCAGGTTTGAAGCAATTAAAGAGTGAAAGGTGTAAGAATGCCGCTTGCTACCTATTTTGTGCTTCTCTGGGAGATTAACCTACTTTGTTGGCTCATTTTCTTCTTCCCCATCAGTTGGTATAAAAGCTGTGGTAGCTGGCAGCCTCAGATGACTCCATCTGCATCTGTTAGCGTAGTTCCGGGCCTCTCAGGGACACACAGAATAATTTGCCTCCATCTCCTTCGCTTTTTCGCCACAGCAGGTAAGAAGGTTGCCCTGGGCTGAGACACATTCTCCCTTGTTTTAAGAATTAAGCCAGGACTGAGTTAATAGTCAATGGGTGTGCGTGTGCCTTCTCTTTCCCAGTCTTCTGACAGATACAAGAGGCTGGGGCAGTAAATCTGAGAGAAGTGGCATCAAAGTAAACACACACAATCACGAGGAGAGCCGGACACAGCCACTCGCTCTCTGCTCCAGCTTGCCGTCTGCTGCATTTTAGGGTTCATATTGCTCCTGCAACACTTTTTTTTTTTTTTTTTTTTTTTTTTTTGGAGGCCTGAATGAAACACAACCTTCCCTGCAGACATCAAAGCATGTCTCCAGCATAGCAAACTATCCGTCCAGCCTTTCGTCTCTCCGGCTACATTCCAATTTAACCGGGGCTGCCTTGCATGATAATCAGGCCTAATTACCGCTTTATCCCTTGATTGTTGTGCTGAGTTTTGGAGCTACAGAGTTCTTTTCTCAGTTTGGTTTTGCCTTCCCTTACTCTCCTTTCTATTAGTTAGCGTACCAGTCGGAGTTCTGAGATTTAGCCACTAAAATCAGCAAATAGGTGAGAAGGGTATAGGGCTGTGCCTTTGGGATGTCTGTGCACTGTCCGCTTAGAAAACCTGAATCCCTGTCACAGCCGGGGGAAGGCCTGGCTGCTATAAGATACTCTGAATACCATGGCAGCTTTAAGAGATTTATCACTAAGATGAAAAGTAAAATAAAGGCCGTGAGAAGATGTCCTCCCCCCCAGGGACATTTTCCTAACTTCTCTGATACTATACACATACAAGTCACAATCTTTTTTTTTTTTAAGATTTATTCATTTATGCATACAAGAACTGGGGTACAGGCTAGAGGTGGGGGGTGCATAAGAGGATTTACCAGAGACAGAGTGGGGAGCAGAACAGGCAGATTGACTGAAATACACTGCTGAGGGGAGCAGCAGGTGGGTCAGGAGAGGTCTGGTGTGCCATGTGGGTCAGCTCCCTGACTGGGGATTGAGCTCATGCCACAGAGGCTGAGGATCACTTCATAGTGCTGCGCTTGAAACCGTTTGCCACCAGGGAGGGCCCAAAGACACAAGCTTTTATAAAATGTTGAGAACTAGAGGAAAGATGTAAACCAGGATTTAAGGAGACTTTCTTGAATCTTTCACTTGTAAGAAGAAGTTGATGCCTTCACTTTTCTGAGGAAGGAATCCCAGGCAAAGAATTGATCATCCCATTAACTAATGTTTTACTTTTACAGTGTCAGACCCTCAAGGACAACAGACTTAAAGGACTAAAAGGAGGTAGGAGAAGAAAATTGAGAAGTTAGGGAAGGTCTCAAATGAAAAGTTTTTTAAAAATACAATCTATAATCTACAATTGGCCCTGAATTGACTGTTGAAACTGTTGGTTTTTAAAAACTATTTATTTATTTATGTATACAAGAACTGGGGTACAAGCCAGAGATGCGGGGGCAGGGGTGAGAGATTGGGGAGTGGAACAGGCAGATTGACTGAAGTACACTGCTGAGGGGAGCAGCGAGTGGACGGAAGAGGTCTGCTGCGCCATGTGGGTCACTTCTCCAGCCAGGGATCGAACTTGTGCTGTAGTGGTTGCAAATAGCTTCATAGTGTTGCATTTTTACCTCCTTGGACCACCAAGGAAGGCCCCGAAACTGGGTTTTGAGACCTGATCATTCCTATTACTATTTTGTGTGCTTTTCATATGGCTAACATTTTCCATAATTAAAAACTTTAGGGTGCCCTTCCTGGTGGCGCAGCGGGTTAAAGCACAGCACTAAGAAGCTTAAGCCATTTCCGCATGAGTTCGATCCCCGCCTGCCCTGGAGCTGACCCACACGGCGCCAAAGACCTCTCCTGGCCCGCTGCTCCCTTCAGCAGTGTACTTCGTCATCTGCCTGTTCTGTTCCCCACTCTGTCCCTGGTAAATCCTCTCACCCTCTGCATCTCTGGCCTGTACCCCAGCTCTGTATGAATAAATAAATAAATCTTAAAAAAAAAATCTTTAGGAAAATTTTTAGTCAAAGACCCTAATTTGCAGGCCCACATGGAGAAAGCTGGTTGAAATGCAGATTTTCTAGCTACACCTCAATTCTACTCCTTGCCTTTCTTGGTTTTCTTGGTGGGGGTCAAGAATCTGCATTTTAAACAATCTCCTCTTGCAAATCAGATGCCTCTAGAACTTGAGTTCCTGGCAGGGGAGACAGGAAGTGCCATGACTGGAGACCTAAGGAAGACAGAAAGCTATTTCTCAAAGGGGGAAAAAAAAAACTTCCTTGGAAACCACTTAATGAGATCAGACAATTTCAGAATTAGAAAGGGTTGGGGAGCTCCTGAGCTAGGCCAGAGCATCTCAAATTGTAGTGCGCATAGGAATCATTGGGGAATCATGCAAATCCAGTTGGCAGGGACAGGGTCTGAAATTCTGCATTTCTCACCAGCTCCCAGCGAAGCCTTGCTGCCCACCTAGGAATCACACTTTAATTGGCCAGCATCAGGTCAACTTTAGTATTGGACACATAAGGTAACTGGCCCAGGCCTGCTGCCTGGATCCCCTCACTTTGTGCTACTGTCTTGTAAGGACACTGAATTTCCGCCGGAGCCTGTTCGGGCTGGATAACCGGAGCAGGCTGCACTTACAGGAGGACTGCAAACGTAGGCCAGTCCTAGCGCTGAGCGGCAGTACAGATTTCTCCTCAGCACCAGAGGGCTGATCTGAGGAGCGGCCACGTGGCTGTTCTGCCAACATCTGCTATTTCTAATCATGGTTACTGTATCTTCCAGGTGTTGGATTCTTCTTGGAATTCCATGAGGCCTCCTGAATGCCTGACCCAATGCACTCACAAGTATCCAGACTTTAGCACTTTTTTTTTTTTTGGCTCAATGATAGTGCATTCAGCAAGTTAGCTGACTAGCCAGAATTGTAAAGACAGGACATGTTAATCATCTATTATCTATACTCCTTAAAAGCAAGACTAGGGAACACACCTTGATACAGGAAATCTTATTTAACCAATAACTAGTAAATTCAGGGAACTGAACATCCTTGAACTGGTACAGTTTCAAAATCTCTTTCACACCCTCAGTGAGAATGTGTAAGATAGTTTACTGCTGTTAGAAAAAGAGGCTGCTTGGGCCATATAACTGAGGACAGTGTGACTAAAGGCCTGAACAGGGGACATGTTTTATATTAGGAATATTCAGGTAGTGAAGGTATTCTTAACAAAAATGTCACACCACACACTGCTTATCCCCTGCAATACCAAATCATCTTTTCCTCTGGCCTCAAGAAACAACTTCTGTTGGAAAGAAACGTCTCTAGGTTAGAACAGTCTGTGATCTTTCCCAAAGACATGAATGTGTCTCCTTTTAACATCACAGGTCGAGTTGACATCTCTTCCCTGCAGTGACACATTTCCCCCTGAGCCCTCATATATAAATGCTGAGGAGAGCAGTACTGAATGACAGGCCCAATCTCCTAGCTGTTGTAGAGTGGAGTCTTTCTTGGGATCAAAATCCAGCGAAAGTTTACCTTTTGGTTCTGGCCCTGTGGACCTAGGCTTTTGTGCAGGCGAGGAGTGAGGATGTGGAATGAGAAAACTCCTTTGGAGGAGGGGTGTGGAGGGGAGCGAGGCCTCCCGGCAGCCTTGGGGCCATTAGTAATCTGCTTTGTGAATGGAGTGGGGGGGGAGGGGGCTGCGCATACTTGGAATTCCTTTATCTGGGTGGGCTCCCTCTCTGCAGACTTTCAGGATGTGGGAAATGGAAGATGAAAGCAGCGGCGTTTTCAGCCTATCAGGTTACAGCGTGCAGAATGGACAGGGAAAGCAGGGGGGCCCGAGAGGGGCAGAGGGAAGCCCAGTTTGGGAACTGGCTGGGGAGAGTGAGAAAGAAAGAGTGAGGGGCGTGCGGGTCACATTTCACATCACATCAGAGCTGTGGAATTTCCTCTTGACCCACACGGCGCCAAAGACCTTTCCTGGCCCGCTGCTCCCTTCAGCAGTGTACTTCGTCATCTGCCTGTTCTGTTCCCCACTCTGTCCCTGGTAAATCCTCTCACCCTCTGCATCTC
>NW_004567102.1:4634575-4652465 GCF_000260355.1 Condylura cristata | reverse complement strand
GGGCGAGAGGCCTGTGAAGAAGAAGTTGGTTTAAAGTTAGTCGGTGATGAATAATAGCCCAAAAGGCGACTGAGTGAGGGTGTTACTAAGTGACTGGTGTTTACAGGCAGGGATTTTGCGGTGGGAGCGGGGCCATCTTCAGTCTGGGTTGTTAACCAAATTCTGTGACCCGAGCACCCGGTCCATGTATGGATTTTATTTGTGTCTGACCCCTGTGGTATGTAGAGTTCTGAACCGCGGGCTGCGAAGGGGAGCGAAAGGAATGGGAGGGTAATTAGAAAAGACAGGAGAACCGCCAGCGTGGGGGAGGGATCCGGGCCCCGCGGGCACAGGCCGAGATCTGCTTTGCGTCCTGGGTGTCCCCAGGGTGTCCTGACGGGTCTGTTTCTGTTCTGGTGAAGCCACGTGCTCCGCACCGCTCCGAAGTGGCCCACCCCTGCTTGCTCCGAGGACGTTTATTGTTTTAATTCTACACAGGCGACCGGCCTACCTTGTGTGTTAGGAGAGAGAGCACCCACCCCTGAATCACCTCACCCGACGTGTAAGCCAGGTCGGTGAGCCTGTGTGATGGTCAACAGGTACGTCCACTGCTAAGAGAAGATAAAAATAGGGGCAGACCAAGTCTGGACCTAAAATGAATAGAGCTCGTGCAGAGAGAGGAATGAAGGATGGGTCCCGGGACATGGCAGCCGGGAAGCGATTGGAGGAAAGGAGTATTTATTAAGTCCTGATACCAGCCACAGTCAGGCAACACGTTGTTCAAACATTGTGGTCGGTGGAGAGTTATTAGATGGCACATAAATCACCACATACTGCGGATGACGAAAACATTGCTTGTTTTCAAAAAATTAGAATACAATAAAATTCACTGGTCACAAAACATACCAAGCTTCATTTATTTTCTCCTCCAGTTTCAGAAGGCTGTTTAGGATTTTTGCAGTCTATCAGGGTCATCATTTTCAAACATCCATTAGTGCCATCTTGTAGTCGCGTGAGAGGTTCAGTTAATAAAGATTTCTGGTTGATAGATTGCTAGAGCAAACAGACTTTTGCACTCTCTACTTTGAATTGCTACCAAGCTTTAACAGTACACTGAGTCCATATTTTATCATTTTACAAACCACACACATTCTCTCTCTCCTTTCCAAACACCCTCCCCCCATAGTTTTGAGAAAAATACAATATTTCCTCTTTATGTTGTCTCCACTCGGCTGCCTTCCCTTGCCAGAATCCACTGGCTTTCCCTAATCCACTCTGTTCCTCCTTGACATCCAGCCTTTTTCCACGTTTGATTTTTGTTTGTTTGTTTTTGCAAGGTCTATTCCACTGGGGATAGGTACTGTTATTTGAAGGGGTCCTTCTGGGTTTCTTAGTGGGTTCCTAAGAACAGGTATGGGTGGTGACTCAAGTGATATTTCCTGTGTGCCCAAGTAAAATAAGCCAACAGCATAGTTTTCTATTCTTAGTTGAAATGAAAATTAATTTTTGAAAGTCCTATAGTCAGCTTAGTCCATCATAGCCTGCTGTTGACCTTAGTGGTAGCGGATCTGAGGACTTGAATGTTAAAATTAGAACTGACTTTGAGTGCTGGCCTTATTTACCAGCTGGGCACCTTATTTTTATTTAACTAACACTTACACAGCATTAACTATGTGCCAAGGACTGTTCTAAGCGTTTTGCAAATATTTGCTTGGCTAATCCTCTGAGTAGAACTATTATTATATAACAGTGGTATATTGCTATCTACTGCTATCCTCACTTTACCGAGGTGGAATCTGAGACATGGAACTGTGAAGTAATTGACCAAGCTCTGAATATGAGTGTAAGCTGCCCCTGTAGCAGGTCCTCTGGGGGAAGATGCAGCTCTCTTTTCACATCCCGGGACGCAAACTTGGTTGAGTCTCTCAGCAGTGCTGGGGGCATAAGAGCCTGAGGAGCAATAGAGAAGGCAGCATTTACTTTTATGTACACAAGAAAAACCAAAGAGCCAGGCCAGAGGGAAGGGCGATTTCACAGGCTGCTCCTCCCACCTCCATCCCCATGGAGAGCAGCCCAGCCAGTCTCCAATACCTTCTTATAATTCAATTCACAGCCTCAGTCCTGTACCGTTTCCGTTTCCTTGAACGGCATCTAGACATGATTCTGGTCCCCACTAGCTTCTGACCTCATTACTCATTCTGTTTACAGCTTAGCCTCACCCTTCAGACTGCCCTGATTTCCCAGATAGGAATTTGGCTGCCCTCATTGACTATGATTCAGATTTTCACCCCAGACCATCCTGTACACCTCAGACTGACATCCTGGGACCCCCTCCTTCCTCCCTCCCGAAACCACTCTTCGGGTAAGGCAGGGCTCTGTGACTATGTCCCACTCTAGAAAGGCAGGCAGCCTTTCAGAGGATCTTGAATGAAACTTGGGGAGATACTGTGGAAGAGGGCCATTGAGAGAGATGAGGCCTTTGTGCAGGACAGGTAAGAGGAGCCAGGGGCTTCTGTGAATAAGGTACAAGAACCAGACAAGGAAAGTCTGAGGTGAAGTGTCTTGTGGAAATGGAAAGGGTGAAGCTTGCAAGGGAGACAGAAGGAAAACCTCACACACTTGGCCATTGTCTGGGTTTGAGAGGCAGGAGGCTGGAGAGTCATGTGTGGTGATCTCCGAGTTTTCTCCTTCGATGCGTCCAAGAAGCTGATGCCTCAACCCACAGGAACTGGTAGTGGTGAGACCGTGGAAGGGTCACGTGTATAGCCAGAGATAGCTTTGAAAAATATTGCAGGACCTGGTATATTTATGTTGCGTCTCGAGATCTTAGTGTTGAGAGATTCATGCTCCTCAGAAGGATCAAACCGGGCCGTCTTGAGCACCTCTGTCTAAAGGGAAGAATGGTGGGGAGAGGCTGAGAGGCAAAGCCAGGGAAAGCATGTCTCCTCCAGGGCTCGCCTGTTTGGGTGACTGTGGAGGAGACGGGAGGGAAGCGTCACCGTGGGCAGTTTCACCTAGAACGTGCCTGTATCGGGAACTGTGAACATGGGGGTGCCAGGGACGAGGGCAGGCGGGGTTGGCAGCAACAGTGGAAGTCAGGCAACTTTCTGTCAGTCACTGGCTGCAGGGATCCTGTTTGGGGGTGCTGAGTGCGCCCAGGAAAAGACCACAGGCAGCATGGGCAGGCACAGCGAACCACTTCACTCTGGACAGACGCGTCCTTGTGGGTCCAGGTTTGTTTTTTGCATTTGAAGTGGAGACCTAGGTTGGGATCCTTTCCGATTACAAAGAAATCCACTGCTCTCAGGTTTCTCAGTTATTTCAGCCTTGATGTCACTTCATTTTCCATCTACTTCTCCCTGTGGTCACCACCTTAATCCTTTCTCTCTCACCCATGTAGCTTTTTCTTTCGTCTCTCTCTTTTTTCCCTTGGAAACTTAGGCCACAATTGAAAATATCTCCCCCAAAGCAAAAAACCTAAAACTCATTTAAAAAATTTTGATGTGTTCCTGTTTTGCCACATCCATGTTTTTGTTGTTGTTGTTGTTTGTTTGTTTTGTTCTGTGTCTTACCTTTAATTCTGGATTATGACTTGTATGAGGCCAGGGGGCCATGTCAGCCTTTGAGAAGGTGTTTTATATCAAATACATGGGGCCTTCGCTCCAGACCATGATTTGATTGATGGAGATAACAGTCCCAGCGGCCACCCACCACTTACTTTTCCAGTGTTAGGTGCTGCGTTAATTGCTTTATATTCCTTCTCACCGAATCCTCACAGCCACCCTGTCAGTTACATATGCCCTTCCCGGCTGCACAGATGAGGAAATTCAGGCTCAGGGGTTCAGTAATTCGCCCAGTTGTAGTTGTGTGTGTTGGTTCCCAAGTGACACTAATTAAGTACTTACAACTTTCCAGGCTCTGTTCCCATGTCTCATTGAACCTTTGGGTCAATGCTAGGAGGGAAGTTTTCTCGTTATTCCCCTCTTCCAGGCCAGGGAGCTGGCTCAGAGGGGTTATGTCACTTGACGATCACACTGCTAGGAAGCAGAGGCTGTCACCCTGCAAGGTGGGCCATCTCCGACTCTTTACTCTTTGAGCAATCCATTTTGTTGTTAAAATACTAAAGAACCTCCATTTGGCTTTCCCTCCGAAGATCCCAGGGTTCCAGGCACACCCTGACTGGCTAAGCAAGAGAGAGTGGTGTCGAGAGAGGGCTGGGACGATGAGCTGGTTAATGTCTGTGAAGGCAAGGGCAGAAGCAACGAGATGGCATCAGGGCTGCCTCTGTGAGTGCCCTGGAAATGCAAACAGCTCTCAGCTTGGCTTGCCCTGCTGGCTGTCCTGGGTGGCTGGCGGGAAGCCTGCTGGAAGGGAAGCCCCATCAGAGGGCACAGCCACAGGCCCCCAGAGCGGTGGTTTCCCCCTCTCTGACCTTTTGCTGGAGCTGATGAATTGGCAGCAACTGTGTGACATCAGGGAGACATTTTCTTCTTTGTGAGCTCAGAGCTTCCATTTAAAAATTCCTCAGTCACAAGACGGAGGCTGCAGAACCCTAGGCACAATTGCGGCAGCAGCAGGTGCTGCGTTCGGCTCCAAGTCCTCAGGAGTCTGTGTAATCCCAGCGATCCCGGCGGCCGCGGGGATGGCCATGTAAGGTTCGGTTGCTGGCCTTGCTTACCCCCCTGGCCTGCCAGCTTTCAGGAGCCCTGCAGGGACAGGGGCTGGGCGTACCAGGCTGGCGCCTGGAGCCACCAGCCTGCTCGGAGGTCTCAGCTTGGTGTTCACTCTCTGGTCCCTAGCCCTGGGGAAAACTAGCACGCAGTTAACACTAAGTGAGCTCAAAAATGATCCCAACGTGTTTTTTTTTGACTTGTGTGTGTGAGGCAGGTGGTGGTGGCCAGGGTAGGGCTGGGAGGTAAGAAATCTAATGTCTGGGCCCTCCCTGGTGGTGCAATGGGTTAGGACACAGCACTGCAAGCTGGCCACAGCCACTTTTGTGCAAGTTGGATCCCCTGCCCCGGAGGTGACCCACATGGCGCGGCAGACCTCTCCTGACCCGCCCTCTGCTCCCCTCAGCAGTGTACTGTGTCCGTCAGCCTGTGCTGCTCCCCACTCTGTCTCTGGTGAAGCCTCTCACCGCCCCCGCTCCTCCAGCCTGTACCCCAGTTCTGTATGCATAAATAAATATTAAAAAAATAAAATTGAGGTGTATGATATTATATATATATATATATATATATATATATATATATAAAAGAAATCTAATGTCTACTCTTGAAAGGATTAGAAGAAACCATTATGTTAATCCAGTAAAGGTCAGCACACCCCTCATTTTACCAAAGAGGAAAATGCAGGCCCAGAAAGGGGCAGCTACTTGCCCACGGCTGCTCAGCTTCTTAGAGGCAGAAGCAAGTTAGCCTTTCTTTTCTGTCTCAGTTTCCTCTCTGGTAAAATGAAGGCAGGTTATACTAATGTCCAAGATTTCCCTCTGGATCTCAAATATAAAACCATAATTGAGTGACTCTCCCAGGTTCCCCAAGGGACCACAGTATCTGTTCCAATGAAGCAGGGCCCAGGATGAGGCAGGGTACCTGATGAGGGAGGGCACCATCAGGTGAGCAGGTACCTCCAGGACTGGGGGAGGGGTGACTCCATTGCCTTGGATACTCACCTCTTCAGACCAGCATGGATAGCAGAGCAATTCCCCTTTTCCCTCTCTTCCCAACCCACAGGCACTTAGCCCTGCACGATCACTCCAGCTTCTACTCTCTAGAGCTTTCTACTACCTTTCACTGAAGAATCAACAGGGAACTAGGTACTTGGCTCATCACATTTGGTCCTCTAACCTAGCTTTTATCCCCTTATTCCGATGAACAAACCACCGAGACCTCAAGATTGGAGTATATGCATATTCCCATAGCAAATATGTGGTGACTTCCTAAAGTGACTCAAATCTGTCCTGGTACTAAGCTCCAGTTCTTACCTCCCCTCTGCTTTGAGTCACCTCTCTGCCAGCCCTGAAGCCCTGGCTGTGGCCCAGTAGCTCAGCTGGACATAACAGGGGCTGATGAGACAGAGGTCATTGCCTTTATTCGCGTGGGGACCC
The DNA here is from genome assembly GCF_000260355.1 of Condylura cristata. Classification (NCBI taxonomy): domain Eukaryota; kingdom Metazoa; phylum Chordata; class Mammalia; order Eulipotyphla; family Talpidae; genus Condylura; species Condylura cristata. The sequence goes on along the minus strand of NW_004567102.1, from coordinate 4,646,380 downwards.
AATATCTTTGTCCTAATTGTAACAGGTACAGGTTTCATGGACTCCGCCCTTACTCCAGTTGCTGGAACTCCAAATCCCATCAGTACCAAGAAGAAGCACGCCGGGACGTGAGGGCGGAGCTGAGCAGCCAGGTTGGGATAAAACCGGACATGTGGGCTCTGGGTGGGGGGACCCGGTGGTTTGCAGCTGATCGTTTTGGCTCTCAATCGGTTTTCAGCGTGCCGGTGGAGTCCAGGTCAGCAGAACTGGTAGGACATCCTAATTAACCTGTGTTTCTCTCCCTCTTTCCCTGGGTTATTCCTTTACCTTTCTCCTTATGAATAAATCCATTATTTAACCTTTTGTGTGTGTCCATAATACGATTGAATCGTAAGCGCACGGGTGAAGACCCACAGACAGGCAACCCAATTCACATTGGGGTGCCCTGTAACATCACCATGCCTATTTCAAGACCATAAAAGATCCTTGCCCCCCAGTGAATATTCAGGATTGGGGTTCAGCACAGGGGAGAGAATAAGGATTGTTCGTGTCTTTCACAGCCACTGGACAAGAATTCAAAATAAGCAGCTGATTTGCTTCTCTGAGCCTTCCAAGTACTTAGAGGAGGCCAGTCCACCAAGCTGTTAGTATTGAAAATCCCATGACATAGAGGGACGTGCTGACATCTCTGAGAATGATGGCACTATCTTTTTTGTTTTTAAATTTTTAAAATTTTTTTATTTACTTTTTTTTATTATTACAAAAGTTTATTTTTACATCATTTTGTACATTTTTTTTTCCATCTCAATTGTAATCTCCGCGGGTTTCCCATCACCAAGTCACCCGTGTGGATGGCACTATCTTATAAGTGGATCCTGTTTGGGTTCTAAAATATCTTCTGGCCTCCCTGAGTCATGGTCCTGAGGCATCTTCAGCTGGTCAGCAGGTCACACAAGGTGGGGTGGCGGCAGCAGCTGAAAATGCAATGATACTCTATCAGGTTTCCCTCTGCCTGGAATGGAGGCTCTACTCAAACAGGTGTTGGTACCGTGAGGGCCAAGAGGCTCGGTGGATGGGAGGCTCCTTTGTTCATTCCTTTCATAATCACCCACTGGGTACCCAGAGGGCTGGGTAAGATCTGAGACTGTTTTGGACACTGGGAATTCCAAAACCACTAGTCAAGAAGTTAATTTTCTCACTTTGGAGACCAACATTTAAACAAGCCATTATTATGCAATGTGAAAAATACCTTCATAGCGATTTAATGGGCCCCCACGGGGAGGAATTACATCTGCTGGGCTGGGGGTGAGGGCTGGTCTGGGATGGTCTCTCTGGGAAGGTGTCCTTGGAACAGAGTCTTGAGATACCAGGAGGGGAGAGTACATTCCAAACCAACAGAGGAGCTGGAACAAAGGTACAAAGGCCTGAGGAAACACAGCCTGATTAGGAAATGTGGTTTCCAGAAAGTATGTCCCATAGACAGCTGGCTTGTCTTTTTGTGCAAAGAACTTTTGAAGGTATCAATCCACAACATCATCATCAAAGCTAATGTATATATTGTTTACTGTGTGCCCCAAAGTCTGCTAAGCCCTCTATTTACATTGCCTTTGTTATTATTATTTTAAAGATTTATTTATTTATGCTTTTAAGAACTGGGGTGTAGGCCAGAGGTAGGGGGGGAGGAGGGAGGAATCACCAGAGACAGAGTGGGGAGCAGAAGAGGTGGATCTACTGAAATACACTGCTGAGGGGAGCAGTGGGGAGACAGGAGAGGTCTGCTGGGCCATGTGGGTCACTTCACCTCCTTGGCTGGGGATTGAACTGGTGCTACAGTGGCTATGGGTAGCTTCATAGTGCTGTGGTTTAACCCCTTGCACCACCAGGGAGGCCTCCCCTTTATTAGTTTTTTTAGCACAACAAATCCAAGGGGCAGGTATAAACCACTGTTTCACAGGTAAGGAAACCAAGACTTAGAGCAAAGTTAAGATTCCAGCCCACATTAGAAATCACCTATGCACTTACTTGCTGTTTTTCCCTTTGTCTTGGTTGAAGCCTGTTTTCCTTAGAGGAACTAGCCCCCTCTTGTCCAGCGGGGTGCCTGAGAGGTTACCATTTGGTTTTGTCTTTGTCTCCCCAGAGTGTTCCAGCAAGCAGTTGTGTGTGAACTGAGCCAAACCTTAAGTTTCATTTGTTGTTGCTTTTTTCACAAGAAAATCAAACCCAAAGGGCCCTCACTGGTGGTTCAAAAAGTTAAAGCACAACTCTATGAAGCTGGCCCCAGCTGCTTCAGCTCAATTTCTAATCCTGGCCAGGGAGGTGGCCCACATGATGCCGCAGACCTCTCCTGACCCGCCCGCTGCTCCCTTCAGCAGTGTACTCCATTGATCTGCCTGTTCTGCTCCCCACTCTGCCTCTGGTGAATCCTCTCACCCCTCTGTACTTCTGGCCTGTACCCTAGTTGTATATGCATAAATAAATCTTAAAAAAAAAAATCAAACCCAAAGAACAGAAACCTACTCAGAGGGTTTATTGTGCCAATCTTAATACCTACCGCATTTGCCTTGAGACTCTGTTAGCAAATTTGGGGTTATTTTGGAAAGTGGGCTTTTAAATATGTGCATGTTGGTGGGGGAAGGGATAGGGGAGTGGCAGATTGAAAGTTAATTAGGTTCAAACTTCGGAAAGTTTGAATGCCATCTGGAGACTTTGAACCCCACTTTATGGTGTTATAAAGAAGACGGGAAGGAAAAGCAGGGCACTCTGCCAGCACACACCTTCACATTCTGCCTTGGTGAGCGAGGGCTTTGAACAGGGCATGGAGACATTCAGTTTAAGGAGAGGAAGCATATTGAATGCTGGACAAATTGGGAGGGAAAGGCTTTCGAAGTGAAGATTCCGGTTCACAAGTTACAATAAAAATCTAGGGATAAGAGGTGGGGAGTTAGAAGCTGAATTTTGGTGATGGACATCTTACAAAGACCCTAAGATAAATATATTTTCAGAGGTAAACTCTGGTTCATCCACTTTCTAAATTTAACTTTCAGTGATTAAGTTTTTTTTTTTTTTAAAGATTTATTTATTTGTGGGGGTGGAGTGGGGAATGGGATCAAAAACGGGGGGGGGGGGGAAGGGAGGGAAATGCACAGGACTATGGTGGTGGCACAGGGGTGATTTGGTGATGGGAAACCCATGGGGATTACAATTGAGATGAAAAAAATGTGAAAAATGATGTAAAAATAAACTTTTTAATTAAAAAAAAAAAAAGATTTATTTATTTGTGCATACAGAACTGGGGTACAGGCCAGAGGCTCAGGGGCTGCAAGAGGCTTCACCAGAGACAGAGTGGGGAGCAGAAAAGGAAGATCTATAAAGTACACTGCTGAGGGGAGCAGCGGGCGGGTCAGGAGAGGTCTTGCCGCACCATGTGGTCACCTCCGGGGCAGGCGGGAATCGAACTCATGCGGAAGTGGCTTAAGCTTCTTAGTGCAGTGCTTTAACCCGCTGCGCCACCAGGGAGGGCCAAGTTTTTGTATTTTTTAACTTGTATTGTTACAGATGTTCTTGCAAACCTTTCCTTTGCGTACAGGATCCCACTTGTTGCCTGTACCTGAGTGAAACACACATATATAAAAGCTTGAATCAGAGTCAAAACTTAGCCCCTACTGACTTGGACAGGAATCTAAACTTGGCAAATGCCTCCATCTTTCTTCATGCCGCCCTCTTAAAAGTAGCTCCCTAACCACCCCCTCACCCCCAACTAATGAACTATATCTAATAGCCTCTCTTTAGAGACCTCTTTGAGAAAGAGATGGCGTTTGTTTTTGACCTCATTATCCATTTCAGCCTGTCCTTGATGAAAATAAGCGCCCCTTAGGCAGGTACATTCCTCACATTCCTCTCTCTGCTCACTGCTAAGATGTCGTTAACCCCAGTGACCATGGGAAAATGCTGCTGTCTGCTTCGGAGAGTCTGAGGGGAGTGGGCACAAGATAACAAGAGGTGCAGCGGTCAGAGTGGAAGCCCCTTTCATCTTTTCAGTCTGTTTCCAACCCAGACAAAAGATTCTGTCCAGGGGTGCAAGGCCCAGGCCGCTTCATTTTATGGTCTGGCCCTGAAAGGGGGCTGGCAGGGCCCAGTCGGATCTGGATATTGTTCTGGAGGCGAATTCCTGGCCCTTGGGAAGTCCTCGACTCCTGGGGGAATGCTAAATGGAAGGAAGGGCAAGCTGCCCCACTCGGGCGGAAGAGACCACCCAGCTACTCAAAGAAGAGTGTGAAAGGCTTGAATGGAAGGAGCTGTCCTGCAGGATTTATCATTCAGACTGTGAGATTAGGGGTGTGAGGCTGTTGAGCTGCCGCTAATGGGGTAGTTGTAGGATACCAAGCAGAAGAGAAAAGGGGAAGGGGGGGACCTCGGAGGAGGGGTGGTGGAAAGGATGTGATGGTGCGGACTTGAGTGAGAGGTAAGGACAATCTAGAGACCTGAGGCGGGAAGGGGCAGCACGCACTTCTTCCCAGCTTTCACTGTCACCTGCTTGATGGCTTTGAGCAAGTCATTTCTCCCTTTTGTAAAATGAAGCATTGGAAGGTTGGAAGGACACCAGAAGGTGCCTCAAGGGGCTGACTTGAAGTAAGGGGAGGGTGCTGACACTCCTCCCCCATACGCTTTTCTTCCCTTGCTCCATTGATTGGGCTTTATCAGGAAGTAACATAGCCACATTATCAATAATTGAAACTCAACAACTCCCCTCTCACCAAAATCCCCAGCTCAGCCCCAGCACTGTCCTACAATAGTGATCTGCTGGGTGGATTTCCCATCGATCTGTTTTCCAGTGTACCTAGGTATTTAACCTCGCTGTAGGACACCTATGCATTGCATCACGGGTTTTCCCCTCAGTGAATTCAGGTGCTGGGTGTCTTCTGTTTGGCCCTGAAGGTTTTCTCACTGAACATTTTCTCATTTCTCACAGAGTTCTCACCGCCTTCACCCTGCTGTGTGCTCTAGATGCTGGTTTTGTTCCTTTGCCTCCTCTGGCTTCCGCATGGATTTGAGGGCTGTTTTCTTCCCTGATTCCTTCTAGTCCGGATCAGTGTGGACCAGTGCCATCCCTCATCAGCGGCCACTGCACCTCCCAGTCCACGCGGGAGCCCCCTTACCTCTGGCCTCAGCTCTGTTACTTTTCCAGACGTTGCCCACACCTTTGTAAATAAACCTTTTATCAAAAAACTCTTTTCAGATTTCCCAGTATTGCGTGTGCCATCTGTTTCCTGCTGGGACTCTGGCTGTCACAGAATACATATCATTAGTATTTCCAGATTACTGTACATAATCTCTACGGACTGTAGCTGGAGGCCATTGTGTGGCCCGTATAGAAGCAAGCCTACCATAATTCACTTAACCGTTCCCTTATTGGTCCACATTTAATTTGCTTCCTGTTTTTTTTCCGGTAGCAAAACCTCAGTGAAATCCTCCCCAGACAAGGAGTCGTGGTTTCTTTTAATTGCAGGCATTTCCTTTGCTTTCTGGGTTTCTGTTCACGGGACCGAGATTGAATTTTTCAACTAGTATGTTTTCAGTGGCAGACCTTTGTTATTCTCAGGGGATTTACCAGTTGGTAGCACGGAACTGAGAAAGGCCGTGCTTAAAGGAATAACTGAAATGATAGCTAGGAATTCAAAGGTAGAGGAGAGATGAGGTTGGTGAGTTGGGAAAAAGGCCCACTGGTGGCGGGGTTGTCTCGGGACAGGGCCAACTAAGTATCCCCCTGGTTCATTGGATAGACGTCCAGAAGTGGCCTTTATGTCCTTTTATTAGTCTATAAACTAAGAATGCCAGGGAGGCGGGTAAATCAGGCAACAGAGATAAATTATATGGTGAAGGCTGGAATTAGACGTTTAGTGGTTCACTTACGGTAGCATCTACTGATGTTGATTTATCATGATGTACTCCTGAAATCTATATAATGTGATAAACCAGTGTTACCTCAATACAGATTTCTTTGAACAGCATGCCAGTCATTTAGCTGATGTGGAGAAAAATGTCTGTAAGCAGCCCTGCATCTTCCCATCAACATGGCCAGCACCGTGGCCTATAAGCAGATGTCAACTGCTAACTCAAGTTGTGTTTGGGGAGCAGAGGTTGATTGCATGGAATGGTTAGGTGATTTGAAAGCTTACGGGCATCAGGCTGGACAACCAGACACCCCCCATCTCCTAGGTAGCGATGGTCTCCCATGGGACCTTACTGTTTCCAGTCTGTGGGCCAAGACTCCCCTCTTAGGTCATGATTACTGTCCGCTTGAGCCTTTGTAACTCCACCTCGCTCATGGTTTGATCCTCCCTTTATTTATTTATTTTTAAAAGGTTTATTTGTTTATGTATACAAGAACTGGGAAAGAGGCCAGAGGTGTATGTGAGAGGATTCACCAGAGACAGCGTGGGGAACAGAACAGGCAGATGGACTGAAATACACTGCTGAGGGGAGCAGCGGGTGGGTCAGGAGAGGTCTGCTGTGTCACATGTGGGTCACCTCCCTGCAGTGGCTGTCCATAGGCAGCCTGATAGCACTGTCTTAACCCTTGCACCACCAGGAAGGCCTAACCTAGCCTTGAAAGAATGCTTTACAATTTATGTTTGCCAAGGAATCACCTGGGAGGCATGTTAAATGCAGATTCTAATGCTCTGGTTCTGAGGTGGGTGGGGCCTAAGAATTTGCAGTTTTAATGAGCCCCAGGTGATGCCAAATGCCTTCAGTCTGGCTCTACCAGAGTTTTCTGGAGCTCCTAGGCTCCTTAAAGGAATGTCATTCTTATCTCTGCTCTAATCCTCACTTTGTGGGGATTAAATGAGCAATGGTCTGTTTCAGTCACTGGCTGGGGAGTAGGACACTTGGGGCTCCCTAAATAGCTGCTGGGGAGAGGCCATTGAGGTGGGGACTCCCCCTGGGGGTTGAAGGGCTGAAGTCAATAAGCTCAGACAGTTTTCATGCTGATGTCTCTCCACCCAGCAGCTACAGACCCTCGCTTTACCGGGCTTTCTTCTAAAGCCAGAAAACCTGAGACTTTAATAGAGGAAGAAAAACAAAACTAGGGCCTTGCTGGTGGCCTAAGGGTTAAGTCTCAGCACTATGAGGCTGTCCACAGCCACTGCAATATGAGTTCAATCCCCGGCCTGGGAGCTGACCCAATTGGCACGGCAGGCCTCTCCTGTCTCTCCCACTGCTCCCCTCAGTGGTGTACTTTGTCAGTCTGCCTGTCCTGCTCCCCACTCTGTCTCTGGTGAATCCTCTCACCCCTGCACCTCTGGCCTGTATCCCAGCTCTTGTATGCATAAATAAATCTTAAAAAAAAAAAAAAAAACCGACATGCTTACCTTCTCTCTCAAGGATCCCAGTACACTTTCCTAAATACACCCGAGACTCTCCTTCGCCTTGAATTCCCTCAGTTGTTGCTTGTTCCCTCTATACCATGTGCTCAAGGATTACTTAAACTTCCATTACCTTGGAATTGTTCTCTAGTGATTTAATGAAGGTGCCTGTGAGCCCAGCTACAAATTACTATTCAGACGGACTAGACAGCTTGCATCCATAATAAGAAGTCACAATTGATGTTGCTGAAAATGGAGACCACCATTCAAAACACTAGCAGGAGCATCAAGAAGGTCTCGTGTTGTGAAAGGCCCACTTACCGCTGTGGCAAGTAGCTTGTACCAGGACCAGGCTACACGATGAGCTGGAAGACATCAGGCGGGTGCTGCAGGGGTCCGGCAAGGGCTGCTGGCGTGGCTGGAACAGCTGTAGAGGAGGTTAGATGTGGCAAGCTCAGGGTCTATTTTAAAGGTCAAGTCAGCATCACTTATTGACTGGTATGTCTGGAGAGCAGCCAGGGATGTCTCCAAGTCTTTGTCTTGGGAGGAAGGAACATCTAGGAAGATGCACAGTTGTCATTCACTCAGGAGGAGACTAGGTGGGGGCAGGTTTTGAGGGGACAATCAAGTGGAGTCTGGAGTTTGGGGGTGGTGGGGGTGCTGGTTGGATGTGTCATTATGAGTGCCCTCAGGGTACTGACGGTGTATCGGACACCTCTTAAGCACCCTGTTAAATCCTCTGGGCACAGTTGCTGTTGTGTTTCCCTCTCCCTGCAAGCAACTCCCGGTTGGCCTCCCTAAAGGGCCACCCAGCTGTCCAATGTTGATGCCACCCATAAGTGAGCTGAGCCCGGGGGATGCCACTGGGGTCCCATGAGTAAGAGGCTACATACAGCAGGAGCTCACGAGCTTTAGGATGTCTGGTGACCAAGGGATTGCAGCCTTCCCTGGATCAATCTTCTTAAATGGTGGGGACCACCCATGGGGAGTTGGTACCTCCCTGAGGTAGGAGCTCTTCCTGGAGCTCCCAGGGGCGATGCCTACAATGTGCCCAATGTGAAATTCCACACTCTGCTACCACCCCAACATGGAAGTGGAGGGTAACACCCGTCTGGTCATTGTCAAGCACAAGAGGCCACCCTGTACTACATCAGGACCATACTGCTCCAGAGCCCTGGGGAGAGCCCAACATCCACGGCCTTGAACACACATGCCTCCCAGCTGTGGCCTTAAGAAGTACCTGCAGTGGCCCTCCCTGGTGGTACAATGGGCTAGAACACAGCACTGCAAGCCAGCTGCAGCCCCTTGAGTGCGAGTTCGATCCCCGGCCCCAGAGGTGACCCACATGGCACAGCAGACCTCTCCGGTCTCGCCCCTCAGCAATGCACTTCTTGGATCTGCCTGTTCTGCTCCCCACTCTGTCTCTGGTGAATCCTTGCATTGCCCTACACCTAAAAAAAGTACCTGTGAGAAACCCACTCAATTTCCACTGAGACCCGTGACTGGAGCTGTCCCACCTGTCAGGGTGTTGTCTCTATTTTCTCTTTAGCTGGTCTGTCCTTTCCTTGGTTTCTGTACACTGGACTCTGTGTCCAACTGTGGTGTCATATTTGGTTTCTTTCTTTCTTTCTTTCTTTTTAAAGACTTACTTATTTATGCATACAGAACTGGGGTACAGGCCACAGGTTCAGGAGCAGTGAGAGGACTCACCAGAGACAGAGTGGGGAGCAGAACAGGCAGATGAAGTACACTGCTGAGGGGAGCAGCAGGTGGGTCAGGAGAGGTCTGCCTCGCCATGTGGTCACCTTCAGGGCGGGGACTGAACTCGTGCTGAGGGGCTTTAGCTTCTTAGTGCTGTGCTTTTAATCTGCTGCGCCACCAGGGAGGGCCCTGTTTTGTTTCTTAAATGAAGTCTCTCATTGAGTCCTTGTGATAAAGAAATGAAATAAATACAAAGTGAAAAAAGAAATCCTCTTGGCCCCAACTCTTCCTCCAGCTGATGTAATTCATCTAATAGTGGCCAGTTTGCAGTGTGTGCCTCACCCCTGTATGTTCTGTATACTTTTTACTTCCTGCTCAAGGGTGAGACAACTATGAAAACTCACAGAGCCCTGTCTGTGTACAGCCCAGATTTATGGGGGAGTTGACGCCCCAGGGCCAACCTGAGATAGTCATGGGGTCTAAACCATCCTGTGTGAAAAGTGATGGAGAAATGTAGACTCCCCCCAACCCCCACTCGTTTTGGTAGGTGGTTCTGAGTCCCTGTTCAGTGGAGTCAAACATTAGTCTCCCAAGTGGAGGTCTGTTCAATAATGCCTTCTTGGATTGCTTTTCCTTTCTTCTCTGGCCCCTCATTTCTGCTCTCTAGAATTTCGGTTCCATATAAATTACCTGCATGCAACAATTTTATTAAGGTTCTGTTTCTTTGGGCAAGCTAGACTAAGACATGTGACATTTAATGCCACGAGACTGAATGATAGCTCACCAGTGGATTAATTAATGAAGACAGGAGACATACCCTAGGATTGAGCCCTAAGTCTCACTCCCTTTACAGGTGAAGGAGATGAGATTCTAACAAAGGGGACCCTGAAGGAATAACCAAGAGAATACAGTATCTGGGAAGCCAAGAGAAAAAAGTGTTTTCAGGAAAAAGGGATAATCAGGTGGTCAAGTAAGAGGAAGTCTAAAGCGGTGTTGTTAGGTTTAATCACCATGGAGGGGACTGGAGAATTTGACAGAGAATATTCTGGGAGGTGTTGTGGAGTGATGGAAAGGACTTGGGAGAAAGCAGGGTCAAGAAAGACTTTTTAAAAAATGCATGCAATTGGCCTTCCTTGGTGGCGCAGTGGGTTAAAGCACAGCACTGAGAATCTAAAGCCACTTCCGCATGAGTTCGATTCCCGCCTGCCCCGGAGGTGACCACATGGCGTGGCAGACCTCTCCTGACCCGCCCGCTGCTCCCCTCGGCAGTGTACTTCATCGATCTGCCTGTTCTGTTCCCCACTCTGTCTCTGGTGAAGCCTCTTGCCGCCCCTGAGCCTCTGGCCTGTCTGTACCCCAGTTCTGTATGCACAAGTAAATAAATCTTTTTTAAAAAATGCATGAAATTATAGCATACATATATGTATTTATATGCTGATGCTAATGATTCAGCAAAGAGGGCAAAACATGATGCCGGAGAGAGAGGCAGGAGAATTGGAGGGAGGAGGGGATGGGATCTAGTGGCCCTTGAAGGTGTTTGTCTTAGATAGGAGCACAGGCAGCTTATCCCAAACTGCAGGAAGGAAAGCAGAGTACATGGGCAAATTCTCACGTCCCGTGACTCACTTCATGCTTGAGCAGCAAGCAGGCATTAACACTGAGTCTACCTTCCACCATCCCCTTCCATTTCATTTTATTTTAAAGATATATTTATTTATGCATACAAGAACTGGGGTACAGGCCAGAGGTACAGGGGAGGTGAGAGGATTTCCCAGAGACAGAGTGGGGAGCAGAATAGGCAGACTGACAAGTACATTGCTGAGGGGAGCAGCAGGCAGGTCAGGAGAGGTCTGCTGCGCCATGTGGTCACCTCTGGGGCTGGGAATTGAACTCATGCTGAAGTGGCTTTAGTTTCTTAGTGCTGCATTTTAACAAACTGTGCCATCACGGAGGGCCCCAAATCCTGTCACTTTTAATGAAGTGTAATTATGTTATAGTCAGTGAAACAAATTGCATAGGTAATAAATGAACGATTTTAAACTATAGCAATTTAATATTTAGGCTGTATTTTGGCATAAATGGTTTGTCTATTCAGTGATGAATCTTCATTGCACTTCAAGACTAGCTACTCCAGATGACTTGTTCTCTGAAACTTAAGGAAAACTTGCTGATCAAGGTCCTTTTCAAGTTTTTACTTATAGATCGCTAGCAGAGAACAGTATTCTACTGGATATTTCATTAAGATTTCACTCTGTAAGCAAACCCACTTCTGAAAAGGGGCAATCGAGCTTCTAGTGGTTAACTCTGATCTAAGATCTTATAAAGCTGATCTAAAGGTTAGCAGACACTCCTCTTTCTGAAAAAGATTAAGTTAGAAGCTGTAAGACTGTAAAGAGATCAAGTAAGATTATCATGAGCAAAGAATATTTTATGCTATCCTTTAAAAATACAAGTTTAGATCATTTTAAATTTTATTAATTACTTTTGGGGGGGCATAGAAGAACTGGGCTATAGAGGCCATAGGTGTTGGGGTGAGAGGATTCACAGAGACAGAACAGGCAGACCTGCTGAAATACACTGCTGGGGGGAACGGAGTGGGACAGGAGAGGCCTTGCTCTGCCATACGTGGGGAAGCTCCCTGGCTGGGGATTGAACTCAGGCCAGGCTGTAGTGCTCAGACAACCCCTACGCTACCAGGGAGGCCCCCATTATTTATTTATTTATTTATTTTTTAAAAATAATATAAAAGTTTCTTCTGGAG
>NW_004567102.1:4554867-4634351 GCF_000260355.1 Condylura cristata | reverse complement strand
AAAATGATGTAAAAATAAACTTTGTAAAAAAACAAAAATAATATAAAAGTTTCTTTTTACATCATTTTGTGCTTTTTTCCATCACAGCTGTAATCCTTGTGGGCTTCCCATCATCAAAGCACCCATGTGCCATCACCAAAGCCATTTTTTATTTTAAAATATGTCATGGCCCAGTGTTTAAATGTCTAAGAAGCTCCTGGTCGTCAGATAATTCTAGCAAGTATAAATAATCCAGGTTTTCATTATTCGAAAAGCCAGATGCTAACCTTATTGCCCAGTTGCCAATTTTGAACAACTCTCTTCTCTTCAAGATTTGTTTTTATTCCTTTAAACTAAAAATCTCAAACTAAGAGGTAGTAAAGTTTTAAGAGCTCTAGTGTTAAACATACATGGGACAACTCTTAAGAGGACTGACCAGCCACTGAATGAGTTAGGTGAAGGTTTACTGATGAGTTCAAGGCATCATCCTGGATGTTTTTAAAAGTCAACTTAATCACTGTTAGGAAAACTGTAAACTGGCAGATTGGGTTGAGAAAAATCTGCCAAAATGCAGAAGGAGGATATTATAAATCCAAGTGCCAACAGAAGGGAATGAATTCTTCTGGAATATAGATAGATTCCTGGCTTCGAATATCGTGTCAAGCCTTGTTTTCCAGTTTGGGATTTGGAAATACCGTCCCTCTAGTCTTCGAGAGGGTTGACTGATGCAAGAGTGGCTGGGGGGGGGGGGGAGTTTGCCGGAAGGGGAGGCCAGACAGAGAGGCACAAACATGCTCTTTGGAAGCATGGAAAAGCCATACAGAAGGCCTTGCCTTGACCTCCAGGAAACTTGTAAAACCACTGCATTCTCTTCTCCTAATTCCATTCATTTCACAAACATTCTTTGAGCTTTTGTGTGAGGCATTTGGCTAGGCCTGCAGGTATGCAGGGTAAGAGTGGGGGATAGAAAGAACAGATAAACCAAAGAGGTCTAGCCTGCCAAGTTTTCGTCTTATAGTCATAATATAAGCTTATAACAAGAACAAGCAATTCACACATTCGACTGTGACTTCATGCCCACTGCTCAGTTTCCTGTGCCTCGTTTATCTTAGTTTCTGTCCTGGACAGGAGGGAATGTACAGTGTGGGGAGACTGTCTCCCGTCCCTGTAAAGATAGCTCCCTGACTGTGGATTCAAAAATATAAATTATACACCACTCTTGGGTACAAATTACTCCCATGTGAGTTCGTTGAGCATGATCCACTTATCTCTAGGGCTGATCGCTAGTTAAATCCTACCCAAGTAGCTGAAAGCCTGTTTGTTTTACGACAAACAGGAGAAAGGGGCCCTGCGGATATTCAGGCCTAGCAGAGCCTGGCAGCCAGGGGCTCTCCTATGTTTGTTTGAGGAATACTTAAGCCCTCTTCTCCTTTCCCACCAAAAAAAAAAAAAAAAAAAAACAAAACAGATTCTTAAAAAGTCCTTCCGAATAAAAATAAATAAATCTTTAAAAAAAAAAAAAAAAAAAAAAAGACATTTGAGAAGACACACATGCCCAGGTCTGATTTCCAATACTGGGGCTGCCGAGGGCAGGCTGGGTAAAGAGGCTGGGGTGTCACCATGCCTTGAGGCAGAATGCTGCTCTGAAATCAGCATGATCTCCTCATTTCTGTCACCCTTCACAGCTGTCTCAAGGCACTTGCAGTGTCAGGGATTTCATGGAACCCTTACATCCTCCCCTCGAGAAAGGCGGAGTAGGTCTTATTATCACTCACAGCAGAAGAGACTGAGGCTCTGCTCCAAGAGGAGACAGGACTGACCGAGGTCACATGACTAATGAGCAGTTGAGCTGGACCTCGAGGTCAGGTCTTCTGACTGTGAGTCCGAGATGCCTGGTGTCCCGGAGCGCCTCCCAGGCCCCCCCTGCCCTCAGATGAAGATGTGAGCCCTGCCTCTCTGGACAGTGCCTCTCTGAGCCCCTTCTCTGCTCTTACCAGCTGGATGACCATGGGTAAGTTAAGGTTCTCAGTGCCTCTGTTTCCTCACCTGTAAAGAGAGCAAATGAATCACACCTCCGTCACACCTCCATAAGTTGTTTTGGAGGGGTGTATGTGGTAACGGTGAGAGCAAACCCACCGTGGGGGGTACAGTGCAAGGCTTGGAGAAATGTTGTATGCCCCACCCCCAGAGTCTTTTCCTCAGGCAGGCACAACTCCAAAGACAGTAGCTAAGAGCCCTGCGGAAGGCTCACTGTATTCCTCCCTCCCCCTCTCTCCAAGATAATGCTTCCAGTGAGGCTCTTTTTACTGTGCAAAGTGCTTTCCACCAGCACCTGGAATCCACTGCTCTACGGGAAGGTCCCTGTTAGCCAGGCTGGGAAAGTCTCTTCCTCTGTAGTTTCAAGTCTTCGTTTCTAGAAATCTTAAATGACATGGTTTTCCAATTCTGCCTTTGGAAGTGGCAGCTAGGGGAACTAATCGAATCTTTACAAGGTCAGGATCACCTTTGGAATGAAAACATGGAAAGGGAAGGGCTGCAACCTAGAGACCCTCCCAGCCCACTGGTGGTTCCTGTACATCCAGACCTCTCAGGGAGGCTGTGGTTGATGTGGAAAGATACCCAGGCAGGGAAAGGGGTGAAGTCCAGCTGACTCCCGACAAATGGGTGAGAGTTGAAAAGATTGAAAGGGCATTGCTCTTTCCTGAGAGCCCAGAGTCGTTCCCCCCCGCCACTTGATATCTGAGAGCACCTTGTACAAGTCAAGGTACACCTCCACTTCCTCATCTCTAACAGGAAAACTGGGCTAGATAATGTATCAGCTGCCGCCCTGATAACCTAAACAGAATTTACTGGAGGACAACCGTGACACATTACGGGCAATAAAAAAACTTTCTCAATGAAATTTCAAAGAAATTCCACGTCAGCAAAACATCGTAATGAGCCCCACGTAGCCAGCTCCAACAATCATCAACTTACTTGTTTAGTTTCTACCTCTGCCCTCTCCCATTGATAGTTGCTTGATTGGTGAAATTTACAAATACCGTATGCAGCAATCTTAACTGTGACTGACAAATGGGTCCAGGTACTTCTATCCTAGCAGACAGCCACCTTCCTAGAAAGTTCTCCTGTCCATCATGGTCAAATGCATAACTGAACTTACTATTCCATTGAGCGTTGCTGTGAGTTGGGCACGCTCTCTTTGCAGGGCTGGCAAAGTCAAAACTGCAGTCTTAGGCCCTCCCTGGTGGCGCAGCGGGTTAAAGCACAGCACTGAGAAGCTTAAGCCACTTCGCATGAGTTCGATTCCCACCTGCCCCGGAGGTGACCACATGGCGTGGCAGACCTCTCCTGACCCGCCCGCTGCTCCCCTCAGCAGTGTACTTCGTACATCTGCCTGTTCTGCTCCCCATTCTGTTTCTGGTGAAGCCTCTTACCACCCCTGAGCCTCTGGCCTGTATGCACAAATAAATAAATCTTAAAAGAAAAAAAACAAAACTGCAGTCTTAGGCTGTCATTCTCCTTCCTGCTCTGTCCACTTCTGTCATCCTGTGTACCCCTGGGGTGATGACCTTTTCCTCCTTGGATGTCTTGTCCTGTTATTCACTACAAGGCCTTTCCCACCCTAACTGCAGTTTCCTAGCAGCTCTTTTCTCTCTCCTATTCACTTATTCTTCTTTGGTATTTTTTTCCTTGTTCTCTTCATTTTTCTTCCTGTTTTCTCATACCTGCTACTGTTTCATACTTTCAGTGTTCTTCTCAGATCTTATTGTCCTTTGTCTTTCTTATCTGCTTATACCCCCCACTCACCCCCACACTAGACACCCCGCACTAGACACTTAGCCATAACCCCAGGGTGCAGCCAAGACCAGTCACTCCATCAACAGTGAATGAGTGAATGTCCAGAACCCCAGGCTAGAGAAACACCTGTAGTCCCATAACTAAAACGTGGTCAGTCCACGGGCAAACCCCAAACTGTCAGCTTTGCCCTTTCTGCATCACAGTTTTCTCTCTGCATTGAGCAAGAAGCTATTTGCCCTTTTGGAAGCCCCAGCATTTGAAAGGAAGGAGACTGACTTCCTGGCAAAATGTGACCCAAAGGACCATCCTCCCCCTCCCCACCCCATCATTAAAAAAAAAAAAAAAAACCAGAGCAAGCTGAGCTATCAGGGATACTTCCTGTTTTCCTCTCTTGAAAGCATCCTGGATAGATGAAACTGAGGGATCAAAGGGACTGTTCCTCTGGAGCTTGGGGACCAGCAGGATGGCGTTTAACCCTCTGCTGTCTCCCAGTGTGAGTGGCATCAGCAGTTCAAGTCTTGTATTTTCTGGACTGATTTGACCACTTGAGGTCAGGGGCCTTGCCTTTCATTCATTCCTCAAACATTGCTCTCTCCAATGCCATGCTACTTGTCTTGAGCACCTGGGGCCATGGGGGTAGAAGTGACACAGTCCCTGGCCTCAATCAACTAACAGCCAGAACCAAAGCACTCGTGATGAAGCACTTTCTCTGTTAGACTCTCACGGCATGCTTTCCATGTCTTAGATCCACATAGCAAGCTCTCAGAGCAGTAGTAGACCCATTTTACAGATAAAGCTTATGGAGATTAAGCAATCTGCCATTGGCACTTGATAAGCAGAAGTCAGGGCCAGCTGGTTAGAGGTCAGGGGTGTCGCTCAGTCCTCTTCCTACCTGATACACTGGCCTGCCGCCTGGAGAATGTTTCTGAATCTGAAATATGATGGTGTTACACTAATTGTAAATTTTGTTTTTCTGAGTTGGTACTGAGTTTTCAATGTTTGACTTGTTTATTTTTTAAATTGAGGTATGATTGACTCATCTTTCTATTCGTTTCAGGTGTTCATTGCTTTCAATTTTTGCAAATGCAGTCTATGTTTGGGTTTGTTCAGATGGCTTCTGATGACCTAATTTATCTGCACCCCACTTGCCGCAGTGTGTTAGAATGGAGGTGAGTGGCCTGTAGCCCCTGAAAAGTGAAAGAAGGCTGCATAACCAAGAGGCCATTTTCTCCCTGTTTAGGGGACAAAAATCACGTCAGGCTCTTGTTTCCCCTCTCCTATTTTTGGAACAAATCAGTTTGCCCAAGTTTGCTTGTTTGGCATTGGCTATAAAGCCTCAAAAGAAGCGTGAGAGGATGTTGATAGCAACCAAGTGAACTTTGAGGTATTATTCTAGGCCTTTGCATCTATCAGTTTTTGCATCTTTGTAATGATAGTTCCATTATCTCCACTGTATGGTCAGAAACTGGGTTTCAGAGTGGTTTGTTAACATACCACAAATCACACAGCTAGTCAGGGCCAGGATTTGATCTCAGGTTTAACTAGCTCCAAATCCTACGTTTTGGTCATTTTCTCCCGGATGCTTGACACTTGGCAGAGGGAGGAGGGACCTCCTTCCTGCTGAGATTCCTGACAAACTGAATGTGGCAGGTGAGGTTACCAAGTAACCTTGAGATCCGTTGGTTGGGGACGCCTGGCACAAAAGGATCTCAAGGTACTTCCGACTCTGCAATTCTATCTCTTTAAGACCCAGCACTCCCATGCCAAGCCTCTTTCTGATCCCTGGAGATTTCAAGGGTGGAGAAACTGGATTGAACACACATACAACACAAGCAAAAAAGGTCTCAGCATTTTTGCTTCGCCTCGGTGGCTCCAGCCTTTTTTTTTTTTTTCCTCTCTCTCATTTATTTATTACTATGCTATTCCCTGGCCCTGCTGCTGTGTCAATACTGATAAAAGCAAATCACCCCACAAACAGGTGCAGCGGGAGCTGCCCCTTGGACAGCTGCCAGGGAATGTGATCGCTCAGCTGGGGTGACCTGCCCCTGCCCAACCCCCTTCTCAGGTTCCAGCCCAGGGCATGTGTCCTTGGGCAGCTAATGTCCGTTCACGTGTCCCATGCCCGGTATCTCTGTTGGCATCATGAACTCAAACTGGTGGGTGTGGTTGGGGTGGGGTGGGCTAAGGGATAAAGGAGGGTTCCAGGAGCTAGCTATCAACCTGTTTTCTCTTTCAGTTTATTCCAACACATTCAGATAATACTATGTCATCAAGTCCTTCCTACAAGTATTTGAAAGTATTTCCTAAGACTATCACTGCCTGATTCTCCTAGGTAAGAAATATTTTTTCCAGGCCTACTCATTTCCAAATTCATGCATACGCTTGCAATTTAATGATTCAGAAGACATTTTCTGAGTACCTCCTAGGGCTTAGCTGAGGGTTCACCTAAATAAACATTTTGTGAGCCAAACACTGGATCCAGAATACATTTTGATTCTACCAAGCCATGTGATTTTGACTCTGGTTTGAAAAAGATTATATTTCACCCCCTCCCCCATTTCTGTTTTGTTCACAAGCATCATTTTCCCACTTCCTTGGGGCATTGGCCTTTCGGGAAATGCTAGGGGGCAGCTTTCACCTTCCTGGGAGGTAGTTTTCTGCAATAAGGTGGTGACAGCCCTGGGCAGCAGGAATTGAGGCTGGGCTGGGCAGTGGACAGGGCCGAGATGTCCTGGGCGAGTGGGCGGGCAGGAGGCGGCTGGGCAGGCAGGAGGCGGGTGGGAGGTCAAGCTGCAGAGCAGTTCAGAGAGGGGAGGAGGTTGCTATGCAAATGACAAGGCAGCCTGTGGGCCCCCCTTACCCAAGGGCCTTCTGGTTGCCAAAACAGACCATTCCCCAGAACAGTCGCCTAGAAACGGCGGGCGCTGTCATAGCAGCCTCTCTGTAGCAGGGAGCCAGCCCGAGCTGCCAGGAGGAGCTGGGTCAGGGTGTTCAGACCTCCTCACACCCCCTCACCACTTAGTCTCCACCTTGGGGAAGGGAGTGGCGGCTAGGGCCCCTCCTTGGAGCTGGGGAGGGAGCTAATTGGATTGGAACACTCCAGAAACACATCAGCTGCTCCTCCCTAGGGGAAAGGAGTGGGGGGTGGGGGTGGAGGCTACAGACTGTCTTTGTGATGGGTTTCAGTCTCACCCGCAGGCTCGCCCTGACCTCCTCTACACCAGCCTCTGCTCACCCAGCACTTCCTAGGGCAAGTGGCCAGCTCCTTGTGCAGTGCTGGATGCCGAGGTCCATCAGGTAGTCACCAAGATGCAATGCAGCCATGATAAGGAGGGGCATAGCGCCCTGTAGAAATTTTAGGTATGGGATCTGACCTGCTTTGAAGGGACTGGGAAGAACGTGCTTGCTGTGGGTCTCAAGCCCAAGCTTACCTACTGCATCCCTCAAGAGCCTCCCTTCCCAGCATCTTTTCCTTATAGTCCCAGCTGTGCTGACCTGGCCAGCCTCCTGGAACTTTGGGAGAATGACTTTATCCACCGCATTTGGCTGCAAGAAATTCTTTGTCATTTAAAAGTATGTTGCCCCTTCACAATTAAAGGACAGCTCACACTTCTAAAACATAGGACCTATATAATTCCATGAAGAACAAGACAGATTTTAACAGCTTCCCTGAAATTAGGTGCCAATGATCTTTATCACCCTGTGAAGCTGCTCATGTTGCCCTTTAACAACTGCTGTAGACTGGCCTTTGGAGATCACAAAATTCTGGCATTAGGGAAGGAAGGGGATTCAGTGACATTAAGCCAACAGGTGAGTTATGGAGTGACCACTGCTCAGGACACAGCATTCCCTGTTGTCCAGATGCTGCAGGCCAGTGGGCAGAAGCATTGTAAAAGCACGTGTCTTTTAGGGGAGCAGGAGGACAGCTTTGTGTTTCCGTGCTGGGAGAGGGGGACTCTTTCTTTCATAACCCACAAGAGACGTTTGAGATTTTTTTTTTTTAGATTTATTTATTTATGTACACCTCTGGGGGGTACAGGCCAGAGGTGCAGGGGCGGTGAGAGGATTCACCAGAGACAGAGTGGGGCAGATCGAGGTAGTACACTGCTGAGGGGAGCAGCAGGCAAAACAAGAGGTCTGCTGCGCCATGTGGGTCACCTCCAGGGCGGGGGATTGAACTCGCACTGAAGCGACTATGGCTGGCTTGCAGCGCTGCGTCCTAACCTATTGTGCCACTAGGGAGGGCCCAACTTCTGAGTTTTATGGATGCCTGCATCAAGTCTTCCCTCAGGCTGACTTAGTAGGGCAGTGCATTCTTCTACAAGCTCTCATCTTCTCCTGCCCTTATGTATTAGGTGCCTATTTGTACCAGGCACGAGAAAATCAGAGAATGATTGCAGTGGTAGTATTCCATATTTAAGAGTAAGAAGGGGGGAAAATGCATAGGTAGGGGACATGTGCCATGCCAGTAGCGCTGGGTCATCTTTCCCATATTTGTGGGTTTTCCCATGTCCAGAGTCCCAGTTCTCCAAAGTAGAGACCAGAATTTTGCTTCCCTAGACTCCCTTGCAGCTAAAGGATAAGCACGTGACCTACGTTCCACCAATCAGATGGGCTCATAAGAGATTTTGTTTGGAAGAGAGAAACCGAGGCAGCAGGTATCCCAGCTGGAGGAGGATGAAGGAGGCATCTGGACTTTAGAGTAATAGGAAGGATGTTCTTGTGATCTAGTTTGCTGTATTGTTGAAGAGACTAAGGGAGACTTTGCTGGAAAGTGCATCTGTGTGATCTCAGAGTACCCAGCTTCTCTGTCTATCTCCATTTTGGGCTGTGGGAGCCTCGTAACATTTTTTTTTTTAAGGTTTATTTATTTACGCATACAAGAACTGGGATATAGGCCAAAGGTGCGGGCGGGGGTGAGAGGATTCATCAGAGACAGAGTGGGGAGCAAAATAGGCCGATCCATTGAAATACACTGCTGAGGGGAGCAGCAGGCTGGACTGGAGAGGTCTGCTGTGCCATGTGGGTCAGCTCCCTGGCTGGAGATTGAACTTATGCTACAGTGGCTGCTGATAGCTCATAGTGTTGTGCTTTAACCCCTTGTGCCAACAGAGAGGCCCCCTTAGCAATTTTTAATAGGTTGCTTTCCTGTTAGAGTGGACTCCACTGTTTGCAACTAGGAACTCTCTGATGTGGATGAAGGGATGGATAAATAGGTGGAGGATGAGTGGGTGGATGGGTTGAAGATTCAGTGAGTGAATAAAGTTTTGGGGAGAAGTGTGTAGGTGAAGGGTGGGAGGAAAAGTGAGGAAATGGTGGGTAAGTGCAGGCAATAAAATACAGAGTGGTGCAAGGGGTTGTCCAGAATTATGAGGCTATTTGTAGCCACTGCAGCATAAGTTCGATCCCCAGCCAGGGAGGTGACCCACAGGGCACAGCAGACCTCTCCTGACCCGCCTTCTGCTCCCCTCAGCAGTGTACTTCGTCAATCTGCCTGTTCTGCTCCCCACTCTGTCTCTGGTGAATCCTCTCACCTCCCTACACCTCTAGTCTGTACCCAGTTCTGTATGCATAAATAAATAAATATTAAAAAAAAAGTCTTCTTCCTCTCCCTCACCTTTCTCTGAACCCCACACCCCAGGCTGTGCCCACCCCTCAGAGGCAGGCACTTGTCTCATCCTGCCTTGTGACATTGTTCCTATCGTTACTCAACAACCCTGTTTTACCTTGAGTAAGGATGACACACACATGTGACTCATCCCGCATTGTTCTGCCCTCTCCTGGCTCTGACTTCCAGCTGCAGCACGGACTGTCCCTTGGCTGACAAGTGCCACAACCTTGTCCTGCAGTTATTTTTCATACAGCCACTTCCCATCGCCCAGAGACACTGCCAGCTTCCTGGGGTCTGGGGTTGCAACTTACGTGATTTATTTTTTTAAGAGCTTATTTTATCTTATTGCTTTTTAAAAAAATAATTCTTTTTTAAAAGATTTATTTTTTATGCATGTAGAACGAGGGTATAGGCCAGAGGTGTGTGTGGGGTGCATGTGTGTGAGAGGATTCACCAGAGACAGAGTGGGGAGCAGAACAGGCAGATCTACTGAAATATACTGCTGAGGGGAGCAGTGGGCGGGTCAGGAGAGGTCTGGCACACCATGAGGGTCAGCTCTCTGGAACTGTGCTGCAGTAGCTGCAGATAGGTTCATGGTGCTGGGCTTTAACCCCTTGCACCACCAGGGAGGGCCCACCTTATATCAATCTATTCCCCGCATCTTCGCATCTTCATGGGAGTAGGATTTTATGAAGTGTCTATAAATGAGGAACATAACCTTGAAGACTTTCTCTGTAGTGTAGTTAGAAGTTTTTGAGATAGAACTTTTTCCTTTCATTCCTTCCTTCCTTCATTTACTCCTTCTTTCAGCATTTCATGAATATCTGTGAAGTGTCAGGGTCTGTGCTGAGTGCTGAGGAAGGAGAAATGGTTATGGACAGATCTGAAAGTGTTCTCAGTTAGTAGCAAGAAAGAGTATGCAGGCTACCAAGTGGAGAAATTGTGGGAGAAGAGCCCTGATTGCCAAGTGGGGGCACAGGAATAGTATCAAGGGCTGATTCCAAGATGACCCTGATCTCAGGACTTACAGTGTGCTCCTTTGCTTAATCCTCACAGCAACAGGGAAAGCGGTATGATTACTTTCATTTTCCAAGGGAGGAATCTGAAGCTTGGGAGGCTTATTGTCTTGCAGGATGCACACCGGCACTCTGCAGAGCTGGGGTGTGAGTGTAGGCCTCTGGGCTCTAATATCCGTGTTCCAAAAGGCAGGTGAATGACCCCCGGCCATGGAGGCCTTCTACGCAGTTCTGTTTAGCTTGGATGTGGGTGCTCAGGGGGACAACATGGGGTAGGGATAGTCACTCAATAATAGGTGAGAACCCCCGAGCACAGCCTTGGACATCGTTTCTCTTTGTTTTTCGAAGAGTGTTGACCTGAACTAAATTGTGAGGTTCGCAGCATGGACTTCTCCTTCTAAAAGTTGGGGGGAAGACCCCTGGCTTTGGAGGCTCTGGGGCTTGGGGTCCCATTTGTTGACCAACCTAGTGGTATCAGGCCAGTCACTCAACATCCCTGAGCCCCAATTTTCTCAACTCTTAATTGAGGATAATAGTCTCATAGTGTTGACATAAGATTAAGTGAGATAATGCCCGTCTATCAGTAGATCAGTTTAGAACAGTGCCAGGCACCTACCTAGCAAGTGGGCCAAAAATGGCACCTGTGTATCTTTTGGTTCACAATCCCTTATCTATATCTCCCCAAACCTAAAGGCTCCGAAAACAAAACACATTTGTCAACAAAACCTGTTCTGAACCTTTCTTTCTTCTTCTTTTTAAAAAAATTTATTTATTTATGCATATAAGAACTGGGGTACAGGCCAGAGGTGCAGAGGGCGAGAGGATTCACCAGAGACAGAGTGGGGAACAGAACAGGCAAATATACTGCTGAGGGGAGCAGCAGGCAGGTCAGGAGAGATCTGCTGGGCCATGTTTGTCACCTCCCTGATGGGGGAATCGAACCTGTGCTGCGGTGGCTGAGCATAGCTTCATAGTGCTGAGACTTAACCCGTTGTGCCACCAGGGAGGGTCCCACAGCCTTTCTTTTTTCCCACTCATACCTTCATTGCAGAAAGGTAAATACTTTAGAATACACGGTGCTGTTATGTCCTGATAAGGACATTAAAAATTATATGGTACAGGCACTGTATTGCTTTTCAAAAAATTTTTTAAAAATCCAAATTGCAAAATACATTTGACCCCAGGTCTGACCGCCATCCGAAAAGGACTTGCATTGTCTCTCCTTCACACCATTCACCCCACCTCTGGTCGCCCACTTACCCCACCAGCTCCAATGGCTCTTGGGCACCCAAGAGCCAACCTTCCTTTCAAAAAGGTAGGTTGCACTTGCCTACCCCTTCCAGAAGGTACAGCTGTGCACTCGTGAACTCCCCCGAGACCTGTCTCCTTGGCCAATCTTTGCTCACAACCATTTCAGTTTTCGCCAGTCCACTGGATGTAAGTGCCCCCTCTCCGTACTCTGGCCGAGAAGATGGACACTGCAGCGTGTCCTCTGAGCAACCTGCGTGGTCTCAGCTAGTTGTTACCCGTCCCGGGGCGGCAAAGGTTTTGCAAGCGTCTCCCTGTCTGTACTATGAATCCTGTCTGCTGACTGTAGAAGTAATGTCTGGGGCATTGCCCTGCTGCTCCTTGTCAATTGGGCTGAAGCTCTCTCTGGTCGTTTACTCCACTGTGAATTTCCCTAGTTGACTAAAGCCCAAAATAACCACTCCTCTCATTTGTAGGATTGCAACAATTTCCGAGGGGAAATAGGAGTCCTCGTGTTGGAGCAGGTTGGAAACCACTGAGCCCGCTGTCATCCCCTTTAGCAGAGAGGGAGTCATGAGACCCGAGGTCAGGTTTCAGCCCCTGCTCTGCTCCTTGGAGGACCTTGGGGACAGCCCCGTGTGACTTGGAGTACTTAGGTTTCTTCCTTCTGGAGCAGAGATCATGAAAATGACTTGGCAGGATTGTCAAGAAGATTAAATAAGATAATGAAAGGGCTTGGAAAACTGAAGTGTCACACAGATGTCAGGATCCATGTTGCCACGTCCTCACGGATGGTGTCAGCCTCTTAAGGGCAGGGGCCGTGTCTTGTTTTCTTTTTTGGTTCCCACGATGATAACCCCCCTGTCCCACACTCCACACAGGACCGTGGACACTAGCTGTAGAGAACACGGCCAGGTGACTAGCATGGCAGCTTAGTACCTGAGGTTGCTTAATAAATGGTGGCTTGTGCGGGTGGGCAGCTGCTCAGGCCGCCAAGCACGAAGCTTCCTGGGGAGACTTTGTTTCAAATCCCCTCCCTGTCCAGGTAAGTGAGTGTGACACTTGGCTCTCCCCTGCCCGAGGCCCCCACCTCAGCCGGGGCTGAGGCAGCATGGGGGAGTGTGGGTTGCTCTGTGGCATGGTAGCTGGCATTATTTTCTGGTTTCCTGGGCGGTTCTTTGAGAAGTGGCTGGAGAAAACCACCAGACTGGAAAAAGTAGGAAATCTAGCTTCTGATCTTTGTTCAGAGTTGGCAAGGCCTTTAAAGCCAAAGCTCAGGCCAGCCTCTTGGGGTCAAGGTCAGTAACGTAGCAGTGAATGTGCCCAGGTGTGGGCCAGATTCCCACTCCAGGACCGTGGGGAAATGGGGTGTGTACTTAACATTTGGATGAATATGACAATCGTCCAGCATGCAGATGTTTCTCTTTGAATTCTTTCCCATCAGAATGAGAGGGACTGCTTCCCTATGTCCCAACCCACCACCCATGTTTTTTAAAAAAGATTTATTTTTCATTTACTTATGCACACATTTTTATTTATTTAAAAACTGGGGTTTAGGACAGAGGAGTGAGGGGTGAGAGGTTTCAGCAGAGACAGAGTGGGGAGCAGAACAGGTGGATCTACTGAAACACACTGCTGAGGGGAGCAGCGGGCAAGACAGGAGAGGTCTGCTGCGCCATGTGGGTCAGCTCCTTGGGGGCATCGAACTCAGGCCATGATGGTGATAGCGTGGAGACTTAACCCCATGGAGGAAGGCCCCCTACCCACATTTTTAAGATTAAATTTTACTATTTTTTTACTAGGTAATATTTGCAGCTGGTGTAGAGTTCAAAAAAATAGAAAGGAGGCACAGAGAGAGGTTTCCTCACTATGTCCCAGTCACCTGAGGCCCAGAAACACAAAGGTTAATCTCAAACATTAATCTGGTCTGTAGGAAATGGTATCTCACTATTATTTTTATGTGGAAACCAGAAAATATTTTGGAGTGGAATGTTGCATTTGAATGAATTTTAAGATAAGACCAGAGACTTCAAAGACATTTTACGCTCAGAACCATGAGGGGTGGGTAGCTGCCCGGGCTCTGCCTGCTGCCTTCTCATGGGGCCTGGGGGGCTGGGGGGTTCTGCGGAGTTGGTCCATCTCTAAGTTAGTCTATAAATAAAAGGAAAGCTTGGCAACGTCCCCTCCTCCTTCACATGCTGGGGTTCCCAAAGCTTGGCAACGTCCCCTCCTCCTTCACATGCTGGGGTTCCCTCTACGGCCCCGGTATCCCGTTTACCGCCCACCCCTATGCCTCATCCTGCCCTTGCCTTGGCTGCCACCTTGCTGCCTGGCACAGTCCCGGCTGCTTTGGGCTTCAGCTTTCCTCACTAGAAAAGAGGGTTGGACTAAACCCTTTCCAAGTTAACATTCCAGGGCTGATCAACTAATTCACTTTTGGGTGTAGATGACTGATAGCAGCTTAATATATTACCTCTCCTGTGGGTGGGAGCATTTTAAGAGATGCAGTTCTCATTCCCAAGGAATGAAGGAGCCTGGTGCAATTCCAGACATGGTCACAGGCGGGTGGGGCAGTGCAGAAGGAGCACCTATCCTGGCACAACTCCCCTGTCACTGGGGGGGAGGAGGGATTTCCTGCTCTGGCCAAGGCCCATGTCAGCCCAGAGGGCACTTGCCTCTTAGTTTCTCTCCATTGCTAGCACTTCACGCATTTTTCTCCAGCATTAGCAAGAGTAGGGTTTTGTCATACAGAAAATGCCTCATCGGGGCCTCCCTGATGGCTCAAGGGTTAGGTCTCAGCATTATGAAGCTATCCGCAGCCACTGCAGCACGAGTTCCATCCCCGGACAGGGAGCTGACCCACGTGGAGTAGCAGACCTCTCCTGTCTCACCCACTGCTCCCCTCAGCAGTGTATCTCATCAATCTGCCTGTTCTGTCTCTGGTGAATCCACTCACCCCCTGCACCTCTGTCCTACACCCGAGTTCTTGTATGCATAAATAAATAAATCTTTAAAAAAAGAAAGAAAGAAAACGCCTCACCAGGGAAACCTGCATGTGTGGCCTGGAAGTCTACCCTATTCCCTGGGGTAAGGGGTGTGGCGGGGGTGTTTAGCAACTTGACTTTCAGATTTGCAGGTCAGTTCCCTTTCTGGGCGAGGAAGGAGACCTCGGCGGGAGGGCTGGCAGCTTTCTGCTGCGGCAGGTGGTCCACCACACCTGGATCCAAGACATCTGCTTTTCACCTGGGGAGAAAGGCTGTGCCAAACGTGTCTGGTTTCATTTTGTGCAGGAGGTTTGCTTCGGCTTCTGAATTTTCAGGGAAGGCGTGGCCCACTGCCATCCTTAGTCCCATCAGAAATAGGAAAGATGCATCTGGCTGGCGAAATCCTGGCCAGCAGGCCAAGAAACTCATGGGTCTTCCATTCCAGCCCCCAGTGGGGTGTCATTTTGTCCCAGCCATTGTCTGGACCTCCCTTCAAGGCAAGAGTGGGGGTGTCTGTTTGTGTCCTGCCCAAACTGTGGTAGGAAGGACTGGGAACCAGAGCAATGGCCAGTGGTCCTTCCGTTGGCAGTGGTGAGAGGCTCAGAGCAGAGAGGCTCAGGGCTGCACTTGCCTATCTGTCAAAATCTCCACCAGCACATCCCTTCCTGTCCTGGGGAGTCAGCTGCTTCTCAAGGCAGATTACCTAACTCAGGAGTCTCATCAAGGAGGGCATAGAATTCTAGACCCTTCCTCGGACTGGTCCTTACTAGTAGTGGCCTCACTTGGGGCTGGTTAGAAATGTAGACACTGGGCCCTCCCTGGGTGGCGCAGCGGGTTAAAGCACTGCACTAAGAAGCTAAAGCCACTTCCGCATGAGTTCGATCCCCGCCTGCCCCAGAGGTGACCCACATGGCGTGGCAGACCTCTCCTGACCCGCCCGCTGCTCCCCTCAGCAGTGTACTTCATCAATCTGCCTGTTCTGCTCCCCACTCTGTCTCTGGTGAATCTTCTCAGCACCTCAGACCCTGTACCTCTGACCTATACCCCAGTTTTTGTGTGCACAAATAAATAAATCTTAAAAAAATTAAAATATGGGGGTTCTCCATGGTGCCACAATGGGTTAGGATGCAGCACTACAGAGTTGAGCCACAGTCAATGCAGTGCGAGTTCGATCCCTGGCCCTAGAGGTGACCCACATGGCGCAGCAGACCTCTCCTGTCTCTCCTGCTGCTCCCCTCAGCAGTATGCTTTGTCGATTTGCTTGTTCTGCTTCCCACTCTGTCCCTGGTGAATCCTCTCACCTCTGGCCTGTACCCCTGTTCTGTGGGCATAAGTGAATAAATATTTAAAAAAAAAATAAAATACAACTTGATCATAGGTACTGGAAGGTCTCTTATTCCAAACCACCCCTCCTACTTGGGACTTTTTCGCTAATATCCTACCACACTTTTGAGGCTCAGGTGCCAATTTGCCCCCCTCACCCTGAACCCTAGTCACATGCTGCTAGTGAGGCAAAAGAATGCCATTTGCTTTCTACCCTCTCACGCCTTTGCATCACAAGCTCCACCCATGTGAATGATCAAATCCGCAGTCTCTGTGAGGAGAATCTTCCACATTCTACTGCTGGGAGACTTCTGACGGCAGATGTCTCACTTCCTCAAAAACAACCTAACTTTGAGAGGTCCCACTAAGAGGCCACTGGATGAAGCCAAGTCTGTTCCCCAGTGGCTTTTCTCCCTGCTTCTAGAGCATCCTCTCCAACAATTCGGAAATTTACAATGATCATATTCTCCCCAAGTAAATACCCCCAGTTTACTGATCTCTCAACTGCTGGGGAGAAGAACACCTACAGGCAGTTGACAGGTTCTTGAAAGTTAAACATCTATCTTTCATATGACCTAGTCGTTGAGCTTCAAGTTATTTACCCAAGGTAAAGGAAAGCTTATGTCCATTCAAAAACAAATGTTTGTAGCAGCTTTGTTTGGAACAGCCAAGATCTGAAAACAACTGGAATGTCCACCAGCCACCAATGGATCAACAAACAGGTGTATCTCCGCGGGATAGCACTCAGCAAAACAAACAAAACCCAGGATCTGCTTAACAACACTGGTGAATGTCAAACAGTACTGAGTAAAACAAGCCAACAGCAACAGCCCAAAAGGTGAAAAATAACAAAATTAATATAAAATTAAAAAAAAAAAAGCAAACTGACTAATAACAACAGAAACCCCTTGCTGACAGCTTGAGGATGTGAAGGTGGGAGGAACAGAAACATTGCAAAAGGAACAAGGAGGTATTGTGGGGAGGTAGTTAAGTTCACTGGACCCTGGTGATGCTTTAAAAAGAGTCTATATGTCAGCCATATCAAACCATGTATTTTTAAATTCTATTTTTATCTTTTACATCACTGTGTATTCCCCATAAAATTCTTAGCACTTGTTCACCCGTGAACCATCACCATAGTCACTGTGTTCTTCTCTCTCCCCTGCTTTCATCCTTTTTCTTACCCCTCCCTTGCAGAATGTCTTTTATTTATGGTTGCCGGCTAGTTTTGTTGTTTTATTATAACTATTGTTGTTGTTATTTTCCTGATCCCCTATTTGCTTCCCCTATATTTCTCCTATAAGTGAAACCATTCACTATTTTTCTTATTCCTTTTGGTTTTTTTTCACTGAGCGTGATCCCTTCAAGCTCCATCCACGTTGCTGCAAATGGCATGAGATTAACTTTTTGACGGCTTAGTAATATTCCACTGTGTATACAGACTACATCTTCTTGATCCAGTCCTCTATTTTGGGGCATCTGCGTTGCTTCCATCTGCATTTGCCTATTGTGAACAGTGCTATGATAAATGTAAGCATACTGGCTTCTTTTTGAATTAAGGTTTTTTTATGTCCTTTGGGTAGATTCCTAGGAGTGGAATTGCTGGGTCATAGGATAACTCCATTTTTAGTAATTTGAGGAATCTTCACACAGCTTTCTATAGTGGTTGGGTCGGTTTACGTTCCCACCAGTAGTGCAGAGAGTTCCTTTTTCTCTACATCCTTGCCAACATTTGTCAAACCATGTACTTTAAAAATGTGCCAGTTATAGTATGGCAATGCAATCTTAGGAAAATTTAAAAGACCTGCTATATGTGGGGGCTGAGGAGGGCTCCTGTGACCTAAGAGTTAATTCTCAGCACCATCATCACTGTGGCTTGAGTTCAATCCCTGACCACGGAGCTAACCCTGGCATAGCAGACCTCTCCTGTCTCCCCCACTACTCCCCTCAGCAGTGTACTTCACTGCATCCTCCTGTTCTGCTCCCGGCTCTGTCTCTGTGAATCCTCTCACTGTACCCCACCCTACCCCAACCCCTGACCTAACCAGTTCAATATAACCAGTTCTAATATGCATCAATCAATAAAAATAAATCTGAAACAAACAAACAAAAAGCCTGACATCTGGAACAGCTCACAGCCCCTTGATGTTGCCAATGGGTTTGTCCTTAGTAAGACAGCTCGCTCCTTTGATTTGGTCACTATCCTCCTACTAACGGAACCCAGGATTATGTGAACTGTATTAGAAGGTAGATCATTATCTTTTAAGCTTAGCAAACATTCCAAGACCTTGACGTCACAAATGCTGACAAGCCAGGTGTCCCCTAACTTCAACATGAACTCTATCAAGGCTAGTTATCTCTCTGATGTTGTTGCAGAGCAGGGATGGCACAGTGTGGTAGAAAGAGTAATTTGCGGTCAGATCCCTCCAACTGGAAGCTCAGGCTTAGTGAGTAACTTCGCTTCCCTGAGTCTCAATATCCTTCTCTGTGAGTCCATACTTCTGATCTCATGGAGGTGTGGCCATTAATTGATACGTAAAGGAAATGAACTTGGCACAGTGTTTGGTCCTCTGAGGTACTCAGTGAAGAGAAGCTGATTTTATAGCCCTATCATTTCTGTCAGAAATTTAACATCCTCATTCTGTGTAAGCCAGACATCTCATCACCTCTCTCTAATTGATTAGCAGACCTATAACTTTTATTGGGATTTCTAATATAAAAATGGAAATAGGTCAAGTCAAAACTGGCCCCCTGGGATACCACCACTGAGTGTTCTTCAGATTGACCTGTACTTCATGGGTTGAAAGCAGTAAGTTTAGACACACATTTTATTTTTATTTGTTAATTAAAAATATTTATTTTTATTTATTTATGCATATAAGAACTGAGGTGTAAGCCAGAGGTGCGGTGGGTAAAAGGATTCACCAGAAACAGAGTAGGGAGCAGAACAGGCAGTTTGGCTGAAATACACTGCTAAGGGGAGCATTGGGTGAGAAAGGAGAGGGCTGCCATGCCATGTGGGTCAGCTCTTTGGCCAGAGACCAAACTGTGTTGTAGTAGATGGTTGTAGCTTGATAGCACTGAGACTTAACCCCTGCTTCACCAGGGAGGCCCTCGACTCACATTTGAAAATGTGATGGTTAATATGCTGGCTATCAGAGGAACAACCTTGGAGAACAGTGCGGCAGTTCCTCAAAAAACCTAGCATAGATTTGTCATGTCACCAAGACTTCCACCTCTGGATTCAGACCCAAAAGAGTCCAAGGCAAGGACCCAAATGGTTATTTGTACAGCAGTGCTCATAGCCACATTATACACAAGAGTCAAAAGGTGGGAGCTGCCCAAGTGTCTATTGAGGGGCAATAGAATACTATTCAGCCTCAGAATGAAGCTCGGGCATGGTCACAACATGGGTGAGCCTGGAAGATAGTGTGCTAATTGACATAGAAACAAAAGGCCAAAAGCTGTATGATTCCACTTACACGGGGCTCCTAGAGAAGTCAAATTCATAGAGAGAAAGTAGAACAAACATTTGGTTGCAAGGGGCAAGGGAGTGGAGGAAATAGGGAGTTACTGTCTAATGGGGACAGTGTTTCTACTGGGGAAGATGAGAAAGTTCTGGAGATGGATGGCTGTGACGGTTGTACAACATGTGAATATACTCAACGCCTTGAACCGTGCTGTTTTCAAAGAATGGAGCAGTAGGCTGCTCAGCATTAAGGCAGCCTGGCCCCTAGGCAGACAGACAGACAGCCTTGTCCAAATGAGCTGGAGAGCAGGTTGGCCTTGTCAGACTCAGACTGGAGCACAGGGTCAGGAGGCCCTGGGAAGCCTTCAAGTCCAGATTGGGAAACTGGGATTTGAACTCTTCACTGAGTCACAGCTTGGGGCCATGCTTTTGTCTTCTGGTTAAAATGAACAGTTTCTTGGGGGAGACTCACCAGGAACTCATCACTGAGTTAATGTGCTGATTCTGCACATTACAATGGGTATATGGTTGGAGTCAGGAAGGACGGCATGGTACTCTAGATGGGCAAATGGTAAGGGAAAAAGCTGGAAACACGCCTCACTATCTTAGGATTCTCACCATCCTGGGCTTGCACTGTGATTTCTCCACTGACTATCTGTGTGCCCTTAACTGATCTCTGCCTCAGTTTCCTCATCTGTAAAGTGGGGATGATGGGTGAACTTGTGTGAGACACTTTTCGTCTCCTCTCCCCTGCTGGAGATGCTGCTACAGGGGAGGTGTGAGGCAGGGCAAAACCTTTTCTTTGAATAAGACAGGATGAAGGGGGAAGGAGGAAAAAGGAGCCAGCAGGACCCTTCCTGGGCATAGGATGAGGGGGATCTGCAGGTGGAGAGGAAGAGAGGCAGAGAGCTGTCATGGGGAATGGGACTTAGCTGTGGGAGATAAGTCCCTTTGTGTTTTATGGACATACTACTCTTTTGTGCTTCCTTAGGAGGTTTCAGAAAAAGCCTACTGTGCTCCCTTCCAAGCTGTGTTGGAAACCTGAGTTTCTTTTGAAAGCTGGCGGAAGCCTTAAGGTCACCCATGCATCTGGGTTGCATTTGCAAAATGTCTGACAAGTAGGAATTTAACAGTGCTCCCAGTTATTATTCTGGAAGAAGGCAGAGCAGGGAGCTGGAGAGAACAGGCCTGGGTATCTTCAAAGAACAGACAGAACACCTCCTTGAGCTACCAGGGCCACTAGGCCAGGTCAAAGAAATGTTAGGCCCCCCCAGCCCCTCCCTCTCTCCAGAAATCGAGGCAGCTGCGGACAGCCCAAGGCCCTCAGACCAGTGCCCTCTGCCTGGAGATGGGAAGGCGGCACACGGGCTGAATCAGTTCTGCAGAGAAGAGAGCCCCAGTGGGCTGGGCCCAGATAAGAAGGGGGAGGGAAAGCAAGCCTGGGGAGTTGTGGGAGTGAGTGTCAAAGGACAAGGCCATGAGCTGAGCTGTAGGGTGTTGAGCAATGAGAGTTACAGGAAAGAAGGAAAGAAGCTCTCTATTGCTCTTAGGATAGGTGGTTATCTGACCTGTTTTATCAAGGAGTCCCCTGTGCCCTTCTGCTCTCAGATACAAATTCCAATTTCCAGCTAATCACATGCAATTAAAGAATATTGTCATCTGGGTGCAAGTTCTGACTTGCAGCCCCACGGGTCGGGTGCCAGGCCTGGATCTCAGCTCTGGCGGGCTGCATGTTGGGTTGGGCTGGAGGTGGCAGCCTGAATATACCCTCCCCCCACAAGTGGGCCTTGGGAGTGGAGAAGCTTTTGCAGGAGGGAGGGAGCGAGGCCTGAGCGCTTCCTTTCAAAGAGAAGATAAGCTCAGGGCAAATCCGAGTTTAAACAATGATCACTCAACTGGACTCATGTCTTGGTGTGAAAGAAAAGTCAAACATATATTCAGATGGTTTTAATGGAAACTTTCTTAGGAAGTTCAGACATTCCAAGATGGGATGGGTGCCGAGGGGAACAGCTTCTTATTGCTTAATTGAGATAAAATATTCCCATACATTTTATTTTAACTTTTATTTTGAGCTCTAGTAGACTCACAGCAAAGTGTACTAATCTTTAATTAGCGCAGTATCTTGAAGTTTTACATATGTAAGTTCCCGTGTGACCTCCACCCAGGTCAGGATCCAGAACATTTCCAGCTTTTTCCAGGTTTCCTCACACTCCCACCCAAGGGTAATTGCTATTTTGTTCTCCACCATGGTAGTGGTTTAGCCTGCTTTTGAACTTCGTTGAATGGGGTCATCAGACTCTTGAACTTGTAAAGGAAATACTTTATAAACACAGACCTACAATCCGTTACTTGAACCACTGGGACCAGATAGTCTTCACAATTCAGAATCTTTCCTAGTTTGGAAAGGTGCCACGGGGAGTTCACTTAGGCTGTGTTTTCTAAAGTGCCCCCAGCAGGGTCTGGGGCAGCACCCAGTAAACATATAAACATTTCTGAGCAAAGTCTATGAATATTCACACACTAAGTGGCGTAAATAAAGGCTAAAAATAGCGTAGCTTCAGTGGAGGTCAGGTTTGCTGCCAAATGAGTTCACTTCAGGTCAGACTCTGCAGGCCAATGTGTTATGATAAAAATGCTTTTATCATTCGGAGGATTGGATTTTGAAACTAAGTCAAGGATGGTGGACCTGCTAGTTCCTCACAAGCTGTTGGCTCTGCAGGAGGCAAACTCCCCCTGTAAATGGGGGTCCGTGTGCTGCTAGGAGAGCAGCCACCTCCCCTCATCACCCCCTCCCCCAACCTCCCAGAGACCGAGTGGCCAGCTGGGTTAGGAACAGGCTCTGGCCAAGGCCCTTGGAGTGTTGCTGAACTCTTGACACTAAGGGCATGTCTTGGCCACCTGCATACGCATTTCGACATTTTACTGGGACCTCTATCTTTGCTTAGATTTTCAAAGAAATCTGCTACACAATAAGGTGAAGAGCCCAGTTAGAAGGTGTCCTTGAGGACCAAGGCTGTGGTTAGAGCTCCTCAGCTGTGGACCTGGGATTCCAGGGACAAGAATCTGTGATGACAGGCTTTGCTCAGCGTGTGTGTGTGCGTGTGTGTGTGCGTGTGTGTGTGTGTGTGTGTGTAGTGGGAGGAGGGGAGAAGAGGACACACAGCCCCCATGTGGAATAGAGCCCAGGAAGAGTTTTCTCTCCCCAGGACTGGGAAGGAGGGGGAGTGTCTTAAGAGTCTGGTCAGTGCACCTGCTACCAGCCCTGGGATACAAAGATGAATAAGACCTGCTCCCTGCTGGTGGGGTCTTGTGAGGCTCTTGTAGGCCTCTCCAATGAGCTCTCTGTTTATCACCATGCCCCCATCCCATGAAAGAAAGCACACACACACCAGGAAGCACCCAAGGATCCAGACCTTTGGGGCTCTTTCCCTTCCTTCCCATCAAAAACACCATGTCCTGGGCCCTCACTGGTGGCACAACAGGTGGGCTCAGCATGATGAAGCAACCTGCAGCCACTGCAGTATGAGTTCGATTCCCAGCCAAGGGGGTGACCCACATGGTGCAGCACACCTCTCCTTACCCACCCACTTCTCCCCTCAGCAGTATTTTTCAGTACATTTGCCTGTTCTGTTCCCCACTCTGTCTCTGTTGAATCCTCTCACTCCCTGCACCTCTGGCCTGTACCCTAAAACAAACAAACGAAAAGACCCACCATGTCCCACATACATTACGCCCACCCTAAAGGAAGGCAGGCACTCTTCTTGGCAGCAATGTGCGGCTATTAAGGAGATGTTGATCAGAAGCAGAGTGGTGTACTGGGGTCAACTTCCTCTACACACTCAATAGTGTGACCCTCTGCAAGCCCACTGGCCCCCACCCGAGGGTGACATAGGGATCAAAGGAAGGAATATGCAAGAGCTGTGAATGGCCAGGCTTGCAAAGGTCCAGCTGTGCCTATGCTGTACTTATTAGACTCCCAATCAAGCAAGAGACTTCACTCGCACCTTCAGCAGCAGTATGCAGGGCACGTGCAGGCATCCAGGGGTGCTGTGGACTGTGTGGCCTCATGGGTGACCCGAAAAAGGTTCTCAAATACAGGTTTGCACTCTGCTGTAACTGTAGGCTGGAGTTTGGTTGTCGCACCTGCCAGATACAAAGATGCATACAAAGAGCCACAGGATACAAAGATGAATGAGACCTGACCAGAGGGGTTTGTTATAGCAGTATTTATAAAAGCCCAATAGTGCTATTTATAAAAGCCCAAGAAATGTTACTTCGTACTAGCGTACCCAGGGCTCAGTACAGAAAAATATTCCAGAAATGGGTAAGTTAAACCTTTAGAATAGAAATAATGGAAGTGTGGTTAAAACATGATTTCTTTGTTGCAGAGAATTACATGGGTAGATGTTCATGAGATAGAAAATTAAATTATTTTTTAAAAAAAGGTTTATTTGGGCCCTCCCTGGTGGTGCAACAGGTTAAAGCACGGCACTGCAACTAGTAGCAGCCACTTCCGTGCAAGTTCAATCCCCAAACCTGGGGCTGACCCACATGGCTGGCAGACCTCTCCTGTCTCACCCACTGTTCCCCTCAGCAGTGTACCTCATCAATCTGCCTGTTCTGCCTCCCGCTCTCACTATGGTGAATCCTCTCACTGCCCTTGTACCTCTGGCCTGTACCCTACTTCTGTATGCACAAATAAATAAGTCTTTAAAAAAATTAGTTATTTCTGCATAGAAGAACTGTGTAGGTCAGTGTAGGTAAGAGCTCAGGGGGTGAGAGGATTCACCAGAGACAGAGTGGGGAGCAGAACAGGCAGATCCACTGAAATGCCCTGCTGAAGGGAGCAACGGGCAAGATAGGAGAGGTCTGCTGTTGGTTGGTTCCCTGGCTGGGGATCGAACTTAGGCCATGGCAGTGATACTGCTGAGATGTAACCCTCAGGCCACCAGGGAGGCCCCGTAAATTAACTTAAATTAAATTTTATAAACCTAAAAAACCAGAAATGGATTAGTTAAAGACTTGCAGTTATCCCCACCCTCTTTGATCGCCCACCCTTTGTGGTTGTGGGCAATGAGGAATTGGACTGGATGAGGAGTTGGGCAAGAGCCAGAGGGACCCCAGAATGTGAGAGTTAAAATGGCCTCCTTTTTTGTGGGCAACAGCCATCGTGGAATGTGCCTGTGCAGCAGTGGGGGGTATACAAGAATGCTCACAGTCGACTTCTTTCTAAGAGAGTAAGTTGAAAGCAACCAGCACCTTTACTGAATGCTGAAATCCAGTGTGTCTCCAGGCGAGCGGCGTCTGTGCAGTCCTGTTGAAGAATGCCACGGGACAGCCCTTCCTACCTGATGTTCCACAGACCCAAGCTTCCAAAGCATCCCTCAAGGGATTTCCTAGTGAAATATGTTTATGAAATGCCAGTCTCCTCGTGATGATTCAGAATGCATATTAATAAATTAAAGACTCTGAGAAGTCCTCCAGGAAAGAAGCCCATTTAAGTTGGCAGAAGCCAGTGCGTCCCAAACAATTGGGGAAGGACTCCCCTATTAATAACAAAAAGGTCTTGGCGTTCTCCGGGACCAGTTTGGGAAACATTGGTATAGTTGACTCACGTGGAAAGAGCTGAGTGACAACTGCAGCTTCTGAGGGCCATTGCAGTTTAAACACTAACAAACAAGCCGATGTGTATGTTTGTATTTGTGAAAAAAAAAAAAAAAAAAGCTTCGCAAGATATGTTTTAGAACAGTCATGGATTGGGGTAGAATGGGTGATTTTGTTTCATCTTCCTTTGTTTTTTCCTTTGTTTTGTCTTTCAGCTTATTTAGGTTTTCTTTATTTTTTTAAATTAATTTATTTATGTATACAAGAACTGGGGTGCAGGCCAGAGACACGGAGGAGATTGAGAGGGGTCACCAGAGACAGAATGGGGAGCAGAACAGGCAGGTGTACTGAAAAAACACTGCTGAGGGGAGCAGCAGGCGGGTCAGGAGAGATCTGTGGCGCCATGTGCGTCCCCTCCCAGTTGGGAATCTTGAAAGCTCATTGCAGTGGCTGCAGACAGCTTCATAGTGCTGCCCTTTAACCCCTTGTGTCAGCAAGGAGGACCCTTATTTGGGTTTTCTAAACTGCTTTTCATGATGCTGTGTACCTTCTGTAATTAGTAAAAAAAAAAAAAAAACCAAAACAAAACCAAAACGATTGTTAAGAAAAGGATGCAGGGCAGCGGAAGAGCCGGCCACTCACCTACAGGAGCTGGGGCCTCCAGCCAGGCCCTTATTTAGGCACGAGTCCACATTCCAGTGGGAATCCTTCCCAGTGCAGTCCTCCTCCAGCGGCTCAGCTGCCGGCCAGTTCCTCCCTTCCAGGGCCTCCCTCTTCTTTAGTAGCCGCCCCCGGCCCAGGCCAGGCCACACATCTGGACCTCATTAGAGGCAGCCAGCACCAGAGCTGGCACATCTGGCCACCGCGAGGCAAAGTGCTCAGCAGGGCAGCAAAGGGGAAGGGGCACGTCAGGACATGGCCGCCCAGGCGCGCTCTGAAGCATCTGGAAGGGGGAAGGTGCTGGGCGGCTGACCGCAGACAGTGTGCGGCAGGCCTGCTGGCCCGGGCCCTGGGGGCCTAGCAGAGAAGCGCCCTCACTCGGTAGGGGAGCCAGAGGCCTGAGAGGCCTCAGACGGAGCTGGGAGACCCAGAGAAGGGGCCGCACTCCATGGGCTGTGCTTTTGCGCTGAGGGAGGGGGCTGTCCTGCCAGGAAGGGAGGAGAGGGCAGCTGCAGGGTCTGCTGAAAAGAAGGCATGTGCACGACTGGTGTGCCCGACTCGGTGGGGTGAAGAGGCTTATGTGGCTGAGACTTGGTGCTGTGGGTCTGGGGACAGGGCTTTCCACATCAGGAAGAATATTCCTGCTTGAAACCAGAAGCGGGGGAGGTAAAATAAATCAGATCTGAAACAGAGCGGTCCTGAGTCTTTTCTTGCACCACACATGCCCAGATCCCAGGCTCCTCTCCTGCGGTGCCATGCTCTGTTTTGTCTGGGGCCTGAGCAGCCTGGGTTTCAGAGGGCTGAGCTCCTATCCTGAGACAGCAGCAGATTTACTTGAGGGAGAGAGCAAAGAAACTAGCCAGTCAAGGGCCTCCCTGGTGGCCCAAGGAGTTGAGTCTCAGCACTATGAAGTTATTGGCGGCCACTATAACACAGGTTCGATACCTGGCCAGGGAGCTGACCCACATGGCACAGCAGACCTCTCCTGACCCGCCTGCTGCTCCCCTCAGCAGTGTATTTCAGTATCTGCCTGTTCTGCTCCCCACTCTGTCTCTGGTGAATTCTCTTACTTCTCCCACCACACGCACACTTCTGGCCTACACCCCAGCTCTTGTATGCATGAATAAATAAAAATAAAAATAAAAAATATATATATTTAAAATAAATATACATTTTAAAGAAACTAGTTAGTCAATAAAATGTAAAGCCCATCAGTTCAGCCCTGTTCCCTTCCCCTGAAGGTGGTCTAAGCAGTCCTACACCTTGACTGGCTTCCACCTGGATGGTCTCCCCATTGTTACAACACACACACATTGTGTGCCCACACACACACACACACACACACACACACACACACACACCCCAAACCTTGTCTCTGTTCCCCATCTCCCAGAGAGTGATTTACCAATGGGCTCACATATCCACCCTCAGAAGAATTCTCAGAAAGATCTAGGGGGTACCTCTTTTTAAAGCAGAACCAGGGTAAACAGCAGAAAGTGCAAGGCTTCAAACCAGGCAGGCAGGGCACCAGATTCCCTGGTCCTAACCCCTCTGAGTGCCAGTTCCCTCATTCCTGAGGCAAGAGTAGTATCTCTTAGAGAAATGTTTTACGCTCTGTGATAGCAATCTAATAATAGTATTACATTTTTCTCCAATAGAAATGTAATGTAATATTATAAGTAACGGGAAAGTATTTTACACTTTTAATTTTGGAATCATTTTAGATTTATAGAAATGTTGCCATGATTGAACAGAGTTCCAGTAAACCCTCCAAGCAACTTCTCCCAAGGTTAACGTCTTGCATAGTCATGCCAAAACTAAGAAAGTAACATGAGCATGATATACAGAGTTTATTTAGAATGCACCAGTTTTTCCAAAACATATGTAATTTAAGAATGTTCTGCTAGCCACAATTTAAAAAGTTAAAGAACAAGTGAAATTATTTTTAATAATGTATTTTATTTTAATCCAATACATCCAAAACATTGTTATGTCAACACTAATCAACATACGAACATATTGTGAATGGTACGTTTCTCTTTTTTAATACTAAGTCTTTGGGGAAATGTGGAGTTTTTACTCATAGCATATCTCAATTTGGACACTAAATTTTCTGTGGAAATACCTGATCTGAAGTGAGACATCACAAAATTTACAGTTGAGAGAGTGGACTCACATATCCAAGTTGTTTCAAACATGCTTAAAAATTTTCTGATAATTGTACTGAGTATCAATTTTTTTTAAAGGTTTTATTTATTTATGCATACAGAACTGGGATACAGGCCAGAAGTGCAGGGGAGGTGAGAGGATTCACCAGAGACAGAGTGGGGAGCAGAACAGGCAGATGTACTGAAACACAATGCTGAGGGGAGCGGCAGGCGAGACCGGAGAGGTCTGCTGGGCCATGTGGGTCAGCTCCTGGGCAGGGATTAAACTCCCACTAAAGTTGTTGCCAACAGCTTTGTAGTGCTGTGCTTTAACTCTCTGCCCCACCAGAGAGGGCCGTAAAATCTAATTTCAAATTATATCAAGACTTCTGTGTCCGGGCCTTCCTGGTGGTGCAGAAGTTAAAGTCTCAGTGCTGTAACATCACCAGCCACTGGGGCATGAGTTCAATCCCCAGCCAGGGAACTGACCCACATGGCCCAGCAGACCTCTCCTGTCTCACCCACTGATCCCCTCGACAGTATATTAGTAGAGCCACCTGTTCTGCTCCCCACTTGTCTCTGGTGAGTCCTCTCACCCCCCTGTACCTCTGGCCTACACCCTAGTTCTTGTATGCATAAATAGATATAAAATAAATCTTTAAAAAGAGAGAGTAAGAGAGAGAGAGAGCCGTGCCTGTCCATCAAATGCTGGGTGTAATGGAAGGAACAGAGAAAAGGGAGGCCGGAGGTGAGTAGATTCCATAATTCTTTGGCCTCCTTGTGTGGGGGACTCCTACAGACCTCCCCTCTCCTGCACCCAGCGCCCTGCCAGTCTTCTCAGCAGGTAGTATTACATCTGTCCACTCGCGAGGAATTCGTGAGGAACGGAGACTCTGAGAACTGAAGCCAGAGGGAGGCAGAAGCGGTAGTTCCCACCCTGTGACCCCTCGTCTGGACCCAGGCACAGCTGCTCTCAACTTTCTCTGCACCTCCGAAGGTCTCTTGACCCTCAAGTAGGTCAAGTGGATCAGAGGGAAGTTGGTTTAGGTCCATCTAGGGCATTTTAGAATTGCATTCAAATAGGGGACATTTAGCTGGCCCTCGCTTCTCAAAATTCACCCAATCCAGATTTGTCAAGAAGTAGAGAAAGAAGAGAAAGAGAACTTTATTTTTGACTCACAGTGGGAGGGAAGTAGCGGGTGGACTTGCCATGTAGTTGATAATATTTGCGTCCGCAGGTTGGGACACCCTCTCCCAGGCTCGAGGTGCCTAGGAAACCTAATTAATTATGGAATTATGGAGCGCTGCTTGTGCTAATATAGAACCAGGGCCCAGGGAGTTGGGTGTCTCGGGGGATATTTATAACAAGCGGTGGCAGTCTGGTGAGTCACTGCTCTGCATCCTAGAGCACATACCTGCTTCCCAGGAGGGGCGGCTGCTACTCACCAGTCAGGGCCCCTCCCCAGAAGACCTGGA
Organism: Condylura cristata; assembly: GCF_000260355.1. Lineage (NCBI taxonomy): Eukaryota > Metazoa > Chordata > Mammalia > Eulipotyphla > Talpidae > Condylura > Condylura cristata. The sequence goes on along the minus strand of NW_004567102.1, from coordinate 4,605,036 downwards.
GACACACACAGTTGGGGAGTCCTCCCCTCTTCCCTGTGCTCCCCTGGGACACTGGTCAAGGGGCCACCCCCCACGCCCATTTGAGTAGACTATCCCAGAAGCCTCCTGCTTCCCAGACTAAGGTTTTGCTGTCCACCCTAATTCTGCAGACTGGCTGTGCCCTGGGAACACCTCATTCCAGAGATGCTCCCCAGATTCCTTTGGGGGAAGTTTTTCTATAGTCAAGTCCAGTGATGCAGCTTGGCTTTTGAAAAGTCTCTCACCTGGGCCATTTCTTCCAAGACACAGAAAGGCAAAGGCCAGAGAAGGGAGGGGAAGGGACAGTTGTAGGGCCCCTTCTCTATGCCAACCCTGGGCAGGGCACTTGGCGTCTCTCAGCTCACTGAAGTGTCACAAGAAGCTGTGATAATGGGCTCATTGTTCAGTTTTTACAGACAGAGAAACTGAAACCCAGAGGAAAGTATTAGGAAGAATCACACTGCTAGAAAGTCCTAGAGCCAGGTTTCCGACCAGGCCTGTCTACCTCCAGAGCTCTAGTTTTTATAAGATCATCTTACACTATCAGACCAGTGATACAAAACACTCACGCACACACACACACGCTCTCACTTTGAAAATATTGAGAGCAGAGCCAAACAGAGGATGCATAAATTAATGGAGGAAAAACATTCAATGGCAAAAGGATAATTGATCTCAAAGATGGGGGTTTGGGAGGGAGAGGAGTGAAAAAGGAACATAGAACAGATGGAAGCAATAGAAAACAGTATAAATTTAATCCCAAGTATATTCATAATTACATTAAATATAAAGGGACTACATGCTTCCTTTAAAAGATAAACATAACCAGAAAGAGTGGAGAGGACTAATCTAGACTCTAGGGTTTACAAGAAATAACTCCAATCAGAATAAAGCTACAGAAAGGTTTGTGGAGAGAGCCAAGGTCTGACCTGCTCTCTGCAGATCTCAGCCGTCCAGCCCTAGCCTCAGTGGTCCGTGAGTGAGGTCCAGGCCAGCACGTGGGTGAACAGTAGGCACTCGGGCACTGGCATCAGATGACCCAACCATGGCACCCTGGACTTTCTTAGGTGACCTGAACCTCCGTGTCCTCCTCTGTAAAATGAAACAGTAATTCCAATTTTACAGAGTTGCCCTAAGAGCTAGAGACAGTATCTTTATGGCATCTGGCGCCCAGTGGTGCTCTTAGGCTATTTGTTTATAACACGATCATTTCACGTGTGCTTATGTAAGTGGTGTGACTCTACGCACTGTCCCTGACATAGAATATGGAAACCTTTCCCTGTGTGTTTTTGGTGGGGGCGGAGCATAGTGCTCAGGCAGTGGAGGTAAGTCCACTCTTCCTCCCGGGCTGGGAAGTTCTAGGGGGGCTGGAGTAGCCCCAGGACGCCCTCTTCTCATTTGTTTGCAAGTCTGTCCAATCTGCGACTCCATCTTTGACGAGGCGGCACGCCTGCTCGGCCCTAACCTTGGTCATTTTCTCCCCTCCCAGCCTTGTCTCCCGGCCCCTCCAGTCTTCAAGGCTTCTGAGGCGTGTTCTCTGTTCTTCCTTCCACCTGTGGCTCCCTTCTGCCCAGCCCTAGACCAGCAAACCACTGCTTGGGAGCCCCCAATAAGCCTGGCAGGCTCTCCCCACTGCGCCCACCAAATTGTTCAAGTTTCCCCTTATCTGCAATTCTAAAACCCAAAAATTCTTAAAAAAAAAAAAAAAAAAACAGACACACAAAAATAAGTCTGATATAAACTGATCTGGCTGCAAACTGATCTGACTTGGCTTGAGGGCGGTTGTAGTCTTTATTATGTCTCCACGGCTCATGCATGTCACGGCGGAAGCTTTGCTGTGTTTAATTACGGGAGCTGCCCCAGCCCTGCTGGTGCTGTGTACTGTCAGCATAGGCATCATGTGACCTCGCTGAAAGTCGGAGAGCTGTGAAAACCCACACCCATCTGACCCGGGGCTTCGGGTGTGGGGCTGTGAGCCCGCAGCAGTGACAGTCTGAGGGCCCGCCCTGTGCGGGTGCTGTGTGGACTCATCCTGGTGACAGCCCAGGGCCCGGCATTCACCCTCCGTTTACCAAGAACGACAGGAAGCCCAAGTTAAGCAGTAGGGAATATGGCTAGACCAAGTTCTTGTGAATGCCCAATTTCCTGCCACACCTTCCTATTTGTACCAAGTTCCTCTCTCTTCCTCAGGAGCTAGCCCTCTACTCCCAGCTTTCTGTTCTTCTGTTGCTCATGAGACCTTCAGATGCAATAATGTCTGATTTCATTCATTTCACAATAGTTATTGAGGGTTTCTCCTATTCCAATGTGCACACAAAATCTTGATGTGCTGATTCTTATTTAATAGGGCTGGGTATGACAGTCTGCATTCCTAATAAGCTTCCAGTAGTGTTGGACCCCACTTTGAGGAGTAAGACATGGAGTTAATACCACTTAGTCCCTGATGCCCTCACTCTCTAAGTACCTGATCTGGAGGTGGGTGCTATTATTATCCTCATGAGGAAACAAGCACAGAGAGGTTAAGTAATTTGTCCAAGGTCACACAGCTCAGACATGGGTCAGGATTTGAACCCAGTGAACCTGGCTTCAGAGTTCCTGCCATTAACTGCTACACAACACACGAGCTGAAAAAATACGGACCGTATCAGTGCAGTGTGATGGGACAATCGTTGCAGGTAGGACTGGTAATACCAGCGTTTGTGAGGGGAGGGCTGGGCTCATTTTTACTGCATGGTGAATCGTCAGCGTAACTGAAACTCTCCCCTTTAAGCACCCAAACCAGTTTTCATCAGAAGCTCTAAAATGGATTGTACATCTCCCTGCTATACATAATTTAACCTTTTCTCGATCACTCAAGGCCACTATTATTGCTCTTCATTCTTCATTCTCACACCCTCAGCTTTCCGTTTCTCGGAGCTGTTCCTGTGCATGTCTTCCATGAACTATGGGCTAGAAAACCAAGTGACCAACTCATCAGATGTATGTGTGAAGTAAAGGGGACATGGGTACAGAATGAGGTCAGAATAGTTTCTGTAAGATAAGCACTCTCCGCTTGAGAATTCACGAGCTTCCCTCTAGTTGCTATGTACATATGTTTGCTTATTTCCTGGTTCATGGTTGTGTTTTTGAAAGTGAACAGGGCTGGAAAGCATTTTTATATCTCATTTTTTTCTTTTTTAAAGGTTTATTGATTCATGCATATAAGAACTGGGGTGTCAGGTCAGGGGTGAGAGGATTCACCCAAGATAGAGTGGGGAGCAGAACAGGTGGATCTACTGAAATGCACTGCTGAGGGGAGCAGTGGGTATGACAGGAGAGGTCTGCTGGGCCATGTGGGTCACCTCCCTGGCCGGGAATTGAACTCACACTACAATGGCTGAGGATAGCTTCATAGTGCTATGCTTAGAGTCCTATGCTGTACTCTGAGGCAGGATTTTTCTTAGTTGAAAAATCTGACACTGCCAGCATGTATTGAATACCTACTGTATACTGTATACTTACTAGCACTGGGCGCCATGGACAGGGAAACCTGGGTGCCCAATCCGAATGCCTAACAACATGCACTGAATGGACAAGCTGAAGCGCATGAAGCCATGTGGGGACTAGTTACACTTTCAGAATAGAGAAGACTGGTAACTGGAACCATGACACCGTGAGGCCATCAGTGGGGAGGTCACTGGAGTGGTAAGAACAGCTTGGCGAGTGGGTCAGCAAACCTTAAGTTTCTGCTCCTTGACCTGCCAGCAGGCTGGCTTATAGTTTCTCTGAATATCAGTTTCCTCATCTGTAAAATGGGCATGAGCACCTCTACCTCCTGGACTTGTGATGAGAAGCAACTGAGAAAACACCGTCTAAGCTGTAGGGAGCCATCCCCGCAGGCACTGTGTGACACCCGCAGGTCGCAGGGAGCCCAGGCCTCTGAGCTGTTTCCTGCAATGAGGCTTTCCTGGGTAGGAAGGCAGGAAGGTGGGAGAGAGCGCTCAGCAGGCAGAGGGCAGCCCTCCAGACAAGTGGGGCTGGTTCTGCGTCCCGCCTGTGCACGGCAAGCCCAACTGTGCACTCTCTGTCTTCTGCGGCCTCCTCGCTTCCTCCTCTGGCCCTGCCTAGGCCCCTTCTCATGCCGTCCTCACCTTCTAAACATTTCAAGCCTCCCTGGGAGAGAGAGCTGGCGTGGCTGCTCCTCCCACCTCTCCAGCCTATAAATGACTGTCATTGAGTCAGGAAAAGCCTCAGCCTGGGCACTTGTGGCCGGGGTGTGGGCTCCGCGGTGCAAGGTTGCCCTTGCACTGTAACGCAACTGTGATTGCAGCATGTGAGCTATTTTTATAGAGAGAGGACAGCACTGCGGCACTTTGGCCAGCAAGCAGCACCTGCCTGTCACGTCTCACGTGCCACTCAGAGAGGCCACCGCAGGCCACGCGCTGTGCTCTGGGAAGGCGGTGGTGGCCTCAGCCTCCACGTCCCACAGTGTTTGCCGGTGGTGACACTGTCTTCTCAGTAGCCTGCTCCAAACACTGGGAGGTCTGTGCACCCCCAGCCCCACTATTACAATCTCTCACGGCATCATTTCTATTCTGGGGTGTTCGCTGCAGTATTGGGTATGGCAGGAAAACACTAGAACCAGCTTTCATGTCCAGCCGTGGGGGGCCGGTTGCCTAAATGTGGATATAGTTATATATGACACAGGCATGTGTGTATTCAGAGTCCTGTGATCTCAGGAGATTTAATGGCAGGGAGGCCAGCGCCTCTCTGGCATCGCCTGTGTGTGCATGTGTATCTGTGCCATTTACATAGAAAACAGGCCAGAAAGTCTGTATATAAAAATGTCAGTAGTGGTTACCTCTGGATGATAGTTTACGAACAAATTTTATTGTTTTGAACGTTTATCTATTTATGCATACAAGAACTGGGGTACAGAGGGGTGAGAGGATTTACCAGAAACAGTGCGGAGCAGAACAGGTAGACTGAAATACGCTGCTGAGGGGAGCAGAAGATGGGATCAGGAGATGTCTGCTGTGCCATGTGGGTCAGCTCCCTGGCCAGGGATCAAACTCGTGCTGCAGTGGCTGTGGACAGCTTCATAGTGCTGTGCTTTAACCCGTTGTGCCACCAGGGAAGGCCCTATTTTTGTTTTGTTTTAAAGCTTTATTTATTTGTACATATAAGAACTGGGGTACAGGCCAGAGGTGTGGGGGTGGTGTGAGAGGATTCACCAGTGACAGAGTGAGGAGCAGAACAGGAAGAGTGATTGAAACACACTGCTGAGGGGAGCAGCTGGTAAGACAAGAGAGGTCTGCTGTGCCATGTGGGTCATCTCCCTGGCCGTAGATCGAACTTGTGCTGCAATGGCTGTGGAAAGCTTCATAGTGTTTCATAGGGCCACCAAGGAGGGCCTATTTTCATTTTGTATTTATGTTTTTCAGTAACTTTTAAACTAATAGATTGCTTTCATAAGCTGGGGTGGGGGGTGACATCTTTAAAGAGCATTTAACAGAACAAACCAAACTAAACCATGTCTTCAGGAAGGAAACTCACAACTCATTTTCCATACCACTCTGTGAAAGGATTCACAGGCCCCGAGAGGGACTTGCATTTTCAGGGAAAACAAAGTTTTCTGTGAACGGCATGACGTTGTAATGGTGGAATTTCAAGTATCAGCGTTCTGATAGAGGTGTTTCGGGGGACGGCAAGTGAGTTGCCTTGAAACCAAACCCTTGAAGACCCCTAGGGTCTTCCTCAGGGGGAGGTTAGGGTATCTGAAGGATGGGGAGTTACAGCCACAGCAGTGGACACAGCCAGGCTGCTTCCCTGGGAGAACACCTGGTCTCCAGCCTATTCCAAAGGAACTGGAGTGAAATGGACGGGCATGTTGTCAATCACAGCATTCACATTTTTTGTTTCTTTTCCGAGGAAAATCATCACACCCTTCCCGCTGCCGCTGCCAGAAGAGAAGTGAGAAGGTGCCAAATGGTCACCTTTGATGACCTCTGGGTGTGTAGGGAGGTGGGAAGTTGGAAGGAGGAGACAATGACATTTGCGTTTTAACGTTCTCATCTTTCGTGCAATTGAAAAAGAGTGTTAAGGTTGATTTTTATTTTGTGCTTAGGTGGGGTTTGGGGGGAGTCCTCAGTTTTTAAATTGTGAACACAAGATGCTTATGTATTTGGGGAGAGTGTCATAATGAAAGAAGCAGACTAATGTGGTTGCCACTGGGTGACCATCCCGCTGTCTCACCTGGATCCTGCCAACCACCCTCAGCCTACTGCTGGACTCTTAGGCCACATTTGGCAAGGGTGGAAATAGGGCAGAGAGCAGGCTGCTTCAGGCCTACATTCTGCCCACTCCAGCCCCTCTGGCTGAATCTCCAGCTCCTGGGCAACAGACCCAGCTGGTTGATTCACACTGACATTGTGGCTTTACCTATCTCCCCACACTGATGCCTCCGCGGCCTCTGCCAGTTGCCAGGCTGCTCTGTTTAGCTGGACTCTGGCCTGACCCCTTCTGCCCAACCCTTTCCTGGGGCTGGGAATGTCCAGCCTATCACTCACTGGCACGTGGTGCTTGGCTGAGTAGCTGATGCTGCAATTGCAATCTCAAGACAGATGCCTCAGCCTTCGCAAGGACTGGCTCAACTTTTTTTGGCCTAGAAACCAAGGCTCACCCTCTTAGTCAGAGGTGAGCACAGCTCAAGTTCAACGGAGAGTGCTGAGCAAGAGACAGTGGCCTGCCTTACGTTTATGAGGCCCTTGTAAAAGTATCACAGGCTTTGGGGTTCTAAGACACCTGTCAGTCAGTCATGCTCCCAGTACTTGTATCCCTACTGTGAGACCTTGAACCCACTCCTCTGAACAGGGCTTCCCTCATTTGTAAAAGGGAGCTGATAGGATCTCTTATCCAGGGGCTCCACCAGAAGCTAATACGTTAATATATATGAAAATGTGTTGTGAGCTATAGGTGGTTAAATGGTATTTTCTGTGAAAATCTATTCTGGTGCTTTGAGAATTTTTTTTGCTTTGAGAAATTAAAAAAAAATCAACTAGTTCTCACATGTTTGTTACCTACTAACTACACATGTTTGGTGCTCATCACCAAGGAATTTAAGCTCATTTTATGGAAATGGGACACGTACATTACAAGTCCACTTTCTTTTTTAAAATTCTTGTAATTGATTAATTAATTTTATTTTTGTGTAGAAGATCTGGAGAATAGGCCAGCAGTGCAGAGGGTGAAGATTCACCACAGATAGAGCGGGGAGCAGAGCAAGCAGATCTACTGAAACACACTGCTGAGGGGAGCAGTGGGTGAGACAGGAGAGGTCTGCTGGGTCATGTGGGTCAGCTCCCTGGTCAGGATTGAACTCAGGCAGTAGGGGTGGTAACCCCTAGCTACCAGGGAGGACCCACAAGTCCACTTTCCTTCTGCTAATGATTGGGAGCTTGAATCAGGGGGCATTTAGGTGAGGAGGTGAGTGATGAGGGAAGAGTACAGGGGACAAAGACTAATGTCCTCGATTTGGAGGTGGACAAACCTGAACACAAATTGGGACTTTTCACTAAGTTCCATTAGATGGTGGGTAAGTCAGTTTCTCTTACTTGGCCTCAATTTCTTCGTCTGTGAAAAAGTTAGTAATGATGACCACATTAAGAAGTTGTGGTGAGAATTAAAGAAAATAGGTAAAGAAAGTGTCTAGTCCATATTATTAATACCTCTAAAATGAGAAAAACAAGATACCGTCCTCTTTGAAAGTTTATTTTTATTGGGGTAAACACTGTTAAATTTACCATCTCACTCATGTTTAAGCCCACAGTTGGATAGTAAGTATATTCGATAGTAAGTAGATACCTAGTACACATTGCTGTATACTAGGTGTCTACAGCTTTTTATCTGGTAAAACTGAAACTCTAGGGCTAATAAACAATTCCCCATTTCCCCCTCCCCCTAGTCCCTGGTAACCACCCTTTTACTTTCTGTTTCTATGATCTTGACCGCTTTAGATACCGCATTTAAGTTGAGTCACGCAGTGTTTATCCTCTTATCTGGTTTATTTCACTCAATATAATGTTTTCAATGGTCATCCATGTTTGTAGCATGTGGCAGATTTTCTCCCTCTTTAAGGCTCAGTAATATTCCATTGGTTGTACACAAGGCATTTAGTTTATCCGTTCACCCTCAACAGACACTTGGGTTGCTTCTACCTCTTGGTGGAAATGTGAATAACACTGCAATGTGCATAGGTATGTGAATATCTCTTCAATGCTCAGCTATTTGCTTTCAATTCTTTTGGATCTCTCTCTCTCTCTCTCTAAACATATGTATATGTACATAAACAGAACTGGGATTGTTGAATCATCTGAAAGTTCTATTAATGATTTTTTGAGGAACTTCCATGCTTTTTCCATCATAATTGTATCATTTCACAATCCCACCACATTCTCTCCATGTGATGCTTTTGCAACACTTGTTATTCATGTTTTTTGAAACAGTAGTCATCCTCATGGGTGGAAGGTAAACAAGGTCTCCTCTTGCAAAGCTATGATCACTTCTCACTTGTCCAGCAATGCTTCTAATGGCCTAGCTATAGGATTAGCCAGCATTTAGTCAAAGGAGTGTATTTTCTCTGTGATCCTTGGAGAGCAAAGCTGAGTTGGACAGGGATGCCTGTCCACATGAGCTCACAGGAGCTGCAGTGACTGACCAAGTCTGCCATTAGGTTGACTTTGGCTCAAATGATGCCATCAAGAAAACAAGGTGCCCTTGAGGGGAGCCCAATACCCTCATATGGCCTTGTCATCCTTCTCGGTGGCCTCTTACCACTGTTACCTCAGATCCTGATGTTTCTCCCAAGATTACCTGTGGTGAAGAAATTGTTGAGAAGTTCAAAGCCAGGGCTACTTGACTCTGTTGAATAAATTTGTGGAGAAGGTCGTCAAGACACTACTGAAGGCTAAGTGAAGAGGCATCTGCGTTGGGGTGCTGTGCCCTGGACAACCCTCCACCTGGGAGCTGGATAGACATCTCTGTGCTGTCAAGAGAAGTTAATGATCAAGAGAAAATTGCAGAGATGGGGCCCAGCAGAAACGGAACATCAGTTGACCAGTAGGAATACAGCTGAGCAGGGCCTGTGGTATGTGTGCAGTGGTGAGAATGTGGCCAGGGTGCCATTTGCAACTCGGGTTCAAATCCCATCACACTTTCTGTGTGGTCTTGAGCAAACAGCTTCAGTATCTTTATAACCCACCCTGCCCCCCATTTTATTGTTCTTTTTAATTGAAGTAATGTGCATGGTAACATTAAACAATTTTAGGTGTTCGTGTTTGAGAGTCAGTGTGCATGAAGTTCACCATTAAAAGTCCAAATCTGGGCCCTCCCTGGTGGTGCAATGGGTTATAGTGCAGCACTACAAATCTATTGGCAACCGCTTCAGCCTGAGTTCGATCCCCAGCCAGGGAGCTGACCCACATGGTGCAGAGACCTCTCCTGTCTCACCCGCTGCTCCTTCAGCAGCGTACGTTGTCAGTCTGCCTGTTCCACTCTGTCTCTGATGAATCTTTTCAGCACCCCTGCACCTCTGGCCTGTACCCCAGTTCTATATGCATAAATAAATAAATCTTTTTTTTTTAAGATTTATTTTATTTATTTATAAAGAACTGGGGTACAGGCCAGAGATGCGGAGGGTGAGAGGATTCACCAAAGACAGAGTGGGGAGCAGAACAGGCAGATCAACGAAGTACACTGGTGAGGGGAGCAGCGGGCGGGTCAGGAGAGGTCTCCTGTGCCATGTGCCATGTGGTCTCCTCCGGGGTAGGCGGGGATCGAACTCATGCGGAAGTGGCTTTAGCTTCTTAGTGCAGTGCTTTAACCCGCTGCACCAGCAGGGAGGGCCAAATAAATCTTTTTTTTACGGCAACATATTAAAAAAAAGTCCAAATCTATTGTTCACCTTAACATTGCCCCCTTTTCTCCCATTTACCCAGCTTCTTTCCCCCCTTTCCTTGGGTTAACCACTAATTGGTCTTAGAGCCCAAAATTTATTTCTGTTTTATTTGGTTCATCTGTTTGTTTTCTCTCTATACCACACATGAATAAAGTCATACAGTGTTTGTCTTTTTGTGTCTGGCTTATTTCACTAAATGTAATTCCCTCTGGGTCTGTCCTCCATTCTCTTTAAAGTGGCAACTTTGCTGAGTGTCACGTCGGTATTATTTGCCACAACTATTTATTAAGCATCCCCTGTACACCAAGACTCTGTAAGCATTTGGTATGATGCTGCAGTCAAGAGGGAAGGCTCTGGGTTTTGACAGACCGTGGTGATGGCACACAGGTGAAAAGGTGGTGGGAAGTCCATGGGGATTAAAACTGAGATGAAAACATATACAAGATGAAGAATAATGTAAATATATATGTGTGTGTGTGTGTGTGTGTGTGTGTGTATATATATATATATGTGTGTGTGTGTGTATGGTTTAGCCCTCAAAAAAAAAAAGTTCAGACCTGCTACTTGTTAACTCTGTGACCACAGGTGGTTAACCTCCCAGGGCCTCAGTCTGCTCATTTATAAAAGTGAGGTGATAAACAGGAACGCATCACTTGTCTCCCCAGGTGACAGAGGCATCAGTAAGGTCTCAGCAGAGAGCACATGTGTAGGTGTTTCATTCAGCAAGGGCTGGTCACATGCCACTTGTGTGCTCACACTGGGCCAGGGCAGGTATGGAGGATGAATCAGACACAACCTTGCCTTCAAGAGGTCGATCTTTTATGGTCAAGACAGAAAAAGAAGGCCGATTTCCATACTGACTAGGTGTAGGGAACAGAGGCCTGAAGCAGAGGCCTGAAGCTATGTTTGCAAGACACCTTGATGGAAACTGGACATGGGTCTGACGGAGCCCTCAGTGGCAGGGCTGACAGAGGAGGGTCACTGCTTCCAGCCCCCTCTTGATACTGCCCTGTTTTCCTGGACTCCTGTGGTTTTTGTGCTTGGGAGGGGCGCTGTGTTCCTCTTTGTCAGTTACATCTTTCTAGGGCAAATGGGAGGGGTGCCGTGGGGTGTCCTGAGGCTTAGAAACTGTGCTGGTGTCAATCCCAGCCCAGAGCAGGAACAGTGGAACTTGTGAATACACCCGTCTTCTGGAGGAAGGCGCCGTCAGGCTGAAGGCAGAGGGTGGGCTGCGTGTAGCACTGGACAAATGATGGCTGACATCTGGGAACCAGAGCGGGCAGCTGTCCAGTCCTAGGGTCTCTCAAGAGACCCACTGATGACTGCCCTATCCCTCATTTTCCCTAGAAGAGTTTCCTGGACTTTTTCTGCCTCCCATCTGTTGAGAGCTGGCAGGAGCAGGCACATTGGTGAGGGTTACCAAGCGGCTTTCACGTGGTCAGGTGCCAAGTCTCAGGCTCACACCTCCCAACTCCAGAAGGTCACCTGCCCCGGTTACCAGAGACCTGTGTGAGCCCGGCATGACCAGAGTGGCCGAGATGGCCTCTTGTCAACACAGAGCTGGAGAAAACAAGAGCCCCGACTAAATCCGAAGGCCGCAGGACTGGCCACTGGGAATGTTATTGACCCCAGCAGCTGGGCCCAGGAGTGCCTGCCTGGGCCACCTCTCCACTCTCTCATCCAGAGGGAGGCTCCGAGAACCAGCCGCCTGCCTTCTCCTCCTCCTTCAGGCCTGTCACCATTTCCACACACAGCAGGGTCTGTGGGGGTGGAAGCTTTTTCCAGACATGTATTTAAGTGAGGAGAGAAAACAAGGCGAGTCGCCCAGGATATGCCAAATCAGTAGGCAGGCACACCACCCGGGAGGCCAAAAATAAGACGCCGGCAGGGGTCACCGGGCTCTGGGGAGCTGGAGATGGTTGACGGCCCACGCGGATCATGCCGTGATCACACTTGTGTTTGAGGTGGCCCTCACTCCTAGCATATCAGTCTCCTGGTCAGAAGGTAGCAGGGCCCTGATTGTGGGCAGTGAGTAATGGTGACTCAGGGAAAATAGCAAGGACGCAGGGAACACCCCCGAAGTCATTCAGGGACGGCCCTGGTTCCCCCTGCTGGCCAGGGAGCCAGGAATTCTGGTCCCTGTCATAGAGGATGAATTTCTCAAGTTTTCCCTGGAATTTTAGCAGAAGTCTATGGGATCTTTGAGAGGAAGCATTAAGCATTGGGAGTTTTTTGGGGGAAAGTTAATAAACTTTTTCAACTTTGTATATAGTTATGAATTTGTTTCTTCTTTGGCTCCAAATTACAGTTCTCTCTTTATTCTGTTGGGGCATTTGTTACCTTGTATGATGAACAATACTCCAGAAAGCAAATAATGACAATAATCACAATAGCTAACATTTATTCACCTCTTACAACATGCCAGGGACAGGTCTCCCTGCGTATTTTTGTGTTTCATCAGCACGAAGGCTTCATCGATCTTCAGATATGCCATTATTTATGTATCACTAAAGAAAGCTGCCAATAATTCATGATATGCCATTGATTCTAAGACTCGCCCTGATTTCAGAAATGTTAAAATGGGAACAGTAGCATCAATAAAAAGTAGTAACTACACATAGTGGAAAAGTCAGGGGTGTCCATGTCTCAACGATCCTTTTAACAATCACACTAGCCTGACAGGTGGGTAAAGCAAGGCATAGGGAAGTTAAGTCACCTACCCCAATGTCACGCAATGGGTTGCGTGAACTCAGAGTCAGGTTCCAAAGCCCATGCTGGTAACCACAGTGCTGTGTTGTATCTGAGGAAGTGGCAGGGGCCCACCAGCAGGACATAGGGGAGGGTGTAATATAAAAGAGGGAAAGTTGGGCCCTCCCTGGTGGCGCAGAGGGTTAAAGCACAGCACTAAGAAGCTGAAGCCACTTCAGCATGAGTTCGATCCCCGCCTGCCCCGGAGGTGACCACATGGTGCCCAGACCTCTCCTGACCTGCCCACTGCTCCCCTCAGCAGTGTATTTCAGTTGATCCTCCTGTTCTGCTCCCCACTCTGTCTCTGGTGAAGCCTCTCACCACCCTGCACCTCTAGCCTGTTCCCCAGTTCTCTGTGCAGACATAAATAAATCTTAATAAAAAAAAAAAAAAAGAGGGAAAGTTGAACCCCACCCCCTGCCGCCTCTTCTCACCACCCCCAGTGTCATTGTCCCTTTCAAAAACTGCTCCTGGATCTTGCATCTCCGCTCACTCCCAGCAGCTGCTCTGCGCTTCCTCTTGTCTGCCTTGCGAGGACCATGTTGGTGGCCTTTTATCTGTTCACCCTCCTCCAACCCCGCCCACCCCCAACACAGACTGAGTCAGAGTCATCCTCCTAAAATGTGAATCTGATCTTGTCACTCTGTCCTGAAACCTCTGAGGGATCCAAATCTCCCTGAGCATTTGCTCACTTAGTCATCTGCCCGGGCACCGCTCGTGTGCAAGGCTGGGGGGCTTAGGTGAGCACACCCCAGGGTGAGCTAGAGGCTGCTGCCTCAGGGAGAAGCTGGGGCCCCCAAACGGCCAGAGGAAATGCTTCAGAGGAGGGGGTGCTGGGGAGAGCGTCTGCCGGGGGACCACTCATGGAGGTGGAGTGGAGTCCCAGGTGGAGGGCCCGGCCTATGCAGACTGAGCTGACAGAGAGTTGGAGCACAGTGTCAGATGGGGTGTGTCCCTGCAAGTCTAGAAGGACAGGCTTGGGGCAGGAGCTGGGCCAGGCTCTCTCAGGCTGGTCCCCCTTTCTTTTTTTTAAAGGTTTGTTTTACTTATTTATGCATACAAAAACTGAGGTACAGGCCAGAGGCACGGGGTGGGGTTGAGAGGACTTACCAGAGACAGAGTGGGGAGCAGAACAGACAGATTGACTGAATACACTGCTGAGGGGAGCAGCGGGCGGGTCAGGAGAGGTCTGCCAGGCCATGTGGGTCAGCTCCCTGGCCGGGGATTGAACTCAGGCTGCAGTGGCTGCGGAGAGCGCTTGATAATGCTGAGACTTAACCCCTTGAGCCATCAGGGGGGGCCTCTTTTTTTGAAAATTAATTAATTAATTTTCTTTGCATCATTGCTTATTTTTTTAAAGATTTATTTATTTATGCATACATAACTGGGATACAGGCCGGAGGTGCAGGGGCAGTGAGAGGCTTCATCAGAGACAGAGTGGGGAGCAGAATAGGCCGACTGAGGAAGTACACTGCTGAGGGGAGCAGCAGGCGGGTCAGGAGAGGTCTGCCACGCCATGTGGTCATCTCCAGGGCAGGCGGAGATCGAACTCATGCTGAGGTGGCTTCAGCTTCTTGGTGCTGTGCTTTAACCCACTGCACCACCAGGGAGGGCCCCATCATTGCTTATTTCTGTCCAGTGTTTGATGTCTCCCCTCAGTTGCAGTCCCCACAGCTTTCCCGCCTCCACGGCCTCTGTGAGCCATCACCACAGTCCCTTGTGCTCTTCCCTCCCCGGTTTTGATCCCTCTCCCTCCCCCTGCCTGCTGCATGCCTCAAGTCTATGGTCACTGTGCAAGTTTTGCCTACTTCTTCCATCTCTACGACCTGCCTTCCTCTCCCCAAAACACGCCTGCGGTGGTACTTGTTGCCCAAGCAGCCATTTTCCCCTTCTGCATCCTCTTCACTCAGCAAACGTGCCCTTCCAGACCCTCCCTGGAAACATGCCTGACCCTTGACTTCACTCTGAACTTTGAGCCTGCATGAGAAGCCAGGGATGCTGCTCTCGAGTTTGATGGGCGTTTGGTTGGGAGCTGGATGTGGGAGCATTTGGACAGAATTCAGCTGAGTAAAAGCCCAAAGTTCTTACAGAAGTCTGTAAGAGGAGCCTCCCTGCTGGCACGGGGGTTAAACACACAGCACTATCGGCTAAAGTGACTTCAGGATGAGTTCGATCCCTGCCTGCCCCGGAGGTGACCACATGGCACAGCAGACCTCTCCTGGCCCACCCGCTGCTCCCCTTAGCAGTGTACTTCCTCAGTCTGCCTGTTCTGCTCCCCACTCTGTCTCTGATGAAGCCTCTCACTGCCCCTGCACCTCCGGCCTGTATCCCAGTTATGTATGCATAAATAAATAAATCTTAAACACACACACACACACACAGAGAACACTCTCAGGCTATTGCTGGCCACCGTAGCACAAGTTCGATCCCCTGGGCTGGCAGGGGAGGTGATCCACATGGCACAGCAGACCTTTCCCGCTGCTCCCCTCAGCAGTGTATTTCAGTAGATCTGCCTGTTCTGATCCCCACTATGTCTCTGGTGAAGCCTCTCATCCCTGCCTATCTGGCCTGTACCCCAGCTCTTGTATGCATAAGTAAATAAGAAGCCTTTAAGACCCTGCATGGTCTAGGCCACACCCACCCCACCTTCTATCACTATCTCTTCTGCCAAACCTGCTTCAGCTACACTGCTTTCCTCATGGTTCCTTAAACACCATCCATTCCCTCCACTTCTAGCCCAGGATCTTTGCTCTCACTCTTCCTGGCACACCCGCCCCTCCCCCGTCTCATCGGATTTGGCTCAAACATCTCAGAGGGGCCCACTGGCACACCCTATTTAACACTGCAAACTTCACCTCACATTCTTTCCTGCTTTATTTTTCTCTTTAGCACTCACTGTCTTCAAGAACTTGTATGATTCACTTATGGCCTTGTTTACTGTCTGTCTTTCCCCATAAGAATGTGAGTTTCCAGGAGGGCAAGCATTTCAGTCAGCCTGGTTCACTCTGCATTCCTAGTGCCTAGCACTGTGCTTGGCATACAGTAGGTGCTGGGTAAATATTTGTTGGTTAAATGAGATTTCTGAATTCCAGCCTCGCCAGGCAGGCTCTGCCCCGGGGGCCACGGAGGACGCAGAGCTGAAGGAATGAAGTCTCTGCCTCTCTGAAGGTGCCGGTAGAGCTCGTTCCAGAGGGCAGTGCGACAGGTCCCTGACAGCCAGGTAGGTGAGTCCTGGGTGAATCACCGCTAATGAGATGGTGAGGGCCACGCCAAGCCGCTTCCCACAAGGGCAGCCGACAGGTCACTGCCTGTCGCCAGGAAACTCCTCAATAAGGATAGAACAGGACCTTGGGCTGGGGTGGAGGAAGTGCCCGCCTCCCCGTGAGACCCCACCCATTCCTGAGGACTGAGTTGGCTCACCTGGGCTCCCCCACCCCCAGGCCTTGGCAAGACACTGGTTTCTCAACTTTAGCTCCAAGATTTCCTTCCTAAAAGGAGTTTCGCTTGATTAGTCCCACGCCCCTCCTGGGCAGGGCCTGTTTGCCAACTAACCCTGTCTGGGTCATGGAGCCTTAGAGGAAAGGCAGTGGGGCCTGGTAACCCCAGGACAAACCTGGGTAACCCCAGGGAGAGTCAAATGACCAGTCAACCAGGGCTTATTACTGTGTGGACAGGTCAGTGGGGCTTAGTAAGCCCAGCCGTGGACGCTGTGAAGTGTCCTCCATGCCACATTCCACCTGTCCCTTTGGAGCCGTGGGCCCCTAGAGTAACTGCCTGAGCCTAGGCCAGATGACCACCCCGTGTCAGGGTATCCGTTTCCTGGGCTTTCATTTCCTCATCTGCAGAGTGGGGCAAAGTGTCCTGCCCCGTGGGTGGCTGAAGGGCCAGGATGAGATCATGGGTCTACAGAACAAGGAATGCAGGTGGGTAGTCAGGCCTCCACCCAGAAGCTGTGGCCGATGCAGCAGATGTCTGGGGAAGAAGCTGGCCAGGCCCAATCCCAGCGTGCCTGCTGCCAGGCCATCTCTGCCTCCCTCATTCGCCCTCAGGTTAGCCTGGCAGCCCTCCTATCCTAGAACCCAGAGAGCCCCTCGCCAAGCTTGCTCCCCCCAGCCTCTGTCTGGGTCTGAAGTCCCCACCCTTATTCATTCAGATCACGGTGACACGTCTATAACTTTCAATGAATGTGTTTGTTGGTCAGCCATCAGGAGTCCAGGGGCACTCCCCAGCTGCCAGCACAGTGCCCAGAAGATGGCTGCAGGGTGGGGGCCCGGCCACCGGCTCCAGGCCGGAGCGTCTTGGGAGCGGACAGAGACCCTCCTCGGGGAGCCGCTGCACGAGCAGGACTGGCTTTGCTTCGCTGACATACATTTGTCATTTATTCACGGCAGTCCTGTGACGCCGGCCCCGCAGGCATCATCACGCCCATTTTATGGATGACAAAACCAAGGTTCAAAGAGGTGAAGTGGCTTGCCCAAGGCCTCGGTGTCCTGAGTGCGGGGGCTCACCTGGAATTCTAGCTTCCCCTTCCCAGCACAACAGCCTCTTGGGCAATTCTCGCCTCTGCCCCTGGATTCCTCCGCGGGTCCTTACCACGGGCTGCGTGCTGGTCACTGGCGCGGCCCAGAGCCTGCCAGCAAGGTACAGTCTAGAGGGGAAATCACACACACCGGATGGCGAAATCTTTCATTCAATGATCCCGTAAACGGATGTTCATGAAGCGCCATCGGGTGCTGGGCTGAGTGGGGACCAAGATAGGTCAAGCGCACGGTACTCCGGAGGCTTCTTTCTCTGGCGAGAAAGCCGCCCGTGGCCAAATCAGGGAGCAGCACTCCTATGGAACGCGACACAGCCAGGGGCTTATTTTAGTCAATGGTCAGGTGGGCCTTTCCGAAGGAGGTCACATCTGCCAATGGGTCTCTTGAGGTGGCATTCAGGCAGAGGAGGCTTATGGCTCTCTGAGGCTATGTGGCAAGCCAGGCGAGCAGTGCAAAGGTCCTGAGAGAGAATGACGCTGGAGGTACATCGGGGAGCTGAGCAGGGAAGGGAGGGAGTGGTTGGAAGGGAAGTCAGGGCAGTGCTAGGCATGGGGAGAGCACACACCCTAAAAGGCCTCACCAGCCGGAGCTGCTTTTACCCGCTGGCCAGATACCCAGGCGGATAAATGCGAGGACCACAAACACACAATTCAGGTACACCACTATACGTTTATTCATGTCTCCCTCCCCTGCAAGTGGGCATTCATGTCCCCTTGTGGGTCTCTGGGCCTGTGGGCACATTGGGCTCTCAGCCACTTGTCCTGACAGCACTCAGTTCACTCATTTATTGTCATCAAATGTTCATTGAGCTAGGCCAACCCCCCAGTCACTCCCCCTCGGTAACCTACAGAGTAGTAGTCACGGGAGGGTTCTGAGTTGGGAACAAGCCTGGTTTGACTTTGGTTTTAAGAGGATCCGCCTGGCTGCTATGAAGAACAGGCTTTAATGGGGCAGGGGTTCAGGGGAGGCAGCTAGAAAACTGAGGGGACCAGGTTGATGGGGGCGCACTGTGGAGAGGTGGTCACATTCGAGATGTGGTTTGAAAGAAGTTCTAGCAGAATCTGCAGACACACTGGACGGAGGGACAGGAGCAGCTGGGCACTCTGCCAGAGCTCTGGCCTGTGCCTGGGGTGACATGGGGCATGGGGTGGGGGGAGGCAGGAGGGCTGGACAGTGCTGGGCCCTTCTGCCTTCCCTGCGGCTGCTTGGCACCCACTGCCCCCCCCCACCCCTCACCTCATCTCCAGTGCTGCAAATTGAGCCACACAGCTGCCAGTTACCGTCCCATCCTGGATGGGACCATCAACTCCCACAAACTTTTGGGAAAGCACTTTGTCTATATAAAAAAGTACGTTAACTTTCTATTACCCTTTGACCCAGTGAGTCCCTTTCTAGGAAGTCCCCAGGGAAGTCACCTGGAATTCAGGCAGCAAAATCTTCACTTAGGCTACAGTCTTGCCCTTAAATTCATGTTTCCTAAGAGTTTTAATGTCAAAGGTTGACATTTACACTGCAATGTCAAGTGGATACAATACTTACGCAATGGCTGAGACACATACAAGAAAGAGACTCATCGGGGTTTTCTCTGAGTGAGTGGATCTGGAATTGCTATTTGTATTTTCTTCTTTATACTTTTCTGCATTGTATCATTTTTTGAAGATGAACATGCATTGCCTTCATGATACTTTGGTAAGTATTAAAAAAAAAAAAAAAGAGAGAAGTATGAGTTCCCAGAACCCAGGCAGCAAGCAGAGGCCAAGTCAGGAGCAGAGAGCAGAGAGCAGACCCACCCACCTTCCCGGGAAAGACGCAGCCACGTGGAGTAGCTGGTGCCCAGCCAGCCAGCCAGCCCGCCAGCCAGCGCTGTGCTCACCTCCTGCACAGCCTGCCCAGGGGCGGAGCTGAGAGTTGTGGCGGGAGAAAGCAGAGCCATTTTCAGAGGCTCCTCCTTGTCTTCCTCCTGCCACCCAGGCCAAGCGAGCTTGTCGGCCCTCCCCGGGCCTCTGCAGACCCTCAGAGCCTTCCCCATGCTCTCTGTTTCCCCCACATCTCACAAGAGGCCTGCTGCTTCTGTGCGGCGTCTCCCTGACTGAGTCCAAGCATCCTGCACGCAGGGGCGCTCAAAGGATGGTCCCTAGACTAGCGGGATCAGCACCACCCAGGGGAACTAACTCCTTAGGCAAATTCATAGGCCCACCCCTGACCTGCTGAAACTACAGTCCTGGGGTCCAGCAATCTGTGTTGTCAGCTGGACTGACACTCTGAGAACTACTGCCTTTTGGTCCAGCCCTAATGCCTTGGGGAGGCACACTGAATTGCTGTCCATGCTTTGCATTGATTATTCTATTTTACAGATTGCATGATTCCCACAGAACAGACAAAGGAATGAGCTCACAGAGGTTAAGGGACTTGCCCAGAGTCATGCAGTCAGCAGGAATGGGATATATTTTTATGATTTATTTTTAAGATTTATTTTTATTTATTTATGCGTACAGAACTGGGGTTCAGGCCGGAGGGGCAGGGGTATGAGAGGATTCACCAGAGACAGAGTGAGGAGCAGAACAGGCTGAATGATGAAATACATTGCTGAGAGGAGCAGTGGGCCAGTCAGGAGAGGTCTGCCGCGCCACGTGGGTCACCTCCCTGGCCTGGGATCGAACTCAGGCCACAGCAGTGGATAGCGCTGAGACTTTAACCCCTGTGACACCAGGGAAAATTGGGACATATTTTAACCTCTGTGCTCTGCAGCTGTCTGCATCTCAGGACTATGTGTTTTCCAGCAGGCACTGGACAGACGGCCATGGATTGAAATATTTGGACACTGTGGTGTCAGAGTCCTGGCTGCTCGGTCCAGAAGATTCCCCAGATGACCCAGGCAGCGCTCGTCCCCCTGTAGTATGTGGGTGGCCAGCTTAGTGTGTCTGCTGAGGCCCCTCCAGGAGTGACAGCCTGATGGTCAGGATGGACAAACACTAGGAAGAGGGGCGCAGTGCCACCTGCTGGCCAGAACACGCAGTCTGTGACCCTGGCAGATAAATGCAAGGACCACAGACGCACACAATTCAGGTACACCACCATAGGTTTATTCGTGTCTCCTTCCCCTGCAAGTGGGCATATGTCCCTTTGTGGATGTCTGGGCCTGTGGGCACATTGGGCTCTCAGCCACATGTCCTGACAGCACTCAGTTCACTCATTTATTGTCATCAAAATGTTCATTGAGCTATGCCAACCCCCCAGTCATACCCCCTCGGTAACCTACAGACTGGGTGATGGTCCAGAGACCAGACAGTCATAAGCGGGAGGGGAGGGGTCTGGGAAGAGTGCATCTGGTGAGGACATGGAGCAGCCCCTAACCCATCTGGACTGGGACAGGGAGCAGGGAAGGGGAGCCCCCAGTAAATCCATACCCCTCTGGCTCTCATTGCATGAGCAAGAGAAGGCTGGACGGATGATGGAGGCAGAGGTTACACAGAACAAAGCCCAGAGGAGGAGCTGGGACCCCTAGCAAAGGGTATCATGTGGCAATCTGGTCTCCATCCAAGGTGGGTGGCAGCCTCAGAAGGTTTCCAGTGGGGGTGCCGTGGCCAGACCTGGCACCTCACCACACCATCTCATCTGTACTAACACTGAGCACCTTGGGGTCCCTTAGCACTTTCTAGGAGGTGACTTTTCCTTCTATGTTGTCTCTTCTTTCTGCAGCTGTTGCCCTAGGATGTGTCTGGGATGGGAAGAGGTACCCCAGTTCCCAAAGAGAAGCCCATGTCTAGTCTAGAAATGAATGAAGCACACAGTCATCATGAGGTCAGGTGTCCCTGTGTGCCCAGCAGGTGACCTTTCCTCAACTAAGCTACAAGACTGGGTAATGCGCTCAGAGGCAGGTGTGTGTCCTATTCTAAAACACAGCTCCCTGCCATTATTCTGTGTTCCCATCTCCCTCCGAGGAGGCCAGTGCCTCTAGGGGGTTGGGACCTGGATGGATTCTGATTGGTGGTGAATACAGTAGGATTCTAGAATGCTGAGGGAAAGATGTCAGGTAAGAGAGCTGGTAGGTTGTGGGGAGGGAGCTCTGAGCAACCGAGAAGGAGGGAGCAGCAGGAAAACTCCCCAAAGGGGAAGTGACAGGTGGCACTGAAGAAAAAAGACTGGTAGCGTCCTAATTCTGCTCATGAGCTTAGCTGAACGAATGACTTTGTCAATGACGGGTTCTCCACTGGCCTGGCCCCTGGCCTGGCCCCGGCCTGTGGTTTTCCTTAGTAGAGAAACAGTGGCAGCTTCCGAGAAGCCCCACCAAGACTTTCCTGTCAGGGCAACTCCAAGTTCCTCTTACTGAGGAAGGGGAAGTGGTGGAGTTTCTCCTAAGGGCTTTCAGTTTCTTTCTAAGAAGCAGAGTGTCCCAACCCAGGGCTCTTGGCAGAAACAGCTATGAAAGGAAGAGAGGTTCACTTCAGGGACTTTCCCACTTCAGTTCCAACTAAAGCTCATTTGTTGGGTGTATAGTGGACATTCCAGAAGAGGAAATGAGACCTGTGTGTTTTGTGGGGCCTTTTCCATGCTCTTTTCTTCCTCTCCCCAGGACATGTGCCCTGAGCCCACCCCCAGTCAGCGGGAGAGCAGGCACAGGAGTACAAAGCATGGTCTGCCATAAACAATTCCCCTCCTCCCTCCAGGCCAACCTCTTCTCAGTCCTGCTTCTTTGGGGTTCTGCCGGGTGATTGAAAAATGAAACCCCACAAAGAACTGACTGATGACACCAGCTTGTGGCAGATCCTGGTGCAGGGAATGTGCCCATTTTGGGGGCTCCAAGCTTCCTGAGGACAAATGGGGAGCCCAGAGAATGTCTCCTCAGAAGACCCAGGGCATGGTAGTAAGGCCCAAGTCCTAACGTTGTCATAACACTAGGCACCATGGGTGTTAAGGGCTTGCCTGTGACAGTCACTCTGCCAAATCTTCTGCACTCATTTGCTCCTATAATCCCACAGTGACCCCACGACACGATACAATCATTATCCCTGAAGTCAAACCACCTGCCCAGTTCACACAGCCTGCAAGCCGGCACGTTCTTCCCAGTAGACCTCTTCTCAGAAAAGCGGGGAGGAAAGATCAGAGCCTCAGAGGAGCTGGCTAGGGATGTCTGTTCTCCAGTTTCCCCAAGATTCTCCAAGCAAGCTGTGTCTCTGAGCGGTGAAGAGCAAGCTATGGGGCTAAAGTTTTCTTCAAAGCACTAACAAGGCCCGGCCTCCCCAAGACATAAGGAGTTCCCACCCCTCTTCTGGGTTTGAAGGCTTCTGCTTTCCCAGCATATGCGTTTTGGGGACCACGGGGAGAGGGGGATTCCCCAAACCCTGCTGCCGTTCTGTTTAAAAACATTTGCCTGTGACAGCTGTGTGACTCAGTCTGTTGTGATGACAAGAAAATTCACAGCTGCAGGCCAGAGGGGCCTGACCCAGAGAGAGGAGACACTCACAGCTTGACCAGGTTCAGTAAATAAAAATACAGGATGACCACATTTGCATTTCAGACAAACACCACTTGGGATCCTTAGACTCAAAAAATTATTTGTTGTTTTTCTGAAATTCAAATTGAACTGGCATCCTGTTTTGTATCCGGCAGCCCTAACCCTCAGCACCTGGGGCAAGGCCTTCCCCCAGGCCTGGAGGGAGACAAGTTGCTGGCCTGAGATGAAAACAAAACAGGGAGTTACAATCCGAGGAGGGGAAACCCGCTTCTTCCTCAGCAATCTCAAAATATCCGTCTCAACCCCGCGCAGCCGCGCAGAGTTTTACGTTCAAATTCCACAGAATGCATAGGGACTCCACCAGGAGACACGTCTTTCTCCAGCTTCAGTTTCTCATCTCTGTGACAGCTCAGGGTCCTCCTAGTCCTGGGCTCTTCTGGTCCAGTGGAAGTCTGCTGGAACTTAGCAGCAAGCTTCACAGAGGAACAGCGGTTCTGCTGCAAAGAATCGCCTCATCTGCACTGGGCATCTGGACCTGATCTCTGTGCTTGGCAGTGCTCCTCCTGCTCACAGGAGGTGACACACCCAGCTGCACCCCCTCAGAAGGGGCCACGGGGTGAGTCCACCGTTGGACCCATAGCTGCAAGGTCCAGGCCGGCTGTCCAGGCTCCCTGAACCACAGCAGCAATCGTTACTAGTTGCAATATTTGAAAAGTAGGCGGTAACGCTATTACTGAATGCCCAGGAAGTGTTGACAATTGCACTCAACTGCTATAGTTTGACCTTTCTAGATCATGGGGCACGTGAGTGCATTTGAATATGCTCTACTGAGGGATGTGACCACAGAATAAGAACTGAGGTGTGACATCCACAAGGTGTTCCAGGGGACAAGGAGTCAGTGAGTGCCCTCTGGACCTGCAACCATGGTCTAGAGACGGGTGTGTGTGTGGGGGGGTGGATCTAAGGAGACAGAGATGGGGGGGGGGAAAGGGGTGTTTTGGGAGGCAAGAAAAGCCGGCTCTGAGAGGAGTGTGGAGAGCCATGTGGTCCCTGGAGGGGAATGGGAGGCCAGGCAGTGGCCTCGGGACCGGCTGCGGCTCTAGCCCAGGCTGCGGCCCTGAGGGAGTTGAAGGCATGTCACCAGCTGCGTCCAGCCTCCCAGCCGCAGCCATTACTTCTAGACCACGCCTGCTGAGATGCTAACTGATGCTTGCTTGCATGGTGGTGCCTGAGGGGCTGAGAGTGCTAGGCCTGCAGCCATCAGCTTCACACCTTAGAGCACCTAGGAGGAGAGAAGAATTTGATGTGGACAATGGGCATTTCTCAGTCGTAGGTAAAGTGTAAGTGAGAACACCTCCAGGTAACTTGGAGCTCAGGCTGCCATAACAAAGTACCACTGTCTGGGTACAGAAATAACAGAAATTAATTTTCTCACAGTCCTGGAGGCTAGGAGAGCAAGGTGTTGGCAGTCTCAGTGTCTTCTGAGGTCTCACTCTTTCTCCATTGTCTTCCTGTGACCTAATCTACATGCCTTTTCTTATAAGGACACCAGTCATATGGGATTTGGGCTGCCCAGATGACCTCATTTACCTTAATTACTTCTATCTCCAAATACAGTCACATTGTGGGAGGGGCTAGGGCTTCACCATGTGAATGTGAGGGGGTAAGAAGGGACATAGCTCAGTTTAGGCTTACAGCTGGTGCTGTTTAATCTGTGATGGAAGGAAAACTGGTGTGTTGGCTTTGGAGTGCAGGCTGGTCTTAAGACCATTCCACAAGGATGACTACTTTCCCCTAGAAATTCTAGAAATTCTAGAGCTGTCCCTGCCTACCTGCAGGGCAGGAGGAAGTTAGGAAATGCTTAGAGAGTCAGGGGCAGGGTGCCCCAAGTCCCAAATCCATTCATCAATCACAGACAAGAAACAATCACAGACCAGAAAGGCCATCCCCCAATTCAATTAAAAAAATGGAACGTTCAGAACAACAACATAATAGCACAATAGCATCGGCATGGCTGGTTTCAGAAAGGTAGGCTGAGTAATGTGGGAAAACTCAGGGGGCCCCTTAGCCTAGGAGGCCCTGTGGGCCCAGCCAATCAGCAAGAGACACAACTGGGGGACACCCAACAGCCAGACCCCACTCCTTGCCCACTGTACCTATATAAGCACCCACTTCTCGCCACCTCAGTGGCTACTCACTGGGGATTTTTGTCTGCTCAGAGCTTTCCTGTCCTCCTGCTTATCCATGAAACGTTTGCTTTTCTTTAACTTGAGTCTTGACATTGAATTCCTTCCTCACCAAAGACAAGATCTGTGCCACAAAATTCTGATTCACTTTGACCAGGGGACCTGGGGGGCATGCCCCTGGACTGGCCAACAGCTGGGAGCAGTGGCTCAGTGACTGTGGCTAAGATGGCTGCATTTCTTAGCACAGGAAGACAGCTCGCTCTCTGTCCAACAACAAAGTCTGGTAATCTTTGTCCGTGAAACAGTGTCATCTTTTAAAACAGTTTCAAATGTTCCACCTTGAGTAGCTATTTATAGGATCATTGAGTCTTTTAATAAGAGAGACAGATGTAGAGGGCTTGGGTTTTTACAAAAGTAGCACATGTTTATTGTGGAAAACACAGAGGAAAAGGAAGAACGCATTCACGATAATCCGGCCTTCCACAGTTAAACATTTTGGTTATTAGATCCATATCTCCCTATGTGTCTTAATCTATGTTCATATAATTAAATTTACTTTAAAGATAAGGTACACTGTTCCATTTCATAACTTCTTAGCATTTCCTGTATCGGGATCCCTTCTCTGGCACTGAATTGTTTTCTATGCTGCAGTTTCAGAAGGTGGCAAAGCATGAGGGGGCCACAAACAATTCAACAGATTTCCTGTTGTTGAATAATTAGTTTGTTTTACTTTTTATACAATGTTAAATCCAGCTGTGATAACATCCTTGTTGATAAATCTCTGCCATGATTATTTACTAAGTATAAATTCCTAAAAGTGAAATCTCTTAAACTGACAGAAAGCACTATTTCAAATTGTTTGTTTTAGTTAATTTTGAACGGGGAATATATTCAAGATGTTCACAATTAAAAGACAGCTCCCAAGTTAAGTCACCCAGTTGTCCTCTTCAGAGACAACCATTATTACTAATGTTGTATGTTTTACCCAGAAAGATTTTGCTCATATATATGTACAAAGCATTTGCAGGAATACATATACCCATATATAATATAAAATATGTGTGTATTCTCTCTATATATACATATATCTGTATATACATTATTTTCCCCACAAATGGTAGTATTCCCTTTAAAAAAATTATTTATGCATACAGAGGGGTATAGGCCGGAGGAGCAGGGGGTTGAAAGGATTCACCAGAGAAAGGTTGAGGAGCAGAATAGGGAGACTGATGAAGTACACTGCTGAGGGGAGCAGCGGGTGAGATAGGAGAGGTCTGCAGTACCATGTGGGTCACCTCCCTGGCTGGGGATCGAACTGATCATGAAGTGGCTTTGGCTAGTATCATATTGCTGCACTTTAACCTGTTATGCCACCAGGGAAGGCCCAGTATTCCTTTTATATTATAATGCACTTTGTATTTTTCACTTAACAGGTTATTGGGGACCATTTCATGTGCCAAGGTAAAGAGTTTGCTCATTTTTTTTTTAAAGAATTTATTCATTTTTTAACAAGAATAAGGAACAGCCATATACCAGAGACATTTCATGGGGGTGGAGTGGGGAATGGGATAAAAAATGGGGGGGTGGGGAGGGTAGTGCATGGGATTATGGTGATGGCACATGGGTGACTTGGTGATGGGAAACCCACGGGGATTACAATTCAGATGGGAAAAAATGTACAAAATGATGTAAAAATAAAATGTTATTAAAAAAAAGAATTTTCTCATTTTAACAGGTTCATAATATTTCATCTTATGAATGTACTGTACTTATTTAAAGTCTCCTATTGATGTACATATAGGTTGTGTATGAATTAAATATGGATCTATAACAAACTACTTTAAAACATCGTAACATAAAACAACAATGTCAATTTATTTTTTCTTACAATTTCAGTTAATCATCTGGGCAGTTCTTACTTGGGGTCCCTCAAGAGGCTGCAGTCACCTGGGACTGCAAGATCCATTTCTAAGTTTACTCACATAGGTTTTAGGCTGGGAGCCTCAGTACCTCCCCATGTGACTTGTCCATAGAACAGTTTGAGCTTCTTCGCATCATGGCGGGTAGATCTCGCAGGACCAGCTAGCCAAGAAGCCAACCTACAAAGCCTTTTATAACTTAGCCTTGGGAAGCCACGCTCCTCTGCTTCCTCTATATTCTATTGGAAATAGAGTCACATGGGGCATTGGGACTTCATCATATGAATTTTTTATATTTTATTTATTTATTTATGCATACAGAACTGGGGCACAGGCCAGAGGTGCAGAGACAGCGAGAGGATCCAGCAGAGACAGAGTGGGGAGCAGAACAGGCAGATGGACGAAGTACTCTGCTGAGGGGAGCAGCGGGCAGTCAGGAGAGGTCTGCCACGCCATGTGGATCACCCCCAGTGCGGGGATCGAACTGGGTCTGAAGCAGTCATGGCTTGGCTTAGGTTCGCAGTGCAGTGCTCCAACCCACTGTGCCACCAGGGAAGGCCCCAGCATATGAATTTTTATGGGGACACCATTCAGTCCTTCCTGATTTGCTGAGCACTCGTGGGACAGTCACACATCTCTCTGTGCTTCAGTTCTCTCATCTCTTTAAAGGAGAGAGGTCACATTCCCTCTTTTTCTTCTAATGGATTGCCGTAACAATTAAATTAGATAATATTCATAAAATAGATAGTATTCATATAATCTTTCACACGTAAGATATTTGACATCCTGGGTCTCTCAGTTCTGAGATTGCCTAACATGAGATTCGCTTCGTACACTTCAGCATTGAACGTATGACTAGCAGGCTGTGTTAGCTATCCATTGCTATACAACAAACCGTGTTCAAGCTTAGAACAACAATCTATTGGGCCCTCCCTGGTGGCGCAGTGGGGTAAAACACAGCACGAAGAAGCTAAAGCTACTTCCGCATGAGTTCGATTCCCGCCTGCCCCGGAGGTGACCACATGGCGTGGCAGACCTCTCCTGACCTGCCCGCTGCTCCCCTCAGCCGTGTACTTCGTCAATCTGCCTGTTCTGCTCCCCACTCTGTCTCTGGTGAAGCCTCTCACCCTCCACATTTCTGGCCTGTACTCCAGCTCCATATGAATAAATAAACAAATCTTAAAAACAACAACAACAATCTATTGTTTCTCACAGGCGAGGTGAGTGAGGTGGGGTCTAGAAGGCCTGGGATGCCTAGGCCCTTCTTTCCTGGTGGTCTTTCATTGTTGGATTTCTTTACCTGATGATAGAAACATTCCAGGAGAGCAAACGCAGGAGTCCAGCCTTGCACATCACGTTGCTACATCATATTAGGGCAGGTTCAAAGAGAGGTGCCATAGATCCCACCTGTGGGGCAGCAAAGCCACATGGCAGAGGGGCCTGGGCACAGGGGAGGGGTAATTCTGTTGGGGGCCACATAGTAACGTCCTCCATAGGGATGGGGCACAGAGTTCACGCACTGGATCAGCATGCCCCACCCATACACCCAGAGAACAGTGAAGTTTGGCCTCACTCTGGGCGCAGCTTAGTGCTTCCCAACTTCTTCTTAACTCATTTCTCAGTAAGTCCAGCTCAGAAGTTCCGCCCATTGCTGTGGCTCTGGCTTGGGGCCCAGTTTATGCCCTGTGCCCAGTTTATACCCCGTGCCCTTGCTGATGCATCTGAGGACTTTGATTTGGATCACCCAGCAAGCCCTTCTTCCCGCCACGGGTCCATGCTCTGCTTCCTGGAATTACAGCCACTGTCAGCCCTGCCAGCTGCCCTCTGGCAGGGCCGCACTTCCGTTCCCCTTGGGGAAGTTCATGCAACACCAATGGATTCTCCTAATCAGCTTCCCAGGAAACATGCTTAATATAGCTGACAGCACAAAGCTTTCCCTCTTTATTCTGTGCAAACTAATAAGCTTTAGTCATTTCAAGCCTTTGAGAAATTCCACGATCTATGTAGCAAATGTAGTTGCTTTCTTATTTTTAAATCTCTCATACTTGTCCTTTGGCGCTCATGAGTTATTGACAACATAAACCCAGGCTGCTGTTATTGATAAGAACTATAAAAAGATGAGATAATACCAATAAGACAGGATCTTGCACAATGCTTTATAGGGAGGGATGCTGAAAAGTTACATGAATCACATTTTCCTAATTGAACCGTATTTTTTGGATGTAGGAACAGGACTTGCTGTGGAAGGCCCACAGGGAACCGCAAGGCAGCATGTGGAGTTATTTGACAATAAAAATTTGGATTTTTTATAAATCAAGTTTTTTGGAAAGGACTAGTTTTTTGTTAAAAGTATTCATTTGGGCCCTCCCTGGTGGCGCAGCGGGTTAAAGCACAGGACTAAGAAGCTATAGCCACTTGAGCATGAGTTCAATCTCCGCCCCGAAGGTGACCCACATGGCACGGCAGACCTCTCCTGACCCACCCGCTGCTCCCCTCAGCAGTGTACTTCGTCGATCAGCCTGTTCCCCACTCTGTGTCTGGTGAATCCTCTTACCCTCCACCTCTGCACCGCTGGCCTGTACCCCAGTTCTGTATGCATAAATAAATAAATCTTTAAAAGAAAAAGTTATTCTGTTAAAAAAAGAATAAAAAAAATTCAGACTGGGATTAAGATAGGTCATGGAAAAGATTGCCTATGTCAGTTTCTATAAAGTGAAACATACTTTTCCAGTGAGTTCTATTATCGCTTGTGGATTTTTTCCCCCAAGGCTGGTCTTGAGCCACCTGCGTTCTAGAAGTCTTCGGGAAGATCGCTCCCACCCCAGGGTCTGGGTCTGATGACACTGACGAGACGGGAGAAGGGACAAGTCTCCCTGAAAGGCTTGAGACATAGGACACAAAGGGACGACACCAAGGAACAACTGAGGCAGACAGTGAGCCCTTTGGAGAGCAAGACAGAATAGAAAAATTGGAAAACAGACCCGTGAATGAATGAGTCACTCATTTACTTGGCATTCTACCATGTTCAAAGCCCTTTCACATCCATTATATCATCTGACCCCAAAACAACCTGTGAATAGACAGGGCACCAGTTGGTCATCCCATTTTATAAATAAGGAAGGAAGCTGAGTCCTATGTGCAAAGTCACAGCAGGTGACAGACAGCACTCACACTTCGAAGTCAGATGTGTTCACTGCTGCTTTCTGGAGAGGTCAAGCGCATCTGGGGTCAGCTCTGACCCCCACCTGTGAGCTCTGTCCTCTGGGGCAAGCTGCTGGGTATCCCTGTGCTTCCCCCTTTTCACTAATACAACAGTGTTGGTTCGAGGATTCAACCTTTTGAAACATGGGAGCTCATTATTCATAGTAAGTGTTCATTCAAAGTTAGTTCTTGTTTTGATTCCCAGAGATAAAGAAAGACAAGATGAGAAATATGAGAATCGTGTTGAGAATTGGGTTAGGAGAAAAACTCATAATCAGAACTGACACCCGCTTATCAGAGCACAGCTCAGGCAGTGAGAACAGGAAAGGGGTGACCAACAGAGGTTAAGCTCAGTCCAGTAACACCATGGGAAGGTGTTCTCACCCCTACCTTGGCCTCTGACCTGCAGAAGCTCAGTTTGCATAAGCCTGAAGCCAGGTGGCAGCTGGCCCAGGACAGAGAATGAGGCCAGCAGGGGAGAAAAAAATGGGTAAGGAGCCATTTTCTCTTGAGGGCTCACGGTCTGTTGTAAGCTCAAGATGGGGCCCTCCCTGGTGGTGCAATGGGTTCAAGTGCAGCACTGTGAAGCTATCAGCAGCCGCTTCAGTATGAGTTCGATCTCCAGCCAGGGAGCTGACCCACATGGCTCAGCAGACCTCTCCTGACCCGCCCACTGCTCCCCTCAGCAATGTATTTCAGTAGATCCACCTGTTTTGCTCCCCATTAGTCTCTGGTGAATCCTCTCATATCCCCTGCACCTCTGGTTTATACTCCAAGTTTTGTATGCACAAATAAATAAATCTTTAAACAAAACAAAACAAGATGTGGACAGATGAGCAGAGGCAGACTCCGGTAATGTGCTCTTAAAAATTACCAACCGATGGGCCCTCCCTGGTGGCGCAGCGGGTTAAAGCACAGCACTGAGAAGCTAAAGCCACTTCCGCATGAGTTCTATTCCCGCCTGCCCCGGAGGTGACCACATGGCGGTGCAGACCTCTCCTGACCCGCCCGCCACACCCCTCAGCAGTGTATTTCGTAGATCTGCCTGTTCTGCTCCCCACTCTGTTTCTGGTGAAGCCTCTCACTGCCCCTGAGCCTCTGGCCCGTACCCCAGTTCTGTATGTACAAATAAATAAATCTTTAAAAAAAAAATTACCAACCGATCAAGTGTAAATGGGGCTGATATGCCGATTTCTGTGGCCTGGAGACTCCTGCCATAGTTGCTTTCAAAACGAAGCCAGAGTCTGCAATCCAGTTGTTGGGGAGAGGGAGGGAGCAACAAGAAAAGGACAAAGGGGTGAAAACCGTGTCCAGGTTCCTGGCAGAACCCACAGAGCTACCCCCTGACCCTGAACACACCATTTCACCTCTCTGAGCTCCAGTCACCTCAGCAGAAGAAAACTAATACCTGCCATGTTGGCAGTGTGAGAACCAGAGTGAAGCTTGGCCAGAGTGTATTTTCAAGTTTAGTACTGAGTTCTAGGATACAGACAGGATGAACAGAGGGTCAGTGCTAGGGAGAGGCAGGCACAGAAGTTCCGTGAGCTCATCAGTGTGGTGATGGCAACGGTGAGTTAGTTGCCTCGCTATATCTGAGACACAACTTATTCTGTCAGTCCCCAGAACTTTCGGGAGGACTTGACTGTGGGCCAGATGCTAGGAAAGAGCAGTGAACATGAGACAATGTCCCTGACCTTACATTTTTGGTTCCAGAGACAGATACTGATCAAATAAACCCTACCTAGATGTCAGTGTGTTTGTGAGCAGTATCAGGGAGCAAGATGTACCAGGGGGATCAGATAGATGGGGAACCTCTTCAAAGAGGGGAATTGAGACAAGGACCTGAGTGAACTGAGAGAGTGGGTCTTGCAGATTTCTGGGGGAAAAATTTCCAGAGCGAAGGAAGAGTATGTGCAAAGGTCCTGAGGTAGAATGTGGTGAGAAATGTGGTGAGATGACATGGGGCAAAGGGATGGGTGAGTGCTGAAAGGCAGCCAGAAACCAGATCACAAAAGGCCTGGGAGATTCCAGGGAGGGAGGCATCAGACAGACTTCCAACAGCCATGCCATTGAAGGGATTGGTCCTGCTCCCTGGGTTGGCTTTCTGATTAACCTTGGGTTGGCTTTCCTAATAACTCCTTTGTCAACTTTTGGGAAAACAGCTACTAGTGGGCAAATGTAGGAGCCAGGGGAGCAGCTGGGAGGTTCTCATGATGACCCCAGAGGGGTGGCTTGGATCAGAGGGGTGCCATATATGAGTTGAGAGATGGAGTGTGGCTTTACTTGGAATATATCCTGAGGGCAGAAGCAGCAGACTAGCTGTTGGAGCAAATTACTTTGGGAGTGGAGCTATGTAAAGAGCTATATAAAGAGCCAGGAACAACTCCTAGCTATTAACCCCTTTCTGTGGGCCAGCAGCTTTCCCAAGTGATTGCAATGGTTTTTCCACCAAATCCTGCAAAAAAGCATTGCTTAATTTACAGTGAATAAATGGAGGACAGAAAGGTTGAGTGATGTGTCTAAGGTCCCACAGAAAGACCACAGCGAATCTGGGGTTTGAGTCTTTCACCTGTGATGAGTGCCCTTCCACTTCTTCTAGCTGCCTCTGGAATTTTGGAAGGATAAGGACATTGGCTGGTACATGGTAGGTTTTTAAATGATTAGGCATCTGCAAATTATTCACTATAGAATGTTCATATTTCTCTACATTCATATTCTCTCCAACTATTTCAAGGTATAAATAACAAAAATTACACAAAATTGATATACAATGTGATGTTATTAATACACCCATAACCTTTTACAAGTTTGTAAACATTACACATGCACTAGAATGGGTAAAATTAAAAACAAACACCAAAAATCCCTGATCATACCGAATTCTGGCAAGAATGACAAAAATGGAATTCTCTTTCATTGCTGATGGGAATGAAAATAGTACAGCTATTCTGGAAAACAGCTTGCTGGTTTCTGAGAAGTTAATCACGTGCTTGTCACATGACCCAGTGACCCAGTTCAAGCTATTTACCCTAGAGAAATGAAATACATGCTCACCAAAATACCTGAACATGAATGTTTAGCAGCATTCTTTGCAAAAAAAAAAAAACAAAAAAAACAAACATTCTTCAGCTGATAAATGAATAAATGAACAATACACACACATATAGATCACTGTGTGGAATATTACTATGCAACAAAAAAGGCTATAATTACTGATCCACAGAACTCAGTATGGATAAGTTTCAAATACAGTCATGTATCCCTTAAAAGTGTTTTGGTCAAGGACGAACTGTACATATCAATACAAATGTGGTGGCCAGGTGTGCGGTGGGCTGTACCATCCAGGTCTGTGTAATTACACATATCTTGTGATGTTTGCACAAGGACAAAATTGCCTAGTCATGCATTTCTTAAAATGTAAACCTGTTGTTAAGCAACACATGGTTATACCAGATACCAGACTCAAAAGATGATGTATGTATGAGTGTATATGTATGACACTTTGGAAAAGACAAGAAAATAGGTCAGTGAGTAGATCAATGGTTTTGAGGAGCCAAGGGGTAAAGGGAGGGGTTGCCTACAAAGAGAGACTTCTGGAGAGATGGGGCTGTTCTCTGACTTGACTGTGTTGGTAATTACATAACTATACCCTTTTGCCAAAACTCCTGAAACTAAACCAGAAAGGGTGGGTATCACTCTATATAAGTCACATTCAACAAACCTAAATCACTTAGATCCACAGGAAGTCTACTTTCCACACCCCCCAGAACAACGTCCACTTTTGTTCCAGTGTCAGGGTTTTCAGACTCAAGAACTGGCCCTGGTCTTGTCAAGGGGGCTGCCCATCAGTCACCAGTGACCTCAGCTTAGGCCTCCAATTTAAGGAACTTGGGGTGCAGGCTGGGTATTGGGAGTTTTCAGAAGCTTCCCAGATGATCGACTGACCTAGATTCTGACCTCCATATGAGCAAGGACTATGATTTACTCAACTTCACCTTCCCCAACAACTCCAGAAATATGTGTTTTGATAGCTCTTGGTGTCATATGGCACAGTGTAAAAGAGCTGATAATCACCAAGGCCTGTGATGAATACGTGTGGCCGCTGCTGTTTAGAGTCCTGGACACACATGCATTCAGAGCATCCCACTCCAGCCCCCAGGGAGCTAGGACTATGGTCATCCCCCTTGACAAAAGGATCCCCTGGCACAGACTGGCGAAGAGTCAGCCAGTGGGAGGTTGCGTGGTGGCTGGGATCCAACACCAGGAGCCGCCACTCACCAAGACCAGGTGTGGTTCAACTTTGCAATCAGAAGATGCTTACTACAGGCTGGGGCACTGTGGACGAGTTATTTGACCTTGCTTGGCTTCGCCTTCCTCATTTGTAAAATGTGGGCTTGTAGTGATGTCAACAGACTGACACAGGATGAAGTGAGGGGATATGTGCATGGTCAGCGCTCCGCAAACAGAGAGCTGATGAAGACAGGAAGGAAGGAATGAGTGGACACCGTTCCTGGCCCCCCAGGTGCGGGCAGCAGGGTCAGCGCCTCGTGTAGGCATGGAGGGGAGGCAGAGAGGCAAAGTCTTCCAGCAGACACAGGTCTACCAAGCCCTCCAGAGATGCCTCACCCTGACATCTGCCAACTGTTCCTTCTCCCACTGAGCTCCCTCTCCAGGATGGAGCCCCCAGACTCCCAGGGGACCTCCAGATTTTTTAAAGTGATGAGTCAAAATTTGAACACCCCTCCCCCACCCCAAATCTTCACTGTCCAGTGCAGCCAGGCCTGGAATACAATGCTATCAGGATCACCCTTGAACCTCCAACCTCAGGATCTCCCAGAAGAGCTTCCAGTGGGCTTTGCCAGTCCAGCCTTTGCTTTATCCCCTGGTCAGTACATGCTCCCCCTTCTCCATACCCGAAGGTTCAATGACAAGCTCCCAGAAGCTCCCAGGCAGTGTTGTGTGGTGGCTTGGGGGCACATAGCCTCTGGGCCTTGGCTTTGATGCTTTAGTGACCCTGTGGGTCACCTCAGGGAGGGAGGCCCTTCCTTTATTTTCCCATTAACGTAGGAAAGGCACTTTGGTTCTTGTGATTTCAGATACACATTGTTTAAAAACAGGCATGTGTTCTGAGAAGTGTCATTGGGGCTTTTGTCATTGTGCAAACATCCTGAGTAATTCACAGTCCTAGGCAGCTCACTACAAGCCCAGGTACGTGTGGCTTTCGGCCACCACCGTGCTTGTGGTCTGGGGGCCAAATGTCATCCATCAACAGATGACTGTGCCAAAGTAACATGTGATGCTGAAAAAAAATCCCTATCCCACAAGAGATATCTAAAGAAGAAAACAAAGCAACCACGTCTAATGTGTGTTTCAGATGGTGAGCATAGGAAACCCCTTCCTTCAGCAGGACCAGAAATTTCTACAGTACGGTGGTTTGGAATGCCATCTCTTCTACCCACCTGATGTGGCCACACACACGTGATTCAACCGTGGGTGACTCAGTTTCCTCATCTGTCAAATGAGAATCCTAAAATACTACTTCTTTTTAATTTATTAAATATTAAATGTGGGCCCTCCCTGGTGGCGCAACAGGTTAAAGGCAGCACTAGGAAGCTAAGGCCACAGCCACTTTAGCACGAGTTCGATCCTTGGCCATGGACCTGACCCACATGGCGCAGCAGACCTGTCTCGTCTGCTGCTCCCCTCAGCAGTGCATTTCAATCTACCTGTTCTGCTCCCCACTCTCCCCGCCCCTCCATCTCTGCCCTTACCTCAGTTCTCTATGCATAAATAAAATAAATCTTCTAAAAAAGAATTAAATGAAATAATCTCGACCCAGGGCTCAGTACAGTGCTTGACCCAGTGAATGTTTCAAAATGCTTGCTCCGTCCCTTATAATTAATTGTCCATGTAACACATCACAGGCCTCTTCCCAGGTCAGCATGTCTCGATCGAAGCCTTTTCTTCACATAGGAGCTGTTCTGCTTTGAGGTCGCAGGAGAACCTATCCCTTTCCTCTCGATGGGCATGTGTATTTAATGGTCTCTTTTGGATGGGCATACATGCCCTTTCCAATCTGGGGACCACTGTACACCAGAAGTCTTGTCACACTGGCCTGACCCCTTGGGGTAAATTCTCAGAATTATAACTACACATTAAAGGTTAGATTGCATGTGGTTAGACTGAGAACTAGGGTGTTGGGGTGCACAGAACTCAGTCCTCGTACCTCTTTTTTCCTATGGTCTCATCACACTTTCAACCCATCTCTAGGATGACAGCCCCCAGGCTCACATCCCCTGCCCAGATTTGGAGCAAGGGTCTCACTGCTGGATGTGCTCCTGAGTGGGCACCTCAGCTATAGCTTGTCCATGTCACAACTCCTGGTGTGTTGCTGTTTCCCAGCCTGTCCCTTCCACCATCTCCTCATCTCTGTTAGGGTCCGTTAACAGCAAGTGCAAAGGTCCTGAGGCAAGAGCTAGCCTGGTGTGTGCAAACAAACAGTGACCTCCATGTTTTCAGGTTACCGGCTCTGACTCACCTTTGGCTCCTCCCTTCTCTCACAGCTTTCAAGGAGAGGAAAGAGAGGAAATCCCAACCCTTCTACCTTCAAATAAATCCAGAACTGGCTCCTTCTCACCATCTTCACTGTTTGGTCCTGACGCAAGCCACCTCCTCTTTCACTGGGATCGTTATGGCACCTTCCGAACGGCTTCCACCTTCACCTCCTTCAGTCTATTCAAAAAGCAGCAGGAGGGACCTCACCCCTTTAAAACTAATTCAGACACCTCCACCCAAAGACACCCATCTCTCTCAGTCTTCCTGGGCCCTTGCATATAGCATTCCCTTCTGGACTTTTCAACGAGGCTTTCCTGTATTTACATATACTATATGTATAGACTATATTGCGTGTATGTGTGTATGTATATAAATATGTATGTATGTATGTATGTATATATATATATATACACACACATATAATTTTTTTATGGAGGGACATTAGTTTACAGCACAAGCATAGTTTCTCACCCTTTTTTTTATGGAGGGACATTTAGTTTACAGCACAAGCATATTTTCTCATATATCACACCACACACACCAAAAAACGTTTAGTCACCATCCACCACCAACCAATGGTTCTCTTCACCCCTCTCCTCCCCCTTCTTTTCCTTCTGGTAAACACCATTCTGTTGTCAGAAGAATGGTTTGTATTTATTTGTTCATTTGCTTTTTTCCCCTAATACTTGACAAACGAGTGAAATCATACGGTCATTTTTTTGTTCTTCTAATTTATTTCATTTAGCATAATCCCCTTCAATTCCATTCACATTGTCAAAAATGGCAAGATATCATCTTTTTAATGGCTGAATAGTGTTCCCGTGTGTGTGTGTGTGTGTGTGTGTGTGTGTGCTTGTCACATCTTTATGCACTCATCCATGACTGGGCATTGGACTGTTTCCATAACTTGGCCTTTGTGAATAGTGCTTCAGTGACTAGAGAGGCACTTGTCTCTTTGAGTTAGTGTTTTCACATTTTGGGAGTAAGTACTCAAAATTAGTACTACTGGATCATATGACAATATTATTTTAACTATTTGAGGCATCTTCATACTCAGTAAGTCCTTCTTTAATGTCCCTTTTAAAAATGAGCACACATACACTGATCTCAGCCTCTCTCTGCTCTCTTTTCTTCCCCTTCCCTTCCATCCTGATTTGCCTGCAATGGAATGGTTTCCTGGGACTTGAAACTTTTCTTTTAAAAGCTAGGAATGTCTGGGAGGATTTGCCACCCCATTGAAGTACTCATCACATTTTTTTTTTTTTTTTGCATAGAAGAACTGGGGTGTGGGTTAGAGGTGCTGGGGACTGAGAGGCTTCACCAGAGACAGAGTGGGGTGCAGAACAAGCAGATGGACGAAGTACACTGATGAGGGGAGCAGCCAGCGAGACAGGCGAGGTCTGCCGCGCCTTGTGGCTCACCTCCCTGGCAGGGATTGAGCTCAGGCCCCAGCAGTGATAATGATGAGCCATAAACCCTAGGCTACCAGGGCGGCCCTCATTGCACTTGATTTGCTGTATTTGACATACTGATTTTGTTGAATATCCCCCCTCCCCACCACTAATAGGACATAAACTCCACAAAGGCAGAAACTTTTGTCATTCTCTTGACTGCTGTATCCCCAGTACAGGCATCACATTTGGCTGATTTCTAGAAGCATAGGACATGCTCAACAACTGTTCGTTGAATGAAGGGATGAACTCAGGGCTGTTCTAGTCACCAGAGAGATGTGCCAATGAGATTTTCTTAGATTCTTACAGCACCTTACAGGGGGGAGGTGGTCTCAGTTGGGGCGGGCAAACTGCTGAGCCTGGAAAGAGCACAGATGATGACTTGTCTGTTTTGTCTTCTTCGAAGGCAGAGCACAACCCTGGCAGAGCTCAGTGGAAACAGAAAGGTGTCAGTCACGGGCCAGGGCCACTGGAGGCGGCCACCACCACCACCTGGTGGTCCTTTATGAAAAAGCAGCCTCACCCCAGTAGAGGGCCAGTGCAGGTGTTCTTGTGCTGCCTTTTCTCCCACCTCTGTCTTCTCCCCCTTTCCTCACAAACTCCCTGCTTTTCTTTCCTGTTCTTATCTGCTCTCTGCTATTGCTCTGCTCACATGGCAGGAGTGCTGACTTTATTCCACTTGGTTTTCTGAAAGCCTGGCTTCAGCTGTGTGACCTTGAGGCAATGACTAAACCTCTCAAAGACTCAGTACCCGCATCTGGAAAAAGGGCACTGTGACTCCTGGGAGTAAAATGAGATCACCCATGTAAAACACCTCATTCAGCGCCTGGCCCAAGGATCTTTATTGCTTGTAGCTAGCACCACTGCCATGGCTGGCACTTGACAGGTGCTCGGCCTGACAGGCCGTGACTTTTATTGTCATCTGGGAAGCCCAGGCTGCACATAAGACTTAGACCTGATGCCAGGCCAATGAGGTCAGAATGCTTGGTGATTGACACAGGCATTGGTGCTTGTAAATTTTCATTTATTTTCACATTAATCTTTTCACTGGCATTTTTGAAAGCTTCCCAGGTGATACTGATGTACAGTTCAGGCTGGTTACCTGGGACTTTCCTAGTTTTTGCACTGGAAATCTCTGGTTCCAGGAACCCCACTTGTCTGGGCATACCAGGATGCTTGATCACCCCTTCTCCAAAAGAACATATTTTCTGAAAACCAAATCAGGACACAGGGTCTGGGCACAGATGACTGGACATCAGTTATTTGAAAGCTCAGCTTGGGGTGGTAGGTGGCAGAGGCCACAGGGTCAATCCATGGCAGGAGCCAGGCTCAGAGGAGATAGTGACCATTTGTGGCTCAGTCAGACAGGTCCCCGCTGTTGGGCTCCCCGGGGCTCCAGCCGCTGGCTGCCCGCTCCATGGCCTTCACCCAGCGGCCTCTCAGCTCCTCGGTTTCTGCCTTGAAGGTGTAGAGCTGGCCTGACTGTTGTAGCTGGAAGACCCGGGGGTCAGCCTGGGACCCAGTGATCACCTGGTACCCCAGCAGGGGGATGGAGGTGTGAGCCCGCATGTCCTGGGAAGGGAGGAGAGAAGAGTGGCCACTGTCCACCATGTTCTGTCCCACTGCCTCAAGCAGTCATTTGGAAGGTAACAGTCATGCCCCCAAACACCCACATAAAAGGGTGGACTGGCAGGTGCCATTTAAGGAGAGGAGAACTGGGCACTTCCTAAAGGCAAAACCGTTGTGACCTGGAGTCCGGGCCCAGCTCTGAGGGCCACTAACACTGTGATTTGAAGGAACCACTTCCTCATTGGGCCTCAGTTTCCCCATCTGACACATGGGGCTGACAATACTCCCCTCCCAGCCCCCTTCCCCACACACACTGTAGAGGCCGAGGCATGGGCAAGTGGGCTTACCTGAGGGGCACCATAGATATAGAGCACGAGGGGGTCGTCCCGGGGGATCACACACCAGCCCCTGGGGCCGCTCTTGCCCCACTTGTCCCCAACCAGCTGCAGGAAGCTGCACATGAGGCTCTTCTCGGACCCTGCCGCGGACCCCTTCTAAAACCAGAGAGAGACTGTCTGGGAACGGAGTCCTCTTCCATGACAGCCACGATCTGGTGCTTGACAGTCGCCACTGTAACCCTTGCAGTAACCTCGCAAGGAAGGATGATTTGTTGCAGAGGCTCAGAGAGATCCTATCATGGGCCTCTGGTCATACAGCTGAGCAATGGCAACGCTGCCATCAAAGCTGCCCCACGTGTGACCTGGGGGCAGATGCTGGGAGGTTAAAACGCGTGAGATGCTGCAGGAAACAGAACTGCAGCCTGAGGGGGGACCAGAGCCTCTCCAGGAACAGGCTGTGTAGGTCTAGTGATCAGGGCACGTGTGAGTAGGGGCTGTGCCTTGAAGGATGGCGAGGATTGGAAAGCAGGCATACGGCCCTGGGAAGGAACTAACGTGAACCGAGGAGCTGAGTTCAACCACCTCCCAGGGTCTGTGGGACGTGGACCTGATTTTAATGAGGGCTGGGCAGCTGCGTGGTGGTAACTGAACCTGGGTTGGGTCACAGGTTGGATATTTTTAAAGCAGTGCTGAGTGCAGCTCCTGCTGCTCAGCATGGAGGGGCACCTGAGGAGTGCCTAGGAAGTGGGGGGTGGTTCAGCAGAACCCCAAGGACAGCAGAGAGAACATCTGTGCAGATCAGCGCCCTGGCCCTAACTGGATGTTGACCTTGGCAAGTTGCTTCTCTGGGTGGTTTATGCACCTAGGACAGGACGACTAGCCACTGAAGTCCTGTCTAGAATAGCCTCCAGTCTGCCTCTTTGTAGCAATGGGACCCTGACCTGCAGCCTCAGTTTCCCCATCTGTGAAATGGAATCAGCAGCACCCGGGACTGTTGGGGCAGGGCCCAGCGGATGTGAACAGAAAGTATCTAGCGAGGCCATGCTTTTCCTGCACGGGAACACAGAGGTGGGAGACAATGGAGCACAATCTGGAGCCAAAGGTGGCATCCAGCTGGTGACAAGCCCAGCTCTGGTGGGGGGCGGGGGGGTGCTGGAGAGGGGGTTGTGGCAGAGAGAGCAGGAGTGAGAGGGTGTCCGAGGCGCTCTGTGCCTCGGCACCTCGGGGGTACCAGCACATGGTCCCCCTCTTCTGAACGGAGGAAGCATGGCCCTCACCTCCAGGATGCCCCGCTTCTTGTCCTCCTTGTCCTCCGGGATCACATTTCCGGTGAGGAAGGTGTAGCAGTTGAAGCAGACTCGGTTGGGCCTGTTGTCATCGTATTTGAGCTCAGCCCGGTAGTCGGAGCACCTGGCACACACCACCTGAGGAAGCAGGAGGGGTGGGGCTGCGGCCCAGGCACCGGACTGTGGCTGTGTCTGGCTGAGGAGGGGACAGCTAGGACCAGAGAAAGCAGCAGCAATGTCTGGGAGAATGCAGGCGGGGTGGGGGAGCCCCGTGCTGGCAGAGGCCCAGCAGCTGGGAGAGGGGGGCCGTGCAGGCTGAGCTGGGCCTCTGGGTCTTCTGCCCATCCCCCCACTCTAAGTGCCTCAGTTTCTCTCCCCTCTGAGTCCCCTTTTGGGAGAGCAGCTTCGGGCCCTGACATCTGAGTCTCTTCTCCAAGAGCCCTCTCTCACCTCTGCCAGCTCACCTAGCTCTGCCAGCCACCCTGCCAGGTGAACAGCTCTAGACACTTGTCCTCTCCTGACAGCCAGGGACAGCCAGGGGCCAGGGCATACAGCAAACTGGCAGCGACTGGCCCTCCATAAACAGGACAGGTCTACAATTCTCCAATTTACCTTTAATGCAAAGTCCGCATTCCACTCAAGCAGACTCAGGAGTGTTCTAAGCAGGGCCCTCCCCTGTGGTGCAATGGCACCATGAAGCTGGCTGCAGCCACTGCAGCATGAGTTCGATCCCCAGGCCTGGAGGCGACCACATGGCGTGGCAGACCTCTCCTGACCCGCACGCTGCTCCCCTCAGCAGTGTACTTCATTAACCTGCCTGTTCTGCTCCCCACTCTGTCTTCGGTGAATCCTCTCACCGCCCCTGCACTGGCCTGTACCCCATTTCTGTACAAATAAATAAATAAAAAGCGTGTTCTAAGGAAACATGTAAAAATGAGGGAGTGGCTGTATCTGTGCCCCATGGAGTGGGGCTACCCCCAGCCCAGCACAGAGATGTCCCCAAGAAGGCCAGTGTGGCTCATGCTGGGGACCCCAGGGGAAAGAGAGCCTGAGAAGACTTTGAGAGAAACATGAGGTGCTGGAGGATGTGCCCTCCAGGAAGACCGGGTGTGAGAGATCCAGGGTGTGCGAGTGGGAATGGGGGGCACGAGAGAGAGATGAGCGAGGAGGGAGACTCGTCAGGGAGCTCGTTTGCGCCTGGCAGAGTACTCAGCCTGGGAGGGGCTCCCTGGAGGAGGCCGGGCTGCCCCACCCTCGCCAGGATTCCCGTTTGGCAGGCCGGGAGACAGAAACTGGGCACCCAACCACCGAAAGGATGACTCACAGAGTACAAAGGTATATACGGGCATGAGAAACCCCCAAACGGGGACAGGGCACCTCACGCAGCCCCACACTGGGGGCCTCCACTGTCTTGGAAGTACTTTTTTTAAATTTATTGAGACATTTACGTTTTTCATATTATTCACGTATATTTATTCTCTCCTCGACCAATGTGTTATTTTGAAAAATTTCAAACCTAGAGGGCAAGTCAAAAGCTTACTACGATACCTGTCCACCAGACTCACCAGTCATGAACATTTTGCCACATGAGCATTTTTTCCCATGTCTGTCCTTTATTTTTCCTGAGCCACCTGAGAGTAAGTTACAGTCATCATGACATCTCACCCTTAGTATAGCCAATATCTCCTCAGAACAAAGGCATCTTCCTGCCTATCCACAATGCCAAGATCATGCCCAGGAAATTTAGCATCAATACCATCTTGTAATCTGTATGTGGTTTTTTTGTTTTCCAATTTAGAATCCATCCAAGGATTACACATTTAGTTTAGTTGTCAGAAATATTTTATTTGTACCTGGAAGCCAGGTACCTGGCATTATTATTACTATTTGTGTCTCTCTGTATTTCTTGTATTATTTTAATAATGTTTTAGAAACTACTTACAGAGTCACAAATGTGAACCCACTCAACTCTTACTGATGTGAATCACCAAGAACAGTAGCTAATCCCCAGATCCTTTCTATTTGGCTCTAGGATGTAACTCA
Source organism: Condylura cristata (assembly GCF_000260355.1). Classification (NCBI taxonomy): domain Eukaryota; kingdom Metazoa; phylum Chordata; class Mammalia; order Eulipotyphla; family Talpidae; genus Condylura; species Condylura cristata. The sequence continues at coordinate 4,561,795 of NW_004567102.1, read as the reverse complement.
TCACTTACAACTGAACATAGGTGTGTCCCAGTCCTAGAAATTGACTTTGTGTCCTGATGGCAGTTTAACACATCTTGGGGACCCCACCCTGACTGGCCCCAACCTGCCCAGCTGGTCTCCTCCTGTCCCCCTGAGGTCATTAAAGATTGAGGTTGCAAAGGACTTCTCTGTTTGTAGAGTAAATGGAAGGGGCTGTGATGTCAACAGAGAACAGGGTAAAGACAGCAGGTGCTTAAAAAGCCAAGCAAGTGGCCAGAGTTGATAAGAGGGAGGAATGGATGGTTTCCTCAGCCAGGCAGTGGCTCATCCTCCTGTGTGAGGATGATGAGTGACTGAGGAGGGAGACGGAAGACAAAGAGCTTTTCCTGAGTCCTCACTAGCATCTTGAAGATTAGTATTCTAATCCCAGTTGTACAGGTGAGGAAACCAAGGTAGCAGTTAACAACAGACCCGATCAGCAGTTGGGGTGCTAAGGACTTGCCGAAAGAGAAGGGGACAGTTAGCTGAGGCCATCAGGAAGAGATACGATGTGGGAGAGTCGGGGAGGTGGGTACTTAACAGGCACAGTGTTGATGTGGTGGTGCAAGATCTGAGGGGCTGAGGGGCTCGGATGCTCCTGGAACAGAAGACCCAGAAGACCGTTTCCTGATTGGGGGTCTGGGAGCCTGGGGAAATGGTGATAAGGACACAGGTGCCTTATGACGGCACCAGCTTTGGAGAGAGTCTCAGCAAGTCACTCATCCTTTGTGGCCCACTTCCCCAGGTATGGAAGAGAGCAAGCGGGCCCTCGTCCCAGCTGGGCACTGCAAGGTCCAAATGTGCTCCAGTGACTCCCGATGAGGGTGACACTGTTTGAAACCAGCAGAGTCGCCAGGGAGGGGAGACCAGGGTGTGCCCAGCAGGGGTGCTGGGGGTACTCACGTAGCCGCAAGCCCGGCAGTGATGGCGCCGGCGCGTCAGGGGGTTGAAGGGGTCCTGGCAGCGCATGCACATGGTCACCATCTTGTCCCGGATCCACTGAGGTGCCCGGAGGCCCAGCTCCTCCGACTGCAGCTGTTGGGCAGTGGGGTGGACACTCAGGACCCTCTTTTGTCCACTCCCGGGGACCCCCTGTACACCTGCTTGTGGCTGCGGTTACGGGTTGTGACTTCTACATGAAGCTGGCTGAACGCTGGGCAGTGTGTTGGGGCAGTTACTTATTCCTGTGTTACAGGGGAGGAAACTGAGGCCCAGAGAAGTCAAGTGACTCAGCAAAGACATTCCGCAAGCCGAGTTTGAAGCTCAGATTTGAAACCAAGTCAGAGATATTCTCCCTCTCTCACACCCAGGCTTGCATCACTCCCACACCCAGCACTTCAGAGACTTAAAATCCTGCCCTGAGATACTTGAGTGTAGCGGCTCCCAAAGGAGATATACATATATATATATTGGCTAATGGGGGAGCCTGTGGCACTGAGTTGGTAAGAAGGATGATGCAGGAGTGAGCAGGCTTCCACGGGCCCCTTCAAATCACTCCCGCTGGGTGACTCCCATGCCCTCCAAGCTGGTCTGGGTAGAGCAAGGACAGGCAGCAAGCAGCCCCTGAGGACCACAAGCACCGTGTACCTCCTCATCCTGGATGTCTCCCTCAGGGCCCTGGCTGGCAACCTTGAACGTTTCATTCCGCTTCTCGACTTGGTCAATGGCTGCTTGGCAGGCCTGGGGTGGGGGTGCGTAGAAGGCTGTCAGGAAGGACTTGCTCATCCATTTATGCTGCCACACACGCAACAAACACTGCTGAAGGCCCACTGGGTGTCAGACACTGGGCGCCATCGGCTGACATAAAGGAGGGGGTGCTATTAGCCTCAGATTTCAGATGTGACTGGGACTGAGACAGGGAATGGTAGCTTGCTCCAGGCCACCCAGCAAAGCAGTGAGAAGCATCGAGATGAGAAGCCAGGTCTGACACCAACCCCACAGAGCAAGACCTGAGGAAGAGCAGAAAGCAGCTGGGAGCACGTGCACCCCTGTGAACCCCTCAGCCTGGGTGGCTTCGGGTCAGGGGTCCCGGAATGTTCCGCTACCTGTATCCAGGATGTCATTTCCTCCTGGGACCTGTGCAGAAATTGAACATGGGTGTTGCGAGAGCCCCGCCCAGTTTTCCCGCTCCCTGGTGACCGGCTGCCTACCGAGCTTGCAGCTCCAGGGTGCGCTGCTTCCCGGACACCAGGAAGGAGTGGGGGAACTCAGCATCACTCAGCTCTCGAACCTGCTCGGGAAGGGAAGGGAGACAACCCGTCCAGACCTGTTACACACACACACACACACACCGGCAGACGGCCCTGTGGCGTGGAGTGAGGTGAACTGTGCCTGAGGGACAGGGATAGGGCGCGTGTTGATCCTGCTGAGCTGAGCAAAGACACCTGCAACTGCATTATTGCACTAAGTCAATGGGATTTACGGCTCCTGAGGTTTTAGCAGCTCCTGAGGTTTTAGCAGCATCCAGTGTGCCCAGGATGAGGGAGGGTAGCAGTTGTGGCAAAAGAGTCAGCAGAAACAGAAAAGTGGGTTGGGGGACACATCAGTTTTCAAGAGCTGACATAGGGCCTGGAATAGGCCTCCACGCCCTACAGGGAGTGCAGGAATGGATGACCCAATCCGCAGATCAAACAGATAGAACCCCCGCTCTGTCTTTCACCGTCTCCCTACAAACCCCACAGGTCCCGAGGCCTTTATGACAGCTACCAGCCAGACAGCACGTACTCCGTGAGGCTGCCGAGCTCCCCATGCACGCTCCTTGTCATCCCTCCCCAAGCTAACAGCCTCTGTGTACCCAACTCTGGATGGTGCCCCTCAACCATTCGTCTCCTGCAGCTGAACCTGGCTGGGGGTCCAAGTTACCTACCCCTATAGAAACATGGTGGGGCAGGGACCATGTTAAGTGATATCAGAGGAATGCCATCTGCGAAATCCAAACTGAAAAACTACCAGAGAAATGATCTGATTTCTTCAATTAATAAATTAGAAAAAAAAAATAAGGGAAGTGAAGTCCATTAAAAGGGACAGAAGGGCCTTCCCTGGTGGTGCAACGAGTTAAAGCCCAGCACTTCAGTGCGAGTTCTGTCCCTGGTCCCGGAGTGACCACATGGCGCGGCAGACCTCTCCTGACCCGCCCGCTGCTCCCCTCAGCAGTGTACTTCGTGGATCTGCCTGTTCTGCTCCCCACTCTGTCTCTGGTGAAGCCTCTCACCGCCCCTGTACCTCTGGCCTGTACCCCAGTTCCTTATGCATAAATAAATAAATCTTAAAAAAAAAATAAAAGGTTCAGAAGACCAATATTTGAGCAGATGTGCTTTGAGAAGACATTTATGAGAAAGTCAATGAAAACCAAAAGCTTTTACTATTAAATAATTATTATCCATCCTCATGTCCTGTACATTATTAGGGGTTTTAACAATTATATACAGTCATGTCCCTAGGACCAAAATAAATATAGAGAAAAGTAGGAATAATTATTAATTTGTTAGGTGTGATAATGGTACTGCTATTATCTCATAAGAAAATAAAAAGGAATTCTTATTTCTTGTAAAGACATATTAAAGTATATTTTTAGATGAATGATTTTTTGTCCAAAATTTGCTCTTAAATAATCCAGTGGAGGGGCCTTCCTGATAGCACTGTGAAGCTGTCAGCAGTCACTGCAGCACCAGTTCAATCCCTGGCCAAGAAGATGAACCACATGGCGCAGCAGACCTCTCCTGTCTCACCTGCTGCTCCCCTCAGCAGTGTATTTCAGTATACCCACCCATTCTGCTCCCCACTCTGTCTCTTGTGAATCCTCTCTCCCTCCAGCACATCTGGCCTGCACCCCAGTTCTTGTATGTATAAACAAATAGATCTTCAGAAAAAATAAAGTCAATAATCCAGTGGAGAGGGGTTAAGAAAGCAGACTGGTACCTCCCTGGTAGTGCAATGGGTTAAAGCGCAGCACTGTGAAGCTGTTCACAGCCACTGCAGCACCAGTTCAATCCCTGGCCCCGGAGGTGATCTTCCTGGTGCAGCAGACCTCTCCTGATCTGCCCATTGCTCCCCTCAGCAATGAACTTCAGTCAATCTGCCTGTTCTGCTCCCTAATCTGGTGAGTCCTCTCACCCCCATCACCTCTTGCCTGTACCCCAATTCTCGATGCATAAATAAAAAAATCTTTAAAAAAAAAAAAGAAAGAAAGCGGACGCTAAAGATACAAACCTGGCCTTAAGTGTACAATTTTGAAGCCAGGTGATGAGTATATGGGCGTTCATTGTATGATTTTCTTAGCTTAAAAGTATCCATAGTAAAAAGTTAAAGAAAAATCTTCCCAGCAATCTTGGGAAGCAGATAGTAACACCCTCATTTATGAAAAGGGGAAATGGAGGTTCATAAAGGACCAGAAACCTGCCTGAGGTCACAACGCATCTAAAAGCAAAACGAGAATTCAGACTCAGGTTTCTGACTCCCTACAATAAGGTAGAAGAAGGACCTCTCTGGTGGTGCAGTGGGTTAAAGCACAGCACTAAAAAGCTAAAGGCACTTCAGCATGAGTTTGATCCCCGCCCAGGTGGGAGGTGACCCATGTGGCGCAGCAGACCTCTCCTGACCTGCCTGCTGCTCCCCTCAGCAGTGTACTTCATCAGTCAGCCTGTTCTGCTCCCCACTCTGTCTCTGGTGAAGCCTCTCACCACCCCTGCACCTCTCACCTATACCTCAGTTCTGTATGCATAAATAAATAAATCTTTGGGGAAAAAAAAAAAGGTAGAAGAAAATCTATTTCCACTCCTCCTCCCACTTCATCTCCCCAGAGTTCTGTAAGCACAGTCTTCCCCCAGGCAGGCAAAGGGCAGCTGAGATCTAGACAGAGAACCTGGTGAGCCTGAATGTGAATGTGGGCTCTCTTATCACTGCATCCATCTGACCCTTGAGCCCTTCTGCTAACTCCCTGCCCTGGCAGGCCAGGCCTGTGCACCTTCAGGGTGGCCAAGAGCATCCTAAAAGGGTTGACAGCAGGCACATCCTTCCTCACATTAGGCCTAGTCTGCCCCCTGGGCCCACAGAACCCATCTGTTCCTGTAGAAGGGGCCTTTGCAGGTTCACAAGTTGAGAAGCTTATGTGAAAAGAGGTGTTTGGGGAAAGCCACCTCAGCAGCTGTGTGTGAAGGACGATCAGGGCAAAATGGCACAGAGTGGTGACCCAAAGGCTGGTGATAATCTGTTCAGGCCTGCCCAAAGCCCGCTGGCACCAGGGCAGGGAGAAGAGGTTTCGACCTGGGAGGCAACACCAGGAAATCTCGCAAGACTGGGTGACTAATTGAGTGAGGGAGTGGGGAGTGGGGTAAGAAGGGAGAAATCTCAGATTTGGAGTCCAGAAGTAGGTAAAAAGCTGATGCTTTGAAAAAAAAGGGGGGCACTGACTGCATCTGAGACAGGTCCCGGATGAGAGGGGCAGGATGAGTCTCTGGAGGATAGTTCCCTGAACCCCACTGTTCAGCCTCCACCCTTCTCAGGTCTGGGTGGATTCAGGCTCCTGCTTGCCCATACAGTGCCTTTGTGTTAATTAGAAAAAGACACCCCTTCCTCAAAACACTTCACTGACATCTGTTGGCAAACTGGCATAATCAGATTTTGGTGGAACAAGATGCTTGACTGCCATCTGCTGGACGGTGGGAGTGGTAAGTGTGCCACCTACAAGGTTTGCTGTGGATGCCCAGGTTCAGTTTAGATGCCAGTGTTTGTGCAGTGCGCAACCTGCACAGTGGTACTGGAGACCCTGTGTGTGTGCCTGCACCCTGTCCTGCTTCCCATGCTGGCTTTGTGCAGGATGGAGCAACACCGGGGCCAACTCAGACCTTGGGGAAGAATCAGCAGGAGAGAACGAGGCCTCCCTGACTCCAGGAAAGAGGAGTTCAGAGGTCATGGGCAGTGGGAGTAGTCAAAGGTCAAACCTGCCTCCAAACCTCCGACTCAGCAGCAGAGGTGGGCAGCTCTGCTCCCGGCAGGCCTGTACCAGCCAGGAGAGGGTGCTATGTAGCCACCAGAGCACCAGACACGCCCTCCCTTTCTCAGTCTTACTTGCCAACATTCCCAGACATCCCTGCCTCTGGCACCTTCTGGCCACTACATGTTGTAAAGCGAGGTAGGGACTGCATTCTTAAAGGGCCTCAGGCAGCTCAGGCAAGGGGTGCAGTCTGTGAATCTCCCGATGGTGCCCATGGCCACCACCAGACCTTCACCACCCTCAAGGCCTTCAGGTGCCTCACCCCAAGGCCCTTTGACAGGGATCCAAAATGCCGGGTAAGCCCAGTGAGGAGCAGGGACACTCAGCCAGTCCTGCTGGGGGCCCTTCGAAGTCCAGGGGGTCTCCAGAGGGGGGCTGTCCTGGCTCTACTCTTTCCTGCAGCTCCCTCAGGGGGCAATCTTGGGAGAGGTGGGGATGTTGGTGATAGAGAAAAGAAAGGAAGTCACCAAACAGGCCCAACGGGACCTCTGCTACCTTTAGCACCAGCCTTCAGGACACACAGGACTCAGGAGCAATCAGAGGGGCTGGCCAAGAAGCTCCCACACCATCTCCTCTATCATGTTTGTGATTCTGTCATAAGCTTCATTCCTTGGGGTTGAGGTCTTAAAGATCATCCAGGGCCTCCTTGGTGGCGCAGCAGGTTAAAGCAAAGCACTGAGAAGCTTCTCAGTGAGGGCCACTTCATCACCCCGGAGGTGACCCACATGGCACTGCAGACCTCTCTTGACCCGCCCGCTGCTCCCCTCAGCAGCGTACTATGTCAGTCAGCCTGTTCTTCTCCCCACTCTGTCTCTGGTGAATCCTCTCACCACCCCTGCACCTCTGGCCTGTACCCCAGTATGCATGAATGAATGAATGAATGAATGAATGAATGAATGAATGAATGAATGAATGAAT
>NW_004567102.1:4546608-4554767 GCF_000260355.1 Condylura cristata | reverse complement strand
AATAAATAAATAAATAAATAAATAAATAAATAAATAAATAAATAAATAAATAAATAAATAAATAAAAAGAGGATCATCTAGTGTGGTATTAAGGACAGGGACTCTGGTTTACCTGAGTCTTCAGTCTGGTTTGATCAGTCAAACCATGATTTGCTGTGTGACTATAAGCAAGTTACTTAACCTTTCTGAACCATATACATTATATATATGGTAAGACCTCTTTTCTTAGGAGTACTTTTAGATTCACAGAAAAATTGAGAGGAAGATACAGAGATTTCCATCTACCCCTGACCCCTCACATGCACTGTCTTTCTCTCTCCAGAGTGGCACATTTGTTACAACTGAATTCTCATCTTCACCCAGAATTCATAGTTTACATTATGGTCCACTCTGGTGCATCCTGTAACTTTAGACAAAGGTAAAATGGTATGTATCTACCATTATAGTATCATATCAAAACTTTTACTGCTTTAAAATCCTCTGCATTCTCACCTTTGCATCCTTCCTGTCCCTAGTCCCTTATATAGCCACTGATCTCATTGTCTCTATAGTTTTATTTTTAATTTTTCCAGAATGTCATATAGTTGTCATACAACAGATAACTTTTCAGCTTGACTTTTTTTACCTACTAATGTCTATTTAAGTTTCCTCCATGTCTTTTCATGGTATGATAGCTTATTTCTTTCTATAATTGAATAATATTCCATTGTTGGGATATAGTTTACTTCCTTGTGTCTTTAAGTGGGATAAATTACAGATATACTCACACAGGCAAACTGTACATAAATATTCATTGTAGTCTCATATGCAGAGACTGACAACTCAAAGCAACCCAAATGCCTCTTGGAAAAAAGGACAGCACAGCCTTCTGCTGAAATACTATGCAGCTCTGAAAACAGACAGGGAAGCTCCTAATATACTGACATGCCACAATCTCCACAATTAGTAGTTAGTTTAAAAAGCATAGGGCAGAATAGTGTACGGAGTATGTTTTTGCTAATGGGAATTATAAGTGAAGAAATGATAATAAACATATTAGTTGTAAATGAAAAGGCTGCTTCTGGGAGATCTCCCAAGAAACACAGACTGCCGCCAGGAAGGGAATCTGGGGGCCAGGATGGGGAAGAAGATTTTCATGGTATATATTTTTTATGCCATTTGACTTTGGAATGTGTTTCATCTACACCTTTAAGTAATAAAATGAGTATTAGCATTTCAAGATTTAAAAAGAGCTAAGGGGAGCGAATGAAGAGTCCCTATATCTTAGGGCCTTGACGATACTTGAAGGAACAGAAGCAGGGTCCAGGCCATGGCACTGTAATGGATTGCTGCCCCTGCTCCATTGTGGGGGTGGGGACACACAGAAAACAGCCTCTGAATTGACAGTACAGATTCCAAGTGTGTTCTGTGGGTCCACAGATCCAGCATCAAGGGACATGGTTGGAAAGGTAGAATCTCAGGCCCCACCTCAACTTTTAACAAGACTCCAGGGGACTGGCGTCTATCTTCACATTTTCAAGCACTGGTGTAGGCGGTAAGGAAAACAGAGTCAAGAGAAGGCTGGGTGTGTGCTGCCCCAGAGGGTGGGCCTGTGGGAGCTGGAAAGGGCCCCAGCAGAAAGGTGAGGAGGCCAGCAGGGACTTTCCAGGTCTGTGTGGGTCCCAGCCCTGCCAGGGGAAGTTTCCTAGACTGAGAACTCGGCTGGCTCCCTGCTACTTTTCATACTCGGACCCACCTCCAGGACGAAGCCTGATGGCGGTAGGGGTGCGCTCACCTTCATCCCAGCCACGTCGATGCGGGTCCTCACCTGGAAGTGGGCGCCCACCTGGATGACCCTGGGTACACAGTACAGCAGCATGTTGTTGAACTGGAGGAGACACAGGCAAGGGTGTGAGCACAGGGCCAGGCAGGGTTTTCCCAGGGGGGTGAATGCCCCTGAACCTCCATCCCCTCTCTTCACTCTCTGGCCAGTTCACAGGACATGGCAGGTGTGACAAGGAAGAGCGTGACTAGACGCCGACCCATCTAGGCCAATCTCTGCAGGTCTCCCTATCTGCAGGCTCCAGACAGCAGAGACTTGTGTCAGACCTCCAGGCAGGGCCAATGACCCCCTGGAGTCTTCAGGGCAAACCCCGGCTGTTCGTTCTAGCAGCTAACCTAATTCCATCCTGCTGTGCACTCTCCAAAACACAGATTGATGCCACAGGCTTTGGTGCCAAACAGACGACATTCAAACTGACTCTGCTGAATCCGAGGGCACGTCTGGGAAGGCCCTGCCCTGGGAATCCTGAGGCCAGAGGCACCACGTGACTTGTTCTGAGTCACCCAAGTACCGAAGCAGAGGACAGAGAACAGGCTTTCCTCTATTCCTCCTGCAATGTCAGGTGCCAGGCAGGCAGCCCCCAGGGCAGGGTGGACCATGGACTTCCCTCCCCAGGCACAGGTGGTCCCAACATCTCCTACCAAGAAAAGGTAGCGCTCGATAGGGTCACTGCGACGGAAGGAAATCTTGAGGACGGGACCCTCACGCAGCAGGGTGTTGGAGGGGTCTACAATGTCGTCCTCAAGGCCCAGGCGCTGGTACACCTCCCACAGGTCTTGCAGCCGCTCCTGGGACAGGGGAGGCACCCTCAGGCAAGGCTGTGGGGACCTATTGGCTTCTGAAAGGTTTGCTTTGTATCCAGGACTGAGTGTGAGGGGAGGGCAGCAGCGGGGACAGGTGTCACCAGGCCAGATCAGGGGATGAGCGACTCTGGAGGGGTGGGGGGAGGCTGAAAGCCATAGGGAGGAAGGTGACCCCTACCCCAGGGAGATGCCAGCTGCTTCCACACACGGGGTGGGGTGCTCACCATCTCGGTAATGGCTGCATTGGAGTGTTGCGCAGCTGAGAAGATCATGTCAAGGGCTTCTGGGGGGGAGGGGCAGGACCAGAGTTATCCCCTAAAATCTGGGGCTGGAGGTGCCTGAGGTTAATCAAGTGACCTCGGACAACTCCAAGCCTCCTCCCCACCTCCCTGGGAGCAGTCTGTACTTCACATGGGGCGTCCAGCTAATTGGGGGGTCATGTTCCAGCTAGGGTGGCTTTCTGGACTTAGTCATCCCGTTTCTATAACTCCCACTGTTTCCCTAACCAAGTCAGACCCAGAGGATGCCGTGGAAAGATGAGCTTTGGCATCACACAGGAATGGATTCAAGTTCCAACTTTGCTCCTTTCTGGCCTTGTGAACTCGAGTAAGTTACTTTGGGGTTACTCCTGGGCTAAGGCCAGATCTTCAGCTGCAAGAATGGCCGCTGGTACAGATCATAGCCATGAAACACCAACAACAACCAACACCAATGATGTCATCATCATTTGAGGTGTTTCGCAAATCTATGGGAGTGGCTCAGGCCTCCCAGCCCCTGGCCCCACCCCCGGGCATCCTCACTCTGGGCATCAGCTCGGTCCGGAGCCTGGGCTGGCAGCTTCTGGACATAGTCCTTGAGCAGCAGTTCATAGCGTGGGATTCTCTGCACAGGCTCCAGCATGTGGTGCTGCAGGGTCAGGCTGCCCGAGGCCTCGCTGTTCTTGGGGAGGATGGCAGGGAGGAATAGGCCGGGGTGAGGGTGGGGAGGGACAGGTCAGGTGGACAGAGGCGTGGACAGAATGCCTGGGTACTGGCACCTGGGAGGGCTGCTCAGCCTGGGAGCTGCCCAAAACCACTTGGGGAAACCAAACCATTGCAGGTTCTGGATGCCCTCTGCCCCTCCCCACCATACTGCCACCCCTCAACCTCACCTGAATGCGAGTAATAATCTCCTGGAAGGGTGGAGACTTGTCAGTCCAGGTGGCCAGCACCTCGGCAGCTCGCTCAAAGTTCTTGACATACTCACTGTACATCTTCAGGAAGGGCGCCAATTTCTGAATTACGTCACCAATGCGGGGAGTGGCGGTCCTGCAGAAGGGTCCCCAGGTACTTCAGCCTGGGACACTTCTGTCCACTCCAGACAGGGTTGGGTTAGACCAGGCTCCCCAAGCCTCTCCCTAAATGGCCTTTCTGCCTCACTTCTGCATGCAGAGATGGGGACAGTCACCCTCACCCACATGCTTGTGGTCTGCCCCCCTTAGGCTGTGACATCCAGATGGCAGATGTTCTTCTCTTTCAAGGACTGGGCTTTCCAAAGTGCCATCAAGTGTGGGAGCCACAGCAGGGGTTCAGTGACCACTTGATGCTGTCCAGCTCCTCTCATTGCATTCTCACAACTAAAGATGAGGAGGGGGACAGTTACCCGCCAAGCTTAGAATAAGAAAGAGCTTCTCTGGACTCATCCTGGGGCAGGACCCCGAGGTCATTCAAGCCAGGGACAGTCACAGCAGAGGTAGGCCACATCTGGAGGTACCTGTTCATTTGATTCCTGACTGTACAACTTCCTCTATCTATCTGTTCTTGGGCAAATGACTAAGCCTCTCTGTACCTCAATTCTCCCACTTAAAAAAAATGGAAATGACAATACCTGACCGCCCCCCTTCCAGCATCGTTATTTTTTTTGAAACACAGTTTATTAGGGAAAGTGTACGTAGTTGTAAATTAACCATGAGTATAAATAGAATGTTTTAGAAAGACTATCATAACAAACCCCTACATATCTCCAACAGGATAGACACTATTATTAACATTTTAAAGGTCATCCCAGACATCATGACAAAAAATAGATAACACGTCATTTCACCACTAAAAACTTTCATGGTCATCTTTAATATAAAAGGAGGCTTCCTGCAGATCCATGATGTTGTCAGCACACAGGAGGTTAAGTGGATGTAAAATCCAAGGCTGGGTATGTGGGAAGCGTGCAGTGAGCACAGACTATTCCCCCTACCTCCCCAATCATTGGGCCTAGTGAGGATTTCCTTGCCCAGGAGACACACACACATCCAAGCCCCTCGTGGTATCCAAACACTGGGTCCACAGGAGACTGTCATGGCCACAGTAGGGACACAGGCCAGACCCAGTGGCCCGGGGCAGCTCCCACAGGGCTGTGTCACGGGCCTCAGGACCTCACCAGTCATCCAGTCGCCTCTGCAGCTCTGGAAGGAAGAACTGTGCGTGGAACTGGTAGATGGAGGAGATGTTGGAGAAGATGAGCTTGACCACATCCTCGGGGAAGGCCTTGGTGCTGCGGGCCTCCTTCAGCAGCTCCTGGAAGAACACCTGCAGCCGCACGGGTCAGCCGGCCCGCGGCGGAGAAGACCCAATTACCAGCCCCCGGGAGACCAGCACAGCCCAAGGGGCGGCCAGGAACCCCAGCCCTCACCTCCTTAATCTCCCATCTTCCTTGCAACCACCCCAGGAGGAGAAAGATAGGGAAGACTGGAGTGTGGCCACTTGACAAATGGGGAAACTAAGACCTAGTGACGCAGGGACTGGGCCAAAGGTCGGCAGCTGATGAATGACAGAAACGGGCCCATCCTGGGCCTGTCAACCAGGCTAAGGCTGTCTCTGCTGATGGTCAGTGATTTAAGCCTCTAGCTCCGAGATTCCTTAGGACAGTGCAAAGGGTCAAGTAACCGTAAGGATGTTGGTGTTGGGGTGACAGAGGAGAGTGCTGTGTGGGGCTTGGAAGGACCAGCTAGTGTATACGTTGCTACTCATGAGGTCAACCCTGGCACTGGGTGGTCATGGAACAGGAGTGGCACCAATAGCCTGATTTCTGTCCAACTCAAGCCATGTGCCTAAGGACAGAGGCTCCCTGGAATCAAATGCAGGGGTCCTGACTCTTGGCCCTGGTGAGGTGGATGAGTGGGTGGGGTGAGGTGACCCCGTGCCGGGGCTCAGGGGGTGTCCTGCCCACTGGCCTGGTCCAGCAGGTGGAGGCGTGCTACATAGGCTTGCTCAGTCTCCAGCAGCTCCTGGACGATCCTCTTCTCAGGCTCCTGCAGGGGTTCCGGGAAGAAAAGGAGAAGAAGGACAACCTTGTCTCTTCTAAACAAGGCTCGTGGCCCCAGCCTCTGACGAAGGGCTGGTGAAATGTTCTCCAATGTTGTGTGCTGCTGCAGTGCATCTGGCTGGCACTGGGAGGGCTTTAATAAGGGGAAGAGCACACATGTGGCTGTTCTGGATCTGGGGCTAAGTACTGAGAGGCCTAGAAGCTTCCACTTGACTCTCTTGGGAGCCATGAACTGCTGCCTCTGGAGGCCTGGCTGCCCTCGTGGGGAGATCCTAAGACTACAAGGAGAGAAGAAGGACCCCAGCTGTGCAGCACCCCAGGTGCACCCAGCCTTCCCCCGCCCCTGTCCAGGCAGCAGCTTTGAGTGTTGAGCTGTCTGGGGTATTCTGGCCCAGCCACCATCTGACTGTAGACCCATGAGAAACCCTGTTAAAGGCTGAATTATGTGCCCCACTCCACAGTTCCCTGCAAATTCCTATGTTGATGAACTCAACACCGTAACAATAGTTGGAGGTAGCCTTTAAAGGGTGTAATTAAGGTTCATGGAATTCATAAAGATGGACCCCTAATCCAATGAGACTGGGGTTCTTGTTAGAAGAGGGAGAAGACTGGGAGGTGAGGACACAGTGAGAAGCAACCTTCTACAAACCAGGAGGAGAGCCTCACAAAACCCGACCCTGATGGCACCTGCCCTGGGACTATGAGAAAATAAAGGCCCATTGTTAATGTCACCCCAGGGGTGGTGCTTTATGACAGCAGCCCAAGCTGACCAAGGCAAGCCCCGAGAGAGGCCCTCAGGAAAACCCACCCAATAGCATTTCAGTCAACACATGAAATTGTGAAAAATAATCACTTGTATTTGGCCCCATGTTTTAGATGGTTTGTTAACCACCTAAACCAGATAGATGGTAACAACCAGAATACACTACTGTGATCACCACCCCCATTTTACAGATGAGGAAAATGAGGTACGAAGAAGGTACAGTGACGTGCCCAAGCTTACATTGAGAGTAAGCAAAAAGTTGGACGTGAACCTGGTGGGCGGCCCACCCTCAAAATCTACAGACATGGAAACTGCTTCCCTCCGTGGGTAAACTGAGGCCACACCCAGGACGGGTATCAGCCTCACAAGGTGGAGACTGGCCTAACCTGGACAAGGCCCTAAAGCTGTCTGGTTTTTGATGTCCTGATCTAGAAGACTCGTACAGTAGGGACAAATGATCGATGCCCACAGTGGGGCGCACAGAGACAATTAAAGGGAGGCAACCCTAACTTCACCCAGCTCACTAGGCACAGAGAAGCCCACTGGGGGAAGTGCTGTTTCTGGCTGGGAGAGAATTTGTGGGAGGTCAGGGGATGGGGGGGCCCAGATCCCCACTTCAACCACAGCCCTTAAGCACCTGTGCCCTGGGTTCAGGGCCGGTCCCAGGCTGGGAAGGCTTCCTCCAGTCCTCGCCGCCAGACAGTCTGCACTTCAGGGAGCTCAGGTACCTCCTGCTTACTGTCCTGGACCCCGATGGCAGGGTGTTCCCGATGGTGGGAGTCTCCTGTGATCCTGGGGGTGCGGGAGGCTTGCACCCAGGTTGGTGAAGCCTAGTCCCCGGCTTGTGGACCCTGGGCTCTGTGCCAGTGTTCCTGAAGAGAAGAGAGCAGACCTGAAGGTCCTGGGTTATAGAGTAGAGAGAAGAGCAGCACCTGCTAGGTGGGGATTCTGAAGCAATTCATGCAGATCATAAGCAAAGTTTCCCAAGTGCCTGGTGCTCAAGAATCTGATAAGTAACCAGATTCTGTCCCTAACACCTTTCTTGGAGGGAACTCCAGTCTTCAGAATGAGTCAGCGTGAACTGGGTTTTATTTTCTGGGGAACTACACACTTCCTTGTTTAGAGAGCAGCGAGGAAGCACTCCTTTTGAACACAGAGTGTAAACTGCCCTCCCCCCGCCAGCCCTCTCACTTGTGGACCGAACCCTGTTTTTAATCTCTGCTGGAAAGACCCTAAAACCTTAGTAACTGAAGCGTGGACGGAAGATGGGACCCACATAACACTCTAAAAGTGCTAAAGTTGTGGTGTGCCCACTGCTCTTCAACATAACACTGGAAGTTCTAGCCAGAGCAATAAGACAGGAAAAAGGCATACAAGGAATCCAAATAGGGAAAGAAGAAGTAAAACTATCTTTATTTGCAGATGATATGTTAATTTATATGGAAAACACTAAAAGCTCCACAGAGGAACTAAT
>NW_004567102.1:4525408-4544887 GCF_000260355.1 Condylura cristata | reverse complement strand
GGGTGATTTGGTGATGGGAAACCCGCGGGGATTACAATCGAGATGTAAAAAAAAAAATGTACAAAATGATGTAAAAATAAACTTAAGTAATTAAAAAAAATTTTTTTTTAATTAAAAAAAAAAGTTGTGGTGTGCACTTCATGCTTCTGGGGGGTGGGTGGCCAAAGAGGGAGCAGTTTCCCTGGTCCCTTGTGAATGGGCCATTTGTAGGCTTTGTTACTGTTACTGGGCTTGCAAGGTCATTAGACTCTTTAGGTACAGAGCTCATCCTCACTGATAAGACCCAGTGACCTGGCTGTGCCCCATTCCCATTAGTGTATAAAGGCTTTAATGGCAGCCCAACCCATTATTCAATGAAGGAAACTGAGGAACAGAGAATACCATGATGACACAAGCTATGCAACTTCTATCGACTGACAAATTCCGGATAGAAAAGGAAATCTCTGAAAAATCAGAATTTCCACACTAGCTCATGTTATGATCTCCCTTTTTTGTTATATCAAAATATTCTAAGCAACCATCAGTTTTTAATTGGATTGCCTTAGCCTCATAAGGTGCTGCCTGGCCTAGGCAAGCAAGCACTGCCCCAGGACGGGTAATTTCTCTTGAAGTCAAAAATAATATTACAACTGGCTGATTAATAAAAGCAATTGGCTTATAACAAAATCAACATTGTAAAACAAAGTAGTACTAGAACATGTTAAAAATAATCAGAGTTCTTTTACTGCCCAGACGAGGACCCAAATCTTATCACTCTACTCTCTTACTTGAGCTTTTTATTGCTTAGTCTTAAATGACGAATCTTACTATCTCCATAACGATTTATCTACAAGAAAACTTCTCCACCCTAGCCCTCGACTTTACCCTCTAAAATGTCTCAATAAGAATGAAGATCATTAAGTAGCATTTAAGGTTTAAAGGGACTTTATTTTAGTCAATCATCACTGTGATAAATATAACAATTTAGCCTTAAATGTTATGAATTTATGTACCTATCCTAATTTTAATAGATTGATTTTAAGAATAATAAAGGTTATAATCTCAGCTGAAGGTCAATACGACCCCAAGCTGATCTCTCAGCCCAGTTCATGTGCTGATATCGTCCCACAGCTTGCTCCTAATGTATAAAATAAACATCTGCTAAGAGCAGAACAGGAAGACTTGCATCCTGCTCTGATTCCTGTGTCTTCCTCGCGCCTGCTCCTCTTTTCCCCCCTTTTTAGGAATCTCCACTCACCGATGCTGCTCCCACCTTGAGACCCTGTTCTGCCCCCCAACAACCCATGATCGGGGCCAGTCCCCGACACCATACAGCTAGGAAGTGGCAGAAGTGGGGTTCAGACCAAGCAGGCTAGCTTCTCAAGCCTGAACCCTAAACTACTCCTCCCACTTTGAGTCAAAGAGAAAGAGGTCCAGAGAGTGAATGTGATCACCCCCAAGTTACACGGCAGGTTCATCGCAGAGAGAAAACTAGGGCCCAGGCCCAGATGGCTCCTGTAGACTCTCCCAGCCCTCTCGGGAACCCACCCCCATGCCCAGTTCCTCAGCCGATGGGTCTGTAGCTCTTAGAAGGAGCAGGGCCTCAGGCTTTCTGTTCTACATTTGGTTTTAGCTTCTGCATTTCTCTTCAAGTACCCCAGGCCAGCTTCTGTTTCCTCTTCATCTCTCAGTTTCAGATCAGCTAAGGTGCAGGAAAACCTCACAAGAAAACCTGGAGTGAAACAAGGGGCCTCTTGCGCACCAAGTGTGACTCTCACCCCTGATGAGGCCTCCTCTGATCCACTCTTGTCTGAGGGTTACCTCATCCTTTTAGGGTGTTGCTAGGGCAGAGCACATATGCTGGGGACCTGCAGGACCAAAGCCTGCCATCTCCCCACATACAATGGGGTGGGGGCCAGGGAGGTGGCCCCTAGAGCTGTCCTCGGTGCTGAACAGAACATGCTTGGCAAATGTCTCTGGGAGAAGCGTGGTCAAGTCAACCTGCTCAGGGAGTTGAACTGCCCTTCTTGGTCCACATCCAGGCCATCTCTGCTGTGAAGCCCACAGGGGCACTGTCTGCTTTGAGAGCTCTCAGCACAGCATCTGGGCCCCTTCTAGCATTGTCACTGCCCATGGCCTGGCTTTATGATATTCCTATGCTCTTAGCATCCACAGACAGAACTCCCCAGGGTGGAGATCCTTCTTTGGGCTTCTGCATCCACTATAGCTCCCATGGAATGCTGTGTTCTTCCACCCACACCCCTGTCAGGACTGAGGTGCTGGTTTCCACAGCTGTTGGTAGTATGGCAACTGAAGGATTAATGACTGAGTCCTGCTCTGGGAATTGCCCTTCCTGGAAGAGAGCTGAGTCAACCAAAGTCAAGTTCATATTCACTGTGACTCATGTGGGGGTAGAAAGATTCAAGCTTTTGCTTTAACTGGAACAACCCGAGAGACCTCCCTGATCCAGGGATCCCTGAGACAGGCTGAGGTCTCTTGTTGCAAGTGCACAGCAGGTCAAATTCTCCCTCTGCCCCAAAGTATTCCACATTCCCAAGGGTTGTTCCCCAAACTCCCACCAGTAAATCGCAGAACTATTTCCAGAGAACACCTACAATAACAGTGCCTAACACTGCCTAGGGAAAGAAACGCCTGCACAATGGATTAATGTCATACACACACACACATATCCCACCCCATTCCTGCCAGTCACCAATGACCCTCCGCCACATCCAACTTAGCTTTTTTCCTTCAGTCCAAAGTCCTTGCACTGTCCCTTGTGCGTGAACTTAAAGCATGTCTCTTCACCTCTCTGACTCCCTTTTTTTCATTGAAGAGATGGAAATAGACATCAAACCTACCTCCGGTGGGCTGTTTGATGATGAAATCAAATAAGTAAGAAAACATATATAGAACAGCTACCCCATAGACAAGCTGACCATATTCCAAGTGTGCTCAGCACAGTCTCAGCTCTTCCTACAGTCCACTCCCTCCTCCCAAGTAATCAAAGACATCTGCATACAGCTCCAATGGAGTGATACACACCACACTATCCTACACACACGGAGAATGCTTGGTAAGTATTAGCTTTTGTGTCTGCTGCAGAGGCAGTGGGTAAGGTTTTGCAGCCTAAACACTGGTCTACCCACACTCACTCATAATTACATGCAAGTCTGGACTCTCCCCAGTATAACACACTCTCTCCTTCCACCCCCACCCAAATCCTGGTGCCCCACAACATTCTCCTATGATCTGAGAAGTCCATGACTGAAGGGTTTGGTCTTCAGCCTGGAGATTAGGAACACCAGAGCTTCCCCAGCGCCCAAAGATGGGCAGGGGAGCTGGAGGGAGGCTGACAGGCGGCCATGGTGACCCATCCCACCTCCGCTTCCCCGTACCTGCTATTCTCAAACACAGTCACCAGACTGGACACAGATGCCAGCTTCTCCTCACTCGCCCCCTCCATCCTGGAGGCCTCCAGGGTAGCCCTCAGCTGCCCCTGAAGCAGGGTGGAAGGCCTCCAGCCAGCACACTCAGCCACCCCCACCTGAGGTAACAGATGGGCTAGACACCCCAGAATCTGCTCCCTTCTATCCCAAGGTTGGGGAGGCCTGTTCCTACTGCAGACTGAGGAGGAGGAAGTAGTCCCGCAGCCACAGCTCTAAAGAGGAAAGGCTGGTGCTGTCTGGTGGGGAGGAGCCTGCTCAGGCCCTGCCCCTCCCTCATGGGGAGAGAGTAGAGTGATCTACTGTTGTAGAACCCAGTTCCAGAAGCCACCCTATGGAAGCTGCAGACCGGAGATCATTTCAATAGCTGGTCTTCAGCTGGCCTCTTGGTCCAAGTGGCCAACCATTCTTTCTCTTTCACAAGTTCCAGCAGGTTTCACTTGGTACTTTCTCAACAATTTTTATTTTCTTTTTTAAAGATTTATTTATTTATACATACAGGAACTGGGGTATGTGCCAGAAGTGTGGGAGGTGAGAGGATTCACCCGAGTCAGAGTGGGGAGCAGAACAGGTGGATTGACTGAGGTCTGCTGCGCCATGTGGGTCAATTCCCTGGCTGGGGGTCGAACTCATGCCGCAGTGGCTGCGATAACTTCACAGTGCTGCGCTTTCACCTGTTGCACCACCAGGGAGGGCCCTCTCGACAATTTTGTCTGCATCTGACTCTGCTCACTGCTATAAGCAAACAGCTTTTTTTTTTTTGATTATTATTATTATTTTTATTTTACAAAAGTTTATTTTTACATCATTTTGTACTTTTTTTTTCCATCTCAATTGTAATCCCCGTGGGTTTCCCATCACCAAGTCACCCATGTGCCATCACCATAATCCCGTGCATTTCCCTCCCCACCCTCCTGTTTTTGATCCCATTCCCCACTCCACCCCCACAAAATGTCTCTGGTATATGGCTGTTCATTATTCTTACTATTTTCTCAACTGGTCCATTATACTCCTGTTATGAGTGAAACCATCCGGTATTTTTCTTTCTCTTTCTGGCTTATCTCCCTAAGCATGATCTTTTCCAGCTCCATCCAAGTTGCTGCAAAAGACATGTGTTTCTCTTTTTTGGTTGCTGAGTAATATTCCATTGTATATATGTACCACATCTTTTTTATACAGTCATCTACTTTTGGGCATTTGGGCCGCTTCCATGCTTTTCCAATTGTAAACAAAGCAGCAATAAACATGGGGGTACAGATATCTTTTTCAATCAGTGTTTTTGTGTCTTTTGGGTAGATACCTAGGAGTGGGATTGCTGGGTCGTAGGGAAGCTCCCCAGTCTGTATGCATTAATAAATAAATCTTTAAAAAAAATCACTGACACAAGCTATGCAACGGCTATCGTCTGGCAGATTCTAGGTAGCTCAGGAAAAGCTCTGAAAAATCAGAATTTCCACTGCTAACTTATGTTATGACCTCCCTTTTTTGTATAATCATGATATCAAAAAAATTTGCAGCAACATCAGTTTGTAACTGGCTTGCCTTAGCTCTAAATTGGATACCTGGCCTGGGCAAAGTACAAGTTGAGCTGCTCCTAGGCGGGAAATTCCTTTGACTGAAGACAAAAGGCAAGCTCCCGGAGAGATAAGACCCCAGAGCATCAAGACTCCTGGAAAACTTCTTTGGTCTTTTGACAAAAAGCGATTCTTAAGATAACTTTCAGAGCATAAGGACCCATGGACAATTTCCCAACATTATCAACACCGGTTTTGCTTAATGCATAACTATGAGACTTCTTAATTTACTCTTTTCCTAAAACAATCACTAACTACTCTCTGCTAGTTTTATCTAACCTCTTCCTAAAACAAACACTAGTTACTCTCTGCTAACCTTAAGTTAGCCATTAGCTTCTCTTTAGGCTATCACTGAGGACTCTGCTAACACAATTTATTCCTTTCCTAGGATTCCTAAATCCTTTGCTAACAGCTCATCCTTTCCCAGACCCTGATCCTTTAAAGTCAGTTAAACATCTGTATACATGAAAGCTATCACAAAGATGTATAGTATAGTGTGCCATAAAGTAGCAGGAAAAAGATGCATTGTTCCCCTCTTCCTTTAAAACTTTTATGTTGGTTTCTTATTAACTTACCTGATGCATTATTGTAACTAAATCTTGCTAAACAGTATAAATAAAGACCTGCAAAAAGATGAGCAGGAAGACTTGCACCCAATCCTGACTCCTGTGTCTTCCTCGCACCCTCTCCCCCTTGGAATCTCCGCACGCCGACGCCTTCCCATCTTAGGATCCTGCCTGTCCTGCTTCCAGACACCTCAAAAGTTGGAGCTGGTCTCCGACAAATCACCAATCTATAAGGGCTGGTAGAGAGAAACACTGTTGTCTTCCCATCATGACTGGGGTCCAGTCACTTTCACGACTTTTGTCTCCATCTCATTGTCTCAAGGGATGGCAGCTTCCTCCCAGAAACTCTAATAATAATAATTGCTAACTCAAGCCCTTTTTAATGACTTGCAAGTTTTATTTCTGCTAATCCTCCAACAGCCATATAAAGCGGGTCATATTCCTAGTCTCATTTACAGAAGACAAAACTTAGGACCAGAGAGGTTAAGAAACTTGCCCAAAGTCACCCAGTAAGAACAAGAGAAATCAAATTTCTAAAGCAAAGGTGAGAGTCCTGTAATTCCAGCAAAATTTGCTTGGGAGCCTGGTGACCATGATCCTCAAGCTTCCCTGCCCCCAGGATATAGGACTGGTCTCTGCCCAGCTTCATGCTCCAGCACCTGGGAGGCACTGGGGCCTCACACCCCACTCCGCTTGAGCAGTTTCTGCCTCCAGATGCCTGGCCCTTCCCCCAACCCTAAATCACTCTAATTTTCCTCACTTTGTTGTTTTTGTTCTTTATCTCTTACTGTGGGGAGTGAAGAATGCTTGCAAAAGTATATTGAATAATATAGAGCACCCTTGTGAACCCCAAACCCAAACCCAACAGCCATCAACTCACGGCCAGTCCTACTCTGTTCCCAGTTACATCCCCTCCCCTCCCTGTTTCATGCTGAAGCAAATCCTAGACATTAGATGATTTCACCATAAATATTTCAGAGTAACTCTAACAGATAAGGGTATCCATATATTCCCAGACACACCTATAATGACAATGCTGTATGTCTCTACCAACAAATGTATATTTTATATGTTATATATTTGTCTACGAATATATAAAACACTATTATTGTTGTTATAGCCCAAGAGATAGCAATAATTTCTCGATGTAATCAAACACCCAGCCAGCATTCAAAGTGCCAACTCCTCATAATTGTCATCTGCTGTGGACTGAACTGTGCTCCCCTCCCCCTTCACGTGTTGAACTTTTAGCTCCCAGAGTGGCTGTATTTGGAAATAAGGCCTTAGGAGGTTAAGTGAGGTCATTATGGGGTCTTCATCTGACAGGGTGGATTGCTGGCTTTAGAGGAAGAGAAAGGTCGCTCTCTTTCTCTTGGAGAACAGGTCACGTGAGGATAAGTGACCACCCCCAAGCCAGGAAGAGAGGCCACACCAGAAATGCAACCCTGCCAGACCTTGATCTGGAACTTCAAGGCCTCCAGAACTGTAAGAAATAAATTGTGGTTTAAGTTCCTCAGTCTGTGGTATTTTGCTGTGGCAGCCTGAGCAGACTTATTTATTGTCGTTTAAAAAGATCAGGATCCAAATAAGAACCACAAGTTACAGAGAGCCGTCCCATCTATTAACCACCCGCAGGTTCGCCTTCTTTCGTTTTTCTACACAAGTCAGCTGAGAGGATGGTGGGACACTTACCCTGTCGTCAGCACTGCGGGCAGCACTCTGCTGATGGCCGCACTGGCCCCGAGACTTCCTGTCTGGTTAGTTCTAGAGGGCTGGTCAGATTCACCCTTAAATGCCCCAGCTGCCTAGCTGTTCCCGGGGCCTCAGGAGGCCTCTCTCCTGGGCGCCTCTCTCCACTTTACTGCAATGCCCCCTCTCCACCTCTGCCTCCCGCCAGCCTGTCCACTTGCTCCTGTGGGCAGGCCTGGGCATGCACAATGCCGGCTGCTCCCCAACCTGCACACAAATGGCCTCCGAAAGCACAGAGAATAGATGAGCCCAGAGTCTCATCTCTCCTGGTGCCAGAGCAGAGTCATGGACATAATAGCAGGACTTCGTCTTCCTGGGGTAGAAAAAAGGCCAGTGGGGGTATCTAGCCCCCACTAGACTGCTACTAGCCCAATCCAAACAAGGCACAGGCACCAACCATTCAGTGTATCTGCCCAGAAGGAGGGCCATATATCCACACCCATATTCAGTTGACAAGTACTTCTTTTCTTTTTAAAGATTTATTTATTTGTGCATACAGAACTGGGGTACAGGCCAGAGGTGCAGGGGCGGTGAGAGGATTCACCAGAGGCAGAGCGGGGAGCAGGACAGGCAGATTGACGAAGTACACTGCTGAGGGGAGCAGCAGGCGGGTCAGGAGAGGCCTGCCGCGCCATGTGGGTCACTTCCGGGCTGGGGATCGAACTCGCACTGAGGTGGCTGCGGCTAACTTGCAGTCCTAATCAGCTGCACCACCAGGGAGGGCCCTCAATTGACAAGTATTTCTTCCAGGCTCTTCCTTCCTGCTTCTCTCCCTTCCTCACCTCGGCCCGGCCCCGTCCTGCCAGTCTTTCCAGTCTGTCTAATTAGTTTCTTGCCTGCAGTGGTTACCTGAGGCTCAGCTGAGGACTTTTGGTCTCATCACACACACTCTCCATCACCCAATTCAGAATCTACCCCAGGTGTCCGCCTTTGCACACACAGCTAACCCTGTTGGTGTATTTCAAGCAACATCAGGATATCACCAGTGGTGTTTGCTTCCAACTTGACCCCACAGTCTATAAAACCAACACAGAAAAAAAAAATTCTTTAGGGCATCATCAAGACTTTCCTAGTCTGGCTCTGAGCCACATTCCTGGCCATTTCTTCTTTCTATGCAAGCAGGTCTGGGTGATGACCTTGAGTGGTAGCCCTATGCTTTGTCAGCTGAACTAAGGCAAACCACAGTTCTAGAATGTCCTTCCCTGCAAGATGATAGAGGCGACACAGCAGCTGTGTGGAGCGGGCATTGGGCTCCAGAACTGACCAGCTCACATATGTTGAAGCAGACATGTGGTTTCTCCACCCACCTCCTCTAGCTCCTACCCCACCCCGACCCCTCACCACCAGCTGTTTGTTCAGGCCCCTGCAGCCTTGATCAATCTGTTTATTTCCTCCTGAAAGCCTTCCTTGATATTTAACCCTGGAAATTTCTCTCCCTCCTCAGAGACCTGGTATTTCTTTCTTTACTTTGAGGTCTTCTGATTAAGTCCCATATTCAGTCAACAAGTATTTCTTGATCACTCTCTATGTGTCAGCACTATGGCTTAAAAAGTTCCCTGTCCTTTAGCTCATAGTTTAGAGTGAGGAAGTCGGCTTGTTGAGCAATGAGATAAAATGTGAAAAAAGCTTTGAACAAGAATGTACAAAGAAGGGCCATCAAAATCTGTGGGAAACAGAAGGTGTCATCAAGGATGGCTTCCTAACAGATGCAGCCTTAAGAATGAAGAATGAATGAACACTTCCAGGTAGGGAAAGTCATTTAAAGTAGGGGTGCCCTCCCTGATTGTATAACAGGTTAAAGCCCAGTACTGTGATGCTATCCACGGTCACTGTAGCACGAGTTCGATCTCCGGCCTTGGAGGTGACCCACATAGCACAGCAGACCTTTCCTGGCCCACCCACTGCTCCCCTCAGCAGTGTACTTCATCAATCTGCCTGTTCTGCTCCCTACTCTGTCTCTGGTGAATCCTCTCGCCCCCTGCACCTCTGGCCTGTACCCCAGTTCTTGTATGCATAAATAAATAAATCTTTAAAAAGAAAAGAAATACTTGTCACCTGAATATGGGTGTGGATATGTGGTGCCTGCCACTAAGGAGAGTGGGTACAGAAGCTAAGTAGAGGAGGCCCTGACCTGGCAGGTGTGGCTGTATCTTCCCCCAGCCGGGGCAACCTCTCATTTCAGGGCCCTTTGGGGCCTCAGTATGGATATGCTTCAGGCTTTTCTCTCTTCCATTTTCAAGCTCTAAGGAGAAGGAAGAAATCCAGTCCCTGCAGCCCAGGCAGGGGGAAACAGGGAGGGAGGGGAGAAGGCAGGGGCCCTAATGGGGAGCTGCAGGCCTGGGCCCTTGTGTGGCTGGCTTGCTGGCAAGAAAACGCTGCCCTGGGGTACACAGGGTGCTTTGTATTCATCCCCAGGAGTGCCCAAAGGGCAGCCTTGGGAGAGCAGGGGGCATTTGGGGGCCGCCAAGAAGGAAGGGTCAGAATTCGGGAACTGGGTGCTGCAGGTGAATGTGGTGCATGTGGCGTGTGTGGTTTGGCATGCTTGGGGTACATGTGGTGCTGCGTGTACATATGTTGTGTGTACACGTGGTCTGCACGAGTGCATATATGCTGTGCACGTGTGTGCTGTGTGTTTATTCTGTGTGCGTATTTGTGTAGACCTAAGGGGGGACTGCTTTTGCGTATGTGTATGTTTGTGAAGTCTGCATGCTGGGAATCTCCAGGCCGTCGCGAGGGTGCAGCTCTTTCAGGGAAGAATGGGACTCTTCTCGAGGAGCATTTATTCCTAGCCACCAAGGCCTGGGAAGGGACCGGCTGGCAGTTCCTGAGGTGCCCCTCCCCTCCCCCAGCCTCAGCCAAGCGCAGCACCTGCCCAGAGCTTAATGGCCTGTGACAGATAGGCCTGTCTGTGAGGGAGGGATGATGTGGTTCCAGGGAGGATGCAGTCAGCTGGCTGAAACCTGTTCCTGAGGCTGGTGCAGCCCTTGCCACCCTTCCCAAGGCCTCACAGTGGCCCCCCAACTCTGCCACTCCCCCACCCCCACCTTTATTAAGAAGGCTGTCTGGGTAGTCATGTGGTAGACAGAGGCCACAGCACAGTACCAATAGGAGAGGTGGGCCAGCTGTGACAGTCCCTGGCTGGGAGGGAAAAACTGGAAAAAGCTAGCAAACTAGTCTCACTTATGCCCTCCCCTAAACAGCCACAGTTTCCACACTCTCTCCTTCTGCCACCAACCCTACCTTTTGCTGGGGCTTTCTTCTGAGGCCTTGGGCTACCAGCTGACCCCTTCAGAGGACATGGGCACGAGGCCTTGAGTTGCCCTCTGCAGCCCTGCCCCAGCCATTCACATTTTTCCAGGAAGTGGCCCATTTTCCCCCTGCTATATTCCCCCAGCCCCTCATCACTGGGGGTTCCTGCACTACATTGTCAGTCTGAGGAGTGAGACTATTTAGAGCTGTGTAGCCCTGTGAAGAAACAGCGGGCAAAGCCAGCCTCCACCAGCAGGCACAGGGCAGAGCCGCCGGTGCAGGGGGAGGGTCTGCTATCTGGATGCAAAGATGGTTGAAAGACAAGACGGCAGATGTGTGTCAGTCCTGACGTGGGTGGCTGGGAGGACGTCAGTGAGGAGCACAAACAGCTCTTTCTTCTTTATGAGTGAACTATCTAGTTTCAAAGTTGGCCTTCTCAGGGCTTGGACAAGGCTGGTGCCAAGCCCTGGCACCCACCCCGCTATTCAGGAGGGCCTCAAGGTCACCAGAGGCAGACATCAGGTGGAACAGAGGGAGTCATCCTGGGAGCAGGGAATGAGGAGGGAGGGAGGCACGTGTGAAATGGCAGCAGGGCTGGGACCATGTGGGCAGGCACAAAATATGCCCCTGGGAGGAAAGGAGGAGCCGGGGAGGGATCCTGTTTCTGGGGGAGGAGAAGGGGCCCTGTAGAGCCAGGGCCAGGGTCTGGGCAGGGAGGCGCCAGAAGGGAGCCAGCAATGCTGGGTCAGGGCCCAGGAGCGGTGCCAGCCAGCCACGCTGAGAAGGAGCCCAGAGTAGGAGCGCAGGGCCAGCCTATGGGGCCTCACACCCCGTCAGGCTCCTTTTATCTCCAAACAGCTGTGGGACTTACTTGAAGACGGCAGCTGATGGGGAAACACGTGCAGCTTGGGGAAAACTGATAGGCTTCCAAGTACAGAAAGAGAACAAATTGTCCCACACAGCCCCTTTTGCCCTGACCCACTCCCCACCCTGAGTTAGGTCTTCCCATCTTCCCACACAACAGCCTGAGGTATATCTCTGCCTCCCCACCCTCCACTAAAGCACCTTCTCTACTACTGAGTTCTTCTTTTGCCTATTTCCGGGAGAGCTGCCATATAACCAACCACACATGAACCCACTAAAATCCATTTCTCCCTCCAAAGAGCTGTCTGTCCAACACCTTCCTCATTGCTCATCAGTTTTCTCTCTTCCTTCTTTTAACAAATAGTCCCTCTGCTAGGAACCTGGGAGGATAACAAATGGCATTTTATTTAAATCATGAGAGGTCTTACTCCTGCCCCTCAGAGGGCAGGACCTTGGCCTATGTGTCTGCAGGTGTTAGCAGGTCCTCTGCAGATATCACCTGAGCAGGGAGCAAGACTTTGAGTAAGTAGGAGGGGTTGTGGGAGAAAGGCAGGTTCTCTCCTCCAGCTCTGCCCTCTCTGAGTTTGACTTTGGGTTTCCCCAGCCTCATTGTCCATCTTCACCAGATCCACCAAGCCCTGCTCTGAACCCTCCTTCTTCTCCAAAGTTCAGTCCTTTAGACTTTCTATACCCTGCCATTTTGCAGCATGTCAGGGCTCAGGGCAAAGCACAAAGGGGGCTGGCTGAAAGTCCAACACTCATGCCTCAGTTTCCCCCACTCTCTCTGAGAGCCCCTTCCTCTGGTCTGCATTAGGCTCTCTGTAGCTTATGTCTCATTGGGTGTCATAGACGAGAGTGCTGTAGCCTCTAAGCCCAGTCCCTTGATCTCATTCCCGCCACTCTCCCCTCTCTCACTCTGCTCTGGGCACTTGGCTTTCTCTCTACCCTCCCACTTGCTACCTCAGGGCCTTTTCACCAGCCATTTCTCCTATTGAGAACTCTTCTTTTGCCTGGCTCACCCTTGCATCTCCTTCAGAGCTTGGCTTAGCTATCACTTTTTTTTACCCATGAATGTTCCCAAATTGCAGCACCACCACAGATTCCCAGTCCCCTCTCCTGCTTCTACTCTTTATTATTTATTTAATCAACACCATCTTTCCTTGACTTACTATGGCTTGATTTATGACCTTTCTGATTTTCAGTGGTGTGAAAGCAATGTGTATTCAGTAGAATCCATGCTTCTGAATTTAAATTTGTGTTTTTTTTTTACTACTGATAGGTAAATAATACCGATAGTGTGGCACTCTTTTGTGAGGCTGGGAAGCACTGGTGAACCATACTCCCTCTCAGCCAAGTGATCACAAAGGTGACCAGTCATACACTATAGTGTCCTGAGCTGCCAGCACATTTTAGGTATCGTGTTTTCGTGTTTTGTGTGTTCACATCCCACTTTGTCTACAAAATGAAACTCAAGATAGCCATCCAATCAACAGGTATTGAGGCCTAAGTTTTCTAGTGAGGGACTGAACAAACTGAAGGGAGAAAAAAGTAAAGGCATTGAGGCAGGGAAAGAAGTTACTCTAAGATGATGAGAAAGTGAAGAAACACAGTGAAGAAACTGGTGGAGGCATTTGCTACTCTCAGCAGTGAGGAATGGATGTTGGAAGAAGCAGATGTCAACAAGAGATTGTTGACAAGAGGCATGGGCAGACAGGCAGACACAAGATGTTCTTGCTTACAATAGAGAAAAGCATAATGCCAAGAAGAAACAAGCTGTCCAGTCCAAACTTGATTATCTTCCTGAAGAACACTGTGCCTCTTAACCATCAGCAAGGCCATGTCCGAGTGCCTTCCTTCAGTGTCTCTCGAGTGTCATCAGAAGAGAGAGAAATTGGTGACCGTGTGGCTTGTTGCTGTAATTAACTTTAGGTCAGTGCTTCAAAACATTCTTCAGACCCAGTATGCTTCTGGCCTTGCATGTTAGTGGTGAGAATAAACAGCTATTCCATATCATAGTCAATTAATTACATGAGGCAGTCAACACTGTATTATAAAATAGGCTTGGTGTTGGATGACTTTGTCTAAGTGTTCTCAGGTAAGTTAGGTGTATTAAAAACATTTTTGTCTTTTTATATTTTCAATTTAAGACAGATTTAATGATCCTAAGTTTGGGTTATAAACCCATTGCAAGTTGAGGAAGAGCTATGCTTATTTCTTTATTTTTTAAATCATCTGTCTCCCCCACTAGAATATCAATTCCATGAAGGCAAGCATTTTTGTCTATTTTACTTACTTCCATATTCCCAGCACCTACAACAGTCCTTGGCACATAATAGCTTTTCAATAAGCATTGGTTAAAAAAAATCAAGGGTGCATTTGGTTTTCTGTCCTCCCTGAGAGGACAGGGTAGAAGCTCCAAAGTTCATCAAACCAACCCAAGTCTCCTGGACAAGATGCACCTTCAACCCAGCCCGCAGCAGGGGTGGGGCCCAGTGAACTATACCTGCCTCACAGCCTGGCCTGTTTACTATACATGGGAAACGGAACTCCAACCTGGGGAGAGAAAAGAACTTAAAATCGAATGCTACATGACTTTCCTCTTAGTCCCGGATAAAACACCTTAAATAGCACCTTCCTTAAAAAAGAAAGAAAGAAAGAAAACAAAACAAAAAAGAAAAGACACACCTGGAGTCATTTGTAAAGCTTCTCTGAAACTTTTTAAATTCCAGACTCCATCTGCAGAAATTGTTTGTCCACCAGAGGGATGAGGTTTGGGTTTTAAATCCCTACAGTGATTCTAACTTCAGCCAGGATTGGCAATCAGGAGGTCAAGCAATGCTTTGGCCAAGCTGAGGTGTCCGGAATGTTCCAATTCCTGCTAAGCACTGAGCATGGAGACTGAGCATGGATAACCCAGGATGCTAATTCTGAATCCTCCAACTGTGGGAATTAGGAATTATGGGTGGGCATGGATATTATTCAGCCCACCCAGGAGGTATCTCTCTTTCTTTCTCTCTCTCTCTCTCTCTCTTTCACACACACACACACACACATACAGAGAGAGAGAGAGAGAGAGAGAGAGATTGCTAGGGAACAAAGGCCAGGCGCTGGGTCTTTTCTGACACTGGGGTGTGTGTTGTGTTCTCTGTGACAAGCCACATCCCCCTAGAATGTAGAGGCCTTATGTCTCAAAGTTCTTTAAGTTTCACCTCACAGTCTTGTGGGTGATTATTTTTCAAGTTGCCTACAGAGTTTAAGGAGACTTCATGTGCATACATTTCTGTTGCCTGGCATAATATCACCTTCTTTCAGCATAATTGGGATAAGAGGTGTTTCCTAAACTGAGTGTTCTGTTAACACCACTCTCTGCTCCTTTAATTCAGAGTTTCCTTGGCAGCCACTGCTGGGGCTGTCACCAGCGAGCAAGAATCCTTGTCACTTCTGAGGTGGATGGGCCCCATGCCAACAAAGGAACTGACTTGCTTTGTGCAGAAATGTACAAATGAAGAATTATCTAGAAAGAGATGCGCTTTTCTTAGCTGGGAGGCTAAGAAATGAACGCATGGAGGAAATGCTCAGATTTAAAGATGAGGCTTTTTTTCTTGGACATTTTGGCACTAGCAACAGTCAGCATGTGTTGACAGGTGGCCCGAACACTCGGTAACAACCCTCACTCCCATTTCTTATTATGTAGCTGAGGAAACTGCTCAGAGAGGTTCTCAGGACCACACAGCTGTGAGCAGCCATGCCAGGACTCGGGCTTAGACACCTGGGCTTCAGGGTCCATGCTTCTCTCACCAGGCGTCCTGTTTCTTCCTTCCTTCCTTTCTTTCTTTCTTTTAAAGATTTAGTTATTTTATTCATACAGAACTGGGGTACAGGCCAGAGATGCGGAGGGTGAAAGGATTCACCAGGGACAGAGTGGGGAGCAGAACAGGCAGATCGATGAAGTACACTGCTGAGGGGAGCAGCAGGTGGGTCAGGAGAGGTCTACCACACCATGTGGATCTCCTCCGGGGCAGGCGGGAATGGAACTCATGTGGAAGTGGCTTAAGCTTCTTAGTGCTGTGCTTTAACCCGCTGCACCACCAGGGAGGGCCCTCTTTCTTTCTTTTTTTAAAGATTATTTATTTATGCATACAGAAGTGGGGTACAAGCCCGAGGTACAAGGGCAGTGAGAGGCTTTCCCAGAGACAGAGTGGGGAGCAGAACAGGCAGATGGTAAAGTACACTGCTGAGGGGAGCAGTGGGCGGGCCAGGAGAGGTCTGCCACGCCATGTGGGTCATCTCCAGGGCTGGAGATCGAACTCACACTGAAGTGGCTGCGCCCAGCTTGCAGTGTTGCTTCCTTACCTGTTGCACCACCAGGGAGGGCCCAGGTGCTCTGTTTCTAGAGAAATCAGCAACTGCAAGCTCTCAAGGCCCACAAAGGCGTACTCTCAGAGGGAACGTAAGCCCCTTTAGGAGGGGGCTGTCGGTGCATAAAGACATGGGCAAGGACGGCTAGAGTGAAATGGCACCTGGCTGCTCCCCTGGCTGACACGTGGGTGGTGTCCACACTGGGTGTCAGCAGTAGGTGGGGCCTGCTAGGGTATGTGTCACCACTGCTAAAACCTCTCTTCACAGACTTTGTATCTAGAAGGCCTTAGTGCCAGCACCATTATTAGGTGATGGTCCTGCTCAGCACATCCATAGAAGGTCATCACTCTGGGTGCCTGTCTAATTTCTGTCCTTGGCCTCCATTTAAAAATGTGAGGAGGTCCTCCCTGGTGGTGCAATGGGTTAAAATGCAGCACTATGAAGCTCTCCTCAGCCACCGCAGCGCAAGTTCGATTCCCAGCCAGGGACCTCTCCTGTCTCTCCTGCTGCTCCCCTCAGCAGTGTGCTTTAGTCAATCTGCCTGTTCTGCTCCCCACTCTGTCTCTGGTGAATCCTCTAACCCCCTGCACCTCTGGTCTGTACCCCAATTCTTATATGCATAAACAAATAATTTATTTTTAATGTGGGGTGTCAGACTTGGGCAAATCTGAATCCTAATCCTGACCTAACTTCTAATTAGCTGTGTGAACCTCAACAAGTTATTTAACAAGTTATTTTCTCTGGGTCTCTGTTTTTTCACCTGTGGAACAAGGATAACACCATAGCCCCAACCTTACATTGTGCTGATGGAGTTTTTATTTGTCCAGCAGTATAACAATGCCTGATGGCAGCTGGGAGCTATATAGATGCTCCTCACTTCACTGAGCAGAGGCGTCCCAGAAAGTGGAAAAGTTGGCTAAATTTAGCACTTACTATTGCTCAGTCGAATTCTCTGTGTCTAGGGAGAGGGTGGGAGAAGAGAGAGAATGGTATTGAAGCCAGGACCAAGCGAAAGTTGGCTCCTTCTGTAGCTTACCCTGTGGTCAGGGTAGCTGCTGTTGTGTGGGCCTCAGAGCCCCAGAACAAAGGGCAGCACAGTGCTCCACATGCACAGTCCTATATCCAGACAAGCTCACCCATATTCTTTACCCCAGAGGGAGTTCTCCCCATAACTGTTGTGCTCTGCCCCCACTGGGCATGTGTTCAGAATCTCATGCTGATCTTGAACCTCAAGTTCCCTGTTGACCTGGTAGGTGTGATGTCAACTTAGTTGCAACAGTGGGTACTCACTACTTTGTATTGTCTTTTATTATAACATTAGTTACCCACAGAATTCCAGGGACTGCTGGTTTAGATATTTGGCAACACTCAAGGTCAATAAAAGTCTTATTTGTGACTCATTTGTTGCTGTTTGTTCCATCCTAATGGGGGGAAAGTGTCTTCCTATCCTTTTCACTTTGTAAGTGGTCTACTATAAATAGCTGTGCAATTATTTAAAGTATTTTTGCTTATTCATTTGTTTTCTAGTAAGTACTTAGTTGGCCCCTACCATGTGCCAGGCACTGTGCCAACTATGAATAAGACAGCCCCTCATCTCAGGGAACACACACCCTACCAGAGACTGGCAAGAAAGCTCGCTGCTACATGCATGGCATGTTGGCAACTGCAGCACAAAATGGGACCAAAGAGGGCCACTACCCCAGCCCAGAGCCAACGGCTGAGGAGTTCTCAGAACATACCCATGACAAGTCACTCAGTTCAATGAATGCTGAGGAAGGTTTTCTTTGATTCAATTATTTCAGTGACTTTCTATTTCTAGTGAAAGTATCTGCTCTTTTTATCAATGTCTTGTTCTTTTTTTTTAAGATTTATTTATTTATGCTTACAGAACTGGGGTAAAGGTCAGAGTTGTGATGCGTGAGAGGATTCACCAGGGGCAGAGTGGGGAGCAGAACAGGCAGATGTACTGAAACACACTGCTGAGCAGCAGGCAAGACAGGAGAGAGGTCTGCTGTGCCTTGTGGGTCAGCTCCCTGGCCAGGGATAGAACTCGTGCTGCAGTAGCTTCTAAGAGCCTCATAATGTTGTGCTTTAACCCATTGCGTCATCAGGGAGAGCCTAAGGTCCTGTTCTTTTTTCTAGAACTTTCTCTTTTCTACTTTTCCCTTCATTTAAAAACCATTTCCCCTTAATTTTTTTTCCAAATTGCTCTATTACATTAAGATCCTCCAAATTTTTTCCTTTTATTTGCAAAACCACATTAATGGTGGAATGTTTTTGAGGGTTACAATTGTCTTATGGTAAAGCTATTTTTCATTCCTCAAGCTCTGGCTTGTGGAATATAGCTATAGTGCAGTTTTACTTCTGCTTGGTTCCTTAGGCGCCTAACTGCTTCAACTCACCTGTTTTTTACTCAAATTTCTTTGCTTATGGAAACTTAAAAGCATTACTCTATATTCATATTTGGTGCTGTGGAAGATACCAAAAAAAAAAACAAAACCCCAAAGTAAGACAACACAATGCAGTTAGATGCTTTACATGCAAGTGTAGTCTGAATGGACAAAACACAACTAAAAAGCTAGGTAACAGTGTGAGGCAAAGCCAGTCCAGAAGGAAAGACAGACAGATGGAGAAAAGTGAGAACAAGCCAGAGAAAGTTTCTATGAGAAAATTTCAGTAGGAAGGTGAGATGAACTAACTTCCACACCCCCTCAATACGTTCCATGCCTCTGCCCCCCACATTGTTAACCTGTCTCCTGAGTGGAGAGGTAGCATGGCGCTGTTATGTTCAATCAGTCTGTGCATGACTTTAAAGTTAATATGGAAAAAACGAAGTCAGAATCAAGTTATTTAAAGCAAGCAGAAGGCAGTTATTTAAAAAGTCCCCTGGGCATGAAGGCAGGCTTGGAGGAAGTTGTATTTGAAAGAGAAAATAGGTGGTTTGAAAGGGCTAGGTAGCTTTGCAGTGATTCAAATCTGAACAGACCTGGGTTAGAGAGGCGAACCGAAAGGCAAGAGGAAGAACAGGAAGTAGACTGGCCAGATTTGAATGTGTGAAGCATAGAAAGTATTTCTTGTCTGGAGTGGCAAGGAGGAAGGTAGATTCTTAAGTGGCTAGGCAGGAAGGGAGTCAGGGAAAGCAGACATCAGAAGGTTGTTCTACACAACTTTCTCACAATGAACAGGGGAGGTGGATAAGTAGTGTCAGGTATCCATGGTTCACCATGGGGGTTCAACCAACAACAGATGAAGACAACAAGCAGTAAGGGCTAATCATCTGTTCTGACCATGTGCACAGCTTTAAATGTCATTATTCCCTCACAATACAGACCAGCAACTATTTACATGGCACTTACACTGTATTAAGTATTATAAGTAATCTAGAGATGTACAGAGGAAGGGTATAGGTTATATGCAAATGCGATGCCATTTTATATAAGGGACTTGAACATCTTTGGAGTTTTGGTATTCATGGGGATCTTGTAACCAAGGCCCTGCAGATACCAAGGAGTATAGGGGCAAAGAGATGTTGTGTTCCTTCAGACTCTGGAACACTCAATTCCTCTACATTAAAAAAAAAAAAAAGCAACATTTATTAAGCACTTGCTCAATTAGCAGGGGAGTTTCTCAGCGTTGTTGCAGGATATGGGCCTATATGAAAAAAGGCACAGGGTAATAAATACTTCCCCACCA
>NW_004567102.1:4478764-4524055 GCF_000260355.1 Condylura cristata | reverse complement strand
CCGGACGGCAGCGGGGGGCGGGGCGCACTCCCGTCACGTGACGGGGAGTGACCTCGCCGCCCGCCGCCATGGGGGCTTCGGACCCGGAAGTGGCGCCCTGGGCTCGCGGCGGTGCCGCGGGGATGGCGGGAGCTGGAGCTGGAGCTGGAGCTCGCGGCGGAGCGGCGGCGGGAGTGGAGGCCCGGGCTCGCGACCCGCCGCCCGCGCACCGCGCACATCCTCGCCACCCTCGGCCTGCAGCGCAGCCCTCAGCCCGCAGGATGGACGGAGGGTCGGGGGGACTGGGCTCCGGGGACAACGCCCCGACCACCGAGGCCCTCTTCGTGGCGCTGGGCGCGGGCGTGACCGCGCTCAGTCACCCCCTGCTCTACGTGAAGCTGCTCATCCAGGTGGGGGATCCAAGGTCGCCGTAAGGAGGTGGGAGCTGACGTGAAGGTGACAGGCCGAGATCTGGAGGAGGACGGGAGCGGGGGAGTGGATAGTGGCGGCGAGGTCGGTGGCCACGGCTTCGGGGACAGGGGCGGGGACGACGGATCTGTGGGGGCGAAGGGGTGGAAGGGGAGGGAAGCGGGGGGGGGGGGCGTGGGGTGCAGGTGGCGCGGGGTTAGGGGTTCGGAGGGGACGAGGGAGTCGGAGCGATGGAATCGGGAGAGAGTGGGAGGAACAAGGGATTTGGGGGGTGCAGGCGAGGGGCAATGGGATGGAGAGATGGGTTTGGAGATGGAGGATTGGAGGTGGCCGCCTTGGAGTGGGGGGAAAGGGGCTGTATTTTGGAGTGAGGGAAGAAGCAACCGAACGGGGGGGGGGAGGGACGAGTAGTTCTGGCGAACGGCTGGGGAGGAGGATTGGGGCCTAGGCAAAGTATTTGGAAGACGGGGAGCAGACCTTCTGGGTAGAGAGGAGTGTGAGCTCTGGATCTGATTGAGGTGGATTTAAAGCGCCGAGGGATGGGGCGGGGTGAGACAAAGGGCCGGGGCCAGAGCCAGAAATCTAGGCGTGAAGAAAGGGCAGCGAGCCTCCGGGAAGCAGGGCTTGCTTCGGGGCTGCTGGTGGGGGGGGGGGGGTTTGTTAGCAGGGGCCGAGAGCAAGAAAGAGTTTTCGGTTTATGGGCGAGGGGCTCTGGATTTGATGGCGACGGGTTTGGTGGGAGGAGGGGATGAGATGACGTGTTTTGGGGGGAGGAGAACGGATAGGGCGACGCAGTGGGGGAAGGGGAGTGGTGGAGGTTTGTGTGGAGAAGGGAGCGAGGAGGAGGCTTTTAGGGGGAAAGGGATGACGCACTTGCGGGAGAAAACGGGGGCCGGGGTCGAGGCGGGGAGGATGGGAAGGCTGGTAATCGCAGTTAATGTATGGGGTGGAGGGGGGGTTGGACTGAAAGGTTTATGGGAACAGTGAATCAACTAGGCAGAAGAGGCACTTGGGGTCTAAAGTGGCAGGATAGGTACAAACCTAGACCGCGGTAGGGGTGTCTGGAATCGAGGAATGCCGGGGCATTTGACATATTTGGTAGGCTGCTCCCCCGAGGGACCGAGCGAGCTGGAAGGGGGCGGGGCTGAGGGAGTAGCGGAATTAGGTGGGCGTGACTGAAATGGGCATAGTTAAGCTAGGATGGTTCAGGCCTGGACTGACTGATGAAAATTCAGCCTAGAATTTTCCAGTTAAGAAGCGAAGGGGAATAGAGGGTAAAAGTCGAGGTGGAGACACGGGGGAGATTTAAGACTTGATTTGAGTTGACCTGGAGCTGGGTCAGATTAAAATGGCTTGATGCCAGATGAAGTTGGCATGAGAGGAAATTGAGAATGGGAGTAACTGAAATCTAGGATTTGAGAAATGAGGCCAGTAGATTTTGGGGTCTGGTCAGGGATATGACAGAGAATGAGAAAATTCAGTCAGGGATGGATATTAGGGTGCCTAACTAGAATAACTGTGACAGATTTGAAAGTAGCTAAGGGAGAAAGTCAAGAGTGGCATTTGGCTTTGATTTGGAAGTGAGGGCTGCTTTACTTCTAGAACTAGAATTGTACTTACAACAATAGAGATGACAGGTTTAGGAGATAAATCGGGCTTTGGAACTGGTAGGCCCTGGGATGAGAAGTAAGCATAGGGGGAGCTGAGATTTTCAGCTGGCAGAGTGAGGTGGGTGAAGGCTGGGACTTCAGACTAGTGGCGGCTAGGGAGATCTCTGTAGTGGAGGATATTGGAGTGCAGGAGGCTTCATGTAAAGGAAGTGGAAAGTGGCTTCATTATTTGGATCATGAGAGATTTGATTTATGAGTTTGAGAAGAAAATTGAAATCAAGGTGATTTGGAAAGGGAATTGAGGAATGAGAGAGAATTGGGGATGAAGGAGGCTCAAGGGTGAGGACCTGATTCGTGGGTAAGTAGGGATGGGTGAACCTGGTGGGGTAATAGGCAGCCTCTCCTATTTGAACCTAGTTGATACTGTATATATGAATGTAATAAATATCAGGGTGAAATCACATAATGGGGCTCAGAGTAATATTTTGCAAACTAAGCAGATCCCAGCTGGGAGGGGTTGTGTGGCAAGACTGGAGTGCCAGATTTGGCAGTAGTCTAGATTAAGTGGGTAAGAATGCAGTGACTCAGAGCTGGGCTCAGGGGGGTTATGTTTCAGGAGTTGGAGATTTGAAGGCGATGTGCCAACTTTGCCACTATCTAATAAAAAACTGCAGCTTTGACTGTGTTTAGGATTGGTTGATAGATTGGGGGATGAGTTGAGTGTGACACAAGTAAATAAAAACTTGAGGGCCAGGAAGATAGGGGTGAGATACAGCCAGTGTGCTTATTGTGAAGTTAGGAAAATAGACTCAATAGATTTGGGTGCTACAGAGATAGGAAGTATAGGGACATGACAGGATTCAGCATGAAATTGAAATAGATGGGATTCCTAAATTTGTCACCAACCCAGGCAAGTCAGCAAAAAGAGTCACTCTCCTGCTTGCCTATGACCATGTAGGCATTTCTTTTCACAAATTTTGCAAAGCAGTAGCAGCTGCTGTCACCTATCTATGACTAGGCAGGTGTCTCTTTTTTCTTTCTCCTTTTCCTAATAAACCTGTCCTTTTAAAATGTTTAAGAAAAAAAAAAGGACAGCAAAAAGAGCACCTCAGATTTGGAGTTGAGATTATACTGATTGAGAATATATGGGAATACAACCTGTATGAGAACAAAATCAAAACAAATTGTAACTTAAAGCCTTCAATCTTTTAACCCT
Source organism: Condylura cristata (assembly GCF_000260355.1). Taxonomy (NCBI): domain Eukaryota; kingdom Metazoa; phylum Chordata; class Mammalia; order Eulipotyphla; family Talpidae; genus Condylura; species Condylura cristata. The sequence continues at coordinate 4,520,821 of NW_004567102.1, read as the reverse complement.
GAAGGGGAAAGTTCTAGAAGGGGAAGAAATCTTAACTGCTTGGCTCATTTGGCCATTGTTTTCCTCCAACTCCCCTTGGTTAATTTTTTTTTAATATGCCCCATCCTGGAGGGGGCTTTATTTACAATCCATAGACTGTCTTGTAGCTCATAATCAGGTTTATACGGGAGGAACCTGAACTTTCAAAAATGTTTGATTAAAATGAAGGATAAAGAAAATTAGGACAGGAAAATGTTAGCAGCATGCCCAGTCTGGTTTATAAGGCAGCACTTTCTGACCCTGCCTTTTCTTCCTGCTTCCGCAGCCAAGAAGTCTGTGCTGTAGTCCATGGTGTGGCTTTGAGGGGTAGGGCTGTGTCCTGGCCCCCTGCCAGGGAAGGGACCTTCTCTCTCCCCACCTCCCTGCTGGCTCTCCTGGAAACCTTGCCTGCTGCCTGCTGATTGCTAGTGCAATAGCTGGCCTCACCCTTCAGGAGAGACCCCACCTCCTCACAGTGGGTATAGTGGGTTGGTCCTTCACTCACTTGCAAGTTCAACAGATACCGTAATTAACTACCAGCATCCCTATAGCAAGAATTATGACAGCCTCAGAAAGGAGGGACTTATTCTCCCTCAGGATTGGGGTGCGATTGATATTAGAACACATCCGAGGGGATGTTTGGTATTAGGATAACATTCTCCCTTGCCTGAGAGTGAGCAGGCTTAATTGTTGGTGTGAACAGCATGCACTTGAATGTGGGGAGAACTGTGGAGGCAGTGACTTGAAGCTGCGTGGTCTTGAGATTTGGGGCTGAGATTTGGGTGGTATGTTTTGGTGTTCCATTTGGAATTGAGACTGGATTAAAGTTTTTAACCTGGACAGGGGTGAGAATTAAATGAGATTTATTCTGAGATGAGAGTGTGTTGTGAAGTACATAAAAATGGGGAGTTCTGTCCTCGAAACACCTGGGATTTGAAGAGAAGAATGTTGGGGGCTGGGGATGAGGCAAGAATATTGGGGTAGTGACATTCCATGGGAGATTTCACAATACGGGTGGTTAAAAACACCAGTGACATTTCTCAGGTGTTTTGGTGGGGAAAACACAATCAAAACCAGCGTTAAACAATTTGTGGGAGAAGAGTTAGGGGCCTGGGAGGATGAGATTCAGTGCAGTAGAATCTGACCTTCCTTTTGTATTTGATTCTGAAGGTGGGCCATGAGCCGATGCCCCCCACCATTGGGACCAATGTGCTGGGGAGGAAGGTCCTGTATCTGCCGAGCTTCTTCACCTACGGTGAGTGTGCTTCCCAGGCAGGAAAGCCCACACCGGCAGCAAAGTAGTGTCAAACGGGCAGCAGGCTGACCTGGCTCCATGAAACACACTGGGCGGCATGGCACCCAGTTGGAGCTGGCACAGATGAAAGGGTTGACGAGTGTAGCTGGAGGTGGCAGGGTGTGGAGTCTGAGCAGGTGAATAAGCTCTGGCCCAGCTCCTTTGCCCACAGCTGCCAGCGGCGACACCCAGATGGCAGGTACCTGAGAGGCAGGCCAGTCTAGGACCTTGGTGGCCGTCTTCTCCACTTGCACCTAGAAGCTAGGTGGGAGGGTATTCCTTTTGCCTTCTAAGCAGTCTCACCCTATCTCCAGCGTTTTGGCTTTCCTGTTACTCTACTGGTGGCCTGTTGGGGCCTCCTGGCTTCTTTTCCCAAAGTGGTGCCTACGCACTCTGGTACTCTGGCACTCTGGGTCTGGAACAGGGCGTGGTGAGTGGCGGCTTCACCTCTGATCTGCCCAGACCAGCTGCTCCGGCCTCAAATGCCTAATCACATTGTCGCACCCAACTGATAGTGTAGTAGGCTGCTTGTCTGAGCCTGGGCCCTTCCTGCAAGCCTCTCACGCCCTCTGGGTCTGCCCTCGGAGAGGTCACTCCACCCAGAAGGCCACCACAGCGAAGCTTGTCTGATGCCAGTGGGGCTGCCTTGCTGCCTCTCCTGCTGTCCCTGCCCCCTAGGTGACAGCTGACCTGACCTTTTCAGATCCATATCACTGTCCTGCTAGCAGTCCCCTAGGGGGTCATGGGATCTTCTTTATTTGTGCCCTGCTGTCTGTGTTCACAGCCAGGCTTCTTCCGTCACGCTTCCTCCACCTTGCTTTCTTACCTCGCTAGTGAGTCCAGAGCGTGCTCTGAAAATCTTTCTGCTGAATAACTTGCAGCTTTGCCTCACCTGTTTTTCATTTCACACACTGTGGGCAGTATCTGATATCCTATTTCTCTTCTACTTTCCCCAGCGTGGAGTTGCCAAGTACAGCCCAGGGCCACACAGAAATGTTGTTTTGTGGGGAGGTGTGTTCATATTTGTTTTCACTTAAAATTTTCAGTGTAGGGGAGGGGGAAGTCACAGAATTTGGCAGGCTCCTCCACTCACGCAGTGAGGCCAGTGGGCAAGGTCAGCACTAGAGTGTGGAGAGCCTTGGGGGTAGCTGCTGGCTCCTCCGTGTGGGTTCTCGGAATAGGCTACCAGTGCTGCAGCCATCTGAGGGCTCCAGGCTAGGGCCCAGGCCGCGAGTCCCCTCACACAGTCATTCCCGAAAGCATCTAAGGAGGGGTCTTGACCTCCTCTTCCCACTTCTTGCAGTGATGAGGTACTTGCTCCCCTTATGTGAGTGTTTCAGTCTAGATTCTTGAGGGGCCCTTCCGGGCTTGATACCTCCTCTCAGTTGGGGAGGAGACTCGGCTCTCTGGCTTTCTAAATACTGTCTGGGCGGCGTCTGCTACTCCGGGTCATGGCAGAGAGCACCACAGCTGTTGTACATTCTTGGTGTAATGGAAAGAACTTCCTGGAGCGTTTTCCAGGCACTGCAGGAATACCATGGAGTAACGAGTCCCTGGCCAGCCACGGGGCGTCTGGGCTCGCGGAGCCTCTGTCATACCCTCCTTGGCTCTCACTTGTTCGTGATTCTCTGAGGTGGGGAAATGGGGGTCCTTGCACCTTTTTACTGATGGGCATATCAGATAAAATGGCTCACTCTGATCACTCAGGCTTTACCCAGCTGGGCTCTCTCTCTGCTGGCTTCGGCTCCCCTCCCCCAGCCTTCCTTCTGCTTGCTCAGCTGAAGCAGGGCCCCCAGCCAGGTGGACTGCACCCCCTCTCCTCCTCAGCCACACCCACCTCAGAAAGCAGATATATGGGTAACAGGTGCCCTCAGGTCCATGAAAGCCCATGCTGGCCGTGACGTGGAACTGTGGCTAGCAAACATGGAACATGTTTGCTCGTTGGGAAAAAGGCATGTTTGCTCATTGCTGCCACTGTGCAGTGCTAGAGGGCACGTTCTATGGGTCTGAAAGGGGGGGAGCACATCCAGAAAATGCCCTGCTAGCTTCCAAGTATTCAGGTTTATAAAAACTGGCCTTCTTGAGCATGGGTAGAAAGCTGACAGTAAATAAAACAAGGGAATGTTAAGAACAGTGTCCTTTTAGGAACGTGCTGGATAAGCACTGACTCATGCAGGCAGGACCCATTCTCCCGGCTGCTTAAGTTTATCCTACGGACTAGTTCTTGGGTGCTTCTGTTTTCCATCCTTCTCTGCTGACATGCCCCTCCCTGGCCCCCAGTGATACATAAATCCACCAGGTGGTAGGGTGTCCAGGGTGCTGCACAGAAACAGGGTGAGGACCGTCTCCTGTTTAGCCTGCCCAGGGGACACTGAGCCTCTGTTCTGGGGCCCCCCTTCCTTTTTCCTCCCTTCATAGCAAACTTCACCTTTGCCCATGGGTGCTTTTGTCCTGTTGTTCCCCCCCCACCCCCCAGAAATATTTTCCCTAAGCAACTGAATTGGTTTCTTTGTTGCTGCACTTAAGTTGCTGAATTGCCAGGTAGTTTCAAAGCTAAAAAAAGAAACAGTCTAAACCTGTTTGTCCAATGTCTGTTGCCGAGGTGTTCTCTAAAAACCCTCAGAAGACCTGTGGGCTGGGGTCCTGGGCTGGGGTCCTGGGCTGGGGTCCTGGGCTGGGGTCCTGGGCCTGTGCTGAGGAGCAGGCGTGGGAGCATCTAGACCCGGAGTCACGCAGCCACCTCTGCTTTCTCGTAGCCAAGTACATCGTGCAAGTGGACGGAAAGATAGGGCTCTTCCGAGGCCTGAGCCCCCGACTGATGTCCAACGCCCTCTCCACGGTGACCCGGGGCAGCATGAAGAAGGTGAGCGTGACGTGAAGAGCTTGGGTTCCCAGAGCCCCCTTCCACCCCCAGAAGCCACCCACCCCAGCGCCACAGCCAGCCTCCAGATGGCGACGGTCTCGCCCTGAGGCTCCTTGCTTGAGTGGGTGCAGCTCCCACAGCTGTGGCGCTGAGTAGGCTCTCCTCCCCTGCTCCAGCCCTGGGGCTGGCCTGAGGCTGGCATGGCTAATGCATGCTGCAGAGAAATTTGTAGGGGCCCGTCTGTTCCTGCCACCTCCATCCATTAAGAGTTCCATTGAGGAGGCATCGCTGTTCCAGGCTTTGTCTTTTGTGTCTCAGGTTTTCCCTCCAGATGAGATTGAGCAGGTTTCCAACAAGGATGATATGAAGACTTCTCTGAAGAAAGTGGTGAAGGAGGTGGGTTCTGGAAGTAGAAGGGGAGAGGCCCTCAGAGGGTAGCTGATTGTTCCTCACCCTGAGCTGGCTGTGTTATTGCAGAGAATTGGGGCCTCATGTGAGCATGATGGGGTACACGGGAGCGTGGGTACAGCAGGCAGTCCTGAAAAACCTTTCCGCTGCCCTGGGGCCTGTCCTGGAGGGAACCGGCTGTGGCCCGGGTGGAGGGGAGGGGAGTGGGCAGGTAACAGTGGGCCATTCTAGATAGACTGATCCATGTGGGGGCTGCGGGGCCGGGTTTTAACCCCACAAGAGACTAGTTCCCCATGAGTGCCAGCTCCGGGGACAGGCCAGTCAGAGTCCTCTCCCTCTGCTCTCTTCCAGACCTCCTACGAGATGATGATGCAGTGCGTGTCCCGCATGCTGGCCCACCCCCTGCATGGTGAGCGCCCACTGGAGAGTGCATCTCAGCCATGGGGTGACCCCTCGTGCACTGCAGAGGGGCAGTGGTACACTCACTGAGAAGTGGCAGTGTTCCTTTGGGGGTGTTCCTTTAGACCCCTGCTGGAAAGGTTGGATAGGGGTCCTGTCCAGAGGGAGCTGGGGTTTTCCCAGACAGGAAAAATGGGAGGCTGCCATCATGGGTTGTGACAGGGAGCCCTAGGGTCTCTCTTCCCTCTTTTGCATGAGACAACCCCTGTCTGGGGTATTGTGGATTTGGCGCACATGTCACTTGTGTGTTTTTTTTCCTCAGTCATCTCAATGCGCTGCATGGTCCAATTTGTGGGACGGGAGGCCAAGTACAGGTGGGTAGTTCTTTTCTGGACTGGTCGGAGGGGCCTGACACCATGCGGTGTCTGATATTGTCCCTTATCTGCCACGTTCTAATGAGCGAACTTATGCTGAATATGGTAGTGGCTTCCATAGTCTGCGTTCCAGGGAGTTTGCTCTTCCCTTCACGTCCAGAACTGCCCTGGTGGGCCCAGATGCCCTGGGAAGGAGTGAGTGAGTGAGAGTCTGCTCCAGTTAGGAATTTGCATCTCAGGGGTGATTCTGTTTAGGACTGAGATAGGGCTTCCGTCCTGGACCCCCAGGTTATGAACTAACAGTCTCTTCTGCTTTAGCTTGCTTCACCCCCTAAGAGGCTGGGACTTGTGCGTTCAGTTGTTTACCAAATATTTCCCAGCGGCTGCTGTGCCAGCCTCAAATGGGAGCTGTGAATGGGGTTGACACACTCGTGCCCTCCCTCATCTGAGGCCCAGTACAGAACAGGAGGTGGCTCCTGGAGGCCTGTGGCAGGAGGCCATGTCTCTGTTACCCATCCTCTCCATCATTCTTGTTTCTTAGGTCCAGTTCTTGTTTCCTGCGTGGCTACTGCCCCAGGAAGCTCGGTTCCCATAGTGGGAAATCAGCCTGTTCCCCCAGACTGAAATGTGAAGTTGCTGGATGGAACCAGTTGGGGGTGATCTGGCCCAGAACCCCTGGGGATGAAACTTTGCTGATTAGGGTGGGGGGCTGACAGGGCAGGGTGCCCCAGCACCAACACTCACCAGGATTTTGGCTCCCACTGTCTTTCACCTCCTAAGCTGCCCCTGCCACCCAAGCCTGGCAGGGCCTCCTTGCAGGATAGGCCACTGGCATTGCGTACACAGCTCTAGAGGGTGCTTTTAAGCACCATCTGCACTTCACACCTAAGACACTGGCCTTGAAGCAGCTGTGGAGGCCAGGTGTTAGTTCTCAGGCTCCCTACTGAGGACACGGCAAGATGGGCATGTCATAGGCTGCATCTGGGCAGTCTAATTCCAAGCTGCCTGCTGCAGAGTCCCTTTCTGCTCTCTGGGCCATTCACCACCCTTCCTGCGCTCATGCAGTGGGACATGAAGGGTTCTCAGCCAAGGGGTGTTTGGGCCAGAGAGAAACCCTAGGAACAGGCCAGAGAAGGGCCTATCACCTCTGCCATAACCAGGCTGCAGAAGGTCCATTCCTCCATTCCAGATACCACAGACAATGACAGTCGTGGCTTCTACCTCTATGGGGGTTGGGTTTTCCTATTTCCATGCACTGGGTGAACAGCCCTTTACCCACAAACAAGAGCTTTCTAATTTCCATTTGGGGTCTGCCTGGCAACAGAAAGTTCCTTCTCCATCCCAGCCAGAACTGGGAAGCTCTGGGCAGAGGTGGTGGGCTCTCTTAACCAAGGGCTGGGCTTCTCCAAGGTGACCTCCTGTCCTGACTTGTCTCCCTCACAGTGGTGTGCTGAGTTCCATCGGGAAGATATTTAAAGAAGAGGGACTGCTGGGATTCTTTGTGTACGTGAGTTTATATACCCCACCGCAGCTGCTGGGCCTGACTCTACTAACAGTGCATTCTCCACCTCTCAGGCTGCTGGCCTCACACTAACCTCAGGGCCCTGCCTGGCCTGAGTAGCAGCCCCTCAGCCGTGTAGCATGCGCGAGCTGCCCATCCTGCGGATCAAAGCTGCCCAGCCCTTTGCAGATCACGGCTCACACAGAAATGGTACCACTTGTCCAGCACTCTGGGTAGATAGACCAGATGCTGGTCAACCTCCCCCCCACGTCTCTGTACACCTGCTCTAGGGCTGGGGTGGGTGTGGGGCTGGTCTTCATGAGCCAGGATGCTCCATTATCCTTGCTGAAAAGTGGCTGAGTCTGGTTTGCACTGAGGGCTGAGCACTGGATTCACAGGCTGACTCCAGCTGAAAGATTCTGTTTGACATGGTATTTCTGACAAATCAGTTCCTCACGTTTAGCATTTAGGATATTTCACATACAACACTCCAGATTTCTGATTCCTTGAGTCAGAAAAGTGATGCTACTGTCCTGTATTTCTGGAAAGAAAACGTTAGGCAGGGCACCCGGTCTCCTCAGAGCCACAGACCCCTGCCCTCCTTGATGTCTCACATCCACCTCATCTCACCACTAAAGGAAATGCCTACCAAAAAAGACTGTCCAGAAGAAGAAACCTCAAAGGGAACCCAAACATGGAGCTTGACAAGTGTGTTTTTTGTTTTGACTTTTTAAGGTCTAAGCAGTGACATTGTATGTGTACTGTACCAGCAGACAGGGGTTCAGTGTGAACGCACATTGTGGTGGTGTAGTCAGCCAGGTGTTCCTTATACTCCCTCTTTTTTTTTTTTTTTTAAACATTTATTTATTTATTTGTACAGAACTGGGGTACAGGCCAGAGGTGCAGGCGCGGTGAGAGGATTCACCAGAGACAGAGTGGGGAACAGAACAGGCATATGGACAAAGTACACTGCTGAGGGGAGCAGTGGGCGGGTCAGGAGAGGTCTGCAGCGCCTTGTGGGTCACCTCCAGGGCTGGCGTGTATCAAACTCATGCTGAAGTGGCTTTAGCTTCTTAGTGCTGTGCTTTAACCAGCTGTGCCACCAGGGAGGGTCATACTCCCTCATTTAACCAAGAAACAACTACACGAGGCGTATGTGTTCTTGTGTATGTATACGCTTCTCACCAGGAGGTGGATTTGCTCCCAGGGATCATTGGCAATACCTGGGGATATCTTTTGGTTGTCACAACTGGCATCTGACAAGTAGTGGCCAGGGATAATTCGTGACAAAGAATGATCAGGTCCTAAATGTCAACAGTGCCAAGGCTGACAAACCCTGATTTGTATGCTCACATACATGCACATATGTGGGCATGTGTGCACACACTTCCACAAATACCTATGCGTAAATATTTGTCCATGTGAATGGTAGCTCAAATCTTGAAACTCTACACATCACCACCCCCTGGCGTTTTCACACTCACGGCCTAGTTCTGTGCTGTAGATGCTTGCCTGGGCATTTTTTCCCTTATGCGTTTTTGGAACGGGCAGTGCATGTGCTAGGATATGCAGAAAGCACCAAGGCAGGCGGGGTGTGAAAGTGAGTGAGCACAGATGGAGGCAACAGGATGGACTTCTGCACACGTGGAAGCTGGCTCTGTAACAGCTCTCCTAACGTGGATGTGTTTCCTGTCTCCATTTGAACATGGGAAATGTTTTGCAGTAGTTTTTTAAATTCAAAAATCGTAATTCTGTTTCTTCTCTCAAGACATAGCCAACTTCTCCCAAGTTACTCCGTCTCCAGACAGGCAAATAAACACTCACTCATCTCCATCTGGCCCCTGGTCTCCGCACTATCTTCGGTAACCCTCCAGGTAGTGTGTAGGGCTGTTCATTCCAAAGGCATCGTTGCTTTCAAAGTCAGCCCTCCTTGCAGAAGTTTGCCTGGGATGTCATCACGGGAGCATTCCAGGACTGAAGACAGAGAGCAAAGACATTTTTCATTGAGCACAGTGTTTTATGACTGTTTAAGAGTCTAGGAGAAAAAGACTACCATGTAATGATCTGCATTTGAAAATCCCAGAGGTAGCAACATTCACATCTTGATGCCTGGCTTTCTGATTTGAAATCACTTGTGAGATCAGAACTCATCCTGTGGCGTCAGCAGTGGCACGTAACACCCCTGTGGAGAAAGCAGCACGGCCCACCCAGGGTGGGCAGCTTGTGCCCGCGTCTTCTCTGCTGGCTTCCTCTTACTGTAGTGCCTTCAGATATGCTGAAGTTTTGAGCTGGGAATGTCCCTGCCTGCTTCCTGGGTGTGGAACCCCAGGAAATGGTGCCCGCCTCCCCTGCTCATCTTTGCTCGCCTTGTTTTTTAGCGGCTTAATCCCTCACCTCCTGGGAGATGTGGTTTTCTTGTGGGGCTGTAACCTGCTGGCCCACTTCATCAATGCCTACCTGGTGGATGACAGCGTGAGTGACACCCCAGGGGGGCTGGGAAACGACCAGAATCCAGGTTCCCAGGTTGGTTGGAACAAGGACTTGTCCATCTTTCCATGTACTGCTGATGCCCAGGGCTGGGGCAGACTCGAGGACTTGGGATGCTAAGCGTCAGGCCCAGAGGGTTTAGAGGGGGTCTCTGAGGAGGGGTCGGAGAAGAGGAGCCTCTGCTTGGCCCAGGGTCAGCTTTGCCTCCAGGGAGGGTGGCCTCAGGAGACCAAGATTCCAGACTGGGAGCCAGAACTGGAGGGGTTTATGGAATGCCACCCCTGGGCCGCTTTAGATATAAAGCTCTGAGGCTGGTTGAGAGTGACTCAAGTAGGGGTTAGAAAGCCTCCCTGTTAGCTGGGGTAGCCCAGCTAATAATAACCCTTTGATTTTTTGCTAATGTTTTTTACTTCAAAACTTTAGTGAGCATTGACATTGGATCCAGAGGAGACCCCAGTCAAGAAGGGAGCAGGGCAGGTATAATGTCCCACTGACAGATTGAGGAGCTCCCTGGAGTTACTCTCCTGGAGAGCAACATGGCTGGGATTAGGTCTTTCCCTGTGCTAGCCTGAGGCTGGTTCCCACCTGGAGAGTTTGTGACATCTGCCAGGAAATGCTCCATTGTGACACCACCACAGTTTTGCTAGCTGTGGCCTACACAGTGTGGTATATATAGGCCTCTCAGAGATGGAAAAGCCTTGGTTCTTCTAAGAGGCACTTGTTAAGGAAAGATATCAGGGGTCCTAATGGGTTCATCTGGTTCTTCCTGAACCAAGAGAAGAGTTGGGGAATAGCGATGGGCTGGGGAGTCCTAGTAGTCTGATATTCCGACAGTGGTGACTGTCTATCCCAAGAGGATAAGTGAGGGACTGGGACTTGGCTAACGGCATCACCTTGTTGGGGGAGGGGCTTGTCCTTAGTCTATGTGTGTCTCTGTCCGGTGACTCGGGGTGGTGACTGTGGGGGTGGGGCATGTCTGTGTGTGGCAGGGATGTCCTGCCCCAGATGAGGGCCTCTGTTCCCTGGGAAGCTAGCTTCCCATTTGAGTCTTAGTCAGTGCACACAGATCCAAGTGGCCTGGCAGAGACTGGTTCCTATCTGCAGTTAGAGTAGCGCCTGCCCGTGGCTCTGCCTACCTCAGCTGTGGTGGGTGAGCCACAGCTGTCACGTACACAGCAAGGCTGGGGAAGAAACCAGCACTCTGGTTTCTTCCAGTCTAGATGAGGTCGTTGGGGAACTTATATTGCACTTACATCCCCAACAGCAGGCAATAGCTTCACTGGTATTATTTTTTAGTACCTTTCTGTGTGTGACTTAAAAGTTGAAGATGACACCAACACTCGGGCAGAGGTCTGTCTGAGCAAACCTCTACCTGGGGTTCCAGGGCCCCCATCTGGTTGGATAGCCATGCCGTGGAGGGCTGAGGACAGGTGGTCACCCTTGCCAGTGGGGGCTAGTTCCTGGGCAAAGAAAAATTCAGGAGTTGGGGCCTGAGGGCATGAGAGCTTGGTGTGGTAGGGAAGGCATAAGCTAAGTTTTCCCCTGCCTTTGCCTCAGGACAAGATTCTTTGTCTGGGTCATTCAGGTGCATGTCTGTGTTTTCATTCGGTGAGTACTTGTGAGTGTCCATGGCCAAGCCTTGGACATAGAGCCAGGCAGGCATAGGGCAGGTCCTCAGAGTATACAGCCTGGTGGGGTTACACAGGCCCTGTGGCCAGTGACCCCACGTCACAGCCCTCCTTCACGTCCCACCAACCCCAACTGGTTCATTTCCCACTGTCTCTCAGTCTAGTTTATACCATTTGTGCCTTTCAGATCTTCTCTTGATCCCCCACTACTAGGCCATGGAGGCGGGGAAGGTAGTGCGCAGTGGTGTGAGGAGCTGAACTAGAGGGAAAGGGGTGCAGGCCAGGAGGGACAAGACAGAGGCTTCTGTATCTGAAGTCTACATCCTGTAGTACTTGTGCCCAACCTTTGTCTTCCTTTCTGTCTCTCCAGTTCAGCCAGGCCCTGGCCATCCGGAGCTACACCAAGTTTGTGATGGGGGTAAGTTGAGCCCCATGCCATCTCTGGGCCCCATGGGGCTTCAGAGGCCCAATCTGGTGGTGGCAGGAGGCAGGCCTTGACATGGGATGCTGACACCATGTGTCCTGCTCCTGGAGCCCAGGTGGGGGGCTGGTTGGTAGTAGATGGAATCCTGACACAAGGTCTCCTTGGGTTTCAGATTGCAGTGAGCATGCTGACCTATCCCTTCCTGCTGGTCGGTGATCTCATGGCTGTGAACAACTGTGGGTAGGTGTCCACCTCTTCCTCGGCACCCTGCCCAGGCTGATGGGAGGCCCAGCTGAGCCCACCCAGTACTCTGTCCACTCTCTCCAGTCTGTGTGGAGGCTTGGCCCACCAGGTTGCTTGGTTTCAGCTGGGAAGTATATGTGGTTGAAGAGATGGGTAGTGGTAGCCCCCAGGCATCCCTTTTTGGGGGTATCCTTTCCCTTGATTATCTATCCCCTGCTGTTCTGGGTCTAACGTGCTCTCCCCTCCTGGGCAGGCTGCAGGCTGGGCTCCCTCCTTACTCCCCAGTGTTCAAATCCTGGATCCACTGCTGGAAGTACCTGAGTGTGCAGGTAAGTATGCTCTTGAGGGAGGAGGTTTTGCCTGTGTCACGCTGATCAGATGGGATGGTTCTGAGGACTCACCATCACATAGGAAGATGGGGCGCTGTCATGGAATCTAATGGGAATAGGGAAGTTAAAATGGAGACTCTTGGTCTCCAGATTTTACTTTAAAAATGACTTGAGCTAGTTAAATCTGGATTTACTTAAAAACTGTACAAGAATCTTAAAGCCTCCTCAACAAATAGGAGGGGGTTCTGGCTCAAGAGGACTTTACCCCGTAACATGAGCTGAGCACACAGGGCTCGGATCAGTATCACAGGCCGAGCTTCCCTCCTGCCCCAGTGCCCATAAGGGCCTGAAGGTCACCTTGGGCCTCTCAGGTGCCCACTGAGGGTTCTGTGCCAAAACACCCTCCTACTGGCTGTTGCTCTTGCACCCAGAGGTCAGGGACCCACATCTCGCCCAGGGCAGATTGCTGTTTTTCTAGACCTTAGTTTGCCGGTGAAATAAGGCAGTATCTGGCCTCTGGGTTGAGGACAGTGAGAGGGAAGCAGAGACCAGGGACTAACTAGGTTCTTCCCAGTGACTCGAGCCGTTCTTTATGTATCACTCCTGTGGGTATTGAAGGAGTCTCAGACCACTTGGCACCTAAAGCCAGAAGGGTGATGACTCTCTCCTGGGGGTGGCAGAGGGGTCTTCCTCCTTTCACCAGTGGATACCCTGTGGCAGGAAGGGGCCATTCCCTTGGACTTCAAGCCCTGTGCAGGTTCTGACCTGGCCTTATAAGAATGTCAGCCTCGAAGCCCCTCCAGCCCTGGGGCCTCGGAGCTCCTCGAGCCTGCTTTGCTTTAGGCTGGCCTTCTGGGCAGTCAAGAACCTGGCCTCCCCTTTCACTGACCCAGCTGTTGCTTCTGATTCAGGGCCAGCTCTTTCGTGGCTCCAGCCTGCTTTTCCGCCGGGTGTCATCAGGATCACGCTTTGCCCTGGAGTAACCCGAATCACCTAAAAACACATGCCGTCTCAGCCTGGCCACTGTGGGTGAGGCCTGATCATCTTGGGGCACCTGCAAGATGACTCCAACCCAGCAACATCTAGCTGTGCCCTGTGGGCTTCAGTTTCCATACTTGCCATGTGTCTGTCCAGATGCAGGGGTTGAGTGGGGATGGGACTGTGCCCAGCAGCCCGGGCCACCTGTAGATCTGAGACAGTGGGGCGGGGCAGAGGAATCGGGCAGACCTCCTCCCGTTTGCCGAGGCCGCCTTGTACAGGGGGCCAGAGAGTGGTCTGGGAAAGCCCAGGCTGGATGGGAAAAGACTCGGGGCCAGGTCCCACCCCCACTCCCACCCTGAGAGTCTGCCCCAGCTCTCACCCTGCACCTCAGCTGGGAGCACGGCTCTCCCGCTTTGTACATAGGGCATGACCCTCTGCGCGGGGCCTCCACCACGTCCAGGCCTGTGCTGGGAGCCTGTTGCTAGGTCCTGCCTTCGTTTTTCTCAACACTACTTTTCTGATGTGAAGGCAGCACCTTCCTCTGACTGGGAAATCACATGACCACTGAGAATGTGTCCCTTCGTCAAGTGCTCGTCGGTTTCATGGTGGCGCCTCGCGTGCAGGATCCGGTTACATGCACAGCTGTGAACGCCCAGAGTAGGCGGATCTGTATCTTTAGACCTCCACAGTCGAAAAGTTCCCCATATGATCTGACCCTTTCTCCCTCAAATAAATGTACTGGTGGTGATTTGGAATCTTGTGGGGGAGTTGCCTCTTTTAAATATCTTGAGAGTCCTGTTAGGACTTTTGTGTTGGTGTGAAAAGCGGGCGGGAAACTGAGTGGCTGGCTGCTCGGAGACAGGCCATGCAGAGTTCAGTGAGGACGTGGACAGTTTTCTTAATCAAATGAGGACAAGTGGCCAGGTCAGAGAGCAATATTCATGGAGGAACAGTCCCTTTAAAGCAGCTTCAGAGATTATTCCACCACACCCATCACCCATCATCTTGGCACCTTTTATAGGTGACATTGTCAGGTTTTACTGGGAGTGGGTTGGTGTGATGGTTGCAGCAGCTGGGGTAGCAATGGCCCATCCGAAGCACTGCATGAGCAGACATCCTGTAAGCACACTGGGAGCCACGCAGCGTAGTGCTAGAGCAGACCCCTTCCCTCCGGCCTGAGGTGCTGAGGGGGCCAGCCCACACCCTCTGAACGTGCCCTCTCACCTCTGGGGCTTCTGCTGACACATCCCCTCCCTACCCTTTTGTCACAGCTCAACCTGACTGGTGTGGGGCTCCATGTCCTGCCTTCGTGTTTTCCCAAAAATAAAATCCAAGAAAGTCTTTGCTCCTGAACTTGGATAGGTTCCCTCAGGTGACAGGTTTCTGGAGAACTGGCTATATGTGCTCTTGCTTTGCAGAAGCAGACACAGCCTACCCAGAAACTTGGAAAGATAGGTTTGGGCACACACACCCCACCGCCTCCTCCTCTGCCCAGAAGCTATGGCACCTGACTACCTCAGAGGACCCAGCTTGAGCAGAGGGAAGGAGGGACCCCAACCCCTGCCTATGTTGGGTCAGCGTCTGGAAATCAATACAATGTAACCCACAGAATAAGGAACAAAACCATGCAATGCCCTCAGGAAACAGCAAAAATATTTGACAATCCAGGATTCTTTCATGACAAAACATTTAACAAACTCAGAAGCAACCCTCAACCTGAAAGTGCATCGGACAAGCCCACAGTTATGTTATAGTTAATGGTGAGAGAAGTAATGTTTCCTCCTAAGGTCATGAACAAGAGCAAAGATGTCTGCTCTTGCTACTACTCAGCATTGTGGTGAGGGTCTAGCCATGGCAATTAGGTAAGAAACTGAAATCTAATTTTCTTCTGGATTAGAAAGGAAGAAGCAGAAAACAGGTGACATGATCATGTATATACAAATCCTAAGGAATCCACTAAAAATACTATTACAACAAGTCAATTCAGCAAGGCTGCAGGATATAAAAACTATATAAACACTGTACTTTTATATACTTGGAATAGAACAATGGAATTAATACAATTTCACTTAAAATAGCATAAATAAAATATGAAGAAATTTAATTGCAAAACTTATACTTCAAAATCTTTTTCCTATTGAAATAAATAAGACCTAAATAAATGGCAAAACAACCCAGATGGAAGGCTTAACTTTGTTAAAATGACAGTGCTTATCAACATTTTGGAAAGCTTCTTTGTAGAAATTTGATAAGATGATCTTAAAATTCACATTTAAGGAACTGAGAATAGCCTAAACAAATCTTGAAAATACCAAAGTTGGAAGACTTGAACTTTGATTTCTTTTTAGTGACTGTGGGTCTCTATGAGATGGTTACTAGCTGGCTGCTCATGGGTAACTGTGACCTATTTGCTGTCTACAAATCACAGCAGAACCTTCCTTGATTACAGAGTACAGCTTGAATCTCGAGGCAGGCCCGGGGGCGCCTAGCCGCTGTTGACCTGGTTACTTTACTCTCTCCTTGGTGGTCTCAGGATAACTCTGCCTGTGGTAACATCAAATACTTTGCTGATGCAGATGTCCCTTGACCCATGGCTATGATGTCCCCTTCCCTGTCCCACCTTCTCACCCCTCTTCCTCATACCATTGTTGCATGATCGGCTTTTACTAGCCTACAGGCTTTCAGTAAATGGCACAAGAACTTTTGCTCAAGTAGCAGAGTCTGGCCTTGCAAACCAGCTCCACAATGGCTGTGTCCTTCATTGTGTTACTGCTGCAAAGCAGCAACAAAGTTCCTGCCACAACAAATGATGAAAATGTTCTAAAATTGACGGTGGTGATGTTTGCACAAGCCTGTGACTATACTAAGAACCACTGAGTGATGTACTGTAAATAGATGCATTGTGTGTTATATGATCAATAGATAGAGAATACAGGCATGACGGGGGGAGAGAGCACTTCTTGGCCTTGGCCTGGAGGCAGTAGCTGCCCTCCAGTCACCTGTTGCTAACTCTATACACATACTTGTGCTTTCATGCTCCACAGCACTTGTGGATAATGCTCTGCTCCCCTGGGGGAGTGGGAAGTGTCTGGGCCTCCTTTCTCAGGACTCCTCCATGGACCAACCACAGAATGGGGACACTATGCCTAAGGTATATTTGTAACCTTGTATCCCAGATGAACCCAGGCAATAGGACTCCTGCTGTCCCACTCTTTGATCGAGGCCCCAAGCTCTATTCAGTCCCACTGGAGACAAGCTGGGAGAATCAGCCCAGTATCCTTGGCTTCCTCCCATTCCCGCCACCCGCTGCTAAAAGATTTGAGTGCAGGGCACTTATGGAAAGAAAGGAAGGATGTCCCAAAGAACCAAATGGGTGTTTGGGGGATATGGGTTATTGAAGAAGGAAAATTGCTGCAAGTTGGTAGGGGAAGAGTTGTGCCTCCTAAGAGCCTGTCTAACAGCAGTCCTTTGCCCCCCCTTGCAAGCATGGAGACTCTGGATACTCTTACAGAGGCATTTATTCAGGAGTCAGGAGTTGCTTCCCACCCCTGGCTCCTATGGGCCTTCTCTTTAGAACCCCACTCAGGTGAGGCTTGTCCTTTGACCCCTCACTAATTCCCTTCCCAGGGGAGAGCCCTCTGCCTGGCAGGCAGATAGCCCCAGGCCAGGCAGACATGGGTGTCCCCAGCATCCCCGAGTATCCCCCCTCCCCCCACAGCACAGAGATGGGCGGGGCCTGGGCCAGGCATGCAGTCATTGGGCAACAACCAGAGCTTGCAGCAGCCAAGGCTAGTGCACTGAGATGTCTGTGAGGCACATGCCTGCTGCTATTCCCTCCCAAAGGGCCCTCAGCCAAGAAGTATCTTGTCTGAAGAGCTGGGGACAGGGTAAAGGCGATGGCAGGACAGCAGCTGACCTCTTCACCCAGGGAAGGCAGGAGGCACTCCTAGAACAGCCCAGGATTCAGCTGCCTCAGGAAGAGGCCAGGGGACAGGGAGGGTTTCCTGAAAAGCCCTGAGTTCCTCTGTCTTTGGCCAGGCAGGGTCATTGCTGTAGGTTAACTGGGAAAAGGGCACACATGACCACAAGCATACTGCTCAGAATAATCTGCAGCTAGCTGAGAGATGAACCTCCTCAGAGGCAGAAGCACTCCTGGGACAGTGCCACAGTTTGGTCCTATAAAGACCTGCTGAGGGCACAAGGCCACTGATCTTGAGTCTGGCCAGAAACAGGTGAACGTGAGTTGTTGGGTCACAGAGGAGGAGCTTCCCGGGAAACTTGGCCTCTTACTTGAAAAAAGACAATTTGGAGCAGGCATGTCACCCCACTAGGCCTTGCCTTTGAATGGTGACCCCTTCAGAAAATTCCACCCAACACCAACAGGGGCAATAGCAGCAGACCCAGGAGGAGGCCCCAGATGTGACCAGGTCCCGAGTTCAGCCCTGACTTGAGAGCAGGCCTTTCAGGGCCCTCTGCACCTGTTGGAGAAAGAAACATTTTGCCTCAGCCTGGAGGCAGTTTTGCCACCCACTGTTACCAGGCATGCAGGTCGGGGAGCTCTTTCTCAGAGGGAGCATGCCCTGCCATGGACATGCCATCTATGCTAGGGGCAGGGGCTCACGTTTGGGAGCCAGGAGGGGAGGTAGGATAGACACTACAGGCCTTACCTGGCAAAGATGACTGCAGGGCCAGGGTATGCCCACCCTTGGCATTAGTGATGGCAGAGGTATTAAGGGAGTTGGACAGGGACTGAGAGGAGGTCTGTTCCATGTGGTCCTGAGTGGCTTGCATCTCACCTGGCTTGCCCTGGGCTGCAAAATCTGAGGCCATGACCTCACTGGAAGAAGGCAACTCAGCCTCCAATGCCTCCTGGGAGTGGGGAAGTGGCTCCTGTGTCCCAATCAAGGACGTCTTGGGGAGCAAAGAACTCTCTGTGCTTTTGGAGGGTGTTTTTGTCCCCCTGGCCTCTTTGTCTGTCGATTCAGGAACAGGATCATGGGTTGATCTGGGGAGGGTAGCTGGCCCCTCATCCGAGGAGAGCAGGCTGTGCGTTGCCAAAAAGGAAGGGACCTCAGTTGTTAAGGAAGGTGGTGCCTCTGTTGCCATGGAGGGGAGATCTTCTGTTGCTATGGAAATTGGGGCCTTAGTTTCTATGGCAGGTAGAGTCTTGGTTGCCAGGGAATCTGAAACCTCTGTCACCAAGGATGGCGTTTCTGTTGCTAGGGAAGAAGGGATACCAGGTTTCCTAGAGGTGGAGGCCTCAGTTGCCAGGGACGGTAGGACCTCATTTACCAGGTAGGGCAAATTCTGAGTCTCTTCTGTACCTTTGATGGGTTCTGAGAAGAAAAGCAAGGCCTGGCATCAGTGCTGCAGGCGGGACACCTCATCCCTCACCGCACTGCAATCAGGGAGGCCCCCTAGTGTCCCACTAAGACACACAAACACATATACACTCGCCCTCTCCAGTGAATGGGTCTCTCACGGACACACAGTTACTCCATCCACTCCTCGTCCAAGTCCTCTCCCTGCACTCGCACTTACTTTTTCAAGGGACATCTAACGCGCCCATTGCGTCACAGACCACGCCCACTCATGCCCCGCCCACGCCCACCGATCGCCCCGCCCACCCGAAGGCACCGCCCGTCTGGCCACGTCCTCAATGCCCGGTGCTTCCGGGCTGCAGGACTCTACCCCCTTGGAGGGTTGAAACCCGTCACTTGCGGTGACGGTGCGCCAAAGTGGCTGCGTTAGGAGGGCCAAGAGGAGGGGTGGGACCGCCGATGCCCAGGAGATCGCGTGCGCGCAGTCCCCTCCTGCCAGGACCACGGGAGAATGGGGCCCTTCCAGCCGGCGTCCCTTCCTTTCCCTTCCTCCTCGCTCCCCATCCCCAGCTCACCACAGAGTGAGTTCTCGCAGCGGTAACCGGAGGGACATTGGGAGCACGGAGTTCCCTCCAGGTAGGGCCTCTGCCCCTTCACGTTCCCTCTGCAGGAGGCGAGGATACATAAATGTCCAGAAGTGTCCCGACTGACTCACCGCCAACACCTCGTTGGGCCAATGAGAGCAAATTCCCACAGGTGCTCTTACAGCTCCCGTAAGCTAGAGGGTATCAGCCCTCGGTTGGACCCCTTCAGGTCCCTCAGACTGTGCCCAACTCATGGCTCTGCCCGCCCTCCCCATGCTCCCTCCACACTCACGGGGGCTCGTAATTGCAAACCAGCAAGTGGATATTGGTTTCTTCAACGCCCTGGAGCGTTTCACAGAAGTGGGAGCCACAGCCAATCCTCTCCGTCTTAGCCCAGACCACCTGAAGGAGGGCAAACTCAACAGTTAAGCCTGGGTGTGACGATTCTGATCCTCTTTAGTGCCGCTCCACACCAGCCTTCTATGAATGGGAAGAGGAGGAACCCTATAGCCGGTAACAGCTAAGTCTTTGAGGACAGGCAGCTCCAGGTCAAAACTCTGTAAAGGGGGTTGAAGGTGGGGTGAGACAAGACATTTGCCTTCAACAGTCTACATTCCCTGCTAACGATACACGCTGTTTCACCAGTCCCTCCCCCTCTGAAAGCCTTCTTTTTGATATACCCTTATGAATTCTTTCTTTTTTGAAGCCTTTGCATTTTAAATAGGGGGAATAGCCAAAGGAATGAATCTTTGAGGGGCAAATCTTAGTCGTCAATAACAAAATCCAAGGAAAGGGCAGGAGGAGCCACTTTGGAAGTGAAATTTTCCCTCAAATCACTGTTCTGCAATTTGTAAAGGTAGGTCTCAGTTACTGGAAGATCTGTCAAATATAACATGTAAAAAGTTAGAGCAAACTTTGTGCAACATAATGGGCTGAGACTAGCAGTCTTCCCTTGCTAGATGTAGGCCCAGTCTGTTTTTTTTTTTTTGCTGTGAAATTTAATTTTGCCATTAATACTGTTCAAGCTCATGCTTACACATACATGTGCTCACACAACCAGGACTGGGATCTTTCTGCCTAAATCAATTGTGGGTCTCCCCAGGTACTACTGTTGATCATCTCTTTGACAGAAATGAACCCTAAGAACAAGTGCACTCAGCTGGTGTGGAGATGGAGCCAACCAGTCCTGCCTGGCAGTGACAGGATTCCCTGCAGTGGGATGTGTCGGGAGGCGTGTGAGAGCTGGCAGGGTGCAGAGGGTGCTGGGCTCTCTGATTTCCTGATATGGGTGGGTGATGTTGGCATTTCCTTCCCTAAAGATTAGGTCTAAAAATACACCTGAAAGAGTCGATGAATTGGTGGGAGGATGGTTGGTTAATTTTCCTTTTTCTAAAAACTGTCATGTTGTTGTTTGAACACCAACAAGGCATTGGGAGGAGGAAAAAAAGAATGCAATGACACTACTCATAACTCTACTGGCCTTCACCCACCATCTCTTAAAGCAAACTCAGTAGTGACTGAGAGACAGAAATGTTAGTGGACAGCCCCCCCCCAGACACATTCACTGTCACAATTTGCAGTTATTTTACGTAGATTTTTAAAGGCAAAGAAAAAGTAAGCAAATAAATTGTCCATCTACTGGTCCTGGGCAGGTTAGAAGCAGCCATTTAGATACCATGAGAAATGACAAAAAAGGGAGAGAGAAAATGAGTTGGGGTGGGGTGGGGCAGCGGCCCCCACATAGTTTAGGATAGGACTGCTTAGAGCTTAGCCAGGATCCCAAGTGCTGTGACTTCCGCACAGGAAACTGGCTCTGAGACACCTAACTTAGGTCTCTTCAGTACCAGAAGGCCCAAAGGAGCCGCCTAGATTTTTTGTGGTTTCATGAGTCAACTGAAAATGGTTTTTTGGCAATTTGAGAAGCAAAGCTTGTCAGAGACCTGGACAACACATTAATTGCTGTGTAAGACAACTTTTCTGAATGGACCGTAGGGGATTCCTTAGGGTATGCCAGAGAGGGGAAGGGAGAGGGAGCCTCACTCCTTGCCCACGGCCCCTCCCATTGTCCCGTGCCCCCCGCCCCTCCCCCATTACCCCCCCCCCGTGGTCCTGCCCCCCAGGCACCCCCCCCCCGTGGTCCCGCCCCCCAGGCACCTTGGCTTCTCACCTGTGTGTAGTGGCCACACATCTGGCCAGGTTCGCAGGTGGCTGCGCTGAGGTTGTAGTGTTGGCGCTCCTGGTGCCATTCTTCCACGGCCAAAGGCACATCCACACCCTTGTCAGTGATGGCAAACAGGTTCTCACCTCGCCGTCCACGCTCCTTGTTGTGGCCCCACACGCACTGCTCCGCATAGGCCTTAGCGAAGGCAGCCAGGGACTCATCCCACCTCTGCAGAACAGGTTGGGGTGAGAGGTGAGGCTGTTCAGAGTCCGCAGAGGAGGAGGGAGAGCAGCTTGGGAGAAGGAGGTGAGGAGGCCCAAAGAAGGTCGAGGGCATCCTGGGGGAGTCCCAGGATGCAAACCCACCCCTCCCTGAGGGGGAACTCTGCCATGATCTGGAGCAGGTCTCTGCTTCTGGTGAACTTCTGTAAGAAGGTGGGAAGGCGCCTTCCCAGGCCATGGACATAGCTGAACTTGAACAGTTCACCTGCGTGAGTTGGACAGCTTGCCTAACCTTTCTGACCTCTCACAGGCCTTGGGAAGAAAGGATGAAGGAGACAGTGTTTGTGACGGTGTGATTCTTGGTTCATATTCCTATCCCCTCTCTGAACTCTGAAGACAAGATGTCCAGTGAGATGTTCAAGGGCTGGTTATTCAGCCACTCCCCTCCCCTTCCCCCACCACCATAAATTTGAATTGGGGCCAGCACTCCCCTTTCAGCTCCCCCCTCTCCTTGGGATAGCCCAGCCCCCTCCCTTCCCAAGTATTCTCAGCTTTTGCTAACAACTGGTTTCCCCCAGAAAATTGGTGTCTCTGACCCTTACTGAACGGTCTATTTTCAAGACCTTGGTGGCCCAAAATGCTGTCAGATCTCAAGGCAGTGTTCTCTAGTGAACACCTCAGGTGACAGAGACCACAGGAGAAAGCACTCTCTGTGGGCCCCTGAGATTCTGTGTCCCTGGCTGGGAGGCAGATGCAGTGTGGGTGGGAAGAGGTATTAACAGGGCATCTGACCAAAGGACTGAAGAGGGAGGCCTGGATCCCATTAACTTTGTCCTTGGCCCCTCTTGGAAATGGATAGTCTGGCGGCAACTCTTGCTCCACCCTCTGGGGGCCCAGCCAGCTGCAGGAGCCAGACAGTCCCATAAAGTGCCAAGAGCTTGGGTGACCCCGTGGCCACAACCACTCCCCACCTACACAAGATTCTCAGGAACAGCTGTCTGGAGTGGGACAGGGACACTGTACTGGGATAGCCCCACCGCTGTGACTTTGGATGAACCCCTTCCTTCTCTGGACATTTTTGCCCCAAATCACTGGTCCTGTGGTTCTCTCAAACACTGGAAGTGAGTTTGAGACAGTTGAAACCCCTGTCTTGAAGACAGGAAGTGAGAGTGCACTGGGTCCACACTAAACCGCATGCTTCCTCAGGGCAGGGCAGTGATGTAGCCCCTGTGTCTGGCACAGGCTGTTATTTTACACATGGCAGGTGCTAACCCTTTACACATGGCAGGTGCTAACCAGACATTTGCTTAACTGTTGGTGAGACACGGACCTGCTTAGAGCAGTCTCCCCTACAGCTCCCGGATGTTATTTCCAGTTTCTCCAGCTGCTTGGAGTCCCACAAGTCATTGCTTTGGCTCTTAGGGTGTCTCAGTGGTCCCGAGACCCTTGCAGAATTTCAAGAGTCACAGTACCCACCCACATGGATCACATGGTCACCATCTGAAAGCAAGTCCAGTCATTCATTTATTCACTCATTCATTTAGTCAACAGTTCTGGGGACCAAACAAGCCCTACGGTGACAGCAAGGACCGGCCTGGTCATAAATCATTCACTGGCTCACTGTGTGGTGAATGATATGCAGCGGTACAGAGGCACTAAAGGGGGTCATTTTGCCCAAACTGTGAGTGGAGTCAGCACTGAGCTAAATATTGAAAGAGAAGACACTGGGTAGGTGGAGTGAGGAAAGGCATCCTGAGGAGAGGGCACAGCATGAGCAAAGGCCTGGGGATGAGAATCAAGACTCTGACTGGAGGAGTGGGGATGAGCTGGGCAGGGTCCTGAGGGAAAAAAATGAGCAAGAGAGAAGGACTGGAGGGGTAGGTCGGGGCTAGACACACAGACAGAGCGTTTATAGCTGGAGCTTGGTCTCCAGGAGGGAGCAATATTGGGAGCAGCTGAAGGTTTCGAAGGGGTTACGCCTGTGTGTTGAGCTATCCATTCTGGAGCAGAAGGCAGAGGCAGGGGAAGCAGGCAGAGGATGTTCCAGGAGTCCCTGGAAGAAGAAATGAAAGACTGAATCAGGGTTGTGCCAAAGGGGCCGGGGGGAGTGGGAGTCAAGAAAAATTGAAGTTCAGTGTAGTAAAGTGGTGATTAGATGTGGAGGCTGATGGTGAGAAGAATCCATGATGACCCCCACCTGCCATTCTCTTGTTAGTCAATCATTTATCAAGCACTCACTGTGTGCCAGACACTATTCTAAGTGCTTTACACCTGTCTATGCATGCAATGCTACAACGGCCCTAAAAGGGAGTGTTATTAACCCCAATTTACTGATGAGGAAGCTGAGGCACAGAGAGGTTGAGCATCTTCACTGAGATCACACAGCTAATACATGGGCAAGTGGAAATTTGAACTCAGACCATATGACTCCAGAGTCTGCATTTACCACTTCGGAAGCTGAACCTGACCTTGCTCCAAATTTAGACTGGTATCCTAGACCACCCTTTTCCACCATCTCCTTTATGTCTTCTCACCAGCCAGCAGCATAGCCCCTCAATAATTCAAAATGCTTCTGTGAACGTTAACCCAGCCTCAAGTTCTACCTCCATCCGCAAAGCAGCTTCCAACCTGGGTAGCCCCCAGACTCAGGCAGCAAGATTGTGGCACCAAGGATTGGGAGATGGGGAAACTGAGTCGACGATAAGTTGTAGGCCCTGATCTGTGAGCTGTTGGCAGAGCTGTTACCAGGATCCAGGGCTCCTGGTATATTATTGCAGCTCTTGGTTGCCAAGGCTATTGTGGCTCAAGTGGTGGTATTGTGCGTATTTGTAGAGCCCTTTCTAGATCTTTGTTCTGGGCCATTCTGTCAAGGGAGGGAGTGCCAGCTGCCTGAGATAGATCAGAAAGTGGAAGCCTTTGAAGGTAAAGGGCTTCTTCCCCACCCCCCGCCCCAATCCTTTTGCCAGGTTGGACAAAGCTGTTAGAACTCCTTTCTTAGACCCCAAACTCAGTGATGAGCGCACCAGCAGCAGGGGGCCTGGACACTGCCATCAACCTCCCGGGCACGCCTCTGAAGGGTAACTGCTGCCCAAAGCTGGCTTCTGTCACCTGCAGGCATGTCCGTGTATGTTCGGTCCATCAACATGTCCCCCAACCGGTACACATTCAGATTTTTGACATGTTTTAAAGCTTCTTGTGAATATCCCCAACAGTATATATGCTTTTTCAGATTTTATTTCTCCCCATTGAGCCTATCTATGAGATTCAGTCCATGTTGATATATCTGTAGTTATCATTACGGCCCCATCTTACAGCTGTACACTGAGGAGCCTTGCTAGGTTAAGGGATTCGCCCCAGCCGCAGGTCTGCAGGCAGACAAGACAAATGAGAACCTGTGATGCGGAGCTGCACTGTGGCTCCTGAGCTCACCTCACTCCTAAGTGCCCCGCATCTACCCCAGGTGCAGGCCCCAGCCTTCTGTCTGCTTCCTCCTCTCATTTCCTTGGAAGGCACCTGAAAGACCTGGTTTGCCAAGGTCTTAAGATTGTCTGTGTCCGCCCTCCCAGGGGCATGTGCATTTCAGGTGCCGGGAAAGGGTCACTGGAGTGAGAAGTCGGAGCGCCCAGGCCTGGCTGTGCCAGTCGTGTGAACTGCAAGTCCCTGAAGGAGCAGTAAGTTCCTCTCCGAGTCAGTTTCCTCCTCTGCATGAGAGGGCTGCTTATGGTGACCTATGACCTGCCCAGAGAGGTGAGGCTCTGAGATAGCTGCAGCTTGGGGGATGGGAGGGATGTGTGGAGGACGCTGCCCAACACCCCTTCTAGCCCGGCAGGTGAGTGGCCCTGGACACACTCACCATTTGCAGCATGTTGGCCGCCGATGGGGATGCCTGGGCACGGTAGCGGTTGTGCAGCTCCACCATCACGTGCTTCTCATCATCTGTGAGGGCCCCAGCAGGGCCTGTGGCGGCCACCAGCAGTAGCAGCAGTGGCGGCAGAAGTGCCAGGAGATTGTAGGAGCTGTGCATGGTGGCCAGCTCTGTCTGCCTCTCCCATCCAGGGGTCTGGCAGCTGGATTTAAAAGTCCTTCCCACACAAGCACCACCCTGCCTGGGGCGGGTGGGAGGAGCTGTGTCTGGAGGCCTGGCTGGCTCACACAATGTCTCAGGGAAGGGCTGGGTGCCTGGGTCCCGACCAGAGTTGATCCACTCCCAAGATTTATCTCCCTTCAGAGTCTTTGGCAAAAACCTCCTTTATCTCGGTAACGGGCTCAGGCTAAGAGTTCTGCAGTCCCTCCTGAGTTGTGGACAGGTCCTCTAGGGGCAAAGTCGCTGTAACTTCTGCAGAGCCGTGACTGGTTGCACCCTAATCCCACTTATTGGGTGCTGAGGACAAGTAAGAGGAAAGAAGGAAACCACGAGAATCCTACCCTCAGGGGACGGAGCAAGCTACAGGTGATGTGTGGAAGGAAGGAAGCAAGCAAGGTATATTTGGTAAAGGTTGAGCCCAACCTAAGTCTGAATTCTCATCCTTTTGCTAGCTATGTTTTTGGCAGATTTCTCAGTTGAACCAATGGCAAATACAGCCCCTATCTCATCAAATTGGAAGGAGGATAAATGAGATTAAATGTATATGAAGCACCCAGTATAGTATCTGACACATAGGACAGTGACAGTAGATATAACTACCTAAATGGCACGGCCTTGGTCGGCTCACAGTTCCATGCGAAGGTAGGACTCCTGCTTAATGGAGAAGGGACCCAAGTACTTCCTCTTTTCCTCCTTTAGCTATATCCTAAAATAGGGCTTTCCATGGTGGATAAAACTGCCTTCCTTGTGGCCTCTTGTGAATGCATGTGCTTGCTCATTTGGAAGTAGGACACTGGGACCCTTTCTGCTCTGAATATGAGAGTGTTGGGGTAGAGGGAAGAAAGAGTGAGCAGAAAAGAGCAAATGGAAATAATCCCAATGGTCAAGTATGTTGTAGTGACAAGCAGGCGCAGAGACTGAGGGCTTAGCCTTCACAAAGCAGGAAATTCAAGTCAAGACTCTTGGGCTTCTCTCCCTGGTGGTTCCATGGTCTAAGTCTTATCACTATGAAGCTATTGGCAGCTACTGAGGCATGAGTTTGATCCCCAGCCAGGGAGCTACATAACCCAGCAGACCTCTCCTAGCATGCCCACAGCTCCCCTCAGCCGTGTATTTCAGTCAATCTGCCTGTTCTGCTCCCTATGGTGTCTCTGGTGAATCCGCTTGCCTGTCCTCTGCCTCTGGCCTACACCCCAGCTCTTATATACATACATACATAAATAAATAAAATCTTTTAAAAAACCCAGGACTTTTGAGTTTAGCTGAGATCCTTGACATTTGCACTCAATGAATGGGAACTTAGAAAAAACTTACTGTTTTTTGAATATTGGCCATAAACCTGTTCCTGGTCAGGTCTCTGGGTTAAAAAGACAAAAACAAAAATAAAAAACAACAGATGAATTAACAGATGAATTATACACATACACAATGAAACCAAACTTGTAACAGTATCAAAACCCCCATGAGAACTAATTAAATAACAACAACATTGCAGGATTCAAAGTCAACACACAAAAACACAAGTATATCTTATATACTAATAATGAGCAACCCAAAAGGAAATTAAAAAAGCAATTACATTTAAATAGCAAGAAGAATAAAATACTTAAGTGTAAATTTAATCAAGGAGGTGAAACATTTGTATATTGAACACTACAAAATTAAAGAAGTCATTTAGAACAAATGGAAAAACATTCTATGTTCATGAATCATATGTCTTAATACTCTCTGGAGTAATTTACAGATTCTTTCAAAATCCCAATGATGATATTTGCAAAAATTAAAAAATCAATTCCAAAATCTCACATGAAATCTCAGAAGGCCCCAAATAACCAAAATGATCTTGGAAAATGCAAAGTAGAGATCTCATACTTCCTGATTTCAAAACTACTACAAAGCTATAGTAATCAAAAAAGTGTGATAATACAATAAAGACAGAAAATGGACTCATATACACAGCACAGAAATAAACTCTTGTATATATAATTCAATTGTTTGTGGCAAGTATGTGAAAGCCATTTAATGGGGGAGGGGCATTTTTTTCAACAAAATAGTGAAGCTGAAAGAATAAAGTTGGACCTCTAGATGATATCCAAAAATTAACTCAAAGTGGATCAAAGACATATGAGATAAAACTACAAGATCCTTAGGGGAAAACATAAGGGGGGAGTGTATTTCATGACAATGAATTTGGAAAACATGCATTAGGTATGATACCAAAAGCATAAGCAACAAAAGAAAACACAGAAAAAAATTGAATTAACATTAAATCTTTTCTGTCTCAGAGGATATAATCATGAGTGAAGAAAACAACTCATGAAATAGAGGGAGGGATATATTTTCAAATTATATATCTGATGAGGGATTAATTTCCAGAATATGTAAAGAACTCCTACAACTCAACCCCCAAAGAACCTTATTAAAAACAGGCAAAGGACTTGATTAGACATTTCTCCAAAGATACACAAGTGTGCCCTCCCTGGTGGCGCAGCGGGTTGGAGCACAGCACTTAGAAGCTAAAGCCACTTCCGCATGAGCTCGATTCCCGCCTGCCCTGGAGATGACCACATGGCGCGGCAGACCTCTCCTGACCCGCCCACTGCTCCCCTCAGCAGTGTATTTCGTCGATCTGCCTGTTCTGTTCCCCACTCTGTCTCTGGTGAAGCCTCTTATCACCCCTGAGCCTTTGGCCTGCACCCCAGTTCTGTATGCACAAATAAATGAATCTTTTTAAAAAATGGCCCTACCTGGTGGCACAGCGGTGGCACAGCACTAAGAAGCTAAAGCTGCTTCCGCCTGAGTTCGATTCCCGCCTGCCCCGAGATGAACGCATGGCGTGGCAGACCTCTCCTGACCCCCCCACCCCGCTGCTCCCCTCAGCAGTGTATTTCGTCGATCTGCCTGTTCTGTTCCCCACTCTGTCTCTGGTGAAGCCTCTCACCGCCCCTGAGAGTCTGCCTGTACCCCAGTTCTGTATGCACAAATAAATCTTAAAAAAAAAAAAAAAAGAAGATACACAAGTGGCCAAAAAGCACATGAAAAAATGCTCCATGTAGCTAGTCACTAAAGGAATGCAATGCAAATCAAAGCACTATGAGATATTTATCATTTCACACCTTTAGGATAACTACTATAAAGACAAAATAAAAGCAACCCCCCAAAATAAACCCGAAAATAGCAGGTGTTGGCAAGGGCATAGTAAAATTGGAAACTTTGTGCAATATTTCAGGAATGTAAAATGGTCCAGCTGCTATAGAACATGGTATGGTGGTTCCTCAAAAAATGTAATAGAATTATGATCTAGCAATTCCACTTCTGAA
The DNA here is from genome assembly GCF_000260355.1 of Condylura cristata. NCBI lineage: Eukaryota > Metazoa > Chordata > Mammalia > Eulipotyphla > Talpidae > Condylura > Condylura cristata. The sequence continues at coordinate 4,492,181 of NW_004567102.1, read as the reverse complement.
TACATACACCAGATAATTTAATTTAGTGATTTAAGCAGACATTTGTATGTTAATATACATAACAGTCCTATGAGCTGCTATGGCCAAAAGTTTGAAACTATCCAATGTTTGTCAATGAATGAGTGGATAAGAAATATGATACATACATACAACAGAATATTACTTCACCTTTAAAAAGGAAGGAAATCCTGGCAATGCCACAACAGGAACTGTTAAATGAAATAAACCAGACACAAAAGGACAAATGTTATATGAGTGTATAATTCCACTTATACTATCAAATGCATAGAGGCAGGAAGTAGATCATAGTTTCCAGGGGCTAGAGGAAAGGGAAATTGGTCATTTTTAATGAGTACAGTGTTTCAATTTGGACAGATGGAAAACTTCTGGAAATGGATGGTGGTGATGATTTATACAACTCTAAAATGTGGATGTATTTACTGCCTTTGAAGTATATACATAAAAATAGTAACTATAGTAAATTTGATGCTATGCATATTCTAAAAGTGAGCACTGAGAAACTCTTGAAACTTGGAAATTATTGAATTGGTCCACGATGGGATAAATCAAATAGTGGTGGGTAGATAGTCTCGGTAGAGACAAAGGTAACTGATAGGAAATTTCAATACCTAGGCCACTTCGACCAGCATGAAGAGGGGAAAAATCCCCGACTTTAGCTCACAATCAAAAATTAAAAGACACAGGGAGATACAAAGCTACCAAGAGTAACAGCATGTAACACAAATGGGAAGATTTCAGTCTCCAAAATTTGAGATAATGGAACAATTTGAAGACTTTAAAACAGCTGTATTAAACTAAAATGATTAAGGAAATAATGACTGAAAAAGGAAAAGAAAGTTAGGAGGAAGAATGGAGCATGATGTGGAGAAGAATTAAAAGAGTTCAGGAAAATATGTTAGTCTGTGGGTTGGAGGAGAAACTATAAGGGAAAAATCAGAGTGAAAGAGAGTAAATTAAATTAGATCTATAGCCCAGCCTTCTGGTCAGCTGTCCCAGGACACTTAGCTGATGAAGCTGGGAGACGGATCTCTCTCCTCTGTGGACAGAACTCAGTGAGTGACTAACTGCTTGGGCTTGAAGTAGAAAAAAGGAGATTTAGAAGAAAACACAAACCTCCCAGTGAATAAGTTAAAATGCTGAAGGCTAGATGATGCTAGACTCAGCACTGGAAGGACACAGTTCTCAGCTGCCTCTTGGACAGAAACTGGCCCTGGTATGGTCATCCCCATGGCCTCTGCCTGTCCTTACAGCAGGGAAATAGCTTTGTAGGCTCGGCATAACAGCAGCATGCATTCACTCATTGAACAACATACAGAACTCCATTTGACAGGCTTAGAACTGGGCGAATAAAACAGTACTGGTCCATGTCCCCATGAAGCAGAAAAGTCACCAGGAAATACATAATCACCAGTGAAGAGGCAACCCATGGGAGGAGAGAAAATGTTTTGCATCCTTTGTGAATGAGCGTGTGTCTTACCATTGGGTGGCCTTGGGAAGTTATTTCTGTTTGGTGGTCTCAGTTTCCTCATCTGTAAATTGGACCTACCACATAGGACGGTTGTGAGTTTGAAATGGTTAGTACATGGATAGGGTTTGGGAATGTCCCTGGTGCATTGTAAGTGCTTATTGACTAGCTAATATGAATGTATCACCATCATTATCATCATTATCATCATTATTGATGGGAGAGTTTTATAGATCCTCAAGTTGTAGCAGAGAAAAAATATGATGGCCTGGCCTGGCTTTTGTCCTGAGGAGGAGTCCTCATGGCCTCACAGCTAGAAGGGAAGGACATATGCCTCTGTGGGCATGAGTGCTAGTGTATGGGGCCAGCATGTGGGAGGCAGAGGTGGAAGAGCCTGGCTTGCCTGGCAGGAGAGGGTAAGATGGGAATGAGGACTGGAAGGCCAATCAGAGTCAACCCTAATGAGGGGAGCCCAAGAGTGTGCAGCTGAGAGCTGTGCTCTACAAGTGCACATTCCTACCCTTGCCGTCTGGGTGATCACATTTACTTCTCATCTGACAGCTCTGAGGTGGGTCTAATAAACACTGCACACAAGGAAACGGATGCTCAGAGAGGAAAGGTGGTTTACCCAACCTGAGGGGAAGGAGACAGGGTGGACCAGGGTCTGGGACCTGCCACTAGGGAGGGAGGGAAATTGAGGGGAGGCAGATGACAGAGAGAGAGGAATGGAGGACAGGAGGTGAAGTTAGGGGTGGAAGAGATGACAGAATCAGACACAGAGAGCATTGGCTGTGGTTTACATCATTGTGTCTATGTATTATATATACGTACATATATGATTCTTTTCTATATAGTTTAGCCTAGATTTATTTTGAATAACAGTGAAATTCCAAATGTAAAATAATAATAATAATAATCCAAAGGGGAAAATTTCCATCTCTGGTATTTTTCTCTAGTCTTTGAACAGGTACTTAGACTCAAGGTGTGGCTGATGGTCTGGCATTTTTCTTCCAGATATTTCTTGCTGCTGCTCAACATAACGTGCACAACACAAGAGTTTTTTATACAATAGCCTGACATAGTTGTTCTGTGGCTGTTGAGTGTGTGATTTCAAAATGAGGGCTTGTATTTTGTATATCTGCTTTTCATTTCATTGTTTAGTAACTAATTTTTTAATTTTTATTTTTAAATAATGCACAGAAAGTCACAAAAATAATAGTTTCATGAGCTGTCTACTAAATTTCCCCAATAGTGACATCTTATAACTGATAAAGTATAAAAACATAGTATGTGACAGACTCACCAACTAAGTCACCCCCAGTTTCTTTGGGTTTGCTCCATTTCGGGTACACTACTGTTAACCAAACTACCAACCTGAATACTGAAAATTACACAGGTGATTTCACTCACGTGTGTGTGTACATACACCTGTGTGTTTATGTAGTTCTGTGCAGGAAGTTGACATTGATCTGTAGAGGGAAGAGTGAACAGCTACCTCCATGCCAATGGGTGGTACTTTCTGGACTCTACTTCCTGAGCAAGGGCCAATGGAAAATAGAGGTTTGGGAGCTAAACCGCTGGTTCATTGGGTAGTTAGGCCACTGGTGCTTCAGCAATTAAACTATTGGTACCTGAAGAAACCACCAGCCACATGCAGCTTTGGTTTGAACTTTGGTCTCTGCTTAGTGGACACTATCTGGGGTAAGACAGATGATATTTGGTCATGTGCCAGTTTATACATTCTCTCTCAGCTCTACCTTCTATTGCTCCCTATAGATAAATTTTATTGTTGTTTATTCCCATGTGTCTGCTTTTGAATCATGTCCTGCAGTCATAGTATGTGACAGACTCACCAACTAAGTCACCCCCAGTTTCTTTGGGTTTGCTCCATTTCGGGTACACTACTGTTAACCAAACTACCAACCTGAATACTGAAAATTACACAGGTGATTTCACTCACGTGTGTGTGTACATACACCTGTGTGTTTATGTAGTTCTGTGCAGTTGGAACTCAGATTCATGTAGCCTCCATGACAACCAAGATAATCAACTTAAAACCACTCCTTCCTCTTACCCCTTTATAACAACTGTAACCCGATTCTCTAACAACCACTACTTTGTTCTCCATAGTTATAGTTTTGTCATCTCAAAATGATATAATGGAATCATAAAACAAGTGCTTTGAGATTGGCTTTTTCACTTGAGCATAAATTCTCTGAGATGCATCCAGGTCGTGGCATGTATCAATAGTTTAGTCCTTTATATTGATGAATAGTATATAGTTTAATTCTACCATAGTTTTAGGATTTGCTGGTTGAAAGGCATTTGGGTTGGTTCTAGTTTTGGGTTATTGTGAATAAAGCTGTTAATAACACTGAGTCCAGATTTTTGTGTGAACATGGGCTTTCCTTTCCTTTCCTTTTCTTTTTTTTAAGATTTATTTATTCATGGATACAGAACTGGGGTACAGGCCAGAGGTGCAGGATAGTGAGAGGATTCACCACACACAGAGCAGGGAGCAGAACAGGCAGCTAGATGAAGTACACTGCTGAGGGGGGCAGCGGGCGGGTCAGGAGAGGTCTGCCACGCCACGTGGTCACCTCCGGGGCAGGCGGGGATGGAGAACATGCAGAAGTGGCTTTAGCCTCTTAGTGCCGTGCTCTAACCCACTGTACCACCAGGGAGGGCCCTCCTTTTCTTTTTTAAGGTAAATGCCTGAAAATGCAATTGCTGGGGTGTATAGTAAGTGTACATATATTTTTGTAGGAACATTTGCACTGCAAGCTGCAATGTTTAAGGAATTTAGTTCCTCTTTTTCAACATTTGTGACCCTTTATTTTTTACTGCAGATGCCTTTGTGGGTTAAATTGTGTCCCCCCTAAAAGACATTTTAAATCTTACCCTCCAATATCTATGAATGTGACTTCATTTGAAAGGAGGGTCTTTGCAAATGTAATCAAGGTGTTCCTACTGGACTGGGGTGAACCCTAAACCCAGTGACTAATGTCTTTAAGAAGGCTGTATGAAGACACAAATGGGGAGAAGGCCAGGGGACCACAAAGGAAAGGTTGGGGAGAAACAAGCCATGGATGCAGATTGCTATCATCCTCAAGAAGTTGGAAGAGACAAGGAAGGACTCTGGCTTCCAGAAATGGGAGATAATAAAGTTCTGTTGTTAGAAACTACCCAGTTTGTGGTCATTTGTTACCATTCTAACAGGTATGCAGTGAGATCTCCTGGTGTTTTAATCTGCGTTTCTCAGTGGATTACAATAAAGGACATCTCCTTTTATGTTTATTTGCCGTCCTCTTTGATGACTGTTTGTTCTTATCTTTTTGTCCATTTCTAATCGGATTTTTTTTTACTTACTATTGAGTTTTGAGGGCTTTTTTTTTTTTTGTCTGGGGGACAGTGCACTTCATTAATGGAACATGACAAGGTAGGACCCCCTGAGCCTACTCCTTCTCCAGGCGACAGGTCAGTGACAGGTCAGGAGAACCTCAGTGTGTTGGACACATGGGGTAAGGACTCCCCGGCAGCTGGGGACACCCCTCTTCCTCCTCTGCTGGGGATGGAGTCCAGGGGCCTCTTGCTCCTTGGAGGCCGTGTGGCCTATGAAGTCCACCACCCTGTTGCTGTAGTCAAATTCATTGTCATAACAGGAAATGAGTCTTTGAGGGCAATGCCAGCCCCAGCATGGAAGGGGGGAGTGTGGGTATCACTGTTAAAGTCAAAGGGCACAACCTGGTCTTCATTGTCACTCGGGAAGCCCTTGAGAGGCCCCATGACCCCAGCTTCCCCACCTTCTTGGTGTCACCATACCTGGGGACTTTCTCCAGGTCAGATGCCCAGCCACACTTTGGCATGAAGGCTGTGCCTGTCAGCTCCCTGTTCAGCCTGCCACCTTGGTGGCCCCAGCAGACTCCGGGTCGATGTCCCAGGCAGCCCTTCGGCCAGCACCACAGCTGCCCAGGGGGGCTGTCCATGGTCTTCTGGGGGCAGTGATGGCACAGACCGTGGTCACGAGTCCCTCCACGATGCCCGCACTGTCCTGGGCGACCTTGGCCAAGCAGCATGGTGCAGGAGGTATCGCTGATCTTGAGGGGGAGGTCCTACTTCTTGTCTGTCACAAACACGGGGCGTCAGCAGAAGGGGCAGAGATGATGACCCCTGCTCCCCCGTCAAGTGAGCCCTGACCGGTGAAGATGTCAGTGGCCCCCACAACTTATTCGGCACCAGCATCACCCCGTTTGACGCTGGCAGGATCTCGCTCCTGGTGGAATCACACTGGGACATGCTTGGACACGCTGAGGTCAATGAAGGGTCTGATGACAACAGCGTCCACTGTGCCAGAGTTAAAAGCCCCGGTGACCAGGCGCCCATTTGCCTGGTCAGTCCTCCTTGGCCATATTGTCCAAGGGCCTTGCCGTGGGGGAGAGGCGCTGTGGGCAAGTGGGAGGAAGAGAAGAGAGTTCTAGTTGATATGCTTAGATATTGGTCTTGATGGATGGATGGTTTTCATTTGTTTTTATGATACTTTATCAAACAATCTGTTTTACAAGCTGGAATCAAACTGGTCCTCCTTCTCTCCTGGTTTGAGAAGCTCCACCCAGGCACCTCCTTTTCTTTCCTGGATGAAACATGTACCGTGGGGCTACCTGATTTTCTTCCCCACAGGTGATGTATCAGAGGTGATCTCTCCAACTTGCTCTGTGTCTTTGTAATCAACACTTTCAGTACTTGCAAACTATTCCACATTTGCTCACCAATTCCCAAATCTGGACGTCAGGTTATTGGCCGTTTGGACGTCTTAGAGGCAACTCTGTCTCATACCTGTGGACACGGGCTTTTCTTGTATTGCAGCTGTTATTTTCTTAGTTCCTCTCCTTCTACAGTCCATCAGCTTGCTCCTTTATTAGAATTCAGCCGCTGGGCTCAGGCCAGATTGCTGGTTGCCACCCTTGGTGTTCTCATGGAAACAATAGGTCATTGAATCCAAAACACCCTGGAAATCTGGCTTTCACAGTCCCAGCCACTGGATGGTACAGTAGGGAAGGTGCTGTGAAATTTTATTTAGTTCCATCACAGTGAATTCCAAACCAAGGGGAACAGTCAGCGAGAAACACAGAGATCATTTTAAAGGCAGATCAGAGCATCAGAGAATCATGCCCAAAGCATCCAGGTGGAACTACTTTTTCAACATGCTGAAAAATGACTTCGAATCAGGGGGTCAGAGAGAAGAAAATGCCAGGCCTCCTTGCCTCACACCTGTGCCATCCACGCTTCTCTCCTGCACTCCAAGCTGCCCCCACCTGGAAATGCCTCTTCTGGCTTTCAGCCCTGCCTTTTAGGCACCTAAGCCAGCCGTCTTCCTTTTCTCTGTTCTCCACCCACCTGGATCAGAGTATTGCTCCTCATTCTCCTCAACCCTAAGCGAGGAGTTTGAGATCTTTAGCTTGTCTTGGATCACCCAGGCAGATCTAGAGCTTTCCAAGATGCCTCTGCTCAGTGTTGCTGGGAATAAGGCCCCACCCAATGGCCTGTGGTGGCTGTCGTTGTGGGGTTTGGAGAGGGGGGATTCAAAGGCAGAGGGCACCCCCTCCCCAGCTCTGTGCCTTCACTTGCCTGGTGTGTGAAGTCATTCCCTGCCTCTGCCTCCTCTAACCTCATCACCCATCACCCTTAACACATGCTTCCTGTCAGTCCTGCCTCATACTAAGGGTGACACTGGTTCCTGGAAAGTTCATGGGCTCCCTCCTAGTTCTTTCTCCCTGGATCAGTTTCACGACCCCCTTCCACACCATCTTCTCCCTGAGATGGGGTGTGTAGGGTGTCCCCTCAGAAGGGAGCCACCATGGCAGGGGCACTGGTACCTGTGAGCTGTGCTGGCCTGGGGTCCTGGTGGCCAGGGCCTCTCTCCACTGGGCACCTCTCTGCACCTCAAGGACACTCAGGGAAGCCTACCTTCTGTGAGTGTCTCTGGGTCTGGAGAGGTGGGGGAGATGGGAGATGGGGCAAGCAGAGAGAAGCAGAAGAGGGTCTGACACAGAAGAAGGCTCAGGGAGAGGCTGGAGAAGAACAAACAGACAGGAAGAGGCAGGATGAGCACCAGAAGGAGAGAAAAAGCAGGTCAGGAAAGCTGAGAGGCAGAAGCAGGCAGGTGCTTCCAGGCTCCAGTCCTGTGATTCACTAGTTGGGCAAATCATTTAACCCCCAAATCTCACTTTGTGCTTATGAAAAGTGGGATAGTAACACCTCCTTCAGCGAATTACTGGTGTGATCCAACAAAAGGAATGTCAGACACGGAGCCCTTGATGAATGGTAACTGCTCTTGAAAATGTGGAAAGAGGCAGGAGCGTCCCAGGTGTCCCATGGATCTGCTGACCCCTGGTCTGGGGTTTGAGGAACTCTGAAGGGAGGGTGGGGGAGAGTGGCCCACTACAACTTGTCCCACAGAGGAGAGCAACCAGACCCTTGTTGTTGATGACAGCGCAATGGGGACAGTCTCCCTCTCTCCCCTGAAATGCCAAGTTCTGCCAGGCCCAAGGCCTAGGCGGAAGCCCTTGGCTTCAGCAGGGGCGGGCGCCCAGCCCAGACCTCCCCCAAGCTGCTGGCTTCCTGAGCAAATTCCTCACAGAGCACAGCTGTCTCAGGCCTTGCTGGGACTCTCCGGGAGATAAATGGCCCTCTATGAAAGTGCGGGCAGGGTGTGATTTTGGAAACGAGGTGAGGGAGACTTGTAGGGTGGGGCAGGTGGTCAGAATGGTGGGGGCTCTGAGTGGGCAAACAGGAGGCTCACCTGAGATCAGATGAGGCAGCCTGGCCCTGTCGTAGTAGTAGTCATAGTACCTGTCGTAGTAGGAGTACAGGTAACCACGACAGTGAGGACCAGAGAGAACTGCTCTGAAGACACAGGTCAGTGAAGACAAAGGAGTTGCTGAATGTGGCTGTGTGGATACCCAGATGAAGGCCAGCTGCCCAGGAGCCTGTGCTCTGCCCCCAGTTTCTCCAGGCAAGAAATTAAGCCTTTTTGTTTTCTGTCTGTCCAATACAGTGTTGCTACCACAGTCCCTCATGTCCAGCTCGGAACTGCTGTGGGCGTACTATAGTATAGTGGGTGATGTACCAGCACCCACACAGCCACCTCCTGGCTCTGGAGGTAGAACATGGAAACCCCCAAAGTCTCCTCCCTAGCCAGAATACACACATTCCCAGAAGCAGCCGATGTCTGAATTTCCATTGTATTTTAACTACATAGTCTGTATCCATGCACGCTGTTTTAAAACATCAGCATGTTCCAAAGCATCTCTCTGTGATGGTGAGAAGGTTCTACAGCTGTACTTATTCAGTAGCTACTAACCATATGAGGCTGTCATGCTTCACAATGTTGCCAGTGTGGAAAAGACTGCATGTAGAATTTTTTTTTTAAGATTTTATTTATTCATACAGAACTTTGGGTACAAGCCAGAGATGCGGAGGGTGAGAGGATTCACCAGGGACAGAGCAGGGAGCAGAGCAGGCAGATCTTCAAAGTACACTGCTGAGGGGAGCAGCAGAACAGGCAGATCTACGAAGTACACTGCTGAGGTCTGCCACGCCATGTGGATCTCCTCCGGGGCAGGCGAGAATCGAATTCATGTGGAAGTGGCTTAAGCTTCTTAGTGCTGTGCTTTAACCCGCTGCGCCACCAGGGAGGGCCCATCATGTAGAATTTTTTTTTAATGAATTTTGAGTGTAAGTAGCCACATGTAGCTAGTGACTACAGCATTGCACAGCATGGGTTAGTGCTCCTAAAACTGTATTTTCTTTCCTTTTGAGACCTGTTGATGTCAAAGCATGTAGAGCTATGATACTGCTCATTTTCCTTGCTGTGTAATATTCCATTGTGTAAATATGGAGCTATCATTTTACTCTTCTTGCTACTGAAGGACACTGGGCTGTTTCCCTTTTATTTATTTGTTATTATTATACTTAGCTAAGACAAATGATGTTGCAGTGATACTTTTTGTATATATCTCCACATCTTTCCTAACTTCTTCACCTCCTGTGCCTGCTGTGCTGGACATCCTTGATGATGAGCTCAGGATGGAAGCACCATCTCCATCCTTCACACCCATTCCTCTCCCGGCCGCCACCTCCCACCCTGCCAGGAGACTGACCCTCAGACACCACTGCATCCCATCTTTTCTCCTCAGGGACCTAATGCTTCAACTCCTGATCTCAACTCCTTTACTGGGTCCCCAGACCCCCTTAACCTGGCCCAACATGACTCCTTGTGTTTGAATCTGGCTCTAGTCCTCTGCATACACATCATACTCTTCCTATCTCTGTGCCTTCATTTCCATGCAAAACTCCCATCGTCTCATTCTTGAACTCTTCCTGCCTCTTTTCCACATACTGAAGTCTATGCAGGGCCCCGCTGAGGCCTCATCTTTTCTGGGCTAGTTTTTCATCTGCTGCATTCGTTCAGGAAGTCATACGAAGAGTCTATTAAATGCCAGCCTGCTCGGAGCAGGACTGATGGCGTCTGCCATCAGGAGCAGGACTGATGGCGTCTGCCCTCATGGCACTCAGGGCTGGCTTTGGCTGGTTCTCCATTGCACCCCATTCCCCAGCTCTCTGCAATCCCCTTGCAGCTTAGCACAGAGGAAGCTCTGGAATCCAGAGAGGCAGTTTAAGGTCAAATTCACCAGGAGTGAGGAGGCAAACATGGTTGGCGTCCTGGAGGCCCGGAGAAGGGACCCAGAGGACCAATCCCAGGCCCTCACCTCACAGGATCACCACCCCAGAGGCCCAGAAGTGCGTGCTCTTGTCGGTACCTCATAGGAGCCCGGCACATAGCAACAGGAAGGCCTGTTTATAGATTTACACTTCACCAGAGGCACCCCTCTGCAGAAGCCAAGTATTAGGAGGTTTTTCCGTGAATCGGAAGGCAGGGAAGGGGGATGCTTGCTATAGAATCTGAGGCTGGTGGGTGGAAACGAGGTACTAACCAGTGCTGCACCATCGCTGCAACAAGACTAGACAGGGGCCAGGATGCTTCTGCTCGCCACCCCGAGTCTCTGTCTAGAGGGGCCTTGCGGCCTTCTCTGTGCCCCAACAGGTGGCACTCTCCCCGCTGCTCATGGGCACAGCCTTGACATGAAAGCTTCTGTTCTGTCTCCACCCTGGTTTCAGGCACGTTCAGGAAACATTTTTTTCAGGTCACTCTGCCTATCTTGCCAGATCCAGTATGTGTTGATTTTTTGGTTCAGTTTTGAGAGAGCATATTAATTTTCCAATGTTCAGTTGTTAAAATATACCTTACACTTGCTCCAGTGTTTCCTCATCAGGAGGCTAAGGACTAGGGCTGGGGTCCTATTCCTTTGGATAACCCCAAGTGGCCAACCTCGGATATCTGAACAGAAATGTAACACATGGGCCCTCTCTGGTGGTGCAGGGGTTAAAGACCAGTGACCCACATGGCCCAGCAGACCTCTCCTGTGTCCCTTGCTGCTCCCCTCAGCAGTGTACTTCGTTGATCTACCTGTTCTTCCCCCCACTCTGTCTCTGGTGAATCCTCTCATCCCTCGCATCTTGGGCTTACACACGTTTTTGCATGCATTAATAAATAAGTCTCTAAAAAGAAATCTAATACATGTGTGTGTGATTTGTCCAAGGCCAGACTTGAGATGCCTGGAGGCTGGCAGGGGCTGGAGGGCACCAGGGAGTTGGTGGCTGTCTGGGAGCTCCCCTTGAGGCCTCCTGAGTATGCAGCTGGGCTGCTCATCTGCAGAGTTTCATTCTCAGCCAGGAGTAGATCTGTGTGGGTGGAAAGAGAATGTCATGGCCTCTGTCCATGACCAGAGGGTCTGAGAGAGGCAAGGGCCTCGGACAGAACATGGAAGGGCCTGGCCTCTGTAGCTGGGAGGGCTACAGAAAAGTAGCCATTCTTTTCAGCTGAAAAGAATGAGCTTGGTCCTCATCCCTCAAATCCAGGCCTGACGAGGTGAAGGAAGCATTGAATGCTGGGACACAGCAAAGAGAGCAGAAGGTTGATTTTAGTGTGGCTTCAAGGTGATATCCTGTAGGTGATTTTGAGAGCTCAGGGTGGAAGTGGCCTCAGGCAAGCCAGGGAGCATTAACAGTACTACCATACACTTAAGAGGACTGAGGCCAGAAGCACTGTGCTCTTCTACTCCTGTTTCGCTGTGGGCCTCACCCACTCACCTCTTCATAATCAAGGAAGGGGGCTGGTTAGGTATCTTGGGGCTGACCTAACTCTGACCTCAGGGATTTCAAGGATACTTGAGGCTGGAGGAGGCTGGGGGCCACAGTGGAGAGCAAAGGCTAGCTGTGAGGAAACTGGGTGAGGAGAGGAAAGGGGTAGAGTGTACCTTGAGTACCTGCTCTGTGCAGGACAGAGCTGGGCGTGCCACACACAGCCTCCAGCCTCAGAGAGATTAGTGCAGCTTCCCTAAAGTCACTCCTAGCAAGTCAGAGCTGAGATTTCTTTGGCTCCTGTGTCAACTCTTCTCTGCGGGGAAGGGGAAGATTCTGAGGGGCGAGGAAGAGGCACAGTGTGTGGGTCTGTCTACATGGCTGGAAGGGATTACTGAGTCAGTTCTTGGATAAGTGCTGTGTTTTGTGTTTTCTAGGTCCGTGTTAACTTTGTCTAAGTGTACTAGGGGCATAAAGATTTTTCATTGTTACAGAGGATAATTTTTAAAAATGTTTATTTTTACATAATTTTTCCATTTCAGTTGTAATCCCCGTGAGCTTCCTATCACCAAGTCACCCATGTGCCATCACCATAGACCAGTGCACTTCCCCCCCCCCCCATTTTTGATCCCATTTCTCACTCCACCCCTGTAAAAACTCTGGTATATAGTTGTTCATTATTAATTTTCCCCTCCAGTCCTTTATGCTCCTGCTATAAGTGAAACCATCCGGTATTTTTCCTTTTCTTTCTGGTTTATTTCACTAAGCATGATCCCTTCCAGCTCCATCCATGTTGCTGCAAAAGGCATGTGTTTATCTGGATAAAGATTTTTAAATGAGAAGATGGAACATAATGAGAAATTAATAAAATCAGTTCATTAGCACAACCGGAGACAGTGGACCTGAAGCCACAAAGGGGACAAAGGGAAGGGTGTCCCCCATGAAGAGAGCCCTCAGTTGCACGGTTGGGGCCTTCGTGGCAAGTGGTCATTGGGCTGTGTGAATCAGTATTTTGTTAATATTATAAAATGCTAACATTCATGAAATCTAAGTGGTGGATACAAATACATTGAGAATATACTCAGATTGCACAGAAATAAATGAAAGGTCTAACCAGAGCTTCCACTAAGCACAAAGCACTGAAAAGAAATGACAAGGTAGTTCTGCAAACATATAAGGAGGAAATGAAAGAAAGAACTGTACATGTGATTGATGAGAACCAAGCACAGAAGAAAATGTAATCCAAGGAACAGAGAAAAAAATGTTCCCTACGGTATCCTGAGTTGTAAGAAAATTTAATAACATGAATTTGAGAAAGTCAGCACACTAAGATCAAACAACAGAATGAAATAAAAAGGGAACACACTGAGGGCATTTTCATCACATGAATACATCAGAAAAGGAAAGAAGCTGGGAACATAGAGCTAAAAAATAAACTGATATAGAGGAAGACATGATCATTTTGGTGAGTAAGAAAAGAAAATACATATTAAAAAGAGACAGGACAATGGTATTGAAAGATCAAGATAATGAACAAAGGAATAAATATAGAATCTGAAACACAGGACCCAAAAAATGGAAAAGAAAAATAATTAAAAATGAAGAATAACAGGGCCCTCCCTGGTGGCGCAGCAGGTTGAGGCACTGCACTGAGAGGCTTGGACCACTTCTGCATGAGTTCGGTTCCCGCCTGCCCCGGAGGTGATCACATGGTGTGGCAGACCTCTCCTG
>NW_004567102.1:4464533-4477424 GCF_000260355.1 Condylura cristata | reverse complement strand
TGAGGATTCACCAGAGACAGAGTGGGGACGCAGAACAGGTGGATGGGTGAGGTACACTGCTGAGGGGGAGCAGCAGGCGAGACAGGAGAGGTCTGCTGTGCCCTGTAGGTCAGCTTCTTGGCCAGGGATTGAACTTGTGTTGCAGGAGCTGTGGCCAACTTCATAGTGCTGTGCTTTAACCCCTTGTGCAATCAGGTAGGGCCCATAAAAGCATTTCTATTCAGCCTTCTAGCTAGAAATATCCTAGAGATGCATAGAATGCTGTTCATCTAGTGTGAGTAGTTATCTCTGGGTGGAACTTTTTTTTTAATTTTAAAATAGTTTATTTTTATATCATTTTGTGCATTTTTCCATCTCAGTTGCAATCCCCTTGGGCTTCCCATCACCAAATCACCCATGTGCATCACCATAATTCAGTGCATTTCCCACCCCCCACTTTTTTGATCCCATTCCCCACTCCTAGGTGGAACTTTTTATAAGATCACCCAACTGCCTTTAGCTCTTCATAAGAATGTATCATATTTAAGAAAAATAAGTCACTATTTTGAAAAAAATTAGAGTGGTGAAATATCTGTCTTCAAAAGGCTATCCAGAGACCTGTCAATTCGATTTATTAAATAAGCCTAAAAATCACGAGCATGTTAGAGGAATGCACACTAAAAAACTGGAAATCAAACCGAGCAAAAAGGGACATATTTATGTTCAAAAATATTTTAATGAGATAGGAATTATAACTTGTAATTAAATAACCTGTATGCAACCTGATCTAAGGTTCTCCGCAGCTCCAGTCAAGGTTCCAGCAAGTTATTTTGTGGTTATAGATAAACTGGTCTAACGCTTCTTTGGAGAGGTAAAAGACCCAGAATAGCCAACTCAGTAATGAAGAGGAAAGTCAGAGAACTGACATAATTTGACTTGAACAATTACTATAAAGCTGCAGTTACCAAAAATCAAATCTTTTGTTGGCCAAAGAATAGACCGGGAGATCAATGGAACAGACGAGCGAGCCCAGAAATAGACACACAGTGAACTGTTATTTGACAATACGATGAAGCAGAGATTTTTCAACCAGTGCTGAAGCAACTAGGTATCAACATGTTAAAATATGGATATAGGCACAGGCCTTATACCTGTCATAAAAGTTATCTCAAAAAGACCTAAATGTAAAATGCAAAATATCAAAGTCTTAGAAAATTACATAGAAAACCTAGATGATCTTGAATACAGTGACTTTTGGCAACAGCACCAGAGGCACAACCCACTGAAAGAAATAACTGGTAGGCTGGACTTCATTAAAATTTTAAACTTTTGTTCAACAAACGTTGGTATCAAGAGAATGTGAAGACAAGCCACCAACTGGGAGAAAATAAGATACATGAGATAGGGGATTATATCCAAAATATACAAAGAATTCAACAATAAGAAAATGAACATGATTATACAGTTGGTCAGAGACCTGAAGAGACAGACTGACATGGAGAGGAATCGGGTGGTAACGGGGTGTTGGTGTAGATTCCTCCACTGCAACACACACCAACTCCAGTGCAAAAACTCAGTTGTGGGGAGGCTGTGTATAAAGGGAGAGGGGGTACTTGGAAAGGGCGCTTTCTGCCCCATTTTTCTGTGAATCTACAATTACTCTAAACTTTTAAAGATGTACTTATGTATACAGAATTGGGGTATAGGCCAGACCTTGGGGGGTGGTAGGGGTGAGAGGTTTCACCGGAGACAAAGTGGGGAGCAGAACAGGCAGACGGACTGAAATCCACTGCTGAGGGGAGTAGCAGGTGAGACAGGAGAGGTCTGCTGGGCCAGGTGGGTCCCGCCCTGGCCGGGATTGAACTCGTGTTGCAGTGGCTGTGGTAGCTTCTTAGTGCTGTGCTTTAACCCCTTGTGCAACCAATGAAATAAAGTCTGTAGGTTTCCAGGAACTGCAGATGGTTCAGAAATGGGGTTTAGTAGGTAAGAAGCAGGTAAGGGCCCTTCCTGGTGGCAACAGATTAAAGTGCAGTACTACAGGTTAAAGTGCAGTACTGTGCAGCTAAGCAGAGCTCGATCCCGCCCCGGAGGTGACCCACATGGCATGGCAGACCTCTCCCGACCCACCGGCTGCTCCCCTCAGCAGTGTGCTTCATGGATCTGCTGATTCTGCTCCCCAGTCTGTCTCTGGTGAATGCTCTCACTGCCCATGAACCTCTGGCCTACACCCCAGTTCTGTATGCATACATACATTAAAAAAAATAGTAAAGGTAAGGAGTGGAAGTGGAATGAGACTGGCCAGGGCATCTCATCCTGCAGGCAGTGGAATTTTAAGGCATGTTAAATACGCTGAAAGATCACGTGACAACAACATGCGGACCGCAGGACACGCATGAGACTCTGGCAGAGTCTGGGAGTGAAGCAGCAAGGTTCTGAGCAGGGACAACTGCAGCTCTGGATACACAAGAGCTGTGGCTGGATACACAAGGCAGAATCCTTCAGAACCTGGTCTTGTCCTTGCGGTCTCAAAGTGGATCTTAATTGCTGCTGGCTGGACAGGCTGTCTTTGGGGAAGCCAGGCTGTGCAGAAGAAAGCTTTGGGGCTTGGGGGCTCTATAATAAAGTTTGTTCTTTTGCAAAAAGGAAAAAAAAAATGTAGTAGAAGCTGGGAGAGGACAGGAGCCCCGAGGCTGCTAGTCATGTTGCAAACTGAATTAGAGATGCTTTAAGAGAGCTGGTGGAGGTGAGCGCCCACCCTTGGGCACAAAGGACTGGAGCTCAGGTGAGAGCAGCGGGCTAAGCACTTGGCGAGAGGCCATCTGCCCAGCAGTGGAAGGTTAAGCAGAGCTGAGATCTCCCAAGAAAAGTGTGTGGTGAAAGAAAGAGGACCCAAAAAGAGGACCTATAGAAGAGACCAGTTATTTCAGAGACAGGGAGAAGACCCTACAAAGAAATATGGCAAGAGGAGGTTCAGGAAGGGAGTTGTACATCTCACAAGAACTGTGATAAGCTCTTCCACAGGCTGAGTCAAATAATGACAGGGCCCTTCCTGGTGGCACAGCAGGTTAAAGTATAGCACTGTAAAGTACAGCCACTGCAGCAGGAGTTGGATCCCCAGCGAGGGAGCTGACCCACATGGCGCAACAGACCTCTCCTGACCCGCCCACTGCTCCTCTCAGCAGTGTATTTCAGTAGACACATTTGTTTTGCTCCCCACTTTGTCTACGGTGAATCCTCTCATCCCACCACCCCCCCAACCCCAGCCTGTACCAGTTCTTATATGCATAAATCAATCATTTTTTTAAAAAAAAGAATTGACAGGTTGAGAAAGAAACCTGGAAACTGGTGATTTTGCTGTCTTTTTACAAAGAATGAAGCCCTCCCTTTAGTCGCTGTGAAGGTCCAGTTTTCAATCTGGTTAATGAAAAGCACTGTGCACTAGGGGGATATTTTGGGAATATTTGACTATTAGGATTGGAGCTAACGAGAATGAATATATTTTGTAAAAACATGTCTTTTCCAAATTAATTCTAGACTTCTCAGTTTATAATGCAAACAATCATTTAATAGGTTGTGATTTGCCATCAGAAAGAGAAGATCTTAATAACTGAAGGCATATCCACACCATGAAATGTTAGGCACAAAAAAGACTGGATTAGTTACACCAGCAGATTTGAACTTTGAGGGGAAAAAAGCAAGAAACATCAAGTGCCTGTAATATGATCCCATTTTTGGTAATGCAATGACAAAAATTTAGTTTTTAGTCATTATGATTAGAGAGAATGCAAGAAATTGTGGAAAGCTATGTGCCAGGGTGTGGTTGTATATACACATTTACCTCACACACCACATGACTAGAACATCATCATCCCCTCCCTTGCTGATGGGAGAGGGGAGAGAGTAGCAGAGGAGGAAGGGAAATACACAGTATAAAATGGTTCCATTTATGCATATATAAATGTATGATTTATGCTGTGTATTAGTAAGCACAGTGAAGGCATATGAGTGCACAAAAATGACTAAATCAAATTTGCATTGAGTTGAGTCCGGAACAGCCCTAATCTGTGGCAGCTGGGGTGAGTTAGCAAGGCGGGGTGGGGCTGGAGGGGGGGGCTGGCCTCCTGGGAGAACATGGACATCCACAAGGGGACACTGAGGGTAGCTGGGCTGTGTGGAAAATGTGACCAGGGTTACATCTGAATTCTGGACAAGGGGGAGGGACAAAAGGACTGAGATTTGAGAATCCACGGGCAGAGTACATCCAAAGCCATGTGCGCAAAGGCCTGGAATGGGGATAAAAGCAGAGTCTGAACATGACCAAGTTCAGAGCTGGATGAAACACTGAAACACTATTAGAGACTGAGGCTGGCAGGACAGACCTCCAGCATGCGTCCAGAAGTCTCCCAAGTTATGGGAGAAGGCAAAAGGGAAATCAGAGGACACCAAAGTTCTTACCAACCAACATACACGCTTTTAATTGCAAAAGGTAAAAACTTTCATGACATGACAATTTACATACATTCTTTACATGTTGGAAATTTCTGCAAGCTGGCAGTGCATTCAGTTACTGTCAACACTGCACTAAACACATCAACAGTTCAGACTGTTTGGACCATGTGTGTTTGGGCCTGTCTCCCTCGGCTTACTGTGACCATCCAGGGCCCTCACATCCTACCTCCCTGGGGATGAACAAGACCTCCCCCCCTGTGTATTCTCTCCCCACCCCCACCACCACCACCACTTCCTATCCCTGAGGGTGGCAAGGAAGAGGCTGAGCACCGGTGCTGGCTGACTGGGCCTGTCCAGTCTTCTTCGCCAGCCTCCTGGGTGTCTGACCTTCTCACTCCACAGCAGGGAGGAGGGTGACAGCATTCTGAGGATAAAATTTTGGAAAGAAGTTGGGAGGACAATTTCCCTGTACCCAAGGGTACATGAGATTCTACTCCTGCAAGAGTTTCAAGTGCTCTGAGGAGTTGAAGATGGAAGGCTGAGGGGCCGCAGAGTTTAGGGAGTTTCCCAGGATGACCCCACTTACCCCCAGAGCTGTTGGGAGGAATAATGAGGTAAGTCAAGTATGGCACAAAGCAGACGTCAGAACTCCCAAGTTGTCTGAAACTCAAAATGAAACTGGGTTCCCTCTGCCCCGGTGCTTGTGGTGACTGCCTGCCTGCCTGCCTGAGGATGGATGCACTGACTGAGAGCTACACAGCCCTGCGCTGTCTCAGTGGTTCCAGCCTTTGCTTGGTTACGTAATATTTTTTTTTCCTTTTGTTCTGAAAGTCTGGCCACTTCATGATCTCCAGAGAGAGGAAAGTGACAGTTGTATTCACTCTAATGCTAAATTATGCAGGGCAGGGAACCCAGACACAAAGGGAGCTGGACAGCAGGCCATGGGCTGGAGGTTTTCTCATCAAGGCCAGCACTTAAAGCCAGGGTGGGTGCTCTGGGTGGGGCCCGAGAGGGAAGGCACCCTCCATCTTCTCTCAGAGGCTTTTGTGAGAGACGCTGCTGGATACTGGCAGAGGGATGGTGCGGAGGCCTGGCCAGTGACAGGGACACCGCACACCCCCAGAGTCCAGGGCGGTCTCCACAAGCATCTCTGCCTTCCCAGCCTCTGGGCACTGACATGCCACGGCTCTGGACACAATGTGTGCAGATGGAAGCCTGGAGAGAAACACTATTTTAAAATGCATCTCTGGCACCACCTTCCTTCAACACATTTTAGCGGGTGTGGGTTGCTGTGAAAGTTAATGAGCATGGAACTTGTGGACTCAGGAGAGTTTCTCCTCCATCGGTAGGAGAGCTGAAAAGCCTCAGAGGCCCTTCTGTTTAATGACTGATTCTCAACAGGCAGGTAAGATCACCTCGCTCCCTGCAGACAGACCGGCAGCTCTCCGGCTCCCACATGGCTTGGCCTTCTCCAGCTGGGAAAGATGGGATGTGAACATCTATACTTTGGGGTTTGAATGTTCACTCTGAAGCCTCTGGCTAATGAGCAAACACTCGTCCCTGACTACGTTAAAGTGATTGAGGCCATCACTGGCAGCGAAGGAACTAGAGATTTTGTTAAACAATAATTGTCCCACCACAGAGGTCTATGCTGGCTTTTGGAAGAAGGGACTAGACAGAAAACTGAGAACTGAAAAACAAGTGATGTAAACTCCAAAGGGACTCACAACTGGAATTGGGCAGAGTCCCTCCTCTGGTCACACATCTGGAAATGTGGGGACGAGAAAATGGTTCATCGAGTTTACAAGGGAAGGAAAAAGGATAAGGATTTTTATAAAAAGTCATCTGGTTAAGGGCTGCCTTCATTTTTATCCAGAACGATCTTGAGGAAATAAACCTTGATGTGTTCCTGGCGTGCTCACCCTCGCACTAGGTTCTCCTAGCCCGGCAGGGACACCCTGGCTCAATTAAACCCACATCTTGGTGTTCGCGCACTACATAGCCACAGCAGAGAAACAACAGAGGCCTTGGAACCAGCCACTTATTGACCAGCAGTTAATTGTTCTAGGCCCTGGTTCCTTTACTTGTAAAGGGAGGATTTACAGCTACGTTACAGGCCTGAGTAAGGATGAAAGGAGATCACAGTATCTTGGGCACTCTTAGAATGAACTACATGGGTATTATTATTCCTTCTGCTCGGAAAGGAAGCCCAAACCGACCCATCTCACAGGCAGCTTTGTATTCTACCAAATAGTCTGGTTTTGTTTTCCTAAGTCACCACTATTTACTCCGTCCCCCAGAATAACTGAGGACTGGGAAACACAGCCAACGTTTAAGCCACAGTGTACTGCTGTGCTCGATACTTGATTCCCAGAGACTTGAGGCTTCTGGACATCACAGGCTCCCAGCTGCTGCCAGAGCAGCTCCAGAGAGCTGACTTCTGATGCTGGAACCTACGAGAAAGGAAATCCAGCCCACCCGTGGACGTCAGCTCTGTGCTCTTGTCAGTGGACACTCAAGAGCCCCCTGAGCAAGGACCTCTCCTTACAGCCCTTGGTTTTGTTTTTGTGGCTGTATAGGTGATGGGGCGCCGGGGCCCCTGACCCTTCTTCCTCATCTTGATGACCCTCTTTCCCACGCCAAGTCATGAAGAGGGACTTCTGCTACTTTCCTGGGGCAGCTGAGAGCTAAGTGCACAGGGAACCCCACCTCCCTCACACAGGCCCTGGGTAGCCAGGACTGGCTGGCAGCCCCATGTTGCTCACACAGGCCTGGCCACGGCAGGTTCTGTTTATCAGTGTCATCTTAAGAAGGAGGTAGAACAAAATACCTTCTTTGAAGTTCTGCCCTAACATAAATCTATCTTCAATCATGGACCGGATGAATGTTCAGTTGAGCAGCGTATGCCCCAAAGGCTCCAGCTCCACTTTCACTTCTTGTTGAACTGGGGCTTTGGGGACTTCCCGGGTACTGCCTCAGAGCACCAGTAAGTGCTTGGCTTTTAAAATGTGGAGCCAAAGTGGGTTTTTCACGGGCATTTAAGGTGTGAAGGGCGGGAGTAAAATGAAAAAGGAACACAGTGTAATTTATGAAAACAAAACAGCAATCTCAAATCATTTAAACAGTTGCTTTGTTCCTAAGGAACACTCTCCTTTGTTAACCCAAAGGGCCTAATTTAAGAAGGCGGAGAGGAAAGGCTTTTAAAGACCTTGTTTACACAGATGACCCTGTCCCGTGTGCAGGAGGGATAAGGACACTGCAAAGGCTCTAAGAGGTTGTGCAAAGTTGGCGTCTGAAGGATCCCTCTGACTTAAAACCTCTTAAATCTTAACTTCTTAGCAGCATGACATTTATATGCACAAAATGTTGTTTTTCTGTCTTGATCCACACAAGGCACTGATTCTTTGAAGGGAAAATTCCCTCAGGTACAGTTCATCCTCATTTCACTCCAAGCCATGAAGGAGGCGCTGAGGTTTCCAGCCCGAGTTCTGTGGACCCTGCTTGCCCTCTGCAAGCCCACAAGCCAGCGCCTGAGCAGCACCGCAGCTGCTTGTGAGATGAGGAGAGAAAGCGGGCCCGCACCAGGTACAGGGACACCTCCTCATGGACAGAACCCCAAAAGGAGCCCCATGCCTGTCCCTCCCACTGTCTGCCTCTGGCCACAGACACCTCCCGGTCCAGTGGATTTCTGCCACTGAGAATCAGGAGCCACAGTGTGGTTTGTTTTGTCTGCATCCCGGTGATGGGCATGACCAGAGGCCACACAGCCAGTAGTGTCAATAAAGGAAAGGAGAAACGACGAGAGTGTCCTCGCTGACACCTTCTGACTCATACCTACGTGAAAAGCAAGAAGCAGAGTGAATCTGCCAACCAAAAGAGCAGGGTGAGTTACGAATAAAACAAATAAAAACACCTCACCTTGTTCCCCAGCACGAAGAGGAACCATTTTAAGACAAAGGATCACAGAACTGCACGCCCAGCTGGCCACCGCTCTGGGTCTGGAGCTCCTTCCCTGACCACATTACGACATCAGAGCGAAACATCTGTGAAACATTTCCCTGCAGAGTCAGACCCTAAAGATCAAACCCAGGGACGCACCCTCTCCCCGGCCAGCTCTAACTCATCCCCCTCTGAAGACACTTGGTAAAAGCAACACAGCTGACAGGAGCCGTGCTGCCTCAGCAGGGGGGGCTCTGGCCGGCCAGCGGAGGGGCCGGAGCTCAACTTCTGAGAAATCGTCTGGAGAGGCAAGGGGGAGGGGGTTGCTGGGAAGAGCATAAACAACTGAGAAAAATGGAGATGTTACCTTCGGAATTAGCATTTTAATTGCAATCAGGCACCGGCCTGGCCCCTCTGAGACTGTAAGTCGCAGATGCTGGGGAAGAAGTGCATTTTCTAGTGCCCAGTGAGGTTACTTCCATCTTTTCTCATTGGTTCTAGAGTCCATTCTGCTTGGGCAACTGCAACGACTTCTTTCATCAGTCATGGTTGTCCAGGAAAGAACAGGGTGGTGTGGCCAGGACAGGACAAGCAGGTGCACCTGATACAGGATGGCGCTGAAGTCAGGCCTGCTGGGGCTGTCCACCCTGTGGTCAGGAGGCTGGCAGGGGGCTTCAGGTCAGTCAGGGAAGCACCCACCCTGCTTCCCACCGCAGGCGAGGCCCGTGCCCACTCTCACAGACAGAGATGGGGCAAAGTCCTGGCTGATGCTGGCTGAAGGAGTCAGGAGGGCGGAGGGCCGGCCCCGGCCTCGGCTCCCACCGCCCAGGCTTGCACACACATGCACGGGGCAGGTAACTCAGTAACCAACCCCTGGAAAATGGTTTCATGGGTTTTGGTTTTTATTTCCCCCTTTCCACCTGGCCTTCAGCACTCAGAGATGTTCCTCTATATAGCTCTGTTCTTTATAGTTCTGAGACAGTGGTGCCATCGCAGATGACCAAAGGCTGGACTCCTCTGGCTACAACGTAGACCTTCCAGTGGGAGGCACCGGCATAGCCTTGAAGGGAAACAGCAACAGGAGAGCACGTGAGTGGCAGGGACAGGGCATGCTGTGGGTAAGAGTGAGCGGCTGCCAAGCTGCCCTCAGGGCACACCTGCAGAGCCAGGGGCAAATCTTGCTCCATCTGGCATAGGTGTTGCCAGTTATTTTTAGGTGACCTGACACCTAACAGGAGGGACTCTGAGCCAAAATGCTTCCTCACCGCAGGCACCTGGGTACCTGTGAGTCACAACTCAGCAGGCTTACCAGGGCAGGATGCTCTAAAGGTGGCTGCTGCTGGGCACCAACCCTCAGACTGATATCATCTTCAGCAAGAAAACGGAGGGGAAGCAGGACCCCCTCCCTCTCCTGAGATTATCTGTAATGTGACCTCAAGACAGAAAGTCCAGATAAACCCAAACCAGCGTTTCCTCAGTTCAGTTCTGCAAACAACAGCATCCCACGAGATAGGCCAACGAAATGGGCCCACGTTCATATCTGAGAAACTCTAGAGTCTTCCAAATCTCGGCAGAGTCTCTCTTACACGGGAGTGCACTACGTACCAACAGGACAGGCATTTCTCAACGTCAGCTGACTCAAGAGCTGTATTTACCAAAGGCCTTTCCAAGGGGCTCCTGTTCCCACCCCGGGGCGGGGGGGCCTGAGGGGAGCCCATGAGTGAGCTAAAGAATCTTTTGAAACACTTATCTATATTTGAGTGGAATAGGAAGGTAAACTTAAAAGTTTTAACACTTCAATAATCTCCTGATGGAAAATTTTCCAGAGTGCACTATGTTCTTTCAAAGTGAGAGCCCCAAACAACTTAACCTCCCCCTGGGCAGTCCCCACAGCCTCTGTGAGCAGTGGTGTATGACCGCAGCAGAGGTGAGGGCTCACCAGGTCAGCCTCAGGGGCTTGGGCTCAGAACCCTTCTTGGAAATGCCTCCATCACAGGTTCCTTATTGGTCTATTACCCTGCCCTGTCCCCTAACTTCACGATGCTTGTTTTGCAGAAAACACAGAACTGGCTCATGACAGAGCCAGCCCCAGGTCCCTGAGGTGGCGGAGTTGGCATCTGTCCTGCACCCACACAGTTCTCCACTCGCCGGGGCTGCTTTCCTGTCCTTGATTCTAACCACGGCAATTTCAGCTCCTGCTTTTATTTCTGTCGCTGGTCAGGGGCTTGAGTTTCTCCCCTGTCCCCTACAAACCCTACCCCATTCTTCTTCCTCTTGTCCTCTTCAACCTCCTGTCCTGTCTCCATATCCCAGTCAGGTGGCTGGCCTGTCAAGGGCACTGGCAGGCCCCGGGCTCCCTGTGGTCCGTAAAGTGGCCAGTCGCAGCTCAGCAGGGAGCGCACTCTGGGTTTTCAGCCCTTGTGGACTATCCCGCCAGCCTTGGATGCGCAAAGCTTCTTTGACCACTGCTGTTCACCCATTTTTCACATTCCCTAATTCTATAATTGGCCTTCTAGATGTCTGTAGGAGCTAGAAACCTGGAATTTGGGTTAACTAAGGTGTTTCTGTAGTTGTCTGAGCTGTCAGGTTTTTATAAAACATTAAGGCATAAAACTGTTCAAGCAGACCTACACTCTGCAAACCCAAACGCTGCACAGACCTCTGCAACAGCCACCCTGCTCAGAGGGTCACCGCTCCGCAGGCAAATGCGCAGAACAATTTCCAAACACAGATCTTCTCTTAGGCACTAATTCCCAAGAGCCAGACCAGCTGTGCCCCACTGTCAGTAGTGCTTAATTTATGCATTATTTTTATGCTTTCTTTTCTAAACTGAAGTTCTGCGACTTGAATTAAAGCTTACAGTCTGCAGCCTACCTCCAAATAAGTGAGCGGTTTCAGGGCTCGGGGCTTTCTAAATGGGTAAGATGAAAGGAAATCAGAGAGAAAAACCAGTCTGGCCTCATCAGGGACTCCAGGCCTCCCCCCGGGTTTTGTGAGGCAGGAAGAACAGGAGGGAATGGTGACGTGTACTGACTTATTTGCTTCTTCTGCCAAGAAAACTCAAATGTTAAACTAAATGCTAATGACAGCAGTTCAATCAAAACTATTTCTTTGGAATGGGTTTTCAAACCTAAGACACAGACCCGGTGACAGCTGGGAAATCGCGGGCCAAGGGTGAGGCAGGAGCGCGAGGCTGTGTCTTAGCCGCGGGCCCACAAGGACAGCAGTATTTCCCTGAGAGGCCGCTGTCCTGACACACTGTGTGCACTGTTCTGTGAGCCAAGTGGGCACAGAACAGTTTCCTTGACTATGGAATTGTACCCTCCTGTCTTCAGCCTGTTAAAGAAGAGACACAAGACTCGATGCTGTGGCTGACAGATCACCTCTGGGATGATCACCAGGTCCTCTCTGGGCAGCCATCTCCTCATCTGCACAGTTCTATTTCCCAGAATCCTTCTACCTGGAAGTTCCAAAACCAATGATACACGCATTCCAAGTGGATGTACAAGGTATTTTCCTCGGCCACATTTTCGCATTAGCTGTTCCACCTAAGCAGAAATACGGCCCCTGCTAATGAAAGAATATTATCTTGACTTCACTTAATTGAACTTGGCGAAGGCAGTATGTAGTTCTCAGAATACTTTTTGAGTTAAAAACGGAGAGATCCTGTGGCTGACCTAGCCCTCCAGGGCCGCCCTTACCAATATCCCCCGGCTCTAGCGGCATCGCCATGGACTGGCAGTGTCTTCGACACTGGAAGGAAGGGATCAACTGCAACATGGCCTCGCCACTGCCGATGGCGAACAGGTCGTGCATCCTATGCATCTGGAGGGAAAGACAGAGGGCAAAAAAAGGAAAGATAAGAGAGCAGAACAAAATCCAGGGTGGGGGAGATCAGGACACAGCAATCCTTACCCATAATGGCTCTAGAGTTTCCTGGCAGCCTAAGCAAAGAGCACAAAGAGAACCAACACACAATTCACAGTTCTGTCCAAAAGGCGAAATCAGTTTCTCCCAAACATGGCATCTCCTGCTACTGATACCAGAGTGAAAACACTTCTGTGGATTCCCCTCAAGGGACACTGGTGGACTCAGCAGCTGGGCTCCATCTCCAACAACAACCCTACTGCACATATGGCATGAGCTTTACAATTTTCGTTCACAACTCGTCTAGCGAGGCCTTCAAAGCGAGGCGAGACACCTAACAGCAATGTAACAGAAAGCCCAGCAGAGGCCAATATGCTGGTCTACATAGGGCCACACTATCCAGAGAAGTCGATGGTCTGCCTATCGCTTGGGAAATGGTCCATGAGTATTATTTCCCACTGCCAGGATTTTGATCAGAATTCAACAGCAGCAAGGTCGAGTTTACACTTTCTGGCAAGGTAAGTGGATATAGCAGACCACTGATTAAAAAACCAGTGACATAAAAGTAGCAATAAAGGACTGATCACAAAAATATACGGAGAACTGATGAAACTCAACAAAAATAAAGTAAACAAGCCCATCAAAAAATGGGCAGTA
>NW_004567102.1:4457676-4463633 GCF_000260355.1 Condylura cristata | reverse complement strand
TGTAATAAGAAATAATAATAATAATAACAAACAAACAAACAAAAAAAAAAACCAGTGACATGGGCCTGGCCTCTGATTTGAAGACTGAGACATGCAGGATATGTGTCTGACCAGGTAGCTACTGCACTGCTGCCTCTAACAGGCTTCAGGGGAGCCCACTGCGTCCAGACAGGTGTGAACCCTGCAGCTGGGTGGGGAACAGCCCAGGGACAAAAGGAGAGGCTGGCCTTGCTTGTGCTTCTCGTCTGGCCTAGAAGGTGAGAGAGCCCCCAGGGCCTCCTCTCCTCTGTTCCCACCAGTCTCCTCAGTCAGGGGAACCACTTCGTATGACCATAGGAAGCAGTGGTCAGAAGTATGACTTCCTGGTCCATGTCCTGGCTTTCTCCTCACTACTTGGAACCTCCAGAGCTATGGGTTTTGACCCTATCTTCCCTCTCCCCCAACCCTGGTCTTCCTGCTACGCCCACAGGCCCTGGCCTTAACTGTTTCCACAGCAACACTGGAGCCATTTCACACGTAGCTGTAATGAACAGGAGGGGGACTAGTGTCTTAAGCTGGCTTATGACTGACTGGTACTAACCCTGGCAGATGCCTGATATCTGCAGCCTTGAAACAAAATCCCAGGAGCCCACAACAAGCAGAGGTACTTCTCATACAGGCCTAAGAGAGGGTGGGACCACATCCCCCGCAAATCCAGGATGACAGAAACAGACAACAGGATGGAGTGGGCCAGCCCTGGGCAACAGTGGAATGGGTGAAGGGGGCTTGGAGGCTGTCCCCCTCTCTCCTTCCCCCACTGCCTCTTAGCAATCAGATCCCCACTTCTTATCTTCTAACTTGAGGCTGCCTCTTAGATCATGGGCCCACAGACACGGGACTTTACCAGGACCCAAGGATGTGAACAACAGGGTGGAGTAATGAGGCTGGGGAGAAAGGAGAGTCTGGGTCAGGGTGGGGACCAGATGCTCTAAGAAATCAGACTCTCAGGATTTTTGCCTACTTGGGCCACTCCCCTTCCCAAAACATCCTCAAGAACCACAAGATGACCTTGCTCGGCGTCTAAGTGACACTCCTTAGTGTTCCTGTTGAACAGCCCCGTGAAACTCAGTATGCAACTGGGAAAACCAAGATAAAGTCAAGACCCTCATCCCGAATATATCATAATTCTGAAGATGAAGTCACGTTAGGGCCCTGAGAGCTAGTCGCGAGGACAGGGGAAACTGCTGTAAAAGCTGAGGCAGGAGCCCAGAACCTCCACCCTGCTGCTGCTGGCAGACGAAGGTTCTTACTTCTAGACAAAATGATTGTTTTTATAGGCTTTTAAATTCCTTTCACATAATTCAGCAAATTTCCAGCCAAACAATAGTATCAGGAGGCTGAAGACATAACCCAGAGTTGGTTGGAGCAACAATTCAGGGAATTAAAACTTTTTTTAACAAGGAAAATTTATCCTTTTAATGCCTCCAAACGAATCCAGGCACAAAAGTCTTCCTCAGGAATGAGACTCAATAAAAAAGCAGTTCAGGGAAAAGCAAAAGAACAGCTCTGCCCAGCACACTGGCTCGAGAGAGGCAGAGGTGGGCTCTGGGCACTTGCCACAGACCCAAATGAGAGATGTTGCTATTCATACTGGACTCCCGCCTCGGCTGCCCATCTGTCAGTGCTCTGTCCCCAGCCCTCTCTGGGTTCCCAACCTTTTAGCTTTTTTCAGTTCTCTATTCCTGAGAACAGAAACAGGGACAGCTCTTCAACCTGCCGTGTTGTTGGGCAAATAGCTCAGTCTCTAACTACGAAATGAGCAAGCTGGACTACTGATTTGCATACTACTCAGCTTCAGCTTGTCTGCTTTCGACTCTGAGATAGGGAAGTAAGACTAGCTGCACATTCAAATAATGGAAAAAGTGGCTTGCCCCAGATTTGCAAGGTAACTAGGCTTTTTATTAGCATGTCTGACTAAAAGGGGTGCCCGCTGCCTGATTACCAACAGGAAGGGTGAACCTTAGATTATGTAGGTGTCCATTTAATTCCTCCTCGAAGCTGACATGCAGGGTGGGCCTTGACTATGACATCAGCCCAAGTGACAATGAGGAAAATTCTAGATCTAAACCTTCTGGGGATTTCCTACCTTACTCCCCACAATAGGTTCTGGTTGAAGAAGGAAGCACTTTTTCAAGGAAGCATCTTTTGGAAATGGCAGGTAGGTGAAAAGAGGAAATAGTTCACGTAAAATTTGTGCTCTGTTTAGAGGCCTTCTCCTGTAAAAGTTTGAAAGAGAAAAAAGTAATTAAACTGAACAACCTATCTCCTTAACTAACAGAGAGCCAAGCAATGGTGGGAAAACAGTGGGCGGTGGGTGAAGAGGCAAAAATCAGGACAATTGTTTAATCGTTGGTCCATGAAGAACAGTCACACCAAGTCCATTAATTGTAAAATGTACACACACATGCGCACACACACACACCCCTAGAGCCCCACGGTTTGATCATGTGGGTGGGTGTTTATAAAGTCCAGCTAAAACAATAGATAGAGGAAGGGAAGGAACAGTTCATTTAATCATCTTGGAAGAGAGGCTGAAGTAATAATAGCAGGCTAGGCGGGGGAAAGGAAGAAAGGAGAAGGGGGGGAATCATGTATCATCTCCTGGGGTGGAGAGCATGCGGCGGGGCGCCTGATCAGCTTTGTTTGCCCAAGTATCCCATCATGCAAATAAACGGCGAGTTTTAAAAAGGCAGAAGTGTCGAGACATCAACTAATAAGATGTCTGAGAAAGTTATTTTAATTCTCTTTTGGAATGGAATGGTTCTAGATGGAAGCTGACTTTCCCTTTTCGGGGAGAGGAAGGGGTAAACGTTGCTCAAAGAAATGTACCAGGTCTTCTATAGGACACCGAAGATACAGGGGGACAGACTTGGGTTTCAATCCGGGGGGCCTTAGGTGAGGTAGTTAACCTCGCTGATTGCCACTTTGTCCTTTAAAGATTTATTTTTATTTATTTATGCATACAGAACTGGGGTACAGGCCAGAGGTGCAGGGGGTGAGAGGACTCCCCAGACATGCAGTAGGGAGCAGAACAGGCAGATATACTGAAATATACTGCTGAGAGGAGCAACGGGTGAGACAGGAGGTCTGGTGGGCCATGTGGGTCAGCTCCCTGGCTGGGGGTTGAACTCAGGCCATATTGGCTGGTGAGAGTTTGATAATGCAGAGCCTAACTCCTGCACTACCAAAGAGGCCTGATTCCCACTTTTTGGGACCTGAAAAATGACCATGAGAATTCCTAATCCCCAGAACTATTATGAGCATCAAAATGAGCAACAGACACCAGCCCCCAGGACATGTGCTGACCATAAACAAGTGCTTGGAGATGCAACTTCCCTTCTATCCATCGCATGCACTCTCAGCCCACCATGCTCAAGACCTGGTCTGCAGGGACATAAATGCTAAGCACATCAGAAAAACAAATTACGAGTCTATGAGGCAATCTTGGTGTCCACCCATGGCACCCCTCCAGCACACCTCTTCCCTCACCCCCTTTATTTCTTCTCATCACTGGTTGTTCAACAGGGAGCAGACTTTAAGGGTAGGCCATGAAGTGCTCCAGAAGAGCTGGGCACGGCAGGGTCTCATGGATACTGGTCACTGACTCTTGCCTGCCCCCTTTCTAGGGCAGCCCCTTTCACACTCACCAGGGATAAGGAAAGGGGAACCACCGTTCAGGAAAGCAGCGCCACCACTTGGTGAAAAGCCCTTCGGTGAAGCCTTCTGTTGCCTCTGGGTACTGGCACAAAAAGTGCTGAAGGGCCTCAGACAGCAGGGGCTGTCCCGTCTTGGCAAGACACACAGCAAAATGAAACACCATGTTACTGATGAGAAATGTCACAGAACGGGTTATTTTCTCTTCACTAAAGTCTAATCCATCCCTCCATAGGGGGATCAGGCTTCCTGCTCACCTTGATCACCAGAGGATGGAGTCTCTCAAACTTCTTCGGGGTATCTTCCAGGAGCATTACCTTCAGGGGTAACTTCTGGGTACAGCCAGTGCAGTTGGCAGAGATGGGGTCTGACTCATTGCGTTCACAGTTGTTTGTCCACCAGGGGTCGAAGTCTGAGAGAGGAAGAGACATGGAGAAAGCAGACACAGGAAGAGCACAGGGGATAAATCTGGTGGTCACAGCAATGGAAGTAGAAAGGAAACGTGATAAAGATTAGCTTTGAATTTAAAAGGCGCATATGAAATAAGCAGTCACTCAGGAGGGGGCAAAGGGCCCAGAATTGGGGGGGTGTGGGAGGGAATGCTGAAGAAGTTGAGAGGGAGAGAACATATCCTTTTTTAGTATATATTTTTTTAAAGATTTATTTACTTATGCACACAGAACTGGGGTACAGGCCAGAGGTGCAGGGGCGGTGAGAGGCTTCACCAGAGACAGAGCGGGGAGCAGAACAGGCAGATTGATGAAGTACACTGCTGAGGGGAGCAGTGGGAGAGACAGGAGAGGTCTGCCACACCATGTGGGTCACCTCTGGGGTGGGGATCGAACTCATGCTGAAGTGGCTTTAGCTTCTTAGTGCTGTGCTTTAACCCACCAGGGAGGGCCCTTTTTTTTTAGTATATTTTTATGTGAAAGATATTTTTCAACATATACATGTATCTCCTACATCAAATGAACTAAGCTGAACAGTTAACATGCAACATGGAAATGTAGGTTCTCTATCATCTTTTAGGCTGTGACCTGAGATGTCTACAGTATATGGGTGAGGGGCAGGTGGAAAGGGTGGTTCCACCATCAGTGATGAGGCCCCTCTCCCGCTTCAACACTTTGGGGGTGCTCCTAGACAACTGGCTCACAAGTACAGGGAAACCTCCCAGGAGGACTCTGGGAAGGAAGTGTGAGGAAAGGTTAGCAAGAAGGGATGGAGAGAGACAGGATTTTCAAGGGGTCCACCTCTGGAATAACCCCCGCAGACAGCCCTAAGCATGGCTGGGAAGGGGGCGGGACTACTCCTCAGGCTTCTATCCTTACGCACAGCAGGTGGGGCCACCTGAACCCCAACTAGAGTGTGAGCTGCCTCCTGACATCTTTCCCCAGCAGGTCCTTCTCTGAGGGACTGGCTCTCTTACCCAGTCCTTCTCAGTTTCTCTGTTTCTTCCTCAGACACTATTTGGTTTATGATGTTATTGCAATTGCAATATTCTTGTTTTCTGTCCCACTCTGGGTTTCATCTATGCTTTCTGAGATACATGTCATGAACCTAAATTTTAATCCAAAGTGTTTCACAAGATGGTATCTGATTAAAACCCAATTGAAACAGAATCAAGAGAGAGTCTTAGAGTAAACAAAGACAACACAAAAGCAAGCGTGGCTGAAATGAAGTCAACTCTTTCAATCAATAAACACACTGTGGAAACTGACCCTTCACCACGCAGCATTTTCTGTAGCCAGCAGCAGGGCCGTCTTCTGAGCCCTCTCAAGGCAGCAATAGTGGGGCAGAGGAAACCCTTACTAGGGAAGGACTGCGGTTGTTCTCAGTATCTCCTAAGTACCTCCAAGTGCCTCCATGCTGCAGACAGAACCTGGCTCCTTTTCATTTCTTCAGCTATCATTTTTAATGGAAGTAACACTGTACTATAAGTTTCAGGAGTGCAGCACTAAAAATCAGTGTGATTTTCACAATTAAGTTTACCTCTTGGGCCCTCCCTGGTGGTACAATGGGTTAAAACACAGCATGAAGTTATCCACAGCCATTGCAGCACCAGTTTGATCCTAGCCAGGGAGCTGATCCACATGGCGCAGCAGACCTCTCCTGTCTCCCCTCTGCTCCCCTCAGCAGTGTGTTTCAGTCAATCTGCCTGTTCTGCTTCCCACTCTGTCTCTGGTAAATCCTCTCATCCACCACACCTCTGGTCTGTACCCAGGTTCTTCTGTGTGTAAATAAGTAAATATTTAAAAAAAAAAAAA
>NW_004567102.1:4454654-4455811 GCF_000260355.1 Condylura cristata | reverse complement strand
CTGAGACTCTATAGAGGCCCAACACAGTTAAAGACTAATCTAACAGATGGCCACTGGGCAGATGGTGGACCTGAGGACCCTCATCTCTGACCTCTCATGGGTCACTGGAGGACTGAAGCCTCTCTTTATGCCAGGCCAGAGGAGGAAGGACTCGAGGGAAAGGGCATGATTTTGCTTTTTCTGTATAGATAAACATTAAAAAGAAAAAACACTCTAGTGACATAATTCACCTATCATAAAATGTACTCATTTAAAGTGTACAATTCAGTGACTTTTTAGTATATTCACAGAGCTGTATAATTAATCTAATTTTAAAGCACTTTTATCATCCTAAAAAGAAACCCCGTATCCCATTAGCAGTCACTTCCATTCCAGTGCCTCTCCCGCCAGTTCTAAGCAATCATTTAATCTACTTTTGGTCTCTATGAATGTGTCTACTCTGGCATTTCATATAAATGGAATCATACCATATAAGGCCTTTTGTGTCTGCTTTTTCTAACTTAGCATAATGTTTTCAAGGTTCATTATAGCATACTTCAGCTCTTTGGTAACTCTATGTTTGATATTTTGAGGAGCCAACTTTTCCAAAGCAGTAGCAACTATTTTCACATTCCCATTAAGCATTGGGTGAGGGTTCCAATTTTTGTACATCCTTGCTAACACTTGTTATATCTAACTTTTTGATTATAGCCACACCAACGAATATGAAGTGGCACCTCATGGTTTTAATGTACATTTCCCTGATGGCCAAAGATGCTGAGCATCTTTTCATGTGCACAGTGATCACCCATATATCTTTTTTGGAAAAATGCTTATTTAAATCTTTGCCCACTTTTAATTGGGTGTCTTTCTGTTGTTGTACAGGTTATAGGCAATAAATTCCTGAAAAGACAAGAGATTTGCTTACCAGATATGAAAACACAAAAGCTATTATAGTTAAAATAGTATAGGCAGGGCCCTCCCTGGTGGCATAATGGGTTAGGATGCAGCTCTGCAAGCTGGCCACAGCCACTTCTGTGAGAGTTCGATTCCCAGCCTGGGAGCTGACCCTCATGGTGTGGCAGACCTCTCCTGACCCGCCCGCTGCTCCCCTCAGCAATGTATTTCAGTCTGCCAGTTCTGCCCCCACTCTGTCTCTGGTGAATACTTACACCTCC
>NW_004567102.1:4430768-4454259 GCF_000260355.1 Condylura cristata | reverse complement strand
TATATATATATATATGAATGTCCTAGATACATTTATTATAATGGAAAAAAAATACCCAGAAACTGTTCAACTACATAATACTCATATTAGATGGACTAATATAAAATCCTGAAAAATGTATATACACATTAAATAGTATTCCCCCCAAAATTCATGTTCTTATGGACCCTCAGAAAATTAGAAATAGGGTCTTTGGCTAATAAGATGAGGTCATACTATTTTAGGCTTAAATCCAATCTAAATGGTGTTCTTTTAAGAAGAAGATACTCAGGGCCCTCCCTGGTGACGCAACAGGTTAAAGCACGGCACTATGAAACCATCAGCAGCCACTGCAACACGAGTCTGATTCCCAGCCAGGGAGCTGACCCACATGGTGCAGCAGAACTGTCCTAATCCACCTGTTGTTCCCCTCAGCAGTGTATTTCAGTCCATCTGCCTGTTCTGCTCCCCACTCTCTCTGGTAAATCCTCTCACCCCTGCAGCTCTGGCTTGTACCCCAGCTCTTATATGCATAAATAAACAAATCATTAAGAAGAGGATTACCAAAGACACAGAAGAGATACAGTCATGCAAAGACAGAGGTGGAGACTGGAGTTAAGGAGCTGAGGAATGCCAATGATGGCTGGCGACCACCAGAAGCTGGTAAAGGCAAACTCTGAGAAGGGTGACTGCCCTAACACCACCTTGCTTTTGGACTTCTAGCTTCCAGAACTGTGATAGAACATATTTTTGCTGCTTTAGTCACTCAGCCTGTGATACTTTGTTACTGCAACATTAGACACTGATTACAGGGTCTTCCCTGGCTGTACAGGGGTTAAGTCTCTGTGCTATTATGCTACCACTGTATGAACTGCAGTGGCCGGAGTTTAATTCCAAGCCAGGGAGCTGATGTGGCACAGCAGACCTCTCCCGTCTCACCCGCTGCTCCCCTCAGCAGTGTATTTGCCTGCCCTGCTCCCTACTCTGTCTCTATTGAATCCTCCCAACATCTCTGTCCTACACCCCATTTCTAATTGGGGTTATTAGAACTATTAATTGTTACCAAAAAAAAAAAAAAAAAAAAGCTGCTGCGAAGCTGGCCATGGCAGCCTCCACAGGAGTTCAATCCCTGCCTGGGAGGAGATCCACGTGGCACAGCAGACCTCTCCTGTCTCACCCACTGCTCCCCTCAGCAGTGTACTTCAGCAGTCTGCCTGTTCTGCTCCCCACTCTGACTCTGGTGAACCCTCTCACGGCTCCTGCACCTCTGGCCTATACCCCAGTTCTGTCTAAATAAATAAATCTTAAAAAAAAAAAAAAAAGCTAATACACTGTCTAGCCCAAAGCAAACTGTACATGAGAGGTAGTGTGTGTGTGTGTGAGTACACACACATGTATTCATATATATATATAATGTATTACTGATACAGCCTGGCAAAAGTCATGACTAATGCTTGCCTGGGTGAAGGAGTCAGAGTGGTAGAAGTCAACAAACAGACTTTATTGAAGGTGTATTTTTTATTATTTTTTAAGATTTACTTATGTATGCAGACAGAACTGGGGTATAGGCCAAAGGTGCAGGGGTGGTGAGAATATTCACCAGAGACAGAGTGGAGAGCAGAACAGGCAGATTGACAAAGTACAATGCTGAGGGGAGCAGTGGACAAGACAGGAGAGGTCTGCTGTGCCATGTGGGTTTGCTGATTGCCCAAGGACTGAACTCACGCTGAAGTGGCTGTGGCTAGCTTTGTAGTGCTATGCTTCAACCCACTGTACCAAAAACAATTTTGGTTCTCCCTAGTGCCACAAGGAGTTATTAAGTGTCAGCACTATGAAGGTATCCCCAGGGAGCTGACCCATATGGCACAGCAGGCCTCTTCTGTCTCTCCTGCTGCTCCCCTCAGCAGTGTATTTCAATAGATCTGTCTATTCTGCTCCCCACTCTCTCTCTGGTGAAGCCTCTCACCCCTACACCTTTGACCTGACCCCGGCTTTCATATGCGTAAATAAATCTTTTAAAAAATAATCTCGCATCTTTATTATCTTTGTAGTTAACTGTTTAATATATATATATTTTAAAACAGTCTGTGGAGACCATGAAAACTTAAGCCAAAAACAACTTTGGAATGGAGAGTCTGATCATCTCAGAAAGCAGGCCCCTGGGAAGGTACCTGACAGGAACATTGGCAGGCGGCCAGCAAAAGAAGAGGAAAAGTAAAGAGGAAGAAGGACAAGCGAATGGGGTAGTCTGCAACATCCATCTGAATTAGGGAAGCCCAAACTTCCAGAAGAGTTACTTTTCACTTCTCTGTAGACTTGAGATCACCGAAGCAAAGACTGTGTCTGCATTTGGTGGTGGGAAGGACATGAGGAGTGGCTGGGCAGTGAAGCGTCTGGGCCCGGGAAGCAGGCCCAGGAAGCCCGGGAAGCACTTGAAACTAAGGCTCACGTGCTAGTTTGCCTCCCCACAGAATACTCAACAGAGGTAAACATGACCAGACTTCAGCTTGGTCTCCAGCGATCTCCAAAGTTTTATCTGAGATGTTTTCCCAACAACTGGCTGGAACCATTGCGTCCCACAGAGTGAGCAAATTCCACCTTGCAAAATAGCTAAGAGCAGAGAGCCAACCCCAGTCATGGCTTTACTTCAACTACTTAACATGCGCAGATTAGTTCTTTCCAGTCTGCTGTTTCTGGCCATTCTTCCTGCAGCACTGACAGAAAGGCCAACGGAAGTTAAATGACTCTCTCCAGACCTATTTCACACACACATAAATGCACTTAATAGACACACACACACACAAATACAACAGAAATAAAACTCCACAGATAAGAGTTCAATAAAACTTGATCTGTGTTTCAAATTCTCACCATGATTTGGGATGGTTTCACTGTCTGAGAAGTCAAAAAGAGCTTGTCAGACAAAAACATAGCCTTGAAGTCATGAAAAGCAGACCCTGTCACCTCATGGCCTCCTCTGCAAGTTGGACACTGCAGAAAAGTGGTAGGTGAACACCTGACTGTCAGAAGGATCTCGAGTACCAAGAGCTATTTACAAAGAAAATGACTTTGGGCTGGCTTGCTGTGGAAAATCGTAACATGTCTTGAAATCTGAGCTCAAAGAGTTCCTGTGCAGATTATTAACCTGGCAAAAAGCAAAACTGAAAGATTTCCTCTTTCTTTTCAGGATGAAATATTCCCTCTGGGTGAAAAGCATACAGAAGAAGAGAGACACAAAGCCAAGACTAGCGACACAAAAACAGAGGGACTGTCTGGTTTATTTGCTGCTCTGATAAGAACAGTGCCTAACATTCAGTAGGGTCCCAAAACACATTCACTGAATAAATGAAAGAAAAAAACCCTGACTCTTCAGAAGCCTTCATCATGGGGACAAAAAGCAAGTGAGCAGTCTGAATAAACAGAAACTTCAAAACAAAGATTAAATAAACACAGTCTTAATATTTCTTATATAAGAAATAGACTCAAGAAAAGCCTGCAAGGTCTCCCTGGTAGTGCAGGGGTTAAGTCTTAGCACTATCAAGCTACGCCTGCCACTGCTGCCAGAATGTGATCCCCAGCCAGGGAGCTGACCCATATGGTGCAGCAGACCTCTCCTGTCTTGCCTGCTGCTCCCCTCAGCAATGAGTTTCAGTGGATCTGCCTGTTCTGCTCCCCACTCTCTCATGAATCCTCTCACCCCCTTGTACCTTTGACCTACACCCCAGTTCTATATGCATAAATAAATAACTTTTAAAAAGGAAAGAAAAAAAAAGTCTTCCAACCCACAACTGAGTTCCTCTGATTTTTCACTGGTGAGCAGTTTTTAATCAGGTTACCCTCCAGCAACTCAATTTTCTTAACATCTCTTCTGGCATCCTGGGCATGAGGCAGGGGTGAAGTCTTGCTGATAAAGGCACCCTTGGTCGGGTCTCTTGCATGGGTGGCAGCATGCCCAGAGCCATTTGTATACACCATCGGGGCATAAGAAACCCAAGAAGTCATTTCACAAATAGCTTTTCCTGATGATTTGTTTCTAAATGTGAGGCCTGAGGTAAATTAGTCTATCCCCTTGTATGTCAGTTTCTTCACGCTAAAAGTGGACATAAAAAAATGGTAACTATCTTATATGAATGCTGTGAAGACCGAAAATACAGGGCCCGGAACATAGCACAGTGTCTGTTACCTCAGGGGGCTACGTTTTTATTCTTTGCAAATAAAAGAGTAGGGTAATCCCCAAGGTTGAAGCATTTCTTCCTTCAGTAGGTGCTTAGCTCCATGCCAATGAATGATCTGCTATTTTCAAAACTGCCTGATAGTGCCTGCTAGAGCCACTTTAACCTTTCCTTGAAAAGGTCCACAGACATGTAAAGTGCCAATTGTACAGTCTATATAGAGAGAAAAAACTCATGGAATATGAGAGCTTTCCCAGGCTGCCTCAGTATAACAGGGTATTATATTTAAAACTTATAAATGCCTGAAGTAAACAAAATATTTGGAGCTAGCAAGCTGGAACCTGGCTTAGCAGAAGGCAGAGACAGCAGGCAGTAGGTGCAGTGCGATAGAAAGAATTCCAGACTAGAGTTAAGAAACTAAGGTTCAAGTGTTAGTTTGCTATCATCAGCTGGGGAAGCAAGTTACTTCACCACTCCTGGCCTCAATTTCTTCTTTACAAAGTGGGCAAACAATTCTAGGTTAACACTAGCTTCTTTTTAGCTCCAAGACTCAGGACCTCAGGAAAGGAGTAAGCCAAGAGGGTGGTTGGTACAGTTGAAATACAAGAGAGAGGAGCTGGAGGAAAAGACCAAGCACGTGAAAGTGAAGGGAAATTATGGGTTACTAAGAGAAAGGATTAAGTCAAACCATAAGTCAAACCTGACCTATCAGGTGTAGACTAAGAAGTGAGCTGAACACTTATGAAAAGGCTAGTTCAGGAAAACTCTAAGGGACCAATAGCTTGGAGGATCATTTCTTTGCACTCACAGCACCAGCTAGAAAAAGCGTTTTTTCTTCAGAGACTAGAAAACTGAGAAAGCATCTGGTGACCTGACAAAAAAAATATGTAGAACTCCAAAATCAAACTTAAAGATAGACTGACTCTTCAGGTACACTGTGTGGCTACAAACCACTCACATCAGAGGTTAACAGCTCAGACTGAAGATGGCCAAGCTGCTTGGGTTCCAATCACGATTTTGAAACTTACTAGTCTTGGGACCTGGAGCAAGTGACCTATTCTTGTTGTGCCTCAGTGTCTTCACCTGTGAAGAAGGCATAAAACCAGAACTTCATAGAGATATTATAAGACTAAATGAATCAATACATGGAAAGCTCTTTGAACAGGATCCGGTATTTGGTAAATACTAAATAAATATCTGGTTATTTATTTTTAAAACTAAAAAAATATATATTCATTTATGTACACAAGAACTGGGGTACAGGCCAGAGGTGGGGGGGGGTTCCTTTGGGGAGCTGAATCTGTCATACCACTCTGGGCAACATTTCCTTTGAAGTTACGGCTAAGGAATCCCATTCAAAGGTTGTTGGTTTTTGGCACCAAGATATTAGGAATGGGGCCCTCCCTGGTGGCACAGCTGGTTAGGACACAGCACTGCAAGCTGGCCACAGCCGCATCAGTGCAAGTTCAATCCCCACCCCAGAGGTGATCCACATGGCACAGCAGACCTCTCCTGTCTTGCCTGCTGCTCCCCTCAGCAGTGTGCTTTGTTGATCTGCCTGTTCTGCTCCCTTCTCTGTCTCTGTTGAATCCTTTTACTGCCCCAGCACCTCTGGTTCTGTATAAATAAATCTTTAAAAAATACATATATATATTAGGAATGATATATATTTTCTAGTTTTTCTAGCCCTAGTGGTTCCCACTTCTTGCCAATTACCCTAATGTTTTTTTTAACCCTGATATCATTAAGCACTCTTAAATTTCCTTCCAATGGATGTAAAATGCTCGTTTTATATGGCCACAGCTTCTCAGAATCGTGACATGTTGGAAAGCATGGTGCATGAATAGCCACACTTACAACTAAAAGCAGCACTTTAACAGAAGCAACAACATTAAAGAGCTAAACCCACACCCTTCCAAAGCTCTCCATCTGCAAGGCAAATTATTAATTTGGAGTGGGCCAAACAATCTGGCTTGTTGACAATATACATTTCCTGAAAATTTAAAACTCCCATTTAGAGTGCGAGCAATTACTACCCATTGATTATCATTTCTTAATTCTCAGTAGTCTCTGGAGAGTTTTCTTTACAGGATGGAAAGAAACCATCAACGGGGTGGTAAGAACTGCTGACTTCATCTCACATGCCAGGAACCGAAAACGCCCCTAGGGAGGCAGTGAGGGGTGCCATGGAGTGAGACTGTATGTCTGGGGGCGCCGTACAGGCTGGCCCCGCAAGCTCCTCTGGCTCTTTCCCCACATGCTCTGGACCTTCCTGATAGGAGCTGGAAACTTCCTTTTTTTTTTTTGAGTTTAGCTGATGACATTTCAAAAACAATCTTCCTAATAAATAAAAGGAAGTGATATCTGGAATTCAAAAAACACTAAATACATAAGCTGATTAACAACTACAAAAAGAAAACAAACCTCATGGGACTGAGTTTTTGTTTTACAATGTTCCCTTCCTTTGATTTTGATATAATTTTGGAAACCTTTCCACAATTTCCTCAAGTAGACAAAAATAGCTTTCAAAGGAGACCCAATCCAAGTGATGATTTTTATGACTGATTAGGTCTTGGCTTAAAGAATGACATTGTAATTCTAAAGTTTAGCTTCAACTGCTCATTTTTTCTAAAAATACTCAAGAGAAAATATTTCCTAAACAGTTATGTTGGGTCCTAAAGTTTTCAGAACACGTGTCCACAAAAATTGTGCAATCCAATTCATATTCCTTCATATGGGCAAATAAAATAAGTCAAAATGATAACATTTTCTATCTTTCCCAAAAAATAAATCTCTTACACTGTTCTCATAAGGAACTCTCAAATGGTCTGTGAGAAGAGGAATTCCTGTGGTGCCACTGATGCAGTCACTAAATTTTAATGTTACTTAAATTCAACTACTTGGCAACATTGCACACAGGAGCACTAAATAAGGAAACAGACTGAAAGAATGGGATATTGAAAGAATGGGACAGATGGTGAGAAACCCTAGCCCAAAAGGCCAAGTAAGGGCTATTAGGGGATCTGGTTAAAAGGAAGCAGGACTCAGATGCTTTCGATAAATCAATAGCTGTTTATTTAAGAATCTATTATAAATAGGGATCACAGGAAAGAAAATAGAACCAGATATCCTCAAATCCTTCCTATGAGAGAAAACAGTTATCCCTACAAGGAATGCTTTAGAGTCAGGGAGAGTTTGCAATTGACTCTATCAGATGTGTTTCTAAATCTCTGACTCTCAGTTTCACAAAATGCAGAATGGGGATAATAGAGTTTTAGTGAAGAGTGAATTAAATGAGATAATACATGGAGGGTGTTTCCTCATATCACTAATGTCAGATGTCAATATATGTGTAAAAAATAAAAAATAAAAAACCCAAAACCTTGTATCTCAAAAATAAAATAAATGCAGCAATCTACCTGGAAAAGGTCTGTCTTCATCACCCCGGTGCAGAGCAATGCCCTTATTTTCTGGCATATACTTCTTGGTAATGGGCAAGGACATCAGCCGGATGTGATGGACGAGTGAACGCCAGGTGTGAGCGCCAGAAAGCACTGGTTCTGGTGGTAATGGGCTGAAAGGCTGAATTACTAAGTAGGCAGTGAGCAAGATTAATCCCAGGGTTACCAGGACCTATAAGGAGAGACAGGAAAAGGATTAGCAATTGTCCCAGCCAACAAAATACCTTCATGCCAAGAACAAAAAGGACTCCTTAAGACTCAATCCAGGGCCCTCTCTGGTGGTGCAGAGGTTTGTCTCGGCACTATCAAGCCATCACCAGCCCCTGCAGGGGCAGGAGTTCAATCCCTCCCAGGGAGCTGACCCGCATGACACAGCAGACCTCTCCTGTCCTGTCTGTCGCTCCCCTCAGCAGTGTATTTCAGTACAACCAACTGTTCTGCTCCCCACTCTGGCTCTGGTGAATCCTCTCAACCCCTGAATCTCTGGCCTATACCCCAGTTCATGTATGCATAAATAAAAATAAATCTTAAAAAAAAAAAAGAACCAATCCATTTTCATAAACAAGCCATTCTCATGCATTTCTGAGAGCATTTAAAATTTCAGAACTATGAGGACAGCAAGGCTCCCCAAGCTTCCTGCATAAGACAGGGCTGTGACCACCACTAAAATTACAGAGTTTAATTATAAACACACAGCTTTTGTCTAGGACAATTAACAAACCAGTCAAATTTCCTAGGAACACATGGTAAGAGCTATGGCTAATTTAGTCACAGAAAATTGAAGGTTTGATGATGAAATCAGCCAACAGTAATATTTGGGGGAGAATGCTTAAGAGTCTGCGCTTAGCTAACCCCAAGTCAAAACACATTTTTACCTTGTATATAGCTATAAGAAGGGGATACTGAGGCGGTCCCCTCTGAGGTTCATTCTTTTCCAGAAGCTGTCTGATAAATTTTTCAATTGCCTTCTCTGACATGCCACACTGATGGCCTGTCTGTCTCACCAAATCAACAGTCTCTGAAAGTTTGTCATAAATGCTGAGCTCATTGGCTGCAAGATCCATGTCTTCCAATACAAAATCCCTGAGAATGAAAAAAAAAAAAAACATGTAAAAAGAAAGAAGGTTCTTTAAAGTACTTCCTCTCAAAGCTGCCAATTAGAATAGGGCTTCTCGACTATCTGTGGGGGAAGTCAGTTTTGTGTTTCTCAATCCACTGCAGGCCAATACTCTGGTAAAACAACGAGTATGCTGAGACAATGTCAACTGTTATACAAGGTTGTTTTTTTTTTTTAAGTGTTACTTAACTGTGGGCTAGAAAACAGTTTACAGACAGCCCTGGTTCTGAAACACTTTGAGAAGCACTGGCGTAGGACATAGTAAGTTGCTGGGACTCAGACACACCCTCTAAAAGCACCCGTGGAAATGCCTTTTGAAGCCCATCACAGGCCACCCACTACTGGTAATTACTAAAATGAAAAAAATGAAAAACATAAGAGTGTTGTTGATTCTTTCCATATATAACAGCAAATTGCTGTAGAAAAGGTTTACTGTGAGGGACATGGTGACAGCTCTGTCCCTGGCGGAGAAAGGATTTCTGGGGGCACGCAAACCATGACACAGGAGATCCCCACATGCTGCAGATGGCAGGCCTTGGGTTTTTCAGAAAATACAATTTTAGACAGCAAGGGGCACTTTATTTGTATTTTATACAGTGAAAAGATCTAAGATCTATAGGGAACTATCCCTAAGATCTATAGGGAACTCAATTTGTGTTGTCACAGTTATTTAAAAGCCAGTGTTTCACAGTGGCCAGCAAATAAAAGGTCAAAACCAATGCAGCAGAAGTCTCTATGTTTATAAAATAAAACCAAATTGTTCTTTTCAAAAACTGCCTGTGTTATGAAACAGTAATACTTTTCTTTGTTTACATGAGGAAAAACAGTGCTTGGGATTTATGCTGTTGTTTTTTTTTTTAAGGGTCCTTTTTTTTTTCTTTTTATGAGTCCCCTATTTCACAAACTTCATTCCTAACATGCTTCAGATCTTAAAAAGTAGTGACATGGCACAATACTGGTTTTCCCAGAGGGAGATGCTGCCACCTGTAGAGCTGAAGACAACAGTCACCTATCTGCAGTGGAGAAAAGCGGACCTAAAATGCCACAAAGCAGCAGACACTTCTGCACGTGTCTCCTGCAGCAGCACCTCCTGATAACTCCCGCCCGTTTATGCTTAGTAACCCCTGAGTTTACTACTTCTTAGCCCTGCCTGTATGTTACAATCACCTAAATTGTTTTTCATGGGTGCAACAGGTTACTATGCAGCACTGCAAGCTAGCTGCAGTCACTTCAGTGCAAGTTCAAGCCCTGGCCCCAGAGGCGACCCACATGGCGCCGCAGACCTCTCCTGTCTCGCCCTCTGCTCCCCTCAGCAGTGTACTTCGTTGATCTGCCTATTCTTCTCTGTCTCTGGTGAACCCTCTCATCGTCCCTGCACCTCAGGCTTGTACCCCAGTTCTGTATGCCCAAATAAATAAATCTTTAATGAAATTTGATGTTCATAAAAAATAAATTGCTTTTCATTCTCTATTAGGACCCCAAACCAAGCCAATTAAATCAGAATCTCCAAAGAGAATTAACAGGTAAGTAATCTAGACTTAAAATTGAGGGACTTCAAATTCAGGGAAAATAGAACCCCCCCCCCGTCCCGAACCTTGCCCCCAACTCTATTCTTGCTCAAAATCTTGTGGTTTTGAAGACCATATAGGCTTTCATTTCAAGTGTCAGATTAAAAGGTGGTGTAAATTCTATTAAAAAAGTGCATTTTCAATAAATGGTATTGGGACAACTGGATATTCACATGTAAAAAAATGAAGACAGACCCTTCCTTATACAAACATAAAAATTAATTCAAAATGGATCAAAGACCTAAACTTAAAAATGAAAACTATAATATGCTTAGAAGAAAATGAGGGAAAACCCACGACACCAGATTAGACAATGGCATCTTAGCTATGACGCCAAAAACAAGAGTAGAAAAAGAAAAAAGAAACCAAACTACCTCAAAAATTAACAACGTTGTGCTTCAAATGATAAACCACAGAATGGGGAGAAATATTTATGAATCATATATCAAATAAGGAAATGATATTCCAAGTAGGATTCTTACAACTCAGTAATAAAAAGGCAACCTAGGGCCCTCCCGGGTGGTGCAATGGGTAATGATGCAGCACTGCAAGCTGACCTCAGCTGCCCCAGCCATGGTGGTGACCCACATTGCGCCGCAGACCTCTCCTGACCCACCCACTGCTCCCCTCAGCAGTGTACCTAGTTGATCTGCCTGTTCTGCTCCCTACTCTGTCTCTGGTGAAGCCTGTCACTGCCCCTACATCTCTGGCCTATATCCCAGTTCTGTATGAATAAATAAATTTTAAAATATAATTATTATAAAAAAAGGCAACCTAATTAGGAAATGGGCAAGGGCTATGAATAGACATTTCTCCAAAGAAGATACGCAAATAGGCAATACACTCACGAAGATATGTTTCACATCATCAGTCATCAGATAAAAGCAAATCAAACACATAACTACACTGAGGTACTGCATCACCCCACTGAATGGCTATAATCAAAAAGTAAGAGAAAAGCAAGAGAAAGCAAAGACGTTGAGCTATTGGAATCCTTGTCGTGTTGGTGGGAATGGGTAATGGCACAGCTGCTTCAGAGAAGCTTGACAATTCCTCCAGAACTTAAGTAGTTACCAAGTGACCCAGAAATCCCACTCATAAGTATGTACTCCAGAGAATCAAAAACATGTTCACACAAAAACTTGTACAAGAATGTACAAGCAGCATTATA
This sequence comes from Condylura cristata, assembly GCF_000260355.1. Lineage (NCBI taxonomy): Eukaryota > Metazoa > Chordata > Mammalia > Eulipotyphla > Talpidae > Condylura > Condylura cristata. Next base: position 4,442,791 of record NW_004567102.1, on the reverse strand, counting down.
CATAAAAGCCCTCCCCACCCCCCAATGGAAGCAATCAATGCTGAATGGAGGAACAAAATGTGGTCCCTCCATACTATGGAACATTATTGAACAACAAGAAGGAAGTAGTGTTATCTGCCAAAAAGTAAATGAATCTTGACAACATGCTATAAGACAGTCTCAAAGATCACATTATTATATGAAGACATTGATATGTAAAGTACAAAGCAAATTTATAGATACAGAGTAGGTTAGTGGTTGTCAAGGGAAATGGGTGGGAAGAATAGACTTTATTAGATACATAATTTCTTTCTGAAATGATACAAAGTATTCTAAACTTAAATTAGGGTGATGGTTGTACAACTTTGTGTACTAAAAACCACTGGGTTGTACATTTAAATGGTGAACTGATGGCAGAAAATAAGGACGATTTTTCTGAATAAGGATGTTTTCTAAATGTGTATTTATTAAATTTGAGTTTACCCCCATTTATTATACTATGCTGTTAGGATTTTGGCTAGTTCACTTGGTCGGTGACCTCACCTCCAAAATAAAGTAAACCAGAGATTTGTAAAGTCCTCTATCTCTAAAATTCTAAGAGTATATGAGCACTTCAAGAAGTAGAAAAAAATCAATTCATTAGACACTAAAGACGTATCCAATTGTGTCCCTATTTACTACTCCCTGTTATGTCATCTTATGTGCCCGGCATTGTGCTATGAAAAATCATCTTAGTGAATTATCACAGCGATCCCAGAAGGAAGGTATGATAAGTCCCATTTCACAGATGTTTAAAACATCTAAGCTCAGAACTGCTTTCACAACTAGGAAGTTGGGCCTACAATGATTCCTGGAAAAAGAATAAAGTAATAACTCATCACAGTATTTTTCACTTGCTCTTGTGACTGGTGGCTAGCCCAGAGATAGCATGTTCCTGTCTAATAAAAATCTTCTAAGCAAGTAAGCAGGGATAATGTGATACAGACAATATGATTAATTCCCAGTCAAAATCCATTAAAACTCAGTAAAGACAAGAAAAGAAGAGCAGCAGGAATTCTAGAAAAAATTCCAGGAAGAAATGTTAATGATTTTAGAGATGGGCACACACAGGTGTCCCTCTGGCAGAAGGGAAGGTCACATTGGTGTCCCCTTGGAAGAGCAAACCAGGAAGGCTAAACTGAGAACCAAGGAATATCTTCTTGATGGTTGTTTCAACACCTTTGAAAACTTCTGGCCACTTTTGATACCTGTAAAAAATCTTATTAAACTTCAAGTTTATGCTACACAAGCTCTTTTTTCTGTAATTATGATATACAATAACATTATGATACCAAATACATGTTTGCATTCTTCTTCCCTGAGATTCTAAAACATTTCCTAAATTACTGGAAGTGTGGTCACTAACAATTCAAAGATGTTTCCAGGAGGACATGGGGATTTTGATAGTACATCCTGCTTTCACCTTTGGTTAGATCAGTTGTTCTAAACTGGGAGCAATTTTGCTCCTCCAGGGACATCTGGAAAGTCTGGAGATATTTTTGATTGTCACACTTAGGAGTACTACTGGCATCTAGTGGAAATGATGTTAAACAACAAAAAATCTTGTCCCCCTAAAAAAAAAAAAATTAAAAACTCACAAATTCACAGCTAAATATCAAGTGAGAAGGTACTGAGGCTTGATGGCAATCCCTTTACCTTCAGGGAGAGGTGCAACTGGCAGAAATGAGCTTTGGCACAGAAGTTCTGAAGACTGAGCATGTATCTGCAAGGGCACAGGCAGGATGGTGAGCAGATTATACAAATCAAGGCCTCCTACACCACCCTGGACATACTGATTTGTCAGAAACCCTGGGAGTGAAAGCTGGGTGCTGTCTTCCCTGATGACTAAAGGCACACCCCCAAATGGGAGACAAAGCTTTAGAACAGCTCTCAATTTAGATGGGGGGGAGAGGTGACTCTACTCCCCCCAAAGACATTTGGCAATGCCTGGAGACATTTTTGAGTGTCAAAATTAGAGCGGTATCATGGATATGTAGCAGGTAAAGACAACATCCTACAATACACATGATAAACTACCACAACAAATTGTTCCATTCCAAATGTTCACAGCGGTTAGGAAATCCTGCTTTCTAAAGAAGCTAGAGGGAGGCAAGCCATGGGACATTTATTTCTGAAATACTTCAGGGAAAGGAATAGTAACTGAGCTCTGATGAGATGTTTCCTTAAACTGGGTCTCAGTTTAAGAAGAAAAACAGTAGAAGACATAGCTGAAAGGAGGATCTTATAGATCCTTTTTTCAACAAGATCTGTAAGATGTTGTGTTTTAAGCAGAAAACATGTTAACTGGCCAGACTAAATGTAAATCTCTCCTCTGGCCTGTTTAATATAGAATTAATTCTCCTCTTGATATAAATATGGGCTAAACATTGAGGTGACATTACCATGTAAGTTCGGTTTTCCAAGCTAAACAGCTATGCTCTAAGATGCAATACTGTTTCATTTAGTTAAAACACAAAAGGAGAGAGCCCTCCCTGGTGGTGCAGCAGGTTAGAGCCCAGCATGATGAAGCTATCCAAAGCCACTACAACGTGAGTTTGATTCCCAGCTAGGGAGATGACCCACATGGCACAGCAGACCTCTCCTGTTTCACCCGCTGCTCCCCTCAGCAGTGTATTTCTGTCAGTTAGCCTGTTCTGCTCCCCACTCTCTCTCTGGTGAATCTTCTCACCCCCACGCCTCTGGCTTGTACCCCAGTTCTTGTACACATAAATAAAACTTTAAAAAAAAAAACACAAAAGGAGAATCCTACAGTTCAGAATAAAGTTTCAAAATCCATCTAAATATGTCCCAATCTCAACGCCGGAAGCATCATCCAGAGTAATAATAAATGTTCTACTTTCCTACTATGTTCTTTAAGTATTATGCTAGTTATGAGGTACAACAACCCATTCTCTAGGATTATGATTATATTCCACTTCCTTTTATCCACTACATTTTAGTATAAAGGGAAAAAATGCATCTCTCAGATTGTAATAAAGGTCACAAAGAAAAAAAATATTTAAAAGTAACTCATTAAACAGTACGATTTTTAAATTTACAATTTATAAGGGCTTAAAATTCACAACCAAGTGAATTCTACTTTCTTGTACCTTTACTATCACTTGACCCTCCCAGTCAAGTGAGACTTGAAGAGCCTTGGACTTTCTTTGCTCTCTGAAAATATGTCTCTGCCTTTTTTCTGCCAACATTTGAGAAATTCCAAGCCTCCAGAAAAATTGGAAATAGTAAATGAACATCTGTATATCCTTTACTTAGATTCACTAATTGCTAACATTTGACCATGTTTTTCTCTCCTGCTATTTTTGCCAGAACCAGTGGTTTGAGCATGCATCTCCTGAGAACAATGGCATTGTTCTACACAGCCACAGGCGTCCTATCTATTACAATGATTAAATAATTCTGGTATTATCTAATGTCCAATCCACAGTCAAATTTCCCTTCCCCAAAAAAGATCATGTATCTTTTAGAAATACAAGATGCAACCAATGATCAGTTAGCTGCTGAGGCCTTTGTGTATGTAAGCTTAGAACTTTTTTTTTTTTTTTTTTAGCTTAGAACTTTTAATACTGATCTTTGTTTTTACGACACGGACACATTTGAAGCAAGACCCTCATGTTTTTGCTTTTTTTTTTAAAGATTCATTTTTATTTATTTATGCATACAGAACTGGGGTACAGGCCAGAGATGAGGGAGGTGAGAGGATTCCCCAGAGACAGAGTGGGGAGCAGAACAGGCAGATGTACTGAAACACAATGCTGAGGGGAGCAGCAGGCAAGACCGGAGAGGTCTGCTGGGCCATGTGGGTCAGCTCCCTGGACGTGGATCAAACTCGTTCTGCAGTGGCTGCGATTGGCTTCATAGTGCTGTGCTTAAACCGGTTGTGCCACCAGGGAGGCCCTGCCCCCGCTCATGTTTTTAATTTCTCTCTACCAGCTCCAATCCTCCCCCTCTTCAGTTTCCACTGTTGGTGCAGCCGGTTAAAGCACAGTACTAAGAAGTTCAAACCACTTCAGCATGAGTTCCATGCCCGCCCCAGAGGGGACCACATGGTACAGCAGACCTCTCCTGACCTGCCCGCTGCTCCCCTCAGCAGTGTGTCTCGTCGATCTGCCTGTTCTGCTTCCCACTCTGTCTCTGGTGAGTCCTCACTGTCCCTTCACCTCTGGCCTGTAACCCAGTTCTGTATTAATAAATAAATCTTTAAAATAACAATCCTCCCCACGCCCTCCCTGACGGCACAATGGGTTAATAATGCACAGTACTATGAAGCAATCCGCAGCCACTGCAGCATGAATTCGATTCCCAGCTAGGGAGGTGACCCACAGGGCCTAGCAGGCCTCTCCTATCCTGCCTGCTGCCCCTCTCAGCAGTGGATTTCAATCTGACTGTTCTGCTCCCTACTTTGATGAATCCTCTCACACACACACATCCCCCACACCTTTGGCCTGTACTCTAGTTCTTGTATGCATAAATAAATCTCTAAAAAATAAGTAAATAAAAATAATCCTCCCCCTCTGGATGTCCAGTGTTCACATCTCCCTCCCTCCAGAGTCAAGCTCCCTTAAAAAAAAAAAATTAAAGTTATCATCTCATCTTGTTTCTTGGAACTCCTCTCATTCACTTACCAGTTGAAGTCATATTTCTGCCCCCCTCACACCGATCAATATTGCTCTAAGGTCACCAATGTCTTTCTACAAGCCAGCTTCAAAGGGCATTTTTTGGTTACCTCCTCACCTGACCTCTCTGCAGCAGCTAGTGTGGCTACTCATTATTTCCCTCATGTGCTTCCAAACCCTGACATATCTTCCTGTTCTCTTCTTAGAGATCATGTTGTTAAATGTTGGCATTCATCATGGTTGTCCCTGACATTCTCATTCCATTCATGGCTTAGCCACCAGCTATTAGTGATCCCAAATCTCTGCTCTGCTCTAGACCTTTCTCTAGAGCTCATACCTGTCTCTCTCCCTACAACACACCCTGATCCGAATTTCCTGGAGTCGCTTGTGATGTGTCCATTACCACTTACTGTTTCCCCTACAACTCATTTCTCCGACTACATTCCTTTTCTCAATTAGTGGAAGTCCTTCAAATTTAAAACCGTTCCTCCTCATTCTTCATACTAAATCTTGATTTCTACCTCCTACATTAAGGTCTCCTCTTTAGCTCTGAGTCAGAGCTCAATCTCTCTCCCACAGACTATCACGAAGATATAGTTGATTTCTATAAGTCCAATCCTCCTCCTTCTCTACCCACTCCATAAGTTATTTTTCTGAAATACAAACTGGTTCACGTTATTCATGTTAAAGCACCTTCCTTGACTCCCCACCCCCTGCTGGGAAAGTTTAGCACTGTGATGAAGAACACAGGCACAGGAGCTGGAAAAAGCTAGACGCAAGTACTAGCTTCATCTGTTGTGGGTTATGAGACTCAAATTATAAAGTTTTAAATTATAAAATGGAGTTAGTTCTGCTTGCCAAACAATATTAAGGGATTATAGGATAATATATATAAAGCACTTGTCTCAATATCTACAGTTAAAGGCATGTAGCTTATTGGAATGAAAGCCCAACTTACTTAGCATAATCCTGGACAAAGTGACCGTCTACCTTTTAGTCTCATTTCCATTTCTTCCTCCAATTCTTCAATGTCATACTCTTACACATCTTTCTGGCTTTGTACATGTAATTTCCTCTGCCTAAAAAGTCTAGCTCCCAGTGCTCTGTCCCAATATGCTTGATTTGTGCCCTTGATGCGTTAAGCATAACTTGCTTTGTATTATAGCTATTTCCCTGTCTCCCACACAAAACTGTTTCTTGAAGCAAAATAAGTGGAGAAAGTAGCAACAGACGGGGACATTCAGTTGTGACATGGAACCTGATCAGTCTCCTAAATTTATAAAGGATCTTATGTGAGTGGTGTGTTCCCAAACTAACTCAATGTAACTAAAGACACGTTCATTTTACTTTTTACTCTTTTCAAATGTACATCAGCCTAATCAGAAGCTATGTGAGGTTAAGAATCTCACACTTGGGACATTCTGTGATGTTGCAGAATAGCTGTGAAGGAAAAGGGATTCAAGCTGGGTCTTGTAAATTGTTTTGAACCAAAGAAGGAAAAGCCTAGCTGGGCAAACTGGGCCTCTTTCAGTCAAAACCTCAAAATTGTTCCTTAAAAGGAGATGGTGGTCACTCAAACTCAAAGAGGCAAATTTATTAAGGGAGCAATGTCCATAGACGATTCCACCGTGGGAACCGACAAATAACCAAGGAGGGAAAAGTCAGGGTACTAAGTATCTGCGGTAGTCTCTACTACAAGGTGATAACTAAATGTTCACGAATGCCAAGGTGAAGTTGGGGAGACCAGCAAAAGTGTAGCCTGCAGAGTTAATGGCCTTAAAATACCATGAAACAAGAGGTAGGTGAATTTCCTGGTACTAAAAGGCGGTTACAAATAGCTCATTTACTCGTATCAAGAAATCCAAATCTTTCTGAAATCCAAGAATACCATGGTTATCACATATCAAGTCCACACTAAAAAAAAAAAAAAAAACAAACAAACACACAAAACAAAAAACCAACCCAATAAATTTCCTCAAAAGCTGTTTCGGGGGCCGCGAAAAATACAGCAATATTTTTAGAAAGATAAACAGTCAAAAGGTCAGTGCAATCTAGACTTCCCCGGCACCGCGTGCTCTGAATAGGCTGTGACGCCAGCGAAAAAAGTTCAAGTAGGGTCGACCTCGCTAAGCTCTCCCCGCCGGAACCAAGTTAACAGGGAGCAGTCGCAAGGGAGTCCACCGCAGGGAGTTGGAGGGGGGTGCTTTCAGTCTGCGAAACGCCAGAGGCTCGGAAAGGGGTCCGCGCAGAGGCAGGAAGCGGCGAGGGAGGTGCTGCGCGAAGACGTCACAGACGGACGCGGCGGCGAGGCGGTCACGAAGCGGCCTTCCCCCCCCACCCGGCCTCGGGCCCCAGTCACTCACATGCGGGGCCCGCGCCCCCTCGGGCTCCTCCCGCCTCGGAGACCGCAGCCGCCGGGCGAGGAGGGTAAGCCAACAACTTCCTACTTCCGGTAGCTCAACCCAGAAGCCACGCCCACGCCACGAGAGCGGCCCTGCGCCCAAGGGGCTTAGCTCCCTCTTCCTGCCTTGCACTTCCGCCAAAACAAACTGCTTGACGTCGCAGCGCGCGCGCGCTCGTTCGCGGAAACTCTCGCGATATCTAGGAAGACAGGCTCTTGCTCCCTCTGGTGTCTGCCTTGCTTGGTCAGTCCTCAGCCCTTGACAGCGTCTCTCTTAGTCCTGGACTGACAGATTTTGTGGCTGAACTGATTCGTTCAACAAACATTCATTGAGTCCATTGCTACGTGACAGGCAGTGTAATGGGCACTTAAGGGTGGGAGTGGGAGGGATACGTAACCGGAGGACAGACCCTAACCTCTGGAGCTCTAAGTCTTAAAGAAAAACGATCAAATAAAGTACTCAGATCGACACAAGACCCAAGGATAGCGTTCTCTGCAAAGACATGTCAGCACTTTATATTGTGAAACCGCCTCTACAATATCATGCTATAAGAGCCCCACAACATTTAGCTTCATATCAACTGAGCTGAGGTTTACGAAGAGGTTACCTTGCTTCAGATTACACAGCCTGGTGGATTCACGATTTGAACCTAGGCTCCTTATCTCGCCCTGTCTTTGGTGCCAAAGCTCTTAACTGCCTTCTATAAGAGATCAGCAAACAAAATCGTTCTGGGGTCAGATTAATAAAACTACATCTACAAAGACACAACAGGGGACTGAGAAAAGGATGTTTTAAATAAATAGTGCTTGATCAGGTGTACATCCATATAGGAAAAACATGAAACCACTTCTACCTCTCACCACACACTAGAGTCTATATGCATTCTAGAGCATGGATCTAGCTCACAAATGTAATGAGAAAAATACAACGAGAGTTGCTCTTTCCAATTGCTGTCACCGATCAAGTGACTATTGAGCACTTGAAATGAGACTAGTCAGAACTGCAGTTCCGTAAGAGAGAAAAATGATAGTTTATACTACATTAAAATTAGAAACCTGATCATCAAAAGATAGGACAAAAAGATTAGCTGTAAAGTGACAGAAACCAACAAAAATGTATGTCCAGAACAAAGAACTCCACAAATATTAAAAAGAGTCAACTAGAAAAATGGGCAGAAGATGGGAACACAAAAAGATTATCACAAGAGGGTATATGAATGAGAGAGTCATGAAAACTTGTTTAATTCCAGTAATCATCAGTTATTAGAGGAATGACTAGGGAGATACCATTATACAGTATTAAGTGTTGGTGAGAAAGCAGAGCAATATCAACTTACTGCTGGTAGGAGAGCAATTTGCTACAGCCAAATAGGCTGTAGGGATTAACTACTAAATTATAAACATAACTCTTGATCCAAAAGTTCTACTTCTAGGTATATACCACCAAAACTTCATGTACAAATCCCCCAAGATACATAACAGAGTATTCATAGGAGCATTATTTGTAATTGTCACAAATTGGGAACAGGATGTATTCAGGAAACAGAATACTATATAGCACTGAAAATGGTACTACACACAGAGCATGGATCTAGCTCACAAACGTAATGTTAAACCTTTCTTATCTCCTTCCCAGGTGAAGGAGCCATCTTCACCACCACTCCCATAGTTGCTTCTTCCACATCTTGTCTGTCCTGTATCTTTTCCTGTGCCTCCCCAGGCAGCCTGGGAAAAGTGGTTGGGTAGGATCTGACAGGGAGCTCATTTCCTGTGACATTGTATACCCTTTTAAAGAAATTAGTGGGTATTAACTGTGAATAAGAGCAAAGGCTCAAAACCTGGTACTTTGTACGCATTATTTAATCTCCGTAAAGCTCAGTTTCCACCACGTGAAAAGGGAATAGTTAATATCTACTATTAACTATTGTGAAGTGTGAAGATAAGTATGAAAGCACACAATAAAGTGTTTAGCTTGATGCCTGGCAAATAAGCATTCATTTAGCTATCTTAAATGGTGTGCCTTCACAACATAAATTTGCCCTCTTTCTTTCTTGTCTTTCCTCTAAAACTCCTTGCAGCACCTTTGCTTTACCTTTCACTCTGAGAGAAACAAACTTGGGCACTATCTATCTCAGCTTACCACTCTAATCCCTTAGTCTTCATTCCCCTTTCTCTTTTTAAAAAGATTTATTTATTTATGCATACCAAAAATAGAGTACAGGGGTGGAGTGGGAGGTGGGGGCTCACCAGAGTGGGGGCTCACCAGAGACAAGAGTCGGGAGCAGAACAGGCAGAGCTATTAAATATACTGCTGAGGGGGAACAGCGGGTGAGACAGAGGTGGTCTGCCACACCGTGTGGATCACCTCCCTGGCCTTGGATGGAACTCGTGTGGGCTGCGGTATCTGCGGATTGCTTCATAGTGCTGTGCTTTAACCTCTTCCGCTACCAGGGAAGGCACCCTCTCTCTCCTTATCTCTCATTCTCTTCCCAGCTCACTGGACCTTCTCTTCTCAAATTCTTTGCTAGTGGAATCCGAAGGCTTACATTTGCTGTATGGCTCTGAACAAATAAATCATTTAACTGCTGAAGCTCAATGTTTACATCTGAAAAATAATATCTGTAGTTTTACTTTGTAGAGTAGAAAATAAAATGTAAACGCTACGTAAATGTAACTCATACAGCACTTTACAGAGGTAGTTTCAGATCTCTATTTTCTATTCCCTTTCAGTTTCTCCCCAGTCAGTCCGCTGCCCCATTCTGGGACTCAGAACTTCTAAACATTGAACGTTAGTACATAACTCCGATCCTATATAGATTTGCGGGCAATTCCCGCCTTCCTCGCCTAGGAAACCAATCGGATCTCCGGCGAGTAGCGAGGTAATCCTCCACCGGGCGATCATCCAATTGAGTCTTGCGCTACTGTTCCGCGCCCTTACGGCCAGCTCTTTTTCTTTGCCCCTCAGTCCTGATTACGGCCCTCGGAGTTTGAACCCTTACTCTTCCGCTTTCCCCCAACCCCGGCATCCAAAGCTTTAAACGGCGGGAACCGGAAGTGTGCGTCGCAGTGGCGGGTCCCAGGCTTTTGCGCCGGAAGTAGTCCTTGCTAGAACAGGATTCCTCCGGCATCACTATGGCCGCGATCCCCCCCGACTCCTGGCAGCCGCCCAACGTGTATTTGGAGACCAGGTGAGGGGGGTCTGGCCTCCTGGGCCGGACCGAGGAGCGACGCGGAGCCCGGGCTTCGCCGCGGGGCTCGGTTCCCGGCGTGCATCCCGGGAGCCCTGCGTCCTCGTGGAGAGGCATGGAGCCGGGCCGTCGGGGCAGTCTGCGGACCGCGTGGGGCCGCCACCGTTCGCGCCCGAGCTCCGCGCGGAGCCGCGCCGAGACCTCAGAGACTGAGCGTCCGCCTCTCCCTTTCCCCTGCTCCCCACGCGGATTTCTTTCTTCCATTCGCAATACAAGCGTGTGTTGAGCCCCGAGGCCAGAGATGTAGGATCTAGTGGGAGCGTTTGGAGATGGACACCGGACACACAACCTTGTCCTTGGAGTTTACAGTACACGTAAAAGTTGATGTGACAGGTAGTACAACTGTGTGAACAAATTATAGAGAGAACACAGGAAGAAGCACATTTTCATCTCTGAGTGGTGGGAAGACAGTGTAATTGACCACCCACCAGCTGGTGCCCCGATGGATAGCACACATTTAATTTATTGCTCTTCGCAACTCAAATTGTAGGTATCATTCCGCCTCTCCAGTTTTAGTAGGGGAAATCCCAGAACTTACCGATCAATGACCAGATTAAATTGCCCAAACCCGTATAGCTAATGAGTGGGAGAACTTTGGATGGAGCCTGATGTGTCTGCCTTACACGCTAGGTTCTGGAGGTCTTTCATTCCATTGCCTCTTTGGAAAATGATCTTTCTTAAGAGGACCTTAAGTAGCTTTTAACTGCTACAACAGTTTAAAATTAAAATTTTTTAGTCTGACTTTCAAGCGAATTTTTTTCTTCTGACCACTGCCTTCCCTTTGGCAACATCTGATAACCTCTGTCAATAACCAAGATTCAGCCATCATTGCTGTGTGTCTTCTTTCTGTTCTTGTCCATGCTTTCCACCAAAGCATAGGTCTCTCAGCTGCTTTTGCTCCCTGACCGTTTCTCCCCCTTTTAATGTGGCGAAATTCTACTTACTCAGGTCCCAAATTGAAAGTACTTTCTGAATTCACCCGTTAACTTTTTCAATAATCACAATATAAATTAAAATCCAAATCAAGCAGTAGAGTATAGAATAAAAAGTAAAAAACACCTCTCCCTGTGAAAATATTATCAGTAACTTGTTGAATGATCTTCCAGATCTTTTTCTATATACATATAGAACACTAATATGTTCTATTTTTTTTAACAAAATTAGGACCATATGATCATACTATTACTATTTTTCTTCTTTTGCTGAATCAAAAGGTGTATACATTTCAGAATTGTGTAGGTCCTTCCAAATTGTCCTTGCAAAAAAATGAGTCCTTTTATTTAAAAAATACTCACCAAATGTGGACTCCATAAGGGAAAAAGCACCTACACCCATGCTTTGCAGAGTAATTGTTAATCCACATTAGACCTTAGTAGTGTGAAGAAAGCTATGTTCTAGAACACTCCCTATGCATTTATACGCACATACAGCGCTTACTCTGTGCTTGCCACAGTGTTCATATTATCTGTAATTGATCAGTTCTCACATACTTGGAACAGTGTTGGAGTGGAGGGGAAGCTGCTTATACTAAGACTTTTATTTCTTCCTTTTCCTTAATAGTACTTGGAGAAAGGGAAACACTCACCATATGGAGTAGGTACAAATGTTTGAAGGTTTTTCTTTTGTTTTGCCTCTTGGTAAACACATACAAACTGTATCTTTTATACCCCATTAGAAATGTTTACAAATAGGTATTTACTATTTATTTATATATTTACT